>NC_136854.1:29885281-30509656 GCF_951799975.1 Gobius niger
ACTCCCTCCCAGGTCTCACTGTCGTTACCCACGTGGGCGTTGAAGTCCCCCAGCAGAACAGTGGAGTCCCCAGTCGGAGCACTATCTAGTACCCCTCCCAGGGACTCCAAGAAGGCCGGGTACTCTGCACCGATGTTGGGCCCGTAGGCCGAGACAACGGTGAGAGACCTGTCCCCGACCCGAAGGCGTAGGGACGCGACCCTCTCGTCCACCGGGGTGAACTCCAACACGTGACGGCTGAGCTGGGGGGATATGAGCAAACCCACCCCAGCCCGCCGCCTCTCCCCGCGGGCAACTCCAGGATTCGCTGCCAATATTTATTTAAATTCTAGCAGCTTGCTCCATCAGTTTATCTTCCACAGTCATATTACATAATGCTAATGATAAATATCATGGGTCAGGGTCATTTTTGTTGAAACATTACACACAGCTCTTAAAGGAAAATAATATTTTAAGTGCATGTTGCTTCGAGAGAGTTAATTATGCCTAGGGATTTACTGTATATAACTGTGGAGTTCATGTGCATGTTCTCTTCGCAGGTCTCCTCCTCCTCCAGGTGCTCCCCTTTCCCCTACCACTAAAAACATGTACATTAGCCTAATGGTGTGTATGTGAGACTGAGTGAATGGTGTTGTTCCGAGGAACCGATGCTATTCAGGAAGCTTACCACCACAGAGTGTGAAGTGTCCCATGTAAAGTGCTTTGTTGCCATGTTTTGAATGGCACTATACACATCAAGTGAATCACGGCCAGCAAAGGGCCGGTGCGCCAGTGCAACCAAGGACATATACTTAGTCGCACCCATAAAAAGGTTTGTCATAATTAGGTCAAGGTCAAGGTCAAGTTTATTTCTATAGCACATTTACAACAACCACGGCTGCCCAAAGTGCTTCACAACACAAACAGATGATAAAAACAATAATAATTACCACCAACATGGTTGCACTCTGGAGCACTCAATGCTTCACCCATCTTGTCTCCAGTGTCTCCTTACATGTATGAATGAGAGTGAATGGGTGAGTGGTTTCTTGATGTAAAGCACTTTGATTGGGTAAAGCAGGTAGAAAGGTGCTATATATGTGACAATTTACCATTTACAAACAGTACAAAATGGCATGCAGTAAATGTGGAAAAACTATTAACCTCTTAGCCCCTACATGAACCGAGCACATTTTCTCCAGTTTGGCTTTACCCAAATCTAAAAGCAGAATAGTAGCAGAAGAGCGACAAAACCGCTCCGGAAAAGCAACAATAAGCGCACGACTAAAGAGTGATGAAAAAGCAACAAAAACACAACAGAAATGAGATATAAAAGTGACGGAAACCCGACTAAAAAGCCATACAACTAAAAACACGGACATTTTGTGAATTAGTAGAGTTTAAAAGTTTTGTAGAGTTTTAAAAAACATGTATAAAGCTCATCTGGAAAGTTTACCAAATAATTTACAAAGCAGATTCAATAAGAGAAAAAGCAGATATGAACTAAAAGGTACTGAGGTTTGTACAAAACCCAGGTTTCAATTGGCAGCAAAGGAAAGATGTATCTCAATCAAAGGAGTCACTCTGTGGAACAGTCTTGATTGTAAAGTTAAAACTTGTAAGTCCATTAATGTGTTTAAGAAATATGTAAAATTATCAATGTTACAAAAATATGACACTGCGGAGTAGCAGATCAACTTTATTTATGTGTTTTATATTTTGTGTTTTGATGTCTTGGACAAGAAAAAAAAAGAAAGACGGCTGCATGAGACAGTTTAACATTTAAATGAACTGGAACTGTAAATGATTTTGTGTTGATTAGGGGCAGACATTATAAGTTTTTACTTCTTTCTGCTCCTTTTCATTCATGCTACATGCTGTTGTTGCATTTTTAAATGAATATATATTTTTTTTTTAATTTAAAATGAAATTTAAAATGACGTGAACACAACGAAAAACACTTTTACAAAATGTGACAAAAACTTGCTGGAAACCTGCTTGAAAGTCACGAAAGAGGGACAAAAATACGATTAAAAAGAGATGAAAACACGACAAAATGTTTTTTTTTTTTAAAGCATTAAAAGACAAACTGTTACAATCAGTTTTGTAGGTCTTAGCTTTCAAATGAGGCGTCACACTTGTCTATAGACTGCGAGCTCCAGTCAAGAAGCATTTAGATTCGGGTAAAGCTGAACTGGAGAAAATGCGCTCGCTTAAAGGCGGGAGAAAAGAGGTTGACCTGATGTAAAAAGAAAAAAAAATCTAAATATAACCATAAACGCCTACAATATTAAAATAAAACTAATTAAGAGTAACTCATGTGCAGTCTTGCTCATGTAAATCCACTTTAGTCAGTTGATATCAGAGGAGGGCACTGTCAGACCGTAGCTTGGGGGAGCTCTCAGTCCAAGCAGAGCAGTTGCGCTGAGGCAGAAGCACACCAAATGTCACCTGCCAGATCTGCGGCCATGTAAAAAAAAAAAAAAAAAAACATGCACACACATCACATGGAGCGATGACGTGCTGGCGGACATTGTGTTTTGGGGATTGCAGCTGCAGATCCCGGGGACTTTTGGTGACCTTGCGTGCCCCAACATGCTCCACGGGGGGGGGGGGGGGGACACACCTCTCTCTCTCTCTCTCTCCCCTGCAGCACGTTCGGGACAGCAGTGTGTCGGAGCGCTTCACTTCACTCTTCCAGGTCAATGGCAGGTCTCACACTAACACACCCATCAAACTGTGAGTGCAAAACCTGTGTCTATCAGCACATCAGGGCAGCGGAGAGAGGAAGAGCGAGAGGGGAGGGGGTGGTGAGGTTAGTGACTAGAGAATGAACTGCCGCCAGTGCATCATGGACTGCGTCACTGTCGCTGCTGTTGGAACAAGTTTCAATTTTGATTTACTGAAGCAGCATGAAAAAATAAATAAAATCACAGAGCAGAAATTCCCAATATTCAGCGCTGCTCACAAACAACACTTACACAAGAGCTGCGTTGCCAAGTTTCAGTCGACAAATACACTCAAAAACCTCTTAAAACCTGGCCAAAACATGCAAACAAACAGCATCGCCTTCCTTTTCAGTGCATTTTACTAGATCATTAAGCCACTCTGCTTCACTGATGGTGGAGACCCCTCTTTCTGACTGGGTAGACGAATTAAACGACATACAGAGTAGGCAACAGGGGTTGGGTGTGTACCTATGTTCTCCAGTACTCGTTTCTATACAAATGTAAGTTTAGGAGAACAGAACAGAAGTCTCTCTCCAGACTCACAAATGCCACATTTCCCGACATGCTCACTGACACCGCCAATCCCACATCCAGAACCTGACCTCACAGTAAACTTGACCACCCATGTTCCCTGCATACTCCATGGATGGGTGACATCAAGCCTCTGATCCCAACCGCAGTCCTAACGCAAAACAGAGGAGTAAACAGCGATAGTACCTATGGTGTCCCCTTGAGATGCTTCATCTCATTTTCAGGGGGTCCATGTCTGGAGGTTCACTTCCCCGAACAGCGGTACTGGGGAACATCAGGCCGACCCCAGACTAAACCATGTAAATGCTTATGAAGCTGCCGAGTGGAGCGAACAGTGTTTCCTCCTGCTGGTGCTGGAATTAAAAAACAAAGGCTAATCTGCCATCAGCAAAATACTGAATATTGTGTGTAAAGATATTCTACAAGAAAGAAGCTACCAAATACTTGAAAAGGTTTGACAACTTTTCTGTTTACAAAGTTTTGGATAAATCATCCAGTCATTTCTATTGGTGTTTGTGTGACGCCAATCTTAACCGGGGTCGGCCCATTCGTCCGGCGCCCCATTAGTCGAGAAGTCCGACGTCTCATTAGTCTGAAAATATCCCATTGAGTAGGGGTTGAAAAATAAAATTAGGTTTAGGCAAGAGTCCACAGGTTGTAGGGCCAGTGGTTGTATATTGCTCTCCAGAACACAACTGGGTTAGAGATGTCGGACTAATAGCACCTCTGCCCGAGTCAGACACAGGGAAAACGTGCAAATCCTGCTGAGTGGTTAGCTTTTCTTTATTTTATTTTTTTCTAAACTAGTGTTGAATTTTGATCAGCTGTTTATTGCAGAAAACAAACACTTCACATTGAAAATCCTCCGTCGCACTCTCACTTCCCGGTCAGCCGGGAATCGCGCAGCAACGCTATCACCATCTTGAAATAAATAAAACCGCCTAATTTGTAATTAGCTGCTACAAGTGTCCTACTCCACATCAACACAGTAATGAAAAGTGCTTTAGCTCAAGTGTTCTCCTCCAAACCCATGAGCATGAGGTAAAACCAGGATTCTTGAGAAATTCCCCCCAAGCCTCTCTGTCATCACCTGGTACCCATCTGTTTCATTGTTCTCCGTGTGAAAATTAGAAACAATGACTCTCATGTTATATCAGCAGAAGAGCATGAAATTAAAATCCCAACTCGACAGATTTCAGTTCAGGGTGCGACAGTATTTAGCTTTTCCGAGGCTGAGTGCACACGAGTTCAAAATGAAAAAGTATTAACAAGTTCTGCTGAGACCGGATCTGTGAAAAATGAACGTAATGTAATAAAAGCGGATGACAATGGAAAGATGAAACTGGAGGATTTTGGTGAAGAAATAGTTTTACTCAATTACAATTTAACCGCATGTACCAGCTTCTGCTTATCGACAGGCACAGGCTCGATTCTCCTCTCTCCAAAAAAGAAGTTGGTCAATATTGACAGCGCAGCTGCAGCCGCACTTGATCCTCCATCTAATTTTGTTTAATTTTACAACAGCAAAATCTCATTGTTATTGAGCAATAAAAGCCTGGAACTTACTTTATTTGTTGTTCTCCGGACGGTTTCTTCAATATTTCCTAGTGCTCATCTTGAGGTGAAGGAGCAGAGTCTCTAAACCGATCTCCTCCTGGATAACTGCTCCTCACCAGCCAGCCTTAGTTTTCATCGCTTGTCTCAGGGTCATGGTCCAAAGCTGGGGACAGTAGAACGTTGATAGGCAGCGTAGCATGAACTCTCACTGTTTTGATTTAATAATAAGGGACACAATTACACTTGCTCACACAGGCAGACACACTCTCATTCTTTCTGGCCTATTGCACATGTTTTCTTGCCTGGTCAGCCTTCCACTCCTGCTTTCTGTACATTTGTTAAAAGCCAATCAAATCTTGACAAGTTCTATATCGATCTGATCACAGACTAAGTTGTCACAACAGGAACCAAATTAACCACTGGTAAAATCTTTTTTACATACTGAGATATGTTCTTACCTAACCTTAGACCAGTAAATATATACCCGTCTGGTCTTTGTCCGTGTGCTCTGTCACTCAAATGGAGCACATACGCAGCCTCTAAAGACTTCCCCCGCACACTTCCGTCAATAACCTTTAGGAGTTACTGCGCGGACGTTGTGCTCCTCGTATCATTACGCCTCACAATATAGTACCCCTTTTTATCTGCTTATAAAATCGACATGTTACATTTCTGTGTAAATATACTTTGCATGAAAACACTTCACGTAACTTTATTTAAATAGGGAACACGTGGAAGAGCTTGGTAGCTTCTATCGTGAGCTTTTTTGGAGCTATATGACATGTGGGAGAGGCTGCGTATGTGCTCCGTTTGCTTGACAGAGCGCACGGACAAAGACCAGACGGGGATATATTAACACGTCTAAGGTTAGGTAAGAACATTTCTCAGTATGTAAAAACGGTGGCCTATTCCTTTAAATGTACTTAACAGGGAGGTTCCTGCACATGTTGATACTTCATCTTCTCGAAGAAGATTTTTGTCTTGTTGCCGTCTGTCGTTCCAAACATACATTGATTGAAACAGTATTCACATTGAATTCTCCTAAAACTGAACCAACCTGAACCTTGTTCTTACATTTTTGTGGCAAAAACGACATACGTATTTTCTGATTGGTTGATCTCATGCCCCTCGAGGCCATAAGCGCCATTGCAGGTGTCGTAGCATGTTGTCCGTGAGAGTAAATACTACGCTGACAGAAAAGACAAAGGGCGAGAGGTACATTGTGCCACAACTCAATTACACAATGGAGATATTTTTTTTCACTCAAACTTAAAGCTGTAAATACTGTTTAAGTGGCGCTAGCCCGTAGTTAGCTTTGCCCGTTAGCCTGCTAGCTTCTTCTTCGTGATTCTATTAGTGTGTATTGCGCCTCTGACCCGGTGCGGGCAAAGTTGCAAGCTTGATTTTCTGGCCAGAGACACCGGGGGAGATGAGAGACCCCCCAATAAACCCATTAACACTTGTATTACCCCCAGAGGGACTACAGAAAGGATCTATTAAGGTAAACAAGTTACTTAGTGCTGCTTTAATGTGCTTGTCAATCACACCCATCGGGAATTTGAAGAAATCACCCCTGACCCCAGACTACTACTTTAATCTTAAACATCATTTGACTAGACACTCAAAGCCTTGTTACGATCCCTCTTCGCACTGAGTTGAGGTGATAGTTATGTTGTTGTCATGGCCCAGGGGGAAGCTTAAGGCTGTTCACCTTGCTATTCACACATAAGGAAACTCCTCAAACAAATCGAAGGCTACACATTTAAAAAGTTGCAGACACAGAGGCATTAACAGTGCAGTAGAAGTGCAGTCAGAGCGTTTTCAAAGTAATTGCTCATGAATGGAGGGAGTATTAAAGGGAGACGTTTAATTCGGCCTCGAGATTGGCTCAAATTGCAGAACACAATCTTCCGACATAATTGTGAAGACCTTCTATTTCGCGATCTTCAGATGTGGCTTAAGTGGTTTCTGTTTTAGTACTTTGATAGTTGGGGCTAGGGATGTTTGGGATGGTTAAAGGAATGAACTTTTAAGTATTTAGTTCTGGTGTAATCTTGAATTTTGTTATTGACTGCCTGTTGATAAACCTCATCAGTCAAAGTTTGAATTTATTGTTCTAATATTGGCCACTTTTTTTACATGTTTGTTTTAATATTAATTTAAAAACACGATGGACAATCCTACAGGATGCTTCAAGTGGCTCCAAGTCCCCAACGGCTGGACAATGGCAAAAGTTACTTGCTCCTTGGGGCCACGGTCAGAAAACGACTGTATTTGCTATTATGCTAACTTAAAGCATTACCTGAAATTACCAAATTTGGGTAATTTCTCTCCACCATCTTCAGTGAGTTATGTGGATCATCACTGCAGAACAAATGCTTCTCTCACTGTCTGTTTTATAGAAAAGTTTATTGTGGTTACTTGGGGATAAGAAGTGTTTGTTTTTTCCTTACAGAACCCTGTGATCAGTGTGTGAGAGTTGCCTCCTGCTGAGATGAAATGAAGTCGGAGGAGACCCTGCACTGAGCGGCTATTCTGCAGATTCGCCAAAACAACAAGGTACGGGCGACTGAAGCGCACACTGTAACAATCTGCACTTTACAGAAGTTTGGGCAATGACAGATCACAATCTAGAATTACCCTGTTTGTACACGGCCTTTGACATTTCCCAGGGTTAGTGAAAAGTGAAATGCTAGCCCAACTTAATGTCCTCTTTCACCATGCATGTTTCAAGACACATCCAAGTAGGTATTTTTACTTTTTCAAATTTTCAAATTTTTTTCAAGTTTCAAATTGTTGTACTCAATAAACCAACAGAATACAACAAGGCAGGTCCAGATTCAGCAACACTAGTGCCCAAAGACTGAGATCAGCTGACTACCTGAACATCCTGAATGACCAGGTTATTCCATCAATGGATTTATTTTCCCTGATGGCACGGGCATATTCCAAGATGACAGTGGCAGGATTGATCTGGCTCACATCGTGAAGGAGTGGTTCAGGAAGCATGAGACATCATTTTCACACATGAATTGGCCACCATAGAGAATCTTTGGCATGTGCTGGAGAAGACTTTGCGCAGTGGTCACAGTCGCCCATCATTAATATAAGATGTCAGTGAAAAATGACTCCAATACAGGATCTTTGCAGAAGCCTATGGAAACAATGCCACAGTGAATGCGTGCTGTGATAAAAGCTAAAGGTGGTCCAACAAAATATTTGTGGCAAATTAAGCGTTTTCAAATAAAGTCAAATGCTCTGTGAGAAAAATAAACTGGGAACAGCAACACCGGAAAAAAAAGTGCTAACCCCAACCTTGAGAATCATTGTCGTTGTCTCTCGTATGATAGTGTAGCACAACTTACAGTATTTGTGCAAATCTGCTGGGAGCACCATCTACTGTTTATTCTCATTTTCGTTTGATTTCTGTCTTCAACTAATACTAAGTACTAATCGTTTAATCATTTAATTAGATTAGCTTTATCTTTTTCATATATTACAAGATCAGGAAGATCTGCAACTTTCAATTCAGACGAGGTCATCAATGTTCAAACTCTTGTAAAGACCTCATGTTCTATCAAAGGCTGGTGTGACCTTCTTTCACTCGCTGCATCACAGAATAATGAGCCCTGAACTGAACAGAGACAAAGTGAGCAGATCCTATTGTTAGCCTTTATGTGTGAGGATAAAGGGAGTTTTTCAGACTTATGGCTATTATCTGCCATAGTCTTTCTCTTTAGTGGCACTTTTTTCACACTGAAGAAGAGAGAAACTTTTTAAAATAGGTCGATCATCATAAAAAGACAAAAATATCTTTAATTTTTAAGACCTTTCTCTCAGGGAGCATTTCAAACCGTGTACAGCATCTATGAATCAGGCCTTCCCTACATTGATGGCATTTTGTCCGCAGTGGGTCTAAGGGCGTTTTGACACATGGTGGAGCGCCTTATAGGCCGGCCAGAGACCGCCCTAATTCCAACTGCATTTACTCCAAAGTTAGTTCAATCCGTGTTCACTCGCGCCCAAACCAAACATCGCACCATCAGCCACATAACAACGATCAGCTGTTCAACAAACGTATTCCCATGACAACAAGCATCAACCTGTCAAAGCAAAGAAACCCGTGCACATACGTGTATCACCCCAATGTTGCGCTATGATCACTCCTCTCCCTCGTGGTTAAATACAGTGAGGCTTACAGTATAGACGCGAAGCGAGGAGAAATGCGCTTTAATCGGCTCATGAAGAGGAAATGTTCACTGCAGAGGCGACAAAGCGAGAGTGGTTCAGCCCGAGATCGTCCGCATTCATCCGAACCTGAGAGCGAGGTGCGCCGCTCCGAGACCACCTGTTTCAGCCACACTTGGAGTGGCTGTTTTGACCGGCTTAAAGTCTTCTCAGACGGCTCATAGTTCCACTTCGATCAGTGGGCTCCATCACACAAGGAGCTGCTAATGGAAATGTTAAAGTACCCGTTAGAAAAAAGACCTTTGAACAGTCAGCTTTTACTGTCCAGGGTGCTAAACTCTGGAACTCTTTGCCTCCTGAGCTGAAACAGGATTTAGATCTGGGGGCTTTTAAAAATGAACTAAAACGTATTTTAAAAAGAGATCAAGTATGCAATCATTTTTAGTCTGCACTCAATGCACTTCCTCTGTGTAATGTCAGAATTAATTAATTCATGTTACTGTAAATGTATTTTTTGTACTTTCTGTGTGAAAAGCCCTTCTAGGGACGGACCTTGCAAATTAGCCTTGGCTAAAAATGTTGTAGTGTGGTACATGTTTATTGTTCACACATGTCCCTATCAAATAAATGAATAAATAAAAAATAAATAAATAAAGTGCTGCAGTTGGAAGTTTAAAGTCCCTTTAGGTCGACCTAACTAAAGCCTGTGTGAAAATGCCATCAGTCAAACACTAAAGCCACCATAAAAAAAACTGCACTTAACCATAAGCACTCCTTAAAAGCTTGCATCTTTATTTTGTTTTTGAACTTTAATCAGTTTAACAATAACACAATGTTAAACTCCCCAGTCGTTCAAAATGACAAACATTGATGAAGCTTCTCAGTGTCATTAAGCACAAGTGGCTCTATGGTCTTGGGCCCAATGTAGCAATTCTCAACTAGTTTGGTTCACATTCACAGCACTGTTTTTGCAAACGAACCAACCATGGTGGATGTTGTATAGCCGCTCACTGATGTGATGCTGCTGTTCACAAAATACTGTGTTTTGGGTGATGTAGGTGGAAGCTGATTGGTGCAGCATTTGAAGAGGGGAAAATCCCAGTAGAAAACATCAGGCTGATTTGTGCTTTTATTTCTAAACGATGCTTGTCTTTGTGGCAAAGACAATGCAATACATTATTATCATTCTTTGTGCAGCGAGCACAAATACTGCTGTTGCTCCAGCATGAAACTCACACTCGGCACGAGCACACTCTGCGGTTCTTTTTAGGGCCGAGAAGATGTGCAAGACATTAACGCAGAAAACGGGCTATGCTCCTAAACCTGAACCAACTCGCATTACGGAAACATTTTGAAAAATCTCTCCAGTAAGATACTGTTTCATTTATCATATAGGATTAAGGAAACTGTTGTTGGTGTTTGCCATTTACAAAGGTGAACTAAGGAAAATAGACCGTGCAACATCCGAGACCAGTTCTTTAGTCAGGACCAAATTAAACTGGTCCGCTTTCACACCAGCCCAAACAAACCGTACTCACAGGAGTTCCAGACTCCAGTCCGCTTAAAGCGAGCCAAATGGTGTAGGTGTGAAAGCACTCTCAGGGTGTTTTCACACAGACTCTAGATAGGTCGACCTAAAGGGACTTTCAGCCCGAGAGCGGCACTTTTGGATCAGTGTGAATCCAAGCGCAGCACTTTGTGCCGGTCTAAACAGCCGCTTCAGGTGCAGCTCAAACAGGTGGTCTCGGAGCGGGTGTGGTGTGAATGTGGCCGACCTCAGGCCAAGCTTCTCTCGATTTGACACCGCTTTTTGCGTGAAGAAAGAATGAATACGTGCCGCATGAGGACCTTTGGATTACTGCTCTGCTGAGGCAAAAATGATCAACTTTAAATCAGCAAGGTACTCTTTCCCATATTTCCCTTCCTGCTGCAGTGAAACTTTTCTCTTCATGAGCCAATTAAAGTGCATTTCTCCTCACTTTGCATCAATAAGCCTCACTGTATATAACCACGAGGAATAGGAGTGACCATAGCGTAACATCGGGGAAGTGTGCACCGACTTGCGCGCGTGTCTTGCATTGACAGGTTGATGCTCGTTGTCATGGGAATATGTTTGTTGAACAGCTGATCATTGTTATGTGGCTGATGGTGCGATCTTTGGTGCGGGCGTGTGTGAATACGGGCCAAACTAACTTTGGAGTAATTGCAGTTGGAACTAAGGCGGCCTCGGGCCAATCTACAAGGTAAAAACGGCCTTAGTCTCAAACTTTATCCACACGAAGACAAAACGCTTATATTTTCAGAAACTTTCTTAGTAAGCACGAAGCCAGCGTCCACATGGGTCGACTCAGGTCTGTGAAAACGGCGCAGCTCATCTTCCAGGCCTGTGTGTGGCGCTGTGACGCTAACACAGATAATAGAACAAGATGCAGAGGGCGCATGCACAGTAAACCTTTGTGGAATTTAAACAGTGAAAATGAAACTGATTCAAGGATTTACGATCTACAGAAGAGATGAGGAGGCAAGTTTATTCTTCAGACATAACGGGACTAAAGCAGAAAAACCTGTCACCATCATAGATCCATGAGTAAAACTCATTATAAAGTACAGTAGATTATGGATAGCAGACACAACACTGGTGCTGTGATGTCATCGTTTTAGTAAAAGTTGCGGAGACGTTGTAACAACGTCGCCACGTAAACGCCGTTTTGAGATCTCTCCACTCTGGGACCTAGTTTGGAAAATGTTTGTTTACAGACCCCCAAACCCTCAGCTTGACTTCGTATGGACAGAGCCTCAGTGATCTTCATGTGTTCTCGTAATCAGAGGAAATACCACTTGTCAAAATGATGCATGGACGACGCCCCTGATGTCATATTTTCCAATGGAAAACTGATTTTGATTCCCGAGTTCCCGAGATGAGATAATCTTTAACCTTTAAACACACAGAGAGCTGCCACAAAATATTTGTATGCTTCCTTAGCTGATTGTTATGAAGATTACACTATTTATTTAGCTATGCAATTTTAATCTCATCTCCTTTTCCACTTAGCATGCAAGTGCTCCTCCACAAGAAACTTGAACTGAGCATGCACAAAGAAACAAGTTTGAGGAATAAAACTCAGGGACATGCAAGGGTATTTACTTCCTGTTCTCTTTCCTGTGTGGTGCGATCTGAGCTGTGGAGCCTGATTCGGCTGGACTCTGACAGAGCTAAAAATAGAGTTGACCCGTATGTTTGTTAGGGAGGAATGGAGATTGGCCGGCGAAGGAGGCCCCTCAGAGTGGAGAAAAAGATGTGGAGTGTTTCTTAACAATTAAAACGGCAACGTGCAGGGCGGGGTGGGGCTAACACGGAGAATGTGGAATCTGAGGGTTAGTGTTGCTGAGCAGAGGTGTGAAGGTATGAAGCCACCTCAACACATCCAGTGTCCAAGTGTAGAGAGTGCAGCTGCAGGTGTCCCTGCGCGTCCTGTGGCCTTGGACTCACCCTTAACGAGGAAAAACTCAAAGATGAGAGGACCCCTATAATATTTGTTACATGAATGATAGTCAAATTTGACGAGCATTTGTTATCATTTGCCTTGTCTGTCTAATTGCCTCTTCTCTGGCTCAACTCCACTGACTCCCTTCCCAACAGTGTCCTCTCTGGATGGGCAATGAAGATACGGCCCTTGTTGAGTGTGGAAGTCGTGTTTTGTTTTTCTGATTAGAATTAAAAAGGTATCTATTCTACAGTACCGGTCAAAAGTTTGGAAACACTTTGTATATGTAATATGTTTCCTCTTTAGTTTACTTGGTCTATTTATTTTTTTCCATTGACTAGTCTTGTCTGTCATAATTGCATCTGTTTTTTCGAAAGTTTCAATAAGCAATAAAAAGAGCACTAACTGCTGCAGCGCCATCATTACCATCTTCTTTTTTTTTTCCCCTTTCTTTCTTCTGTGTAAAACAATACAGTATTATATGATTTCTCACTCACATCCAAAGAAGACATTGCATCTGACTTCGTCACAGTGTTTGAAAACTTTTAATCAAAACAAGTGTTGTGAGATGCATGAATAACAAATAGCCCAGCTTTGTCACACGCTTTCATTATAGCTGTTCATCAAAGTCATTGTGATTAAGACGGCCTATACATGTGCCTCGGCCTTGTTTATGTTTATCAAATGTAACATGCGTGTTATTAATCCGTCATTCTGTTTTTATCTGGTGTTTTTCTCCGCGACGCCGCTCATCCTGTCATGTCTTCCTCCGGCGCTCTTTTGTCTGAGACGTCATCCATCAGCTGCCGCGGGGCAATTAGCGCGACTATTAACCTATACGGAGGATTTGATAAATGTCGGGCCGTTCATCGTGTTACACTCAAATTCGTTATCGTGTCGCTGCGTGTCGCTCATTCGCGTTCCCTTATCAACGTGATTCATCTGGCGCGCCGCACACTTAACCTATTCAGAGCCTGCTGATTGATTTGGTGATGTGTTAATACGGCTTTAGTTGTTGTTTGTGAGCATATTACATTGAGGAGCAATCATATAGGGCTTTGCAAGTTATTGTCGCTCCGCTACACTCCGTCCCACACTCCACCTCACATATATACTTTGCTATTTTGATTATTGAGCAGCGATCCCCGTATCTTGTGCTTCAGATCGCTCTTTATATCTTGTCAGTCGGCCTCATAATCACAAGCCAGCGAGGTGAGCAGTTAAACCTTGTGTATGCCTCTGCCCCTCGCATGCATGAGGGGAATAAATGTGATAGTGTCAAAGAGAGATGGTTTAGCCTCAAAACGATCTCTTCTGTGAGGTAGTAGCCGTTCATGTTGCTGTTTTTTGGAGGCAGCCACAAGCGGCGTGTTGCTGAGGCGTCTGGGCCCAACAATAATTCAACCTGAATAGACTCACTGACACAAAAGCGGTATTAGTAGAACTTTATTGGAACATGAATCAAGTGTGTCGCTCAGACCCCTGCAGAAGACAGTGAATTAACAGGATGAAATACATGGGCATGATGACTGAAGGAAAAGTCTACCCCCGGGTGTTGGTAGGTAGATGACGAGGTCTGAGGCGGCCGGTGACGATGAGCAGAGTAGAGGTGAGGCCAGGTCGAGGAGGGGCGGAGGAGGGTTCCAGCACAGTTGGGAAACGGCCGAGGCAGTGAACGAGGGGCTTAAGAGGGGATTTCTGGGAAATGATTGGCTGCAGCAGGAACGTGCTGCTGCAGGGATTGGCCTTCAAATAGGAACATCATACCCAAGAAGACTTGAGGCTGTAAAAAAAATATACATCAATCACTTTGTCATTATAAGGTATTGCATGTAGAATTATTGGGGAAATAAAATATTTTTTCTCATTTTGGAATAAAGCTGTAAGGCGTGAACAGTGGCAGCAGGTGATGTAAACTCTAGGTGGGGCTGTTGCACACCATGTTCTTGTTTTGTTTTTTTGCTTTGTTTTATACGCTCAGATATACAAAACGCATTTACTGCCGCTTATCAGACAAAACGAAGCATGTAACCACATATCAGCAAAAACCCACAGAACTAGTATTACACAACTCCTAATCCCAGAGCATCAGACCTGTGAAGTGTCTTATATCTGTATGTCTTTGTATTGACACGGAGCTGCTGAACTTTGCAAAACAAACTTTAGATCCTTGCATCTGACCTACCTACCTACCTACCTACAACAAGGCAAAAGTTTAATCTCTACACGGCAATCAAATAGATACATAACGTCATTTAAACAGACTATTACCTAACAACACACTGCACTTCATCTGAAATTCTGAAATAATCAAATTCTTGATTGAGAGCATGCCTCGTGTTGGAGGGAGGTAGGAGTATGAGTACACAGACACATGTGTAAATCACGTCTCTCTCTCCTCTTGGGAAACAGCACATTCCCAGGGCCCATAGACCTACGCTCATTTATTATAACATATTTATAAGTCAGCCATATCTTTGGTTTATGAGGATTTAGTTGAAATAGTGGCCCCATTGAGTTAATAGTGGCCCCTTTCATTCCAAATGCCCTCTCTTCTATGACAGAAACAGTTTAGATTTTCATCGTTTTTGTAAAAGTGATAACCTCGGATTTCACCATTTTAAGATAAGATAAGATAAGATGGTACTTTATTGATCTCACAGATGGAGAAATTGCATTCGATGAGAGAGCATCCGGCAGCTGCACCCATTCAGTGTGCACCACTCTTTTAATGCCAAGAGAGTGATGGCGTTTTTACAGGTGCCAAATAAATTCAGTTTATGAAAAGTTTTAGTAAGACCTAACACTTCAAAAACAATAATTTTTACACAAATCCTTTTTGTTTCGATTTGTGCAAAGATTGTGCTGTCCATAAAACAGCATCTTTTAATACAGATACAATTTCTGCATGTTTACCAATTACATAATTCCGCGTATCCATTTTTATATAGTTATTTTTTGTGTGTTGGCATAGTCTTTTACATGATACGAGGGTAATAGACATCGAGAGTGAAGTGTTTTACCAAGTGGTGCAACAATAGCTTGTGCTTTGGCAAGGTTAGAACTCTCCAGCTGCACGGGCCTCTTAACCTACAACATGAGTGGTTCTACAATGGGGCACCATCAAGACACACCTTCACCGTGTGACGGTGGGTGACCTAAATAAAACTATACATTGAAACCTATAATTAACACACTTTGCGATTCAGTCCCGTTTTAGCAGCCTATTTCAAAGCAAAGAACACACACACAAAGTTATGTTGCTACAAGCAGTGATGATGAGGTTGATTATTTAAAAAAAAATCCTTACAATTAATCCTCAGTGATTTTAAACAAGGCCCGTGACCAACTTCAGGCCCTCAACTACAGGTGAAAGTCGGAAAATTAGAATATCATTATTCATTTCTGTTATTAAACAATAGCAAACCAATACATGGTAGACTCATTACATGCAAAGTGAGATATGTATAGTCTTTATTTGTTATAATTTGGATTATTATGACTCAGCTTGTAAAAACCTCAAATTAAAAATCAAAAAATAAAATTAGAATATTTCGAAAATGGACTGTAAACCACACTCATCCAACTTATAACAAATAAAGGCTTGACATATGTCACTTTGTCATGAGTCTATGTCATTTATATATATATTAGTTTCACATTTTAAGTTGAATTACAGAAATAAATTAACGTTTGAACGATATTCTAATTTTCAAAGTTTCCCCTGTAGAGGATGTTGTTATCTCAGGCCGATGCCAATATTCTTGGCCAATATTTCTTGGAAAAATTTGGAAAATTTCGGGAAATTTTAAAAAATCTGTAAGATTTGTAAAAAACATAAATACTTGACCACTCCAGCAGTGGCCAATTTAATTGTTTTACTGTCAATCCTAGTTTTTGTCCCAGCTTTGATTCGTTTGCGTTAGCATTAGCATGCTGCCGTTAGCATTAGCATGCTGCCGTTAGTATTAGCATGCTGCCGTTAGCATAAGCATACTGTTACTAGCCGCGCCATTTTGCACTGCGATCAAAATTACAATTGCAGAGATTAAAACTAACTCAGTGATTGGATTCTCCAGGTTCTGTGCTTGAAAATGACATGCAGCACGTCCATATTGTCGGAAGTTTAGCAAAACTTGTAGCCAACCAAATTTCATTGTGATATTTCTCTGTTCCTCTGAGGCTTAGGGAGTTGTAGAAGGACTCGTTTTAAAGCCCTGACTTCGCTCTTTCCAATGCAAAAAAACGGGTCTCTATCACTTTCGGTCCCGGGGAAATCTTTTTTCGGCGCTAGATCTGCTGATAGCCGATATAGTAAAATCCCCAGATATTGGCCTGATGTATCGGCCGGCCGATATATCGGTTTGACCTCTAGTCACAAGCCATCAGTTAAGAACCACTGCACTGCTCCACTGTCGTCTTATTTTGACAGCCGGGTTCAAACACAACAGAACGAACACCATGAATAAAAAAGCCGCCGAGACACTCGCGCTCCAATTACAGTAACATAATTTCAGGTCATTCACGAACACTATCATCCCTTTAATCCCGTCATTAGCAAGAGTCCCGCTGCAGACCTCCGCGGCTCTGGTCCCAGCCGTTAATGTTCAGTACTTTACTGTAACGCTCAGAACAAGAGCAGAGCGGAGCCGCTGGCTGTGAATCGGCCTACTTCTGTTCCCACCTCAAAGATGGGACGAATCAGTGTCCCAAACTAACCTCACTAAAAATACTGAAAGAGAAATTTAATTGTTTGCATGAGAAGCAAGTTCTTTTCCTTCATCTTTACAAGGTTTTTTTTTGTTTTTGTTTTTTTGGGAGATGTAAAAGTGGAGTTGCACTACTTTTATTGGCGCTAGCTACATGCAGGGGGTCTGGCACGGTAAGGTAACTATGGCAAAGCTGCGGGAAATGTGTCACTGCTGGAATAAATTTCAATTGTTGCCGTTGGAGGGCTTGTCTTTGAGCATCTCGCTGTGAAAAAACACAAAAAAACACAGGAATTTAAGGTTATTTTTAGAGATGATCCGTAGCTTAAGGGTGGCTTGTTTACGCGTATCATTCCTAAGCGTTTAAAAAAAAGGATGAGGAAGCTCAGTTGACCCAGGAAAGAAGTACGAGGTGCAAAACTTTTACATGTAATCGAGAGGAAATGAGCAGAATCAGCATTTGAACATAATTATGGCTGCAATAAGTGTATTATATGAATTAATGCTTAGATTTATCCATGCATCCATTTTCTTCCTATTTTAACAGCAGTCTGAGCAGAAAATTTGCCCAGAATTGAAGTACCATTCAAGGTACCCTGATAGGTACCATAGATGTCCCACTGTAGATGTCTAGGATGTACTACAGTAATTACATAGACTTACAGGGCTATAGTGTTACCAATTAGATTGTATTATCTACTGAAAAAAAAATCATCATTTTTGGCGGTGACACATACAAATGCACACAGGCCTTGTAGGAAAATACATAGAAAGATAAAAAATAATAATAATGATTTTAAAAAGCCTGCATGGTCAAAGCAGCTCAAAAAACAAAAGCCAAATATTGAATATTATGCACCAAACTCCAAAGCAATTAATACTTAAAATCAAGGTCCGTCAGATGGGAAAATGAGGAGAGACATGCTTTTTAATGTTTCAGGCCCAAAAATAAAGCATTTTGTGCTTTTGAAAATGATGAGTGCCTGGTCTTTCTCTGCATATTCTATTGCCTCCTTCCATGAGCACCGTCCTGGTAGGATACCAGAAGCCTCCTGTTCTAATCTCTGTTAGCTTTAGTAGACTTAGAAATTTGATTATTTAATATTACTTATGTTGCATCAAATGTCAGACCCGATTATATGCTATCTATTTAATCTGTAAAACAATTCAACTTTTTAATTCATTTAAATAAAGGCGTTGTTTTCTCCTGAAACGGGAAGTTTACATAAAAAGTATGTAAAAAGCTTGTAAAATGTTTAAAAACATGACAATTATCATTTTTTACAAGCCAACTCTTTGGACAACATGTTTCCAGACCATATCCAGATTCCATAGCGTGCGTGGTGCACCTAAAAATGTATTGAGTGCAGCTACATTTGATTCCTTATCATTTAAATACTAAAGAATAAAAAAGATGCTGAGTGTAGTTCTTTGTGTATCTATGTAAAAGGTGAAATATATTCAAGTAAGCCTATATTCGTTTTCTTCTATCAAGTTAATTGTCAATTCAAATTTGTTATTATGTAAAATGTACGTTGTAAGATGCATTATAGCGAACAGCAGGGAAAGTGAATTAATTGTTGAAGTCTCAACCATGAAGCGTGTTTTTAGTATAAACCTCCAAACCCATAATGCCAGTCTGAAACCCAGCAGACATGTAGTCTGATTTGACGTCTGAACGTGGGCAAAAAGTCAAAACAAAACAATAAATAGTTAATTGTGCATGTTTTACACGGC
This sequence comes from Gobius niger, assembly GCF_951799975.1. Lineage (NCBI taxonomy): Eukaryota > Metazoa > Chordata > Actinopteri > Gobiiformes > Gobiidae > Gobius > Gobius niger. The sequence goes on from NC_136854.1 coordinate 29,904,197, forward strand.
GCATGTGGATTTTAACTGCGCACTTTGATGGACAAGTAGAAGAGGTCTGAAAGGCCCTGCGCCTCCTCTCTGTCTAAACAGCAGTTTGTAATGTTGATATAGAGCTGATGATTGATGGCTCTCTCGTACGCAGCCTGTGTCGGTGCTTCAGTCTGTGATGAATGGAGGCATTACGCTGCCGTTAAAAGAATACGCACAAGAATACACCGGCTCCGATCGCATACTGCAGGAGCTCTTAAAGGAGACATGCAAAATGTATAATGTTCCCTTGTCAAAAATGTATCCCAGGAATGGTAGTTTTTGTTTCATTCGCACAGTTTCAAATAATCTTTTTCACTTCTTCTGCTGCTGAAGCTCTCCGATCTGTACTTCCTGGATTTTATTGCATCAAACTGAGACTCGAAGCCCCGACCAGCCCAGCCTCTGCTCCTTTATTTAAAATCTTACATTGTAGAAGATGAGGCATGCAAATTATATTATAAAGCTTCGATAGAGCTCAACAATCCCGCCCACTTCTGGTCTGGAAGTAAAAAGTCCCTTTCATGTTTCGCATTGAGAAATTCAAACATTAAAGTTGCATTATGTAATTTTTTATACAAGAAAAAAAAGTTTATATTTGTGTGTATTTGACCTTGTAGTGACCCAGCAGCTTAATGTGTGGTTAGCAATGGCACCTTTACTTTCCATCACGAAGGCCGCTACAACGCTCCAGGATCACTTGATGTGTGCTGAGAGGGTCCGTCCGCAGTGAAAACATTCCCAACAATTGATACTGGAGCGTCCTACAGACCACTGTGATGGAAAGTTAGGACGCCACGGTAACCACTCATACGGCCACATATCAACTTTTTTTTTTTCCTGCATAAAAAGTTACATAATGCACCTTTAAGAGTCGAAAGCACGACACAGGCTAATGACGAGTGAATCTGTAGCTGATTTTAGCCACTATTGTTCTTTTAAACCCTTGATATAACCTTGAATATGAATGGGATTTTTACTTCGGGACCCCGGAGAGACAGGAAGTGGGCGGGACTGTTGAGCTCTATTATGCATAATCAGAGATGGGTCGTAGGTACTCATACAGCATGTACTCGAGCTGGGGTTCGCAAACTTTTCCGACTGCAACTTCTGAAATCTACAGGGTCACTGTTGAATATAGTTAGAGCTTATATCAATTCTAGCCTAATTTATTGTTATTTTGTTATTTGTTTTCAATCATAAATGCCTTAAACAAAATCATCTTGTGACCTCCATCTCGGTGAACAACGACTTGGCAGTGGGACTTCTACTTGAGTAGTACTTTTGTTTTAAAGTAGCAATACTCTTACATAGGGCTTGGTACTTTTCGATACTACCACTTTAACAATACTGTTCACGATACAAATACCTGAACAATACTTTTGTCAATACCTATGCTAAAATATTATATAAATATAACCAGAAAACAGAACGATAATCATTCAATTTGTATCGTTTATTTGAGCAGCAGGCATCAAAACGTGGCCTCTACAGATATATATATATTTTTGGTACCTGCTTTCTATTGCTGCTGCTTTTTGGTGTATAAACTTTTTTTTTCCTTTTTGATGCCACACTGGTATCGTTTAACAGTACCTAGCCCTGTACTCTTACGGGAGTAAAACATTTGATTAATCTTTGCACTGTAACAAAGGTTCCATGTTGAAATTTAATTTTAATGATCTCTTCTTTGGAAATATAAATGCATTTCTCCTTTTATATAAATGACTCAAAAGACACAGCCAAAAAGAAAGAAAGTAAGCATGCCGGATCCAAACAGACTAAAAGTGATAAAAAAGATCCACACAGCCAGGTAGTTCCCAGGAAAAATTAAAGGCACTATACCTGATTTGTATTTATTTTTTCCTAGTAATGGGACACAATTAGCTTTGTCCTCCATTATATTCTTAAGTCAGACATTTGATTGTAATTATAAAGCATTTGGAACAATTTAATGCAATTGCAGACACGTTTTTCTAGCATTTCTGTGAAAGTGCCCCTGAAAAGTGCCCTTGCAAGTTGTGAAACGTGCCTTTAAACCGGTCCCAATGAAGAATCGAAATGCTACAAAGGTGTCAGGAAAGGTTGGAATGAGTTTGGACCCCGATGTTTATTTTGTCGCTTCCTCTTTTATTGTTTGCCATCAAAATAATCAGGTATAGGGCCGAGAAACAAGTGATGAATACTGTTCCTGGGAGCTACATGACTGTGTGGGTCCTTTTTACTTTTAGCTAGTCTGCCCAATGAAACATGAACATACAACTTAACTTACAACTTAACACTATTCAGTTCTCAAGTAATATTTTTGCAAAGTACTTTTTTACCTAGCCGAATAACGATATGGATCACGACTTTTTACTACCTGAGCAAGCTTATTGTTAATTGTATTTTGGCTGCTCTACCCATCTTTAAAACTGCATTTTGTTCTATTTTAAACATTACATTATAGCAGAGTTAACATGATCCTGTTACAAACTAAAATAATGTATCCACCGTATCCACACACGCATAGCAAGAACAAGAACATTTTGTCTTGGCCCATTTTCAAATAGATGTTGTATTTCCCTTCAGCGCATGTTAATCAGGGCTCTCTCCTTTGCCTGCAGCGGTATTTTAAAAAAAGAGGCCGCAGTGTAGTTACGCTATCGTTTAGAACGCATTAAAATGGATTGCCGAAAGGTGAAGTGCAGTTAGGTTTCGCCCAAATTTTCGCAGACACATTTTTCCTGATAAATTGCGCTACATTACAGGGGTTACTGTAAGTGCACTCACGCGAGCTGCTAATGCTGCGCCATAAATCGCTCCCAACGAGTCTGAGAACAGATTATTGTAGGCTATAAAAAGTTTCGGCTCGCGCAGACAGCAGTGATGATGATGATGATGATGACGGCCGGTGATAGAGATGATCGGAGGCCATTTTAAAATTAGCTTTAACAGTGTCTACTCTTTGTAACGCCATTCAACTGCAGACGGGGGGTTTAGGCAAAAATGTTTGCCGTTTGACTCACGGGAGACAAAAAGAGCTGCCACACACAAAAGTCTGATCTGTCTCGAGGTGGGTAGAGAAGCCGAAGTAATTAGTAAGTGTAACTATAATAATTGCTCAAGTAACAGTTAAAAAGTACTTGAATACAAAGTAACAGTTAAAATATTAATCAAAGTTTCTATAGCACTTTATAGCTATACCTTGGCAGACCAAAGTGCATTCCATAAAAAAACATTAAATAACATAAAATTGAATAATATTAATTATTAATAATATTAATAGTAAAAGTCCTGATATGTCCAAATAATACTTCCTGAAATTACAAACAAGTAAAATAATATAGAATGAAATTTAACCTCTTAACCCCCACCTGAACCGAGCAAATTTTCTCTTGAAAAAGTGTCAAAATAGTGAGAAAAAATTAGATGTAAATGATGATGAAAAAGCAAAAAATTTACCAAAAAGTGACGACAGCACGAGGAAAAATGTCACATCAGTTTTGTGGGTCTTAGCTTTCAAATGAAGCGTTGCTCTGGCCTGTACTCTCTAAGCTCCAATCAAGAAGCTTGTAGATTTGGGTAAAGCCGAACTGCAGAAAATGTGCTCGATTAAGGCGGGGGTTGAGAGGTCAGCCTGTAGGGGAGACCCTACAGGCAATTATTTTATTTACACATTTTAAAGATGTGGAAACAAAGACGAAAACACCTAATCTTCACAATAACATGTATAGTTATTGCACTGATTCAGTGTTTCACCATAGGTTTATTTGGGAAATTGTCATTTCAAGAGCCATTTTTTTCAAAATACATTTTTATCACATTGGTGCGACAACTTTAGCACCAAAAGAGATACAACTTTCCAGTTTTGGACTTAATAATATTTTGAGGGATTTTTTCATAACTAATCCCTAATCTGATATATTTAGTTTTGAATTTAAAAAAACAAGGCGGAATTTCAATTTTCAACAAGATATCCAAAATCCCCTCCAAAAATGTCTTTGCAACGAGTATCTCAACAAGATAAAACAAAAGATTTAAACCTTGCTCGATCCATTATTCAGATATTGTCTTCGAAAAATTTCATTTCCGGTATTTTTAGGCATAAAACGCCTTATTTTTTTTAATATAACATCAAATTACAGAAAACTTGCAATAAGATAAGATAAGATAAGATAAACCTACCAATACATTTTTCCCCCTCATATTTAAACCAGTAATCTAAAGCAAAAGTTTCAAATTGATATAATATGTAATAAAAGTACTCCAAGAAAAGTTTCTATTGATTTATATTTGTTATACAGAAACCTCCCCAAACTGTAGCACAGCATTACACAAAGCATTTTTTATGAAACAAACAAAAAAGGAAGAAGAAAACAATAATACAGGATGATCTTGTTTGAATGAGCTGTTTAAATTATAAAAAGATGTCATGTCTGAACATTTGAAAAACATGGCCATACTTTTTTATTTCTAAATCACCGTCTTATGACTCAGCTTTATAGTTTGGTGAAGACTTTATTGGGGGGGGGAGGTATTTGTCCTCAGCACCTATACAGACAGTATGATGCAGTCTTTGTTGTTTTGTTTCGGTTCACGGGGAGAACTAAGGACTATTTGTGCTGACTAGAAGAGACTTTTAATCGTCATTCTCTCTGCACATTATCAAATCCGGCTGTGTAAAGTCAACAACCTCGCAGGAATTTTTGGGAACCTTTTGTTTCGACTGAGAGGTTGCGCTTGCGTTTGCAACCTCTCTGACAGTTTTGAGCGATGACAACCGTAAAGCTCCATCTTTAATCATCATTTTCTGGCCCGTGCTTTATCGGTTCTTGTTTTCCCCCCTTTGGTGGAAAAGGCCTCTCTCCTCTCGCTCCGCCGTCGGCGCCGCTGTGTCGCGCTCTGCCAAACCATGCACTTACCAAAAGCCCACTGGTAAAGATGCATTCAAGTGCCTCCGTATCTCTCAACATCCCCCACCCCCCTTCTCCGGCCTTAATTAGGTGATCAATTATTTACACGCCAATAAACTTCCTGAATTAGTAATGGCGTTAAGGCTTTATGTGCAGTTTCGAGCCCACTGCCCCGATGTTTGGTCAAATATTTGCCGTCGAGGTCTCGCGAAGAAACAGCCTTTGATTAGTGGCTAAAAAAAGTTATCCGTCATTTTAATCTCAGTGTTGTCTTTTGCTTGTTTTGAAACTAGATCAACGCCGGATTTGCTGACGGAGACACAAGGTTTTTTTGGGGGTCAACGGGACGGAAGTTCAGCAAAGGTGAGTGTTTATTGTTTACTTGACGCCATTCACACAACTTCCCCCGTGCAATTATTCGCTGTAAAATATTAATTATCCGCTATAGAAAAACAATCCGGCTAAGTGATTCGAAAGTTTGTGGCGCGGCCCGGGTTCACTAAGTTGTTGTTAGAAAGCAGGGATTGAAGAGGTCTAGACAGCGAATGCATCACGGGGCGATCGGTGCAGCCGCAGAGAAGGGGAAGCCCGAAGGCTCATTACGAGTGACGGACAGAATGTAATCCCATCTAGCGGGGCCCGAACTCCACTTCTTAATGCAGTTTGAGGCGGCGCGGCTGAAGTTTGTTGTGGCCCATGTTGAGTTTGATCAGAGCGAAATACTGTAGGGCACTGGTTCTCAAATCTGGTTATCGACAGTTTACTTATTTTCATTGTAGATAGTGACTTTCAGGCTCTTTTTCTGTTTTAGGCAAGACACTGCAGGTGAAAATAAATAGATTTAGCAATGCTTTAGAAAAAATAACAATGTCAACTGGACTTTTAGTTTTGATTTGATGTTGTCTCAGTTAGGACGTTTCAACGGTCATCCAACTGTCATCATCAGTTTGGTCTTTGAGACTGAGCATTGGTCTGGTCTGGTCTGGATTTGGCAATATCAATGTGAAACTCTTTTAAAGACATAAATATGAGGAGAAAATGTATTGCAAGTTTCCTTCATTTCATGTTTTTCTGGGGTCACTTTATTTTGCATTACCCTGATACATATATAAATAAAAAAATAAATTAAAAAATACATTGTACCTACTTAAATTTAGTACAATGCAATGTGCTCTGTAACAATGTGAAATAACGTGTACCTATAGTACGTACACAATGAAATAACTTGTATTAGTACTTTGCAAGTACATAATGTAATAGAACACAAGACCATTAGGGTTTGGGCTTAAGGTTAGGTTTAAAGTTATGTCTTATTACATTATGTACCTACAAACTGCAAATACATATTATTCCATTGTGTATCTAACCCATTGATACGAGTTATTACACATTGTTACAAAGCCCATTACATTGTACTAAATTTAGTTAGGTACAATGTATCAAGGGTAGTGTAAATAAAGTGTTACCGTTTTTGTTTTTAAAAATGAGGCATTTTTTGCTTAAAAGTTGTCAAAATTGCCTATTGTTTCAGCAACAAAATCGAACTAATGGAAGATCGAGGTTTAAATTTACGCTTTCATTCTGTTGAAATATTAGTTACAAAGATTTTTTGTTATTGATATTGATATTTTAAGTCTTTGAATGGGCTATTCATGAGATAAATAAATAAATACAAATCCTCCTTCAAAAACGTAAAGTCCAAGTCTGGAAAGTTCCGTGTCTATAAGAGCGGAGATGGAGATAAAGTGCAGATGTTTTAAGAGTGAAAAGAAAAACTCATTTTGGGAAAATGGGCCCTAAAGTTTTGTAACATCTGCGTCTGTGTAATTTTCCCGTCTTTAGCTGCTTCCATCACCCAGAAAGGAAATGACCACAGAGACCAAAATGTGATTAAATAACAGTCACAGTGGGTGAGACGTTTAGGCAGAAAACTAGCTATAAAATCTCAACCCAAAATCGATGTTACCCCTTTTTAGACTTGGTAAGGCCAGGCTTGAAGCTGATGTTATTCAAAGTGTGTTTTCATCTTATGACACCAGCTCTTAGGAGTCAATAAGCAGCAAAGAATGGCATATTTATAGAGCAGGGATGCATACTCAAGACATGCGCCTACAACGCCAGCTCACCCCCCCCCCCCCCCCCCCCCCCCCCCCAATGCCAAAACACATTACAGATACGAGTACATTTGCAAAAACGGATAACTCCATCGCACAGGCAAATAACAAGACTGTAAAAGCATCATAGAAGGAGCGTGAAATGGACAAACACATTTCATCCCATCTGCAAAGAGGGAGCGTGTGCACTGTATATGCCAAAGAAAAAAAAAATCCAATTTATGTCTAGATGCATCACACAATTGCCTTTTGACGCAAGCAAATAATATGAACAAAATGCAAAAATGATTGAAAGTCAAACCATGCCTTTGTAACTTATGATTTAATTTGGACTATTGACATGCCAGGATTTCTGCTTTTGTTGCTGTAATTCTGTATTGTTTAGCAACCTTTTGCATTAACATTGACAGGTTTGGTCATAATTTCCCTTTTCTCTGCACGGTGTCACAAAGCATTTCCCAGTCACGGGCCCGAGTTTCCATTCTTCATTTACCGCAAGAACAACAACAAAAAAAACATCCCTTTTATATTGAATCTGGCGACATTTCAAGGTACATTTTAGAGCCGCGCTTCTCCTCGTACCAAGCATCTCGTTTTTATTTCCTTTTTTCCCGCATGATGAAATTGTCAGATTGCACCGGTAAATGTAATGTTGATCATCTTGCCGTCATGATTGTTTTATTTATTTATTTATTTTCGTAATTATCATGCAACAATTTTGAGTGAATAGTGAGGAGTTGGTCGAGAGTTCTGCGTCGCATTTGACTTGATTTGGAAAGTTAGACGAGTTTTTGACCACGGTTAGCAATTTAAAACGTACGCGCTTCACCTTTTGTTGTTTTCATTTAAACCCTGGGCAGAGAGTGAAGTAGCTTGTATTCAGCCAAACTCATATTACTGTATACGCAAATAAAATGTGACAGCTTTGAACAAATGATAACAATGTCGCCTACACTTTTCAATTACATCGTCCAAACGGTCGCGTATGGGCGCGGTGCTAAAGTGTTTTGGTAATTGGGTGAACTCAGCGGTAATCTCTCGTTTCATTCGCCTTATTACCTGCTGCAGATAAATGCCTGTTTGCTCTCTTTTCTTTCCTTTGATATATTTCAACGTTGCTTTTTTAACACGGCGTGGATCCATTATAAAGTTTAGTTTGTAATGATGGCGGCGCACGGTTTAATGGCTCTGAGGAGGGTCGAGGCGCTGTTTATGTTCACGCTGAGAAGAGGCTGTTTTTGACGGCGCGGTGTTGTGCAAAATCGACTATTCCAAGCTTTCCACCATGGTGTAATGTCCCCTCAGCAAAAAAAAAGTACCTAAAGTAGTGTTTTCAGCCATTTCCATGTTGGAGGGATCTCTTGCGGCATCTCTTCGAGGCGCCGTGGTGCCTGCCATGTTTACTGCCCGATCCTTCCTATGAAAGCAGCAAAATATCCACCAAAGCTTCACTATTCACGGTAACTCCATGAAACATATGACAAGTTTCATTGACTTTTTCGATTGGAACGACCAAATGGAATTTTCTGGGAAATTTTGTAAATGTACGCCAAACTACGTTTTTCACTTCCCGTATAAATGTTATCACTATTATGTTTTTTTTTTTTTTTTTTTTTTTTTTTTACATATCAGAGCAAATGGAAACATGTTCTTTCTGAAAAAATAATATAGTTTTGATACTCTCCACAAAAATCTGGCGAAATTACATAGTGAACCGGACTATAGCGTTCTATAATATTATATAGAGGTAAAAAAAAAAAAAAAATCCGGACATTTTTGGTCATGTACAGAGAGATCATGGACCCAGTGACTGATATCAATGATCATTTTTGTAATTCATACATTTTTAGATATGACTTGTGAAAATGTAATGCAGTTAATAGGAAAAACTGGCTCCTGCACCCCACTGTGTCCAGTGACATTATCACATTCTAGAACCTGCAACCCAGCAATAAGTAAAAACAATGAATTATTAAAAAATAAAACAATAAATAAGTAAATATAAGGAAAATTAAAAAAGAGATTAAAACGTTTCAGACAATGAAGACATTGTAAAAAAAAACAGAAAAAAAAACAGTTATCTGCTGATTTCAACACGTTGCATTTTCCCTTTTCATTGCAATAAACACGTATCTTCACGGTCTAGAAGCAAAGTACATCTCTGACATGTTAGTGCCATCTCTGAGAACCTCAGGGAGTGGTCTCCTCCTGGTCCCAGAGTCAAGACTAAACACAGTGAGGTTGTGTTTCAGTTTTACACAGCTAAAATCTGGAACAGACTTCCAGAAGAGCAGTCCAGGCCTTAACTCATGCAATGTTCAAATCTAGGTTGAAATAGCTTCATATGACACTGATAGTATTTTATCTGTGTTCTTTGCTTGTAATTAATTCACGATTCTATTGATGTTTTACTGATTGATTTGATCTGCCTTCTTGTCATTTTATGTAACTATGGAGCACTTTGAATGGCCTTGTGTATGAATTGTGCTCAACAAATAAACTTGTCTTGCCTAAAAGCCTATTCACATTAATGTATGTAAGTACATTAATATTGTATGCATATTTAAGTAAATGAGGTCATGCAAAAAAATGAAAAAAATGCATATGTAGAAAAAACAGCTTTTTTTTTTGTTTTATTTTTTAAAGCAGTCATGGCTGTGCTCTGTCGGAATTTGTTAAATGACAGTATACTGTAAAAGTGTGATCATTTTCTGAAACTCGGAATAAACTTCCTTTTTATCCAAGTGCATTCTGGGAAAATGGTCTGCGGCGTTAGCAAAAAAACAGAATTAACATTCCCAATTAAAAAGAAGGTCACTCCGATGCAAATTACCTCTTAAAAGTTATTTCACACTGTCACACATGAATCACGAGCAAACACCGAAAAACGCAGCACAAAAACAGAACTATTTGTGAAGATTTTTGTTGGTGAAGGAAAGTCCCGGGGGGATCGCCATATAAACTCCTCGCCCCGGTCTCCGCAGTGCTGTGTTCAGTGACTTATGGCAGCGTCGTAAATGCCAGCGCTCTGAATCTCCCGCTGTCTCACTTTTTTTCCTGACGATCCCAATTAGTTCTCACAGCTCATTACGCAGTGTAGCCCTATTTAATCAGCAGAGAGGAGAAAGTGAAATCAGGCCGTGATAACTGCGCTGGTGCAGGTTCAGGGACATGAGAACCAGAAAAAATATTTTTAAAAAAATCATGGATGAACTACTGTGGTGAAAGTTTTGGAAGTTGACACCAGAACTGGGTTGTTGAGGAATTTAGACATTTTAATGTAAATGCTCATTATTCATTTATTTCATTTCTATTATAGTTTTGTCCGGTTTTATTTTTGGGTCAATTAATATATGTAAATTTTCATTCAATTTTACTTAATTTGCCATTGTTTTTTTTATTATTAAATTACCTTTTTACACAGGTAGCTCAAATAAAGAAAATTAAGTAAATCTGATTTTTATTTCATTTAATTGAATTTATTTTTTTATTTGACTTTAATTCCATTTTATTGTATTTATATATTTGCTCATTATTAATTTATTTCATTTCTATTTTTAGTTTTATCCTATTTTGAATTTTTGTTTAAATTAATTTATGTATATTTTCATTTCATTTTACTTAATTTTTATTATTGTATTATTATTAAATATGTAATTTATTTTTTGTATACACAAATAGCTCAAATAAACAAGTGAAGTGCATTTAATTTAATTTAATGTTTATATTTAATTTTTAATACTTTTTTTAAATGTATGTTTATTTTGGTGTTTACTGTATTCCACTAGGAAAGTCACACATTCCGATGCAGAATCTCTTTTTCAGGAGAATTCTGGCCCTATTGTACATGTTTTTATGTGTAGGGAAAACCACCTCAGTAAACCTACACTCACTAAGAGAACATGGAAATTCCACATAGAAAGTGCAAAGAGAGAGTGCAAAACATCAGCATAATAATCTTCAATTCTACTCAAGTGAGACCAAATGTCCAGGGGTAAAAATCCCCTGGACGACTGAGAGCTCACGCAACCATAAAAAAAGCTACAGCTGCTAATGAAGATCAATTCAGAAATGTCATTGTGGACAATACCCTTTGACCCAATTGAGCAAAACTAATGTGATTTTTGAATTCAGCACATGGAAATGGTCCTAAATCAACTAACAAAACTCCAACATCGTATTTGTTGTAAACCAGTGGAATCTTTGTGATGTGCTGGAGAAGGCATTGCACGGTGGTCACGCTCTCCCATCATCAATACAAGTTCCGTGTGAGAGCTACTAGCTATAATCAAAACTACAACCAAATATAAGCGCATTGTCACCTTTTTTTGTGTGTGCTAACTTCTTTTTTTTATCTTTGGTCAGGCAGTGTAATGTATTCTGTTGCTCCCCAACACTACCAGGGGCACACGCTGAACTATTGCAGCTGCCCGCATTTCTTACTAAACCCTTTTGACTTTTCCACCAGAATAATTACAATTAAATCACAACATTTGTCTGGCGCTTCTGACCCTCGCGGGCCATTGCAGAGGCTTAATCTGCCCCTTAATAACCGGCCGAGGTGAGCGGGATGTGTAAAAATGATTCCTTTGTTTCGGTGCTAAGCGCTAATTCAGAGGCGATCGTTAGCGCGGGCTGCGGGGACCACTGCTCCCCCGGCTCCACACGGGACAATGGAGGCAGCGGATTTATGGACTAATACACGTCCAGTGTTCAAATATAGCACCGGCTCCTTTACGGATGAAAGGGGAATTACATTTTCTGAGTGCGCACTTTGGCTATACTTCTTTTTAATCACAATTGTCTTAAGATTATCCAGTCGGAGAGAGGATTTTCTATTTTAAATTGGCTGCCTACTATTTTTTACTCCGCTTTATCACCTTCATCATGTACATGGATGCAAATTAAATTTCAAATGTTTCTCTCTTTGTGTTACTTTGAGTTTTTGTCTCATATCTGTCATATCCGTTATACCCGTTATCCGTCTCCACAAAAACATACCTGGCATCGGTTTGTTTCATTCACACTGAGGAAAAAAAATGGCGACGTCGACCTGTCAGGAAATGGAAGCATCTCAAGGGCTTCAATATCGCTTAAACATTTCAGCATAAACTGGAACTCGTTTAATCTAATGGTGTCGAAGCAACTGGAGCGCAGGAAAGTCGTGGATAAAACTGCATATCCTGGATTTTGTTGCGTCGCAGATGAAACACAAAACTGTCCTCCACATTTTTACAGACCATGATTCATAACCTGAAGAGTTCTGTGCTCAAAGTGTGTTGATTTGTCTGTATGCAGTCAGCAGAAAGGGAAAGATTGTTTTCGATCACCATGTCGTTCCCGCTGCTGCCTGCAGAGGGAGCTCCAGGCCAATTAGAAATCCTACTCTGAGTTAAACAGGCCTTTCTCACATCTGCAGGGCGTAAACTCTCTCGACATAAACATAATTTTAAGGGAAGACACTGCAGGCAATTTCCATTTTCAAATTGTAGCCTCAACTTTAACCTGATTTTTCCTCACATTGTTGATGCATTGACCTCACTTTTCCAAGTTTGTCGCTTTTTATTTGCTTTCTTGTTGTGTTTTTCGCGCTTTTGACGCTTTTTTTGGCTGCATTTTCATCCTCATTTACGTCTCATGTGACTCTTTTTTTTTCAGGAAGCTTTTAGATTCGGGTAAAGTCGAACTGGAGAAAATGTGCTAGGTTAAGGCGGGTATTAAGCGGTTAAGAAGATTTTGAAGGGTTGATTTATTGAGCTTTGAAGCCACAAAAATAACAAAGCAGACAAATTAAATACTTTGTTGCTATAAAATGAGTAATATAACAGAATTTCTAAATAACTATCTTATTTAAAAACAAAGCAAGATATCCAAAAATCCAATGCCTTCTTTAAGTACTATGAAATAAACTCGTAAATCTAAACCTGACATTATTCAGATTTTGTTCCTGAAAATATATACAATTTTGGCTTTTTTTTTAACGCATAAACAGCGTGTTGGGTTGCTGAATGTAAATGTTAAAGCATTTCTTCATATGTATGTCAGTAATCTACAACAAAAAAGTTTTCAATTTCAATCTCTCTCTCTCTATCTCTCTAAGCTTATTTCTTCTTTTTTCCACTATTAACTGGCAGTGTCTCATTTTAAGGTAGAAAACATGGATGTGAATTTGCCCAGGAGTATTTCCACAGGCCGAAATAAAGCATAATAAAAGACAGGTAATGCCGACAGTAAATAAGCTTCTCCAGGCAGTAGTTGTTGCAGACTGGAGAGGGCTTCTGTTATTGTGTTGGCTTTGGCTAATCCTTAGACAGACACTCTGGTGAGGAGAGTGTTTTATTCTTTCAAAAACACAGAGAATGGAGGAGAGGAGCCGGAATGGGACATACGCTCGACTCCCAGAGTGGTACCTTTGGACCTCTCGATGAAATATTTATTGACTTAAGCGGGGGGGGAAAAAAGCACACACACACACAATATGGAGAGCAGAGCAGGGATGAAAGGAGCGGACAGGAGGCAAGGCCCGTTTAGAGACCGTAGATGGGCTTTGAGGTGGAGGAGAGGCTCTCAAGGAAATATTCACTGGGGTTTCGGAAGCGTAGGTGAGAAAAGAGGAGGCTAATTCTGAAGACATAGATTTCAATTTCATTTGTCATAACATTTCTGTCATTTGTAATTTTTAATGTGTTTTATTGGTGAAGAAAAAAAAAAAAAAAAAAAGAGTCATGCATCTTCCTTTACTGTGGACGGGCTCACCTTTCCTGAGACTTGACTTGTGTTACTCTGCCGGGAGCAGGACATCACACGCTCGTATCCACGGAGATGTTGCTGTTTTTTTTTTATTTGCCAAAAGCGTACACAAGGCTGGAATATATTAGTTCCTCGTCCAAATGCTTTATTGTGTCTCACAGTGGGTTAGGAGTGCGTTTGATACGTTTGTTTCGTTTAGTTGCTCTTGTGGTGTAGCAGCATGCAACCTGAAATGCCCCGCAGTGTGGCTTTAAGGAAAGCAATAAAGGGACGATTCTCCAGCTTCGGTTTCTTTTGACCAAGATCTTAGTGTTTGCCAATTGAACATGTTTAAGATTTTTCGAAGGAATGGAGTTGAACAAACGTTGCTATTTTACATGTATCAAAACAAACAATACAGTTAGGATATTTGTTTCTATTCTACTCCATTTCTGCGGTTGATGAAACAAATCCTTAAAGGCACACTGTGTAACATTTTGGACTATACTGTTGCCATCAATACAGACATGCTCCTAATGACCAGCTCAACACAGAAACTGCTATTTCTGCTGTGGGTCTGGATGAGAATCTAACATCTTTCAATCTCTAATTCTGCTGACATCTCCATGGAGACGAGCTGGAGACGCACCCACTCCCGGTAAAGTTACCATCATGTCTTTGGAGAGCTGAGCCGCTCACAGCAAGGGCACATGTTTGTTTGTGCATTTATGAGGTATTTTTCATTTCTGTCATAAAATAAATGCTTGTATTTCAATCTTATTTATTGGGTAAAATTTGACGCGGTGTGGCTTTAAATGTCATTATATAATTAATTGTGCCAAAATCAAGCCCTGAAATGTCATTAAATTGGATTCAAACTGGCATTCTTAATTTCATGGAAAAGTAAAATTAAGGTTAAGGTAAGGTTAATTATGACTATAGATGCACCGATCCGATACTTGTACCGAATATCGGAGCCAATACTGAAACAAATATGATATTGCGTATTGGCTACAAATATCCAATACTGAATTGATACCAGTTTTGGCTCTCAATGCCTTAAAAACATAACTTTTACCACCTAAATCTAAGTGAATGTGGGCATGCTGCATATCATTGGAAAGCTAAGAATCGCTGTAATCGCTGTAGTTCCAACCTCCACAAACACATTTTGATCGCAGTGCAAAATACCACAGTTAGCATCAGGATGCTAAAACATCAACTCATCCAGGCTGGGACAGAAACTAACACAGAAATACTGTGCCTGATAAAATAAAATTGACCACTGCCGAAGCCAAGTGTTTGTATTTCAGTTTAAGGCTGTTTGTAATGATCAAATCACTTCATATGAGTTGTTCAAGTTAATGTAGCCTTATCATGACAATAAAATATGACTTTATTGATCTTAAAATGGAGAAAAGACACTTTCAAGAAAGCAGTATCGGGAAATACCGGGTATCGGTAGACATTCAAAACCCAGTATTGGTAAATTTTATTTTTGCTGTGTAAGTTCATCGAAAATACCAAAATGATGTTTAGTTGCAGTTTTCTCTTTCCTCTGTTTGATGACATGTTTGCCAGTCTTCAGAAGTGAATTGCACACAGAGTTACGAGTCAGGTCTGTGGAGAGCCACATTTTTAAGGTATTTTTCACTTATAAAACTGGATGGCGATACATCTGATGCTTCTTTTTTTTATCTCATTTATGGAGTAAAATGTTACGCGGTGTGGCTTTGCAGAGGACAAATGACTGTATCTCAAAATACAACTTCAACCATGCTCATAGAAAATACCAATTGCTTTCGACACTGCTTCGTTGCAAACTAAAACTTGAGCAGAGACCCCGTTGCGATCACTTGTTTGTCCGTTTCCCTCTGTGTTTATTAATAGCCCATTTGTACGTAATTTGACAACAAAAACACCTGATCACTGCTCCACCCGTTCTTGTCAAACGGTGATAAACGCGGGTCTAACCGCTTTTCGCGCGTCACTCTCTCGGCACCTCCGCCCACAATGTCATTTACTGCTCTGTTAGAAAGCCACTAACCATTGCTTGTACTCAATCAAAAATTCACACAAGGCTTATTAAAAAACACTCGAGATTGTTCCGGTATTTCCCCTTTTAATTAAGAATGCGGCATCTTATCGAGCGCCGGCGTGCGTAGACAAACGAGCGGGATTTTATTTGTTACATTTTAAAAGAAGTTTAGGAGAAGTCTCTTACTCAGCCACTCGAGATAAAGTGACTAAGCTAATCCTAAATGAGTATCTTAATTTGGTAAAGCCGTGGAGGTGCTTAGGAAACCCCGTCGGGAGGTCCTACTCAATCGGCAAAGTTTTTTAAACTAGTCGAGTGTTAAGTGGCGGGCGGCAATTTTCAGTCGGATCAATAAAGAAGAAAGATTATTAAAGAAATAAGTTAAAACTAACAAATATCAGAACTTGACTTGATCTTTGGATTTCAATGATGTGGAAATAAACCACCCACTTTTGTGGAGGAAAAATGGAGCATCATGGTGTGGGAAAGCTTTGCTGCCTCAGGGCCTGGACAACTTGCTATCATCAATGTAAAAATGATTTTTTGCAGAAAAGCTTGAGGCCATCTGTCCAACAGCTGAAGCTCAAGGAGGACGGCCTGAAACAAGACAATGACCCAAAGACACAAAAGCAAATCCACTTCAGAATGGTTTCAGAAGAATAAAATACACGTTCTGGAATGGCCCAGTCAAAGTCCTGGCCTAGACCCCAATGAGATGCTGTGACATGACCTAAAGAAAGCCATTCACACCAGACATCCCAGAAATCTTGCTGAACTGCAACAGTTTTGTAAAGAGGAATGGTCCAAGATTCACCCTGATCGTTGTTTACATCTAATCTGCAAATACAGGAAACGTCTGGATGAAGTTATCACAACAACATTTAACTGTTGTATATTGTGGTATTTTGGGTACGATTTTATTAAAGTTCAGACCACATTTTATGAGCAATTAAGGCAGAAATGTAAAAAATTCCAAACGGTGTACTCACTTTTTCCCCCCATTGTTTCTTTAGTTCATTTTTGAGTCCTGCTATTTTAACCGTGCTGCTGACTATTGCCTCGTTTGCTGCAAACAGTTCACCCACTGTTTTTTTAAACATTATGTTCAAATTGAGAAAATGCAAATAATAAGCTCCAATTTGCATTTCCAATTGTGAAATTTGAGCCTTAATATTGACAAGCAGATGATGCTCTGAATAAGTTGTCTTCCTTTGACAAAGCTGGACCTTACGCCAGCCCTGCATGTAACTCTTTAGACCTCACTCCTCGTTCCGAAGCAGATAAATATTTCAGGTTTGACAAAAAAGGAAAAATAATTAACTCCAAGTTGAAAGCTGTCATGCCCAGAAAATAGTTTGACCTTTTAACTCGATCTGGACAACTCTCTAAAACCGAAAGTTGGAAATGTAAAGGCCAGAGTGAATGCCAAGAATGACAAACTTCTGAATTTGCAGCATCAATTTGCAGCAAATACTGCACTGATGGATAATAAAACGGCTAATGAAAGCATTAATGAATTTCTGCTGTAACAAAAAGCAGTCTGGTCTTCTAAGAGCACAGGCCGAAAATAAATAAGTTTTAGTTCATCTGTCATTAGGCCTTTTTTGAAAATATCTAAGGACTTCATGTGCATAGTTTGGATGTAAAACATGTTTGATCATAAATGGTTTGCTTCATGTACTTTTTTGAAACTTTTACTGACATAAATGCATCAAAGGTAATCTGAAATTGCATATGGTTGGGACATATTTGCAGTGATTTTAAAGTTAAATGCACACTGCTTAACATTTCGGATTATACTGTTGTCAGGAATACAAAGCTAGACACAGAAAATGTTAATTTTGCGGTGGGTAATCAAGTAATGGATTTTGATGAGGACCAAACCAATTCAAATCTCATATTTGGCTGCCTTTAGTCAAAATCACCATGGAGACGAGCTGGAGACGTCCCGCTCCCAGTAAAGTTACAGATTTGTTTGTCAATTAGGCGTTTTTCATTTTCCTTTTTTTTGAATACTCCTTACTCCTTACTCCTTAAATAAATTAACAAATGTTGTCTTTATGTTTTTTTCAGAAGAATTTGCCGATTATTATCTTTTAACACAAACTGCTGGAAAATGTTGTATCTGTCCATGCAAATATAAGAAAACGGCCTCTATACGTTACAACCCCACATATAAATCAATAGAGGAAAGATATTCAGTGCAATAATTAAAGGGCTTATTGTGGATATGAGACCTGCAGTATAGAATGGCAATTGTAATTTCAGTGCCTAAATTGCTGCGATAACATTTTTCTTCAGTAACGTCTGACTAACTTCTGGTCACCCGGAGCCTATTTGCCGTGAGAAAACGTGATGAATGGGATTATGCGTCCTCGCTCTCCTCCCGCACCTCCACTGTCGCTCGCCTGCTCCTATGATCACTCCTTCCTCTGCCTTTTTTCTCCCCGATTCCCCTCTCCAATAGAAATCCTTCATGCATGTCCAATTGGCTACGGCCGCCGCACGCATGTCTCAGCGAAACCATAAAATTCGCCCCCTTATTTCGAGTGTACACACACACTCTTTTAAATGAAGCTGTGACAGAGGGAATAGGCCGGCGGAACGGGACATCAGGCTCCTTAATAGGGCCAGCCTGTCCCCGCCGCGTCACGTTTGCCAGCGGAAGTGTGCGCGTGTGTTCGATCCCACAGGTAGCATTAAGGGGGTCCACGCCTGGTTATGTGCCACAGCGGGGCCCTTCAGTGGACCCTGGCCGTCCCCGTGCTCACTCACACAAACACAGGAGAAAGTAAATTGGGTGGATTTATATTATTGCTCTTGTAAAACTTCCCTTTGCTGTTTGTCACCGCATTCGTTTGCTGCACCTTTTGTGCCTGGCTTACATTCTGCAAACAATTTAGATTCTTTGGTTTGGTGCTTCCGCATCTTGCCTTATTTTCTCTTGTTTGTTGTTTATTTGTGTAACGCAAGAGTCTAAATAATGATGCATTGTCCCCTTAGGATTATGAGGATCTCTGTGCGTCTGTGTGTCATGCAATTAGTTCAAACAGAGAAAAGAGGAGGATAGGGCCTTTGATGGTGAAGATATAAAACCGTTTCATTGCAATAGTTATGTTCTTTTATTTTATAAATATAAGGGTTATCATACAACGCTTTCATATATTTAGTTTTGAGTTTGATATTATATTATATTATATTATATCCATAAAAACTAGGCCATTTGAAGCATACAAATCAATTTGTCGGTTGCAACTGAAATTAAATATCTCCTTAAAATATCAGCCAAATAGTGTAGTATCACCGCAGCAACCGTCTCGCAGGGTTTTCCTAAATAAAACTGATTTGATCAAACAGTGAGTGTAGGGAATCAACGATGAGACAGACATCAAACAGAGAAACAGAGTCAGCAGTGAAGCAGCTGCCCCCCGTCCTTAGACCCTTGTTCTGAGCAAAGAAAAACAAACACACATTTTAAAAGAGAAACGTCCAGGAGAACCACTGATCATCAGTTCCTGTGAATGAAAAGGCGCATGTGTCGCAATTGCAATGGGATAGTTACATTCAGAGCCGGTGCTGGCCCTTCTGGGGCCCTAAGCAAAAATCCACATGGGGGCCCTACAGTACGCATCCCATGGTTATTCGGCAAAGGGCGGACCTATTTGCGATCAAAAACAGTTCCACTGTACAGTAAAGCAGGGCGCAAGTGGAAAATAATTACCTCAATTCAGGCCCTGCACCTCTGTATGAGAACCAGTAACCACTAAGCCATTGTCCAACTGGGATTTAGGACTACTACTAGTCTATTTCCCATTTTTTCCATTTTTTTAAAATGGCAAATGGGCCCATTCTCTCACTTCTGGTCCCTGTCCCACAGTTTGAGAACCGCTGATTTAAAACTAACTGAAGCCTGCACCTGACGGTTATTTCAGTCTTACCGCTGAGAATTAGCCTGTGAGTCGCCCAATTCGTTATAGACTGTGCACATTCAGAGAACCAGAATTACTGTAAGTTACTGTGCTCATGAGAACCGTGTGGATTCAACTCCTCTTTGAGGAAAAAAAGGCGACGGACACGGCTTTACTCTCGTCTATCCATCAAACTACTGTCCTGATTCTCCGCTAGACACAACAAGTAGAGAGTTTAAATGAGTGTGTGGCCGATGCCCCGAGTCCGCGCAGAGAAAACATGAGAGCTGCGCCGGGACACGGGGACGTGATGCAGCCGCGGAGGAGCCGCGCATGAGGCGAAGCGGAAGCGAGCACCGGGAGACAGACGGCCGAGCGGGGACACGAGCGGAGAAGAACTCGCGTGTTGGAAGTGACAGGGGGAAGGCGGTCGGTCTCTCCTGCTCATTCACCTCAGCAGACTGCTCCGTTTTGATGCTATATGTGGCAAAGTAGGCGGGGAGTGAGTGCGCGCCTGTCCCCGTAACAACGCTTTGATTAATCAGTGAAACAACACGGTAGTTTGACTGAGATGCGGGGCCCTTGCAGCCGCGGGGGCCCTACGCACCTTGCGTAGTCTGCATATATAGAACCGGCTCTGGTTAAATTCAAACACCAGCACCAAATGCCACAGGTTATCCAGTATTATGAAACTTCTATATATGGTCCTGCACTATGAGAGTACGCATTAGTGATGTGCCCGTGCAAAAAAAAAGAGAAGAAAAAGACTCTTCCCGACACGATTTGCAGAGGGTGACATTAATCCCAAATGGTCGGCCTCTGAGTCAGCTGCCAATTACATTCATTTTGTCCTCTCCAGACATGATGTCATATTTGATAATACTTTTTCTGTGCTTACGGTTTGAGATCTGAACAATAGCCCGAAATTACATTGAATTTTATACGCAGTCTCAGGCCACAGTGACCTTCTGCAAATTTGAACTTCTAGGTATTATCCTTTTGTATTGACATTTTCATAAGTAACGCTGAGAAAATGAAGGCAAAAAACTCACACATTTTCCCTGACAGTTAATAATAATACTCTCTTTTTTATTCTGTGTAAGGGGTTGGAATTTATACGACTTACTGCTTCCCACTCCTCTTTTGAGTTTGAAGATGTATTGGAAACTTGATGTAAATATGTACATTATTTTAATGTCTATTCTGTATATTTAGCAAATGCAAATGCTACACAAGATCAAGCAAATTAGTATGGATTTGGAATTTGAAATAAATAGTTAATCACTTAGTTGTTCAGCTATAGATGGGAGCGACATCCGGGCAGTTTAGACGAGTCCCCTCTGACTTTGGGTGAAAGAGACTGAGACTGTCCTTAAACAGAAAACGAGGTAGAATGTATGTCTATATATCCGTCAAATGAAACCACGTCGCCATTGAGGGACGCAAGTCATGGTTTCATTTGACCGATTACCGTTAGCAATAGCAGCTAGTAGATAAGCATGCATTGAATGACCCATGGAAGTTGCACCTTGGACAATATTTTGTTCGAAGTAAGTACACATCTGCATCTTCATTTTAACTCTTTTTCAGACATAAATGAGGAGTTGATGTAGAGGTGCTCCCATCTATACTTCCAATGGGTCAAATCCAGAGATATTTATGAATAGAAGTACGTTCAAGAAAGACATATGGAATACTTTTTGTATGAGCTGTCCCTGGTTTTATGTCTTCAGATTACAACAGTTTTATTCTGTGGGCAAAAGCAGTGTTACTATAGTGACCTGCACGGCGTGGAAATGACTCGGCATGTAAACAATGTGGAGGGTCAGTGAGGGTCTCTGAGCTGGCCTGGTGTTGCCTCGGGATCACCCCAGAACAGCTGGAGGAGGTGTGCATGTACAGGGAAGTCTGGGCATCTCTGCTCAGACAGCTGCCCTGCATAAAGTGGAAGAAAATGGAGGGATGGATGGATTATTCAAAAATGATTGGATTCACTCATCTGACCAACATCAAGCACATCATTCTGAATGTCGTCACCACTTTTGGACGCCTTTATGAAACATATGTGCTGAGAGAGAAGACATTGAGCTTTGTGACATTTGTTGTCTTATGCAGATAGGTCCAACCACTACAGAGATATGCAGTTGAAAATTCAGCATTACTGTTGTTACTACAACACAATTCCACACAGTGTTTTAATCATGATTAATCTTCTTTTAAATGAGCTGTTCATGTTAACCTTGGCAGGCTTTTCAACAAGTCGGCCCACATTTTGTTTCTGATGGCCAAATAAATAAATGTATTAAATAAATAAAAATGAAACTCTAAAGATGACCTCTCTACCTATCCCCTACATATCACACACTCACTCTTGCACTCTAGACGAGGCATGTTGTAATTGCCGGGAGTTGTCGTCGTTACTGCGCTCTCCCGGTTGTAAAAGCGCAGACACAAACAGGAGGAGAGTCCCGAGAGGCGGGCATGCATTTTTGACAAGACTTGAACTCTCTGACCTCGACTCAGTGTGGCGGGTACACCGACAAATACTCCGCTACTGTGAGTTGCAGTAGTAGTCATGGTTGTGGGAATGGAGATGTGACAAGACGATGGAAGAGCGCTTATTAAGTTATGGAAATTTGATTGTCCTAAAGTGGGACACTCCCTAATGTGGGACACCTCAGCTCCAGAGTCAGTAACTCTGATTTTCCTGAAAGTTCACAAAACCAGCGGCATCCTATCATTGAGAGCTGTACTAAAGGCAGACAGAAAGAAGGTTTGTGAGAATTTTGATGTGCTGAATCGAAAAATCCCATTGTTTTTTTCTCAATCAGGTCATTTGTTTTTATTGTTGTATAGTTTTTATAATGTCTTCCGTCCTGGTGTCTTTCTGTCCACAATTCGCGGGAGCCTGGGGTTGGTTGCAACATAATTTGCACTTGTGCATATATTTTGGTACACAAAATCTTTCATCCTTTTTGTAGCTTGCCACTTATGTTGTAAAAGTGTATCGTGGATGAACTGTGGTGTTAAATAATTCTTGGAACAAAGAATTTGTCCGTAGTGTTTTTCTTGTCAGACTGTATTGAAGAGAGTTTCTCACCATATTGTGATATTCTGGGATTTTTCTGCTGTCTGATGACTCCACTTGAAAGTTATAATTTAAATCAGAGGTGGGAGTAAGTCACTAAAAGCAAGTCTCGAGTCAAGTCCATGTCATGAAGGTCCAAGTAGTAAGCAAGTCCAAGTCAACTGGTCATGGGGTCAAGTCAAGTCAAGTCATAGCTTTTGTCAAGTCAAGTCAAGTCAAGTCTTGCTTTAGCCGGCAAGATAAGATGACCGACTTGAGTCACTTCAAGTCACAAAGGTCAGCGTTAAGCCTAATTTTCCACTGTTGGACTATTCATTATTTTCAAAATGTGTTCTGAATCTACTTTAAAATATGCAACAAGTGCTTTCTCAAGATTTAGCCATTTGAAAATATAGGCTGAAATCAAACTTTTTAAAATCTAATGGATTTGGATTTAAAGTCTAATTGATATTCAGAAACAGCAAAATTAAAACAAATATACTTAATGCTCCAGTCTATGTACAAAATTACTGGGACAGCATTTTAGGGAAGGGGGCTTGGGGGGCCTACTTTTGAAAAAGAGTCTTTTGAATTCAAGTTGCTTTTCCATGCAGTCTTTAAGGTAAATATAAAATATTTTTATGTTTTGTTTTTGTTAGTTTCTGGCAGTTGTTCTGTCAGTGGTTCCCCTGTAATGCCCCAGCCCCTGTATACTCGGATTCGCCCCTGCTCAAAGATTCCGCACAGCCTTCAGTCCCGCCGTCACTGGGCTCTGTTTGGCAGCAGAAAAAAGCCTTTAAATGTTGTAACTTTCGTGTGAACGCCTTAAAACATTGAACCGCCCCCAACATTTTCCTTCATTCTGGAGGCTGCTCTCTGCCGTAGCTACAGTTCATTGTTTCGAACGCTTTCCTGTTCTTAATAAATGTCTATGAATCTTCACCTCTTCACTCACTGTAGAAAACTTTTAATGCATCCAAAGAAACATACATTTCCTCCTGCCTTTTTGCGCTGTATTCATTAGACGTGCTGTGAAACTGAAAAAGCATGTGGCTCATTACCATATGTAAAACATAGATGCGCTGGATTTACGCAATGAATCCTGTTCTTTCATCAGTTCATCAAGTCCCTGAAGTCCGGCAGTTGCAGTGGTTGATTGGGAATTCGATTTATGTGTGCGGGTGTCAGGACTGAGGGAGATCGAGATGTAAAGAAATAAGTGGCTGCTTTGGCCGAAGGGAAAGGCTAAAGGGACATGTTCAGAGAGGAGCCCGGGCCCCCGAGGGTTTGCCGCAGCGGATGTTTTTGTACATCACCGGAGAATGGCCTATTGGTGGTTGCGTGGCCTACGGGAGAGAGAGTGGGTTGTACATGGCACAGAAATAAACAAAAGTGGTGCACATATAGTTGCAGCATTTATTATTTAGCTTGGGCACAGGTATATTCACTGAGCGACATTTCAGCACTGTGGTGCGAGAACCCATGAAAGTAAGTGTTTGTGAAAAGCAACAGCATTCCCCCCATGGCAGTGCAGTGTTTCCATTACTTTACAAGCTGCAGTTTGGAGTAATATTTGCATGGCTTTGATCAAACATGCAAGATACATAATGCGCAAAGTTGAGCAAAAATAAAGATGGTCACCAAAACCTCAACCATTGACTTCCGGATGTAATCTCCGGTCGCGATCCTTCCTTTCTCGCTTTTTCCAATATGGATTAGCGATGCCTTGCACAAATCACTGTGTAGTTCAATGTCAGTGGGATACTGATGGGAAGTCACGGGGTGCGGGTTAAAAATATTACAGTAGATGTAAATGCTTGACTGGAGTAAACGTCTGTGTTCACTGAGGCAGGACTTTTTTTTTTTTTATCTCAGAGCAAACAACTGGTATCAAGACAAAAACCCATCCGTAATGAGCGGGAAGTTTCCTTCCAGGATCTATCTATCTATCTATCTATCTATCTATCTATCTATCTATCTATCTATCTATCTATCTATCTATCTATCTATCTATCTATCTATCTATCTATCTATCTATCTATCTATCTATCTATCTATCTATCTATCTATCTATCTATCTATCTATCTATCTAGCTATCTATCTATCTATCTATCTATCTATGTAATATACCTCACAGAGATCTGCTGATTCAACAATTAAATAATTAATTAGAAAAGTACAGCTCAATAATACAAGAAGAAATATTTTAGTTTTTGAAGTTCCATGACCAAAAAGAGCAATATTTATTTCCATTTCATTCATTTTTCATGTTGTTTCTTTCATCTTCTTCTTTTTGCCTTAGATACAGATTGAATGCTTGTTTATCTTGTCTTAAGTACTAGCAGCCTTTGGTATGGCCCCTTCATTTGAAAGCACTCCAGAGTGAGTTGCACTGTCATGGTTACCCACTGCACTGTTGCATGCATGTGGACACTGCAGGGGGGTGCGTGTGCTTGAACGTGCCTCTATGGGCGCAGAGGCTGGGCTGCTGTCTGCTGCTTGGCGTCAGGACCGGCTCTATCTGTCCCCAGTGACATTGCATCATCATCGTTCACGTCACGGTCATATATTTAGACACCAAAACGGGGCACAAATCAAACACCACTTCCTTTTCCACCACTTTGAGCCTTTGAAATGGATGTGATTCCCAAGTCTCAATCCGTTTTTTATTATTTCCCTGAATCATCTTTCTTTTAAATAGAAACTCGTACTTGAAACATCTCCAATTAAAGTAGAACCTGAAGGCTCACAATAGTCTTCTCCATGAAGGCCCCATACCAGATTTTTTTTTTCCTGAAGTGGATTTAGATCAGTGTTGTCCCTCAGAATATTAAAAGTAAAAACAGTTATTTGTACGAAAATGCCTTTGTGTTGTGCATCTACTTATCAAGCCTTTTTATTGATACGAAGTGGCTGGCTTGTCGGGGCGGTTTACATCACCACAACAATTTCTCATGTGAAAGTCACAAAACACTGCCATTCCAGTGAAGAATTGCATGTTATGAACAGTGTTGGGGAGTAACTAAACACATATATTTAGAATACTAATTTTGAGTAGCTGTATTCTGGTAAAGTTACATTTTAATTTGAGAATATTTAGAATGCAGTTATTGGGAATACATCCCAATACTCAATCATTACATTTTAGCTCAAAATTGCATTTTGAGTTCCTAAATAATGGTAATGAGTTTATAACTGTTCCAACAATTGCTGTCTTCATTTTTGTAATTATACACCATATCTATACATAAATATGACAATCAATGTGAAGGTATTCTGAAAGTATTCAAAGTATTCAGAATACAGTACTCTGATTAGATAAAGTAACAGAACATGTTACAAAATACATTTTAATGCAAGTATTGAGTATTCATTAACTAAATACAATTTCAAAGCATTCTTCCCAACATTGGTTACGAATGCATTAGGAAAGCAAGGAACGAGTGTGGACCTCAGTAAACAATTAAAAATTCACGTACTCCTTAGTTTATTGCTTGGAAACCAGAAAATTCAATATTGGGCGTCTAACACACAATAACTGATTTTATACCATGGTCTGGGTGAATACTGGATTCTGATTGGCTACAAAACAAAACGTTTGATAAATGGGAAGTAGAGGAGAGTGAGCAGCTAGGTTAGCCTACAGTTAATAAAATATGAGCTTTCCATTTCTATTGAAAACGGTTAAGGCACTATTCATCATTTTCAGGCGTACAATGATCCCAGTATTTAAACATATTTGGCTGGATTAGTAAAGTCAAACATAAAAGTTTCAGTTCGTGGGGCCCAGGTGTAAGCGACTCCACCGCAGCTGTTTCCATAAACAGTTGAGCTTGTTGAGCTAGCTAGCTAGCTTCAGGTTAAACAGCGTAAAAGTGAAATAACTCCTGCCCACGAGTGCCGCATATCGGTGTTTACTTCCATGGAAAAGTGCCGGGTTAGTCCTGTTGTGTTGTGATTCTGTGCTGATGTTGTTTCGTTGCGCCCTACTGAGATCCTCGTAATAGCTGCGGAGAATGACTCGCTCTGAGACGAGCCTTCAGTGACCGGCTAATAACCCACGTAAAATAGTCCCGGTAGTCTGGCATATTTAGTGAGTTTAGTAAATGAAAAAAACATTTATTATAAATGTTACGTTTGTGGGACCATGGTATAAGCGGATTAAACAACTCGGAGCCGTGCATTAGACAGTTATAATGCACTTACGGTTAGACGGTTATAATGCACTTACTTAATATATATAACAAAATACAGCAACAAGGTTGATTATGTTACTATAGCAGCACAAATAAGAAACATTGCAGGATCACAGAGAGGAAGACGTTAAAGTCACCTAATGTTAAATAAGTAAACAACAACAACTGCAGCAGGGCCGCATTAGTGCTCATTGCGGCCTCGCTGCAGTTTGTAATAACATTTCATCTCAATCTGCAGAGTGCCGCCGCTGCTTATGGCGCATTAGACTGAAAACGGCCGCATCACGCGGACATCTCGTATGCAAATCCAATCAGGAAGACACCTATGGCATTCGGAGCACACGCCAAGCCAAGTGCCCCCACAAGACCCCGCTCTCTCCATCTAATGCACGCGTTCCTCCGGAGAGCATTTAGATCTCTTCCCCGCGTACTCCAAAGCCGACATACTGTCTTGGGCGAGCACTAATTGGCCGGAGAGAAGTTTGGAGTCTGCGTATAGAGGAGCAGCACAAGAGAGGAGCAAGTGAGAGAGAGGGGAGTCAGGAATGTTTGTGGGACTAAAAGTACTTTAAAGCCATAATGGACCTATTTCCAGACAGGCGCCATTTTCAACCCCCACCTGCCCCTCTCTCCTCCTCCTCCTCCTCCTCCTCCTCCTCCTCAAGCCGAAGCCACACGCCGCACTTCACTCTATCTAAACGTGCAGGAGGGCAGAGAGGATTGGCTCTGCACAGTGTAGGCCCTGACAAAGAGCAACCTCTAAATAGCGCCATCGCACGGTTTTAAGCAACAAACTTATTTGATCGAGGGGGTTTTGTGTATGTTACAGGCAAAACTAGATTTTTTTTCAATTGTCAGGTTTTGGGCCTCTTAACACATTGAGCGCCGTGCTGTTTTGGGGATTTAGCTGTAGAGCGCAAACAATCCAGACCATGTTTCATGATATTTGTAGCACCACACCGTATTCCTTGTTATATAGCTCTGGACACATGCTATGGTTTGTTTGAAAGGTGAGACTCTAAGCTCTCTGTAGGTGAAAACCGTTTAATTGTACCTGCCTTGGTTCCTGACAAATCATTAGTGTTTTGAAACACTGTGTGTTATCAATTGCTTTTGCTAATCGTGTGTGCATTTAAACAGCCTGGTTCTCGGATTGAAGACTCAAACAGAATGTTTCTCAGTCGTCCTTGGACCGATTGTAACCATGTAAAAACTCAGACAAACGTTTAAATCTCAACTGTTTAAATCTTTCCATGGGAAGCCGCTCTGCTTTGTCAAACAAGCTCCAGAGAGAGAAGTGTCGGCTCTACAGCTGTTCGCTGCGTAACACCACGCCCCCTCGGACTAAAAATAAAATGTCCAGATCGTGACTATTCACAAGTTTTTCATTGTCATTTATTTCAGTTCTGTTCATCACAGAGCTAACAAAATCACGCATAAGGTGTATTAGAGTGTCTAATATTATTTGTAATAATGTTAATTAAAAAAAAGCGAGTTTTTAAATTTTTGGCACAGTGTGTTAACATGTAAACTTTAATCTGGAAAAAGAAATTAAAACATCTTTACAATAGCATGTTTAATGTTTGCACTTTTCCAATGCTTCATGCTTTTATTTGGAAAATTGTTACTTCAAGGACCATTTTCTCGAAATGTATTTTCATCACATTGTGGTGACAGTCTCTCCACGTAAGTAGATCCTACAGACGTTCCAGTCTTTTCAGAGAGATTTTTATTTATATCTAACTAACAATGATAATCATATCCTCCTCCAGCTTCAGACCTGGGCATTCCTCGCACTCTGTCAATATTACACAAATAAAAAAAAATTGATCCGACCTAGTGTGTGGCTGCTTTGTATCGGCCGTGCGTTATTAACTGAAGATTGAGTCGTGGACTCTTCCCAAACACATCCTTCAGCCTGCTCCGGCGCACGGTCCCAGTGCGTGCTGCGCCTTTTGCCGTTATGGATCGGCTAATTTCATATGCGGTGATTATTACAGCAGGGAGGGCTGGGAATACCTCTGATTGGAGCCTGCCGCGCAAATGAATCGTCCGACAACCGCACAGCGCTCCCTCGTCGAGGATGAATTAGACTGATTGAACACCTCAGTAAGTGGCAACACACGCTTCTTCGGGCACTCTTCACATGCGCTCAGGCGATGGGATTCACGGCTCTATAACAGGAGCCAAATCCAATAATAATAACTTTTATTTATATAGCACAAGCACTTAACATTAAAAACAAAGAGGATTGTCTTATTGCAGAAGTGAACGGGGAGCGTGCGGAGTGATTAGATTGTGTAGCTGTACCCTCATCCGGACCCTGGCAGCACTGTTTTGTTAAAGACTCATCTCTTCAAACTGGTGTTTTTGAATTGCTTTATCTTTCACTTTGGTCTCTCTTTGTGTCTTTGGAAAATAGAACTTTGATTTATTGATTGATTCCGATGAGGAGTGCGTTACAGCAGTCCATACTGGAGGAGACAAAGGCATGGACGATCTTTTCTGCTGCTGGAAGGAAAAAATCTCTCGCACACTGTCTTACTTGCAACACCAGTGTTCCTTTATTTAATGCAATGTTCTGGCCAGTGGCCTTTATGAGGCAAAATGTTATATTTTTATGCATGAGAAGCCATCTTAGATAGGATGTGGCTGGTTACATCACAGGATGTGGCAATAAAGGCCTATGACAACCATAGGCAGCATACAACCCAAGCCAGGATTACTAAAGTGACTACAAAAGTATGCATATACAAAAGACATTTTGTAGCATATTATATGAGCGATGGATACAGAAGACAGCTTAGATCTGCCTAAATATATGTAAATATATGTAAATCTATATGTACACCAAGAAGGTTAATACAGCCTGAGTCTAAATAACATTTTACTGATAGAGTAAAATATAAAATAATAAAATATTTAGTCCCTTGGGTGCAAGGGTCTGCAAAATGTCAATCCTGTAGGCTTTTCTTTGCTTCAGTAGTCATGGTCTCCGCCTATTGGCCTCTGGTTGCTCTGCTTTGTGACCGCGACGCTAGGGACTGGCATTTCTGTAGTACCTCCATATATGGGTGGCAAATCAAGCTAATTTTCCATAGAAAGCATTGCGCTATACACACGTTCTAAACAACTGTAGAGCCTGGTTTCTACAACTTTCTACAGCTAGATATTGCTCCTGTGATACCGCTAGGTTACTTACAATTATAGAAAACAAGCTGGTCTTCATAAGAAACTTTTTTAAAATCTTGTATAGTAATGAGGGCCGGACTTTGATTGACAGGCCGTTAGCATTAGAGCCAATGGAGTGGGCACGGTTACGTCTGAACTACACACCCAGCGAGGGCCAAGTCTACAGTGAAGATCGCACCCTTTTGCCCTTTTTATGGAACATGCTCGAGTAGTGAACGAGGAGTCTGTAAATCCACCATAGATTCCCTTTTAAACGTTGTCATTGTGGTGGGTGAAGAGTCTTGCCCTTGTCCGGTGGTAGCCGGAATTTGAATTGCCAACCTCACAGTTATATGGGGACACGCTCTACCATCTGAGCCACTGTCACTGATCTGGCTGTGCTTTTTTCCTTGTATGTTAAAAATAAATACATAAAAATATGTGATTCAGATGCTTCATGTTTAAGAGCTGTTCAAAGATACAATTGGGTCATGAACGCCACATCACTAATGCACTCTCTCATGCACATGCAGCCCTTGCCACTCATAGACACATAAAAGGCCCCGTTACACGTGCAAACTAGATCAATTTTTGCACAACGGGAGCGCTATTGATCAGGCTATTTGCTGCTTAGGTCCCATGCCATGGCCTCTCAATTAGGACAGCAAAGAGAGGTGGAAAACGGGTGGAAACGGAGGAGAGATAAATGCAATCATGATATTTCATTACATTTTTTCCCCGTGTTTCGACAAAACCGTGATGCGTTACAAATGTTCTTAGGGGCAGCTTATGAAAAGTTTAAAAGTTCACTCATTTAATTGAACTGAGTAAATGCCATGTCTGAGAAATGAATGCGATTTGGGGATTGGCGAATCCTCCGGGGAGAGGGCCGGCACCGCGCAGGGACAGAGGTGAAGGGAACGAAACGCGGAACTCATGGAAAATTAATGGCGTCATTTAACAGCGATTGATAACATTTACCGCACTGACACTTGGAGTTCATTTCGACGAGTTAAGATTTAATGAGCTGTGTTTTGGAAAGAATCTCAGACTAGATTTGAAACTGTCTGTTGTAGATATTTAAAAACTTGTCAACTGGACCGGGTTGATCAGGATGTTTTTCATCTCCTCAACTAAACTGGACAATTGGGCGCTAACTTAAACTTTCTCTGTGATAACTTTAGGCTATTGGTTGAATGTTTGATTGATTGATGCCAAGAGTTTGGTGGCACTGTCTTCTTCTTCTTCTTCTTCTTCTTTGCAAGCTAACTTTTATATCCTCGAGCACCGCAATACACTTAGGAGAACTGAATGTGTTCCTCATCAGTTTGTGAATCACTGCTGAAGAACTGTGCGAGAACTCTTACCTCAATAAAAGTCTCCAACTACAACACAAAGTTACTTATCCACCTTAAAGTGCATATGGAACTAATAATAATAATCCTTTTGTATTTATGACTTAGTAGTAATAGTTTTATTTCAGTAAAACAGCTATTTTGTGAGGAAAATGATTAAAACTAAAGAACACAGATAGAGGGAAAGTTCCATAGAATTGTGACCCACTCATTTCTTATTGATATAGCATGGTTGGCGCGGCAACACTTTAAAAATGTTTACCTCTACATTTGTCACTTCCTGTCTGTTTCCAACAAGGAAGTGAAAATAATATTTTAATACATTACAATAACATAATTGTGTTACCTGTGCTTTATCTAAAATTGTGTGTCATCTGCACTTTAAATATTCTCCTTCCTTTACAACTTCTCAGTAATCACAAGTGGTAGCACTCTTTAAGCAGAACTAAGTAGCTCATGCCTCTAGAGGCCATAAGCGCCACTGCGGTGTCGTAGCATGTTGCGGTTTTTTACCCATTAATTGTCTGTGAGAGTAAATGCTACGCTGACAGAAAAGACAAAGGGAGAGAAGGATATTGTACATCCAATTAGACAATGGAGATTTTTTTTTTCACTCAAACTTCGCTGTAAATACTGTTTAAGCGGTGCTAGCCAGCAGTTAGCTTAGCCTGCTAGCTTCTTCTTCGTGATTGCATTAGTGTGTATTGGCGCCTCCGACCCGGGGCAGGGAAAGCTGCAAGTGTGGTATTCTGGACGGAGACACCGTGGGAGATGAAAGACCCCCCAATCCTCCCATTAATACTACCCCCAGAGGGACTATGGAAAGGATTTAATAAGGTAAACAAGTTACTTACATAATTCAAGCAGTGCTTTTTTTAATTATGTATTTTCCTCCCCCTACATGTTCCAACAATGTAGAATGAGCCCAGACCTGTTCACCACAACTGCCTCTAAAATCCTGCACTGTCACTCACTGTCACTTCAGGTCGAATTGCCATCATGCACGAGCTTAATATAGAAGGTGCATATGCATGACCTGAGGTGGCAGTAGTGAGTATAAAATGGCTAACTTGCATCTAGCCCCTTTAAGAGTAAAAGTTATCTCTAGACTTTGAATCCTTGCTAAAAACTTAAACTTGAGTTTAAGACAGAAGAGGCTCTTTCTTGGCAACATAGTTATTAAATAAACAGGAAACAAGACATATACCTAATTTATTAACTCAGAATTAAGACTAGAAAACAAAAAATATGTTCATGGAAACATCTCTCTATTCCCATATTAAGTAAAGTGAAGTGCAATGTGAGCGCAGCGATATAGATGAGCAACAACATCTTTGAGAGTTTGCGGCCCTCCTGTCTCGCTGTCCATCTGCAGAGCGGCATGTTTGAGATTATTATGGCTCTGTAAATATGGCTGTGCGTCTGCACCGGCTCACACTGCGCTCCAGGCTGACGCGCAGGTGGGCCGGAGGAGGAGGCAACAAGACAGAGAGGATATAGACATGAGAAAGTTCACCGAGATGTGGGAGAAGTAGTTAATGATGATTATAGACATGTTTTTATTATATTAATTTACGTTCCATCAAAGAGCCACAAGACATTCTCCACATTATTTTCACAGTTTTAGACGGCCGAGAAACTCAAGACAATATTAAGCTGTCGTGTCACTTTATGTTGCCTTATTTGTACTTTATTCACAATAAGATCAACAAGCTGCTCACGGTGCATTTCACAAGAGCGGTTCCAGTCGGTGGATGCCTCGCCTGCTTTTCTCAGTTTCTGAGTTTGTTTCTGAGAAGAAAAAGAAAGAAAAATCAGTCTAGACCACTGTGAGGGCGTCCAATGAGTCTGTGGCGCTGGAGGGTTGAGATTTAACAATAGCTGATTAATGAATTACTACTAATCATAACAACTTTATCAACTTTATAAATAGCAATTTCAGCTCTCTGCCTTCCTGCATTTGTGTTTTAACAACTTCCCATACAATACAAAATGGCTTTAACCAGCCTTAGACCTTTGTAAATGTTTCCAAACAAGACATAGATCTATTCTCGAAGCTAGAATGGTGTCCCCTTGCAACTACGCAGTGAATGAAAGCGTAATGTGAAAGTTCTTTCTGATTTCAACACCTAAGTCATTATTTGACACAACTTTTTTGTCACTTTATTTGTGTCTCAAATAGCAGCTCAGGTTCCTGCTGCAGCCCAGTTAAAGCCTTTAGGCCAGTAATAGAACAACTCTGAGAGTCCATTTGTAATAGATTGTTTTTGCTTTTTTTTCTGAAAAATAAGAGCCGAGACAATTAGGCACAGAGGTAAGTTTGAATGTTCAGTTTCCAGGCTCCTAAAGGGGGTTGGAGACAAAGGGAATATTTTTGGAAATGCAGGTATGTTTGTGTTGGCTCTCAGTCGTGCAGACATTTTCCATCCTTGACAATAGTTGACAGTCTCTACATATGCAACTTTAAGCCAAAAAGAGAGAATTGTCAAAAAGAATGAGGTGAAACAGTTGAATAGACACACTTGACGGTAGAGAGACCCTGCTCAGTGCAATACCAGGAATAGTAAGTTGTTTTCAACTAACTTTATGAATAAAAGCGACTTATTGTCATTTCCAAACAGGTCGGATCCGCTCGCTTTATTATTTCCTCCTTTTGCAATCTTAGACCTAACACTAAAACTCCTTCACTTCTTGACATTTCAATCCAAACAGCGTGAAATTCGACGCACAATGCTGTGTGTTTTATGTAAGCTTCCATAGAAAAGATTTCTTTGGTCGAGACCTTTTTGAACCCAGCGCCTGGTGTCTTCAGGCTTTGTGTTCCGTGCTGAACAGAGGAATGACTCGCTCAATCGACGGAGAAGACGCATTGTTGAAGTGTCTGTAGAGGCCTTAGATTAAAGAAACGTGCAAGTTATCCACGTGAAGAATTGGGATGTGCGACAGGTATCGTGAGATGAAAGGTAACCGTTTATTCATTCATTTACTTCATTATTCATATTGCTTTAATGAGCATTGTCTTCTGTCTGCTTTTGTTTCTCCACGCTCAGAGCTGACTTGCGGAGCAGATGGAGTTTGGCGTTTGTCAGGCGGCCCAGTTGTTTTTAAAATGCCCCCAGAGTTGCCCCCCGCTCTCCCCGAAACAGATGCCCATTACGCAGGCAACAATGAAAAAACATTGTTTCACTCTTACAAATCTGTCACAGCTTTCCATCTGACATTTTGGACCAAACTCATTTAAATTGTAAACTTCCTCTCAGATTAAAAGATGCATATTAATTAGGCGGCAATGATCAATCGGGCGCCAGAAGTGTTGAAGAATTCTGCCAATTTCAGAATTTAAAATATTGTCATGAATTTCATATTTACATCTTATATTTATTGATGAAAACAATACCTGCTTTTCTCAAAATTTAGTTTTTGTTCCATTTGATTGTTTTTTTTTTTTTTCAGATATATTTGTTTTATTATCTTAAAGGATCTGTATCAGGCTATTTTAGCCATTCCAAAGTTAAGAATAGGCATTTATATGATATATTGTACCTCTACCATTATGGAGCACTCATTTTTGTGATAAATATAAGTGTTTTCTGGAGGTAATTTTCAAACCCGGAAGACACAACGCTTCGATTCAGTTAACTCCGCCCCCTCTCTCCGCACATACAACTTTACCGCAGTATAAATAAACAGCAATAAGTGAAGTTACTTCATGATGCAGTTATAAGGAGTTGACATCTGCA
This sequence comes from Gobius niger, assembly GCF_951799975.1. Classification (NCBI taxonomy): domain Eukaryota; kingdom Metazoa; phylum Chordata; class Actinopteri; order Gobiiformes; family Gobiidae; genus Gobius; species Gobius niger. The sequence continues at coordinate 29,939,429 of NC_136854.1, forward strand.
ACACAGCTTCATAAATGGCTAACACACAAGCTAACACACAAGCTAACGTGCGTTTTGATAAACTCACCGCTCTGGTCCATCAGGTGTTTACATTATGGGCCTCGCGTTGGTTATAGTTAATCCACTTTGATTCAGGCGAAGGTTCACCAAACATCCATCAAGAGACAGTCACAGAAAAACACTATTTTGGTGAAAGTCGCCGAATCCCGGAGAGAAAAAACAACTTCTGACGAGTGGCCTCTTCTTTAGGAAGGTTGTAAGTCCTCGTAGCCAAATGCGCTTCTTTTTCCCTTGACATTATCATTAGGTAAGAAAAAAGAACAGGTGTGTCCAGAATAGGTTACAACAAGCTCCATCTTCACAGCTGCAGCGCAAACTTTTTTTATTTTTCCTTTGTTTCTTTCTTACAACAGAAATAATGAAACGCTGGTTTACAAATTAAAATCAGGCCATAAGCATAGAATTACATTACAGACGCCGAGCACTTCCGTTCCGCTGTGACGACACAAGTGAGCAAGTCAGTCGTTCACTAGGAGAGGGCGGAGCAGTTGCCCAGAGAGCAGGATTCAGGAGGATTGCTGAGAACTGCGTGAATGAAGCCAAAAGGGGTGTTTTTGATAAGGAAATAACATAACAACATGGCTAAAAGCTCCAAAAAGTCGATTTTGCATGATATAGGACCTTTAAAGGGACTAAATACAAGTTGGTCATTTTTATACTCACTACTGCCACATCAGGTCATAAGTGTAACTGCACCTTCTATATTAAGCTCATGCATGACGGCACTTCGGACCTGAATTAACAACTTTTTGAGTGACAGTGCAGGATTTTAGAGCTTTAAAAGCTAAACTAGACATCAAAAAGCCCCTCTGAAAAAAAAGATAATATTTGTAACTAATATTTTGGCAAAATGAAACTATATGCATCCATTATATGCATTTCATGTTTATATGGTGTGAAAAGATAAAAAGACAGAAAACTTGCAACACATTTTTTCACAGCAAAAAATTCAAAATATTATTTTTCCAGTTCAATACTTAAAAGTGTCAACAGTGGCTTCCTAAAATGAACACCAATTAATTTATTATTATTATTATTTTTTTTTTTTTTTACTTTGTTGTGTCAGTCACTCATACAGGTTTCCGCCTTGCCCTTTTCGACACAGTGCTCAAAGCAACAATCATATGATTAAATAAAGGACAGAAAAGTAAAAATAGATATATAAAAGAAAACTCTAAATCAGTTAATAAGTACATAAACGTAAACATACCCCTATACACATGCAAATGCACAATGCACATACTGTATATATTAACATAAACACAATGGCTTTTTGAATTGAACACATAATGGTCTCTCATTGAAGATGGCTGCTGTGGGAGAACGTCTGCAGCTCCTTGGGCCGCACGTGTGTCGTGTGTTATAAATAGCGCCTAGTTTGTGAGTTCTTCTCGCGTGCGCCTGCTGACGCTGGAGGTACACGGAGCAATTGTTGAACGTTTCGGTGCACAGAGGGGCGAAGTTGGGGACGAAAGATGAAGCGTCTCAAAGTCACTCGTAAGGAAAGCCATTTCACGGAGTCATGAGATCAGCCGACAAATACGGCTCTCGTTCTCCAACACGATCTCCAACAGAGATGGTGTTCGAAATCATAAAAGAAATGACAGAGAAAGTGTAATTTGTAAAAAAAAAAGAACATGCAAACTCCTTCTTGTTGCGACACCCAATTTGACACGATTATTCAACAATTAATACAGTACTCCAGTTTGTAAAAAGCAAACCCTGAACAAATTGGTGTTAATTTGGAGCAGATGGTCGAGATAATAGAGCTTGTCAAACTTTGACATTTTGCAAAAGCCTTACATATTAGGCTACATTTTTTGAAACCTAATTATTTTGCAAACCAGAAAAGATACAATTTCATTTTTACTGCGACAGATATGAAGACCGAGAGTGTTTTCCGCTGTAAAAGAGACCCAACAGGCACTGAGAGGCCTCTGAATATGAAATAGTCAGGCTGTCTCTCTCCACAGTTTGTATCACAGAAACATTATGTGAACATTAGCTCATTGTTTGTCTGCTCCAGATGTGAGCAGATGTTTGCAGTCCTCGCAGTTATTCTCTTCAGAACTGTTTATGAGTTTGTCTCGGAGAGAAACCTCGGCTGCTGTGCCCTTAATTATGAACATTTTTTATTGTCGCTAAATGTGTCCTTCTGCGCAAAAATCACGGCACTGGTCTCGAAAATGATTTTGCCTACAGGAAGAAAAAAAAAAGACACAAAAAAAAACCCAGCTAAAACAAACACCCGGCAGATTTTGTGTCTTTGTGTGATCTTATGGGGGGAAAATCGTCATGCTTTACAAAATGTACTTGATTGGTTACTTTCAAATTCCACTCTCACTCTCTCACGCCCTGGGAATAAATGCGGCCCTTAGACCAATTTTTGGTGGCCATCAAGCTTCTTGATGAATTGGCACAGAGTTGGTACTGCATTTTTTTTCTGTGAGTCAGAGCTGTATTGATCCTCCAAGTCTAAATTAAAGTGTGGGACCTCTCATAAATCCTCACTGTAGAATGTTCCTTTACATTGACTATCAGTTTTTGGCCCTCAGCACTGGATAACCCTCCCCCCCAGAACTATCTGTCATCAAATGAATGCTTGTATTTTCTTCTATTTATGCTTTAGTTTTACAGTAAAAATAAATAGTTTTATCTATAGACCGGTGGTTCTCAACTAGTGGGTTGCAGTACCATTTGCAGTGGGTCATGAGCATTTCTTGGAGTACATTTCATTCCATATTTATCTGCTGAAAAGACAAAAAAAAAACTTCCTCAAGTCTGGTAAAAAAAAAAAAAGAAGCTATTTTGATCATGATTTTGGCTTTATTGGATTATTTAACATCTTAACCCCTGCCTTAACCGAGTGCATTTTCTCTTCTTTTTCCTCGCGCTGTTGCCGCATTGTCGTCACTTTATTGACATTTTTTTCAAGCTGCGTTTTTTTGTCACTTTCTTTTGACTCTTTTGTGGCTTTTTGTGTTGAATTTACAATGCTTTTTTGTCACTTTTTTGTTGTGTTTTTCTCTCTTTTCTGTGACTCTTTTGTGGCATTTTTTTTTACATTTTTGTCACACATTTTTGTCACTTTTTCGGCGGTCTTTTGCTGCATTTTCATCCTCATTTACGTCTCATTTTGTGTTGCTTTTTTGACACTTTTTTCAAGACGATTTGGGTAAAGCCAAACTGGAGAGAATGTGCTTGGTTCATGTGGGAGATAAGGGTGTATTTCAAAATAATAGGAATATACAGTATTTTTCAGCAAATCTCCTTATAGAGTTCGGGAATGTGACGTCATATTGCTAAGCATTATGGGATTAGCAGCAATCGTAAATGAATGGAGATTTTAAAAGTTAAAATACTGGAGTTATTGTTCACATTAAAACACTTGGACACCACAGTGTGTTAGATGTATTTACCAGCAGTAACTCTGTAGCTAACGGAGTTGATCAACGGCTTTTTTCTCCACTTTTTATACTGTTTTTAGCTAATGTTAGTCTATGGAAATGTATGCTAACAGCTGCAAAGATGGCGGATCTCCATGGTAACTGTGGACTTTCCCGAACTCTATCTAGATTCATGGTGGGCCCCAACACAGTACCACTTGAGAACCACTGCTACAGACAACAGCGTGTTTTACTATTTCATGCGACAACCTTCACATTTACTGTATAATTAAAGCCACTGTCTTTCATCATGTTTATATCAGTTTACACAACGCTTTCTTTAGGAATATGTATTTTGGCCAAAAACATGAAACAAGTAAAGACCTTCTGAGAATCACTGGTGACCATGACTCACTCTCGTCCCGTTCGCCGCGCCGTGACGCTGTGGACAAACGCTCAGCCCCGCGTCACACCCGGCCTCTGCGCTCTTCAAACTTTAATGGTGTGGAGTTGACCCCCGGTTGAACTCCGCTGTAAAACATGTGCGGGGTGTGCAAGAGTGCGTGTCAGGGCTCTGCAAAGTGCCCTCCAACATGGCTCCCTCCCCTCCCCGCCCTCCAGCTTCCGGCATCAATAATTCAGCCGCGGCAAGGAGACGCGACGGAAAAAAGCCACGGGAAAAAATCTAAAATCAGGACAAAACACGTGCAGTTACATTTCAAGTTTGCAGAGGTTTGACGGGGGTTTTGAGGGGGCAAAGGTGGCGCAAGGTGCAAGGAGAAGGTCCACATGATGCGAAAGAGAAGTCGTAAAGACCGTGTTTAATTCATGTTTGGGTGAGAGAGGGAAAAAAAAAAAAAAGTCTGTTTAAATATTAATCCATGGATAAAATGTTTTCGACTTGACCCCATTGCTCATTCACACTCGGATCACGGCGAAGCATCGAGAGCCAAGAGGTGAGCAGTTCAAGGCGTTGTTTTTTGAGAGTGAAACACTCTTTTTCAGTCGCCGATTGAGGACCGCGAGGAGAACGCTGTTTTTACAGGCGGCGATAGAGGTTTATATAAGGACTCGCGATCAAATGGGAAAGAAATTACAGTACGAAAGGCAGCCTCACCAGATGTGGCTTAGGAGAAAAAAATATCTTTGTAAATAACACAGTGCGCATTGAGGACGGAGGGGAAACTTCAGTAAACTGTAGACGGAGATATCAGAGTTTTAAAGTGATGTTTTGATGCTTTGAGTCCTGCATCCGAAGCTACATCAAGTGAATGGGGAAATAAATATTGACTAGTTTTGGAAATGATATTGTGAAGGTTGCTGTATGTCCAGCATCAAATCGGAAACTTTGTAGGTTTAGAAGAACTACAAACACTGAAACAGTTTTTCACATTTATCTTTCTATGACGGTATTCACTATGTAAAGTAAAGAAGTGTCATACAACTATTATTGCTTTCATGGAAATATCTATTTCTCCCCCTAGAAAGTACATACAATAAATACAAACATATTGGAAAAGACCAATACTTTTTGGTTAATTACATGTGTAATATAGGCCTGTGTAAATTATTGCAATGATAAAACATTCCTAATGACTTCAGAATGTTCACACCTTGGCCTAACGGTTAAATAGAGGCCACCTGTGTGTAATCTACTCTCAGTATAATTTCAGCTGTTCTTTTAGGCCCTCAGAGCTGTGGTCGGAGTGTATTGGTCACTGAACAACATCATGAAGGTCAAGGAGCTCACCAGAGAGGTCAGGGATAAAGCTGTGGAGAAGTTTAAAGCAGCATTAAGTTATACAAAGATTTCCCAAGATTTAAACATCTCCCGGAGCACTGTTCAATCCATCATTCAGAAATGGAAAGAGTAAAGCACCACTGCAGACTTACCAAGATCACGTAAACTAACAAACTGAACAAGGAGAGCACTGGTAAGAAATGCAACCAAGTGCCCCAAGATAACTCTGGAGGAGCTGTGAAGTCCTGCCGCTGAGCTGGGGGAATCTGTACATGGGACAACTATCAGTCGTATCTACACAAATCTGGCCTTCACGGACGAGTGGAAGAAGAAAGCCTTTATTGAAAGGAGGCCATAAGAAATCCCGTTTGAAGTTTGCTAGAAGTCATATGGAGGACACAGCTCCATGTGGAAGAAGGTGCTTTGGTCAGATGAGAGAAAAATGTAAGTTTTTGGCCCAGATGCAAAACGTTACGTATGGAGCAAATCTGACACTGCTCATCGTCCTGAGTGCACCATCCCCAGTGTCAAATATACGGGGGGGAGCATCATGCTGTGGGGCTGCTTTTCCTCAGCGGGGACTGGGGAGACTGTAAGAATAGTTGGGAGGATGGATGGAGCCAAATACAGAGACATTTTGGAGGAAAGCCTGCTGGAGTCAGCAAGAGAACTGAGGCTGGGGCGGAGATTCACCTTCCAGCAGGGCAATGACCCTAAACACAAAGATAAATCTACAATGGAATGGTTCAATAAAAACATATTAATGTGTTTGAATGGCCCAGTCAAAGTCCTGACCTAAATCCTATTGAAAATCTGTGGAATAAACGCTCTCCTTCTAATGTGACAGAGCTTGAGTTGTTTTATAAAGATGAATGGGCTAAAATGTCAGTCTCTACATGTGCAAATCTTGTAGAGTCAGACCCCAAAAGACTTGTGCTGTTATTACAGCATAAGGGGGTTCCACAAAGTATTCATCCATGCTGTATGAATACTTATGCAAGCCCCACTTTTCACTTTTCTATTTTTTGAAAAATAACAGAATCATGTATCATTTCGCTTTCACTTCACAGTTGTCTGTTGCTTGTGTGTGAACGTTCAGTAAAAAAATCAAAATAAAATCTTTATGTTTAGGGTTGTAAACATGACAAAATGTGCAAAAGTTCAAGGTGTATGAATACTTTCGAGAGGCACGATAGATAGATAGATAGATAGATAGATAGATAGATAGATAGATAGATAGATAGATAGATAGATAGATAGATAGATAGATAGATAGATAGATAGATAGATAGATAGATAGATAGATAGATAGATGTCGCTCATGAACCCGAGTGTCAGGCAGACTAACAGTTTGAGAAATCCAGGAGCTTCACCAGGCAGGCCATCTGTTCGCTGCACCTCTCCGATCACGCCTTAACCTCGTTTTCAGGCAGCAGACTGTCACTCCTCCTTCAGCCAACAGTGTCAAAGTGATACCTCCGACAAAATGACCAGTTTCGTCGCCGGCCTCACAGTCTGCTGAGCTCCAGACGGCAATAATCGACACTGCCTCCATTAGTCCACTGTCTGACACTCATCAAGCCACTAATACGGAATCACAGCTTGTGCTCAGGGATTCAAACGGAGTGCAAGGGGCCTGGTCTATGAGCAATTCATTATTTTTGATAGAAATATCTAAAATACACAGTAGTCATTTATTTTTCTTGAAACTCTGTAGTTTACTGGCATACAATATGAGAAAAAAATGTATTGCAAGATTTTTTTGTATGTTTTGTTTTCATATTAAAACTAAACTAAACTAAACTATGGCCCAAATTTCCTCTATTTTTGGCGACAAAATCCGATTCATAGATTGAACCAGGTTTACATTTATGGTTTTACTTCATCTACATAAATCAAGTTAAAATATACTGTATATGTATGCTCCTAACCATGCATGGAGGGTTTCACCCCAAATCCAGCACCCTGAGACTGTACACTAGCCGTAAGGAAGGAGGCCGAGGACTAGTGAGCGTGAGAGCCACTATGCAGGATGAAACATCCAAGATCTATAAGTACATCAAGGACAAGCCTCCAACAGATGGAAGTGAATGTCTCAGACAATAGGGAACAGAAGATGAGGTGCTGGAGGTCCTGTCATGGGAGGACAAGCCCCTACACGGGATGTACCACCGGAACATAACTGAAGTGGCGTATATCAAGAAATCCTACCAATGGCTAAACAGAGCTGGACTAAAGGACAGCACAGAGGCACTCATCATGGCTGCACAGGAGCAGGCCTTGAGCACCACAGCAATAGAAGCCCAGATCTACCACATCAGAGAAGATCCCAGGTGTAGACTGTGCAAAGAGGCCAATGAGACAGTCCAGCACATAACTGTAACTGCAGGGTGTAAGATGCTGGCAGGGAAAGCTTACATGGAGCGGTCATACTAAGTGGCTGGAATAGTGTACAGGAACATCTGTCAGAGTATGGGCTGGAAACCCCAAGGTCACACGGGAAACACCTCCAAAGGTGGTAGAGAATGACCAAGACTAGATCCTGTGGGACTTCCAGATTCCTGACAGAGTGGTAATGGCGAACCAACCAGACATTGTGGTGGTGGACAAAGAGCAGAGGAAAGCCGTTTTGGTCGATATAGCAATATCAAGTGATTGCAACATCAGGAAAAAGGAACATTTGAAACTAGAGAATAGTTCCCAGGCCTCTGGTAGAGCTTGGAGAAAAAAGAGAGACCGCCCACAGTGGGTGAGGAAGACTTTTTCTCTGCTGGGGCACTGCACATGTTTGTTGGGCCTTGGAGCCATGAAGTATCCAACATGAACGGAAGGGGACTTTATTTATGATGAGAATGGCAGAAGCACCTGCAATCATGGCCTGTTCTTATTATGTTGCATTCTGCATTCTGTCTGTGCATGGTGTCTGTATGTATACAGTGTTGTGGTGATTGTGGAGCACTGGCAGTGATGAATGCACACTTTCACGCCAAATGTCCTCAGAATAAATCAAGAGGTCCATTACAAAGAGAATGACGAATGAAGCATCACGGTTACAAATGCACACACAGCAGAGAGTCCAAGAAAACGGAGAGAATCGGCCAGAGTTTAGAAGTAATTCACCAGGTGCACTGTTCACAAGTATCAAATACATCTGCGCTAATCAAATTGCAGTACTCTTTTCCTCTTCTGACGACTCTTTGATGTGATCGTCTCAAACATATTCTAAATTTTGAAAAAGGACTGATCTTTCTCTATTAGGTTTTTTGTCTAAGTTAGGTTCCAGATAGTTATACATGAGATTTCTGGCTAGCTTTTTAAAATTTCATTCATGTACCTAAAACTGTCCTTTTAAAGCTCATAATCCGTGACAAGTCTCGTTATGTGCTCAAAGTGTCTTAATTTCCACTGACACCCATAATGTTTTTTTTTACGTATTAAGTTAGTAATTAGGTAATTTTGTTAGTTTTGTATCATTTGGTTATGTTTTTTACTTGTTCCTCAAATGTTAGTGCTATACTCTTTGAAAAAAAAATAAAAAAAATATACAGTATACATATTGCAACTAAATTAATATTAAACATCTTCTTACAAATTAGATAATAAATCAAATTCAACTTATAAAAGGGCTTTTTTTGTTTTCACTTGACAGGTCAGAATTAGTGAAATGAAGGTATTAAATATTCTTAATTCCAGTCATTTTTACTAATGATACACTGCCAGACCAAATAAACCATGTCTATGTAACTAACTGTTATTATCTGGGGTCGCTGCAGTTGGTCAGGTGTAGGTACAGCAACAACACTACTGTATGTGCCCCAAGAGTGAGATCAGCTCATTCCACCAAGGTTATTCCATTCATAGAGTTCTTCCTCCGTGCAAGATCTTGGTGAAAAATGAATGCAACATTGGATCGTTTGACACTGCAGAAGCATATTGTGTTCTGTAATCACCCAAATATTAGACCGTGTAAATGTATGTTAGTTGTCCACTAGAGGGCGCTCGCGCCTAGTTTTTACTTCTTCGCTTACCCGGAAGTCAACAGACTTCTCGTCCCATGCGTCTTGAGCTACATGGACTGCAGCGGTGACGGCAATGATGGACTTTTCTGTCTGGTTTGGACAACTTAATGCAAGATAGCTGCCCTGAGGAAAGCGGAGCGAGGTTCGTGTTTGTGGTGGACATTATTTTATAATTTTTGTACATTTTACTCCAATTTAATTTCATTTGTGTGTGTCAAGTGCATGTGAGCACATGTTTAATTAGCATATTTTCTGTGTTTGTTTTTGTAGTTTTCACGGTGCGTTATGTTGATGCAACCTACAGTAAAAAACTACTGCACCCGTTCGAAACTCTCCGTCTCATTCATTCCTGGGGTCCGCTACAGTGAAAACTCGATCGCTAATGAGCGACAACTCGAAGCAGAGAGTGAGAAAATCCATCCAGCCGGTGTCCATGCCATGTCGGATCCCTTGTGTGGCCAGCGGATCTGCAAGCCAGCCAAAGGTCTACGCCGGTCAAGGTTGCCGCCAAAATCATCGCCAACTGCCATTTGAGTTCTCGGTTTGCTTACATTGAAAAGCTTGGTGTAATGCTAAGCAAAGACTATCGCTAATCACAAGTTAGCTTACCTGAAGTTATTATTGAGTCAGTGCAATCTCTTAAACTGTATGGATCTGTTTACTATCACCTTCTGAGTAGTAAGCCTTGTAGTGTATCAGCAGTATTCAAGCTTGTAACGTTTTGTCATATGTATGATTGCTTTGCCCAGTTTTGAAAAGGTGTAAATGTCTGAGCTGAGCGTTGTGTTCCAAAGTCTTAAAGTTAAAGCACAAACTCGTTGAAAGGTAAATCCAGACATTAAACCAAAAGCAATATACACATCAAGATAACAAAATGTCAACTACTGAAGAGACAAAAACTACAGAGAAGCCAATGGTTAGATCCAGCAGTCGTGACCGTAAAGTAACTGAGAAAGTTAAAGAGATGCAAGAGCAAGAGGCAAAGAAACACGAAAAGGCATTTAATAAAGCTTACGAGTCTTGGAAAGAAATTGCCAAAGACATTAGAACAGGTCTAAAATGTTTCTGTTCCATTGAAGGACTCAATAAATCCAGTCATGACATTAGAGATAAGCACAATGTAGTCCAACTATACTACGAGCCCATCCGTCGCAACCACTCTTTAACTCCAGAAATAGTTAAAAGGATGGATGCGTGCAATGTGATTACTACGGAAATATGTGAGCTTATTCAAAAACGACAAGATACTATTGAGGAAGCCTTTAACGATCATCTTGAAAAGGAAAGAGTCAGGATGATACTAAATAAGGGAGTGTATGGCTCAGTATTTGGAGAAACTAACACTGAAACAGTCCTTTCTGTTGCCACATCAAAGAAATCTACTAGTTCGGATAATCGTGTAGATGCAGAAGCTGAACTTGCTGCCAGAGTAGAGCAGGCCAGTGTCGCTAAAGAAATACTTGCACAGGAAGCTAAAGTTATTCAAATGGAGTGTGATTGGAAGATTAAGGAATCTCAGGCACTTGCAATATTCAAAAAAGAGGAGCTTGAAATACAGGCAAAGATAGAGGAGGAGAAATCGAAGCTACAGCAACTAAAGGCAGACAGTGAGGTAAAGGTGGCAGCTGCTCGAGTAAGAGTTTATGATGCCCAAGATGGGTCTGAAATCATTGCAACGCCATCTCAGCATTCAATTAGCTCTGCAAATAGCCCCACTGCTGCTCAGCCCTCCCTAAATCCTCTCGCCCCACCATTCCAGTCTCAAACGCGCCAAGCCGAACAAGAGCTTAACTTGGCCCAAACCCTTGCAAGCTCTCTGACACTGAACCGCCTTCCCCTACCTGAGCCCGCAACATTTAGTGGTGATCCCCTGAAGTTTATGGACTGGAAGGTATCGTTCATGGCATTAGTAGGCAACAAACCGCTACCTGTATGTGAAAAAATGTTGTATCTAAAGAGTTATCTTGCAGGCGAAGCAAAGAAAGCTGTGGAGGGATACTTCTACCGTAATACTGAGCAGGCATATGAAGGCATTTGGAATGTACTACAGGAAAGGTATGGCAGTCCATTCATGGTTCAAAGAGCCTTCAGAAGTAAGCTTGTGAATTGGCCCAAAATAAATGCCAATGACCCTCTAGCACTGAGAGAGTTTGCAGATTTTCTACAAAGTTGTGCTGAGGCTATTCCTCAAGTCAAGGGTCTAGAGATTCTTAACGATTGCGAGGAAAATCACAAGCTACTCAAGAAACTACCAGATTGGATAACACAAAGATGGAGTCGTATTGTTGTGGATGAGATGGACAAAAGTCAAGAATATCCCAGCTTTGCTCACTTCACAAAGTTCATGCAGAAGGAAGCTAGAGTAGCATGCAATCCTATTGCCTCCCCATTCTTAATGAACGAAAAGACTTCAGAAGAGAGATCCATTAAGAGAGCCAAAGCACTCACCACAACCGCTCAAACCAAGTCAAACAGCTCAACTCCTATAGCCATTCCTAAACAAAAGTTGCCTTGTTTGTTTTGCAGAGACGACACGCACGGCATAGTGAAATGTTCTACATTTGCAGCAAAGACTATGGACGAAAAGACAGCATTCATTCGTGAAAATCACCTGTGCTTCGGATGCCTAAGAAAGGGCCACGTAACTAAAGAATGCAAAGCGCGCCACTCCTGTGGTAAGTGCAGCCGACGCCACCCAACATGTCTGCACATAGAAAAGGTAAAAGAACCAAAGCAAAAGGAAACTGAGAATGTCTCAGGACAAAGTGCAAACACAGTGGAAAGCGCAAATAAAGAAGTACACAAAGTCATGGCTCACGTACTAACAAGGAAAACATCCGCCACATCCAGCATAGTACCAGTCTTCGTCTCAGCTGCCTCACAGCCTAAAAAAGAAATACTCACCTATGCTTTACTCGATACCCAAAGTGACTCGTCTTTTATTTTAGGAGATTTGGCCTCTGAACTGAATGTTGATTCTAAACCAGTGCAGTTAAAACTAAGTACAATGACCTCTGTCGACACTGTAGTAGCGAGTAAACTTGCCTGCAACTTGCAAGTGCGTGGGTTTGACTCTGATGCCCACGTCCAAATAGATCAAGCTTACTCTCGAGATTTTATCCCGGTTGACAAGTCCCATATTCCCACCAGAGAAACTGCACTTCAGTGGCCACACCTAAAAGCCTTAGCCAATGAAATGAAGCCACTCCAAGATTGTGATGTGGGGTTGTTAATTGGCTATGACTGCCCATCAGCCCTAGCGCCTCTAGAGGTAGTTACTGGAAATGTTAACGAGCCGTTTGCTCAAAGAACTATACTGGGCTGGAGTATCATTGGGTCAGCAAATCCCCACTTAGACAGACAAGGCAATCAGAGCTATGTGCATCGTATCAAAGTGAAAGAAGTCCCAACACCGTCAGCTATTGATGTGCTAAAAGTCTTGGAGTCAGACTTCAATGAGAGAAACTATGAAGACAAGTATGTGTCTCAAGATGATGTGCGCTTCATTCAACTTCTGAGTGACACAATAGTGCAAAGGCCAGACGGGCACTACGAGATGCCCCTCCCTTTCAAAGACAATCTCCCACCAGACCTTCCAAATAACAAGAGGCTAGCCACCGTCCGACTGCACCACCTTAAGAAAAGGTTAAAGGCAGACAAACAGTATCATGAACATTACACAGCCTTCATGAGAGACACTATTAGTAATGGTGATGCCGAACTGGCCCTTCTTGAAACTGAGAACGAGACTGTGTGGTACATCCCACACCACGGGGTGTACCACCCGAAGAAGCTCACTAAGTTGCGAGTTGTCTTTGATTGTTCAGCTAAGTTTTGCGGCATCTCATTGAACGATACACTCCTCACCGGCCCTGACATGACTAACTCGTTGGTGGGAGTATTATGTCGCTTTCGAAGAGAAATAGTGGCCATAATCTGTGACATCCAAAAGATGTTCCACCAGTTCTTTGTCTGTACTGAGATGCGCAACTATTTGAGATTCCTGTGGTGGGAAAACGGCCAATTGGACACAGAGCCCAAAGAGTACAGAATGGCTGTCCACTTATTCGGTGCTGGCTCCTCGCCTGGTTGTGCAAATTTTGGCCTTAAATACCTAGCACAGCAACACAAATCCGACTACCCAAAAGCCGCAGACTTTGTCGAAAAGAACTTCTACGTTGATGATGGGCTAACTAGTGTACCCTCAGTGAACGAGGCCAAAGAGCTCATTACAGAAGCCCAACAACTGTGCAAACTAGCAGGTTTACGTCTGCATAAATTCAACTCAAACCACAGCGACGCTCTTTCTCATCTCGAGTCTTCAGAAAGAGCCGATAACACTGAGCCTCTCAATCTCAAACCTGACTCAACATCAGAAGGACAAGTGCTTGGTATCCAGTGGTCAATCGAAAAAGACACTTTCAGTTTCCATACCAGCGCAAAAGAGCAAACTCCCACTCGACGAAGCATACTGTCTGCAATCTCATCCCTGTTTGACCCACTCGGTTTTGTAGCTCCTTTTATTCTGAGTGGTAAAAGCATTCTGCAAGAGCTGTGCCGCAGAGGCATTGGTTGGGACGATCCCATTCCTGAAAACTTGCGCTTACGGTGGGAGGAGTGGAAGAATGGTTTGCAAACTCTAAAGACAATCTCAGTTCCCAGATGTTATCATCCACCCGATCTAGACAACATTGTGAGAGTAGAGCTGCATCACTTTAGCGACGCCAGCAATGTAGGCTATGGTGCTTGCTCCTACTTAAGGTACAAAAATGACAAAGACAAAGTGCATTGTAGTTTAGTGATTGCTAAAGCAAGAGTCGCACCTACAAAGGTCACTAGCATTCCACGACTAGAACTCTCAGCCGCAGTCACTTCAGCTAAAATAAGTGTCATGCTAAAGGCAGAACTTGAAATGCACATCGATGATGAGTACTTTTGGACCGACTCCCAAGTCGTCCTCGCGTATATTAACAATGAGGCACGAAGGTTCCACGTTTTTGTCGCAAATCGTGTCCAGTTAATCAGGCAAACTACTGAACCCAAACAGTGGCATTATGTTGACACGGCACAAAACCCTGCCGATCATGCCTCTAGGGGGCTCAGTGCATCTGATCTCAGGTCAACTAACTGGTTATCCGGCCCAAAGTTTCTGTGGGAGTCAGACATCCCATTCACTCCCAACAAGACAACTAAACTGCTAGTTGGAGATCCAGAAGTAAAAGCTGTCAACGTACTCACAACCCAAACAACCAAACTAAATGACATTTTAAGTCGTCTCACAAAGTTCTCTAGTTGGTCAATGCTTCTCAAAGTAATCGCTAGGATAAAGAGACTAAGATCAAAACAAACTCAACACGTCAATCTTGTCACAGTCGAAGAAAGAAAAGTAGCTGCTGACACAGTAATACGCCTTTTGCAGCAGCATGCTTTCCCCCAAGAGCTAGAAAGGTTGAAGGTGGGAGAAAACCTTCCCAGTCCAAGTCCTCTGTTTCCATTAGATCCCGTATTGGATCAGGGACTCCTCCGTGTTGGAGGCAGATTAAAGAAATCCACTCTTGGTCAGGAACTCAAACATCCCATTATACTTCCTAAAGATCATCACATAACAAATCTGATTATGTCCCACTACCACTCCAAAATCTGCCACCAAGGCAGAAGTCAAACATTGATGGAGTTAAGAGCAAATGGATTTTGGGTGATTGGTGGAAGTAAGGAAGTGGCAAAGATGATAAACAAATGTGTGCAATGTCGAAAGTTAAGACGCCCGACTGAAGAACAACGTATGTCCGAGCTTCCGAAGGAGCGAGTCGAAATCTCAGAGCCCTTTGTGTACTGTGGAATGGATTGCTTTGGACCATTCATGACCAAACAAGGCCGTAAAGAGCACAAACGATACGGACTACTCTTTACTTGTCTCTCATCACGTGCAGTCCACATAGAAATGCTCGAAGATTTGTCCACAGATTCATTCATTAATGCCTTGAGATGTTTTATCAGTCTAAGAGGAGCTGTAAGCAGGCTCTACTGTGACCAAGGCACAAACTTCGTGGGCGCAAAAAATGAACTTAGAGAAGCTCTCAAACAATGTGACACCAATGCCCTTGAAGTGTTCTTAGCCGACAAACAATGTGAGTTTGTGTTCAATGCCCCATCTGCTAGTCACGCTGGAGGCGTGTGGGAACGCCAGATCCGAACCATTCGCAATGTTCTCAATGCCACAATCGCTCAGAGCTCCGGAAGGTTGGATGATGCTTCCCTCAGAACACTTTTCTATGAGGCAATGTCAATAATCAATGGACGACCGCTAAGTGTTGACTCAATCAATGATCCAAAGTCACCTGAACCACTTTCTCCAAACCACCTAATACTAATGAAATCCAAAGTCGCTTTACCACCTCCTGGAAAGTTTGTAAAAGAAGATTTGTATGCAAGGAAAAGGTGGCGCAAAGTTCAATATCTCACCGAACAGTTCTGGAGTAGGTGGAAAAGAGAATACCTTTTGAACATTTCCACAAGACAAAAATGGCACGTACCACGTCGAAACCTAAAAGTCAATGACATAGTCATTATCAAAGAAGAGATGCTTCCTAGAAGCCAATGGCAACTTGGCCGAGTTATAGAAGCAGCGGAAGAAGATGATGGTTTAGTGCGCAGAGTAAAAGTTCAAATAGGTGATCGTAATACGCCAAAGAAACAAGGCACGCCTTATAAACCCCATGTAATTGAGCGGCCAATCCAAAAACTAGTTGTTCTCCTAGAAAGTAACTAAAGCAAAGTAACTAGTAACGTTAATTGGACGTTGTTCCCGCGTGATATGCTCACGTCAGACATGTTATCGCAAAGTTTACATTCTGTTTACGCCCATTTGTGAATCATGTATTTGTTTTAAATTTTTATACATGATTGGTGGGAGTGTAAATGTATGTTAGTTGTCCACTAGAGGGCGCTCGCGCCTAGTTTTTACTTCTTCGCTTACCCGGAAGTCAACAGACTTCTCGTCCCATGCGTCTTGAGCTACATGGACTGCAGCGGTGACGGCAATGATGGACTTTTCTGTCTGGTTTGGACAACTTAATGCAAGATAGCTGCCCTGAGGAAAGCGGAGCGAGGTTCGTGTTTGTGGTGGACATTATTTTATAATTTTTGTACATTTTACTCCAATTTAATTTCATTTGTGTGTGTCAAGTGCATGTGAGCACATGTTTAATTAGCATATTTTCTGTGTTTGTTTTTGTAGTTTTCACGGTGCGTTATGTTGATGCAACCTACAGTAAAAAACTACTGCACCCGTTCGAAACTCTCCGTCTCATTCATTCCTGGGGTCCGCTACAGACCGTATGAGTTTTCTTTTTTGTGGTGACTTTTTTTTTTGGTCAAGCAGGGTGTATATTTGTAGTGAAAGATGCAGAGATAATTTGATCAACAACTGCCATGTTTTTCACTTGAACAAGGCCATTTGGTATGAGGATGGGTCAAACGCAGAGGCCAAATTACCCCACACCGGGACAATCGCGCCTACAAATAGAGCTTCCACATCCCAGCACATTTCTAAAGTTGTCATTTATTTTTGCAGCTCCAGTTCCAGTGATCAGACCCCGTGTCACTGTCACACTCAATATCTCTGATTCCTCCGCGGTCTAACGCTGCACGGACCTCCGCGCGGCAAATCAAAATACAAAAGACACGCAATTTTACTTTCATTTGTGCTCAAAGCGACAGTGCACGGGACACTAAGTCACCCATTCGTCTGCTGTCACCGGGAAATTGTCAAAACACAGCTCTCCAAACATTTTAATTTTGAATTCCTTATTGGGCCTGACACCGGCAGCATTTGCCGGGTCACCGGCCTCAAACTGAGACGTAGTTGTACAAATGACTGTTTTGACAATATTTTTTGGCACATTTGAGACGTGACGAAAACCTTGACAAGACCATCATGGAGAGTCAAAGCACACGTTATGTTAATAGGCAGCTGATGATTGGAGTAATTGTCCTCGCTGCTATTTACTAAGTTTGAATTTCAATGACACAGATTCCTGCACTTCTATTTCCCATTTTAGCATTTTACACGACATAATACTTTCTGAGATGCATGCATCTCTCCTCTTCTTCCTCGTAGTTCGTAAACATCGTCCTGCAGCCTCACACACGTTCATACAGCCATTACAATACATTTTACGCTCTCACGGGACACCAAACACCTGTATTTAGCCCACTTTGTGTTATGGCTAATATCTCATTATTGGGACGATCCACATGAAGCAAGAACAGTCACAAAGTTCAAAGTTTTCTGTCTGAAAACATGAACTCAGGTCTGCTTACTTTCTCATGATGGTCTCAAAAGTGGAGACAATATTCACAAAACTCCTGATCAGCAAACACAGGACGTAGGACGTTTCTTGGAGCTGGTTCAAAAGTTGACAGCGAGCTTTGATGGAAGCCTCGCCTAAAGACTCTAAAGACCGGGACATGTGCTGTAGCATCAACCGGATGCTACAGCACATGTCCCAGTCCGGTAGGGGGCTCTCTGCAGTTAACAAACCTCTCACCCTACTTTCTCTCCCTCGGCCCATCTCCGACTACACACATATAATTCTCCCCTCACAAACTCTCACTCCAATCCCTCTGGACTCAATCAGTATAAACCCAGACGTGGGTTTTCTTGAGTGAACTGTGGGCCGGGTGGGGAATTGGTTCGGTTTGTGCAGGATTTATATCACAGACAATTTTGATATTTGTGATTGTCAGTGTGTTTTCTTGTTTATTCTTTTGCCTATTGATCTTGTTCCTAGTATGGCCATTCATCATTCATCAAAATATTTTCCTACTGTAAATACTTGCATGTCATGTGATATACTGTACCAGCAAAACTTCATTTCAGTCTCCTAGAGCCGAATCTCAATCTTCTGATGCGAGCCTATTAAGAGTGTGACAATATATCGATTTTCCTATATATGACACAATATTTTGCGGGACGAACCGATACCAATACTTTTTATTCTGATATACGTTTGATGAAGTCATGCATATTAATGACTGACATCAACAATGAGCAAGAATTCAGTCAGGGCAGCAGGGGGCAGCACTACAGTTTTAAGCACTTGGACCAAACACTGTCACACAAATAAATTACTTTTAATAGTAGATAGATAGTTTTTATATTTATAGTAGCATGTTTTTTTTATTGTGATGTATCGTAGGTTATTTTTGTGCCATATATTGATTATTGCAGTATCGGCGTATTGTGAGGTGATCGATATCGTAAGGCATGGATCGCGTATCGTGTCGAATCGTGAGGTACCCAGAGGTTCCCACCCCTATTGCCTATACAATCCTTACTCCCTTCACAGTGGTGTATTATTTAGCAACACTCTAAATAACAAGCCTTTTTGTAATCATAATGGTTGGTGTTTCTGTCTTGAATCTAGTGTTTGACACAAAACAAAAATGAGCCCACTGATGATAGTTTTGCCTTCTTTTCAGAAAAAAAAAAAGAAAAAAGAAAGTTAGGTCAATATCAAAGTGTGATGTGATTTTGCCTCTCTAAAGTTACTGAGTGTCACTTTGGCCCTTTTCTCTCACAGTATTTCTTCCTTTTGTTTTTTTATGACATCCATTAATCTGCATTATCAGTCGATCAGTGTCAAAAGGCCGCGGCCCCGCCTTCCTCCATCCCCCCCCTATCCCCCTCACAAACCCTACGTTCACCCCTCAACCCCGGAAAACTCGGCAGCCCGCGTGATACATGAGCTCCTTCTAATGTTCCAAATGTGAGTTTTGGAGATTAGATGAGGGGAAAGTAGCAAGCGGTGCGCTGGCAGTTATGACCCCCTTCACACTAACAACATCTGCCGGAGAGGAGAGGGGGGGAAGAGAGCGCGGCCTGATGGCTTGACGTTGATGGTTTACAAATGTAGACGAATGATCGGCCGGTGACAATTCCCGTAATCGTTAGCCCACACTCACCGCCGCCGCCTCCTCCCCCTCGGCCGCGCAAAACCCTCTCTCCTTCTACCCTTGGGCAATGCATCAAAGTGAGTGTGTGTGCGCCATCCATCAGGGAGAGAGAGAGGGGAGAGGGGGAGTCCCGCGCGTCACATTTGTCTAGGAGGGAGATGTCGAGGGGGACATTGTGGAATAAAAAGGATTAGAGACTTTAGTCAGGACGACTAGAATGGTAACAATGACAACTGTGACAAAAACAACAAGGCATTTTACAGGTCAAAATGGCCGAAAGCAGCCTATATTTTCTTAAGCATGATCGAAAAAAATCTATGGTTTTATTTGATCAGATACAACGCTTTGTTCAGAGGGGATTTTGGATATCCTAGCTCATTGTCAAGGCTGTTGGTTGTCGCAAGAGTGTAAGAAATGTGATTGTTCCAGTAATTTATGAGAAAAGCCCAAATGCTTATACCATCTGTAATGTATGAATAAAAAAGAGCTCTGTATTTCAGGTATCATGAGGTCAAGGTACAGATGTACGTGTGTCGGGTAAAAACATATGGCGCTGCTAATTTTTTTCGTGAATCCATGATAAACAACTTTGTCCATTTTTAGTGCGTTTTCTTCTGCATAAAGTGGAGAGAATGTTTATATGTGAGGATAGATAAGGATAAGGATAAGGAAGGAATTTAAGTGAAATCAATGAAGATAATGGTTGTAGTTATTATGAGTAAGGTTGGGTAGTGTAACGTTTGATAGCTAAAATATTTGTCATCTAGAACAATTAAACAGGTTGAAGATGTTCATTTATCCTGCTGAAAGACCATTTCTTTTAAATTTCTATCAACTCATTTAGCTGGAGAAAGAATGGGAACCTGTGTGTATAATGTAAGTTTGGACAAAACTGTGGATAATTGCTAGTGATCTATTAATTTTAGCTTGGGAAAAGAAAGAGCGAACATTTTAACCATAGTCATAGTTGATCGATCAAACCTTTAAAGCTGCCCTATGTCTTAAGGATTATTATTGTCAGTAGGTATCAGTAGTGAACCCGTAAAGTGAACATGTAAGCTTTTTAGGATTTAGAGCATAATACTTCCATTGAGAACTAAGTTTACAGTGCAGATGTTTTATTTCCCGCATGATATTGGATTGTTTCCTGGATGATATTGGATTGTTCAAACAAACAACATTTCATAAGGATTTCAGCTTCATCAGAGCAGGTCAGTCGATGTTTGTCAATTTACAATTTTTTGTAAACTTCTGTCATAATTCTAAACTCTGAGTGTACTAGCTGTGTATTAGCTGTGTCTGCTGCTTCAAATGTTTGCAATCCATACCCGTGTATGTGAGGCAGGAGATGGGTGTGTTGGGGTGCACCATGAGAGACGAGGGAGGTGAGCTTATCTTTGCTCCTGCAGGAAAAAAGTTAGTTCGCTGTTTCAAAGGTGGTGCATCTAGCCATGCAATGTGGATATGCAACAATTCCGCGGCGGCAAAATGGAAAGCCGAGGGCAGCTTTAATGGGTAACTGAACCATTGGATTTGCAATTGTCAGACTAAAAACATCACAATGAACAAATATTTGATACATGCAAACTTAAGAGTTAAAGTCACTCTAAAAAGACTAAAATAATGAATGTTGATTTCCTCTTGCTTGTGCAGTGCAGTGAGTGTTTACGGGGAGGTGCGTTGGGATTTTTTTTTGGCCGCGCTGTTTTGGTATGCGCTGCCATTTATTGTTAAGGACGAATGGAACACAATGAGGAGAATGTGGCTGCCAAAGAGCGGCAAACAAAAACCACCCACGGCGCGCTTTGTGAAACGCATTTTGTGGCATAAATATTGAGGAATATCAGGATTATTATGTGCTTTTCCCCCCAACTCAGAAACAAAAGGAATCATGTCGGAAATTCACAGAAGTCTGTTTGATACACTGTTTTGTGGCGCTTTTGATAGCATAATCTGCACCTTTATAGTGGAAAAATCGCAGTGATTTTGTTCAAATTTTTAAGCGTGAGCTCCATTTACTACAACTTTCAATTATATATTTTTTTTTATCAAAGATTAGAAATGAATAAAGTCTGCTTTCGACAGAGGTGAAATCTGAGACAATTATGGCAGTATAAAAGACTTATTCATTCCCCTTTATTCTTACAACATGGCTGCATATGAAGGTTCAATTTTAGTCATTAAACACTCGACTTTAGAACATTCCTGTGAAGTCGTTTTTGTTGGAGAGATGTATACTGTGGGCGCGCATTTCCCCATTTGCAGACAGATAAAACTTAACGTCAGCACAAAATCTCAATCCGCCCACACTGGGATGTTTATCCTGTGTTATGTGAAATGCAAATCGCCCACCCCTGGGATATTTTTTTTTTTACAAATACAGTAACTTTTTAAAGGTTAGTTGTTAAGAACGTTGGAGAAAATGTTGCTTACTCATGTATTTATTTGGTTGTTTATCTATGTTTCTCTTTTATCCCTTAATTTCACAAGGTTAACCAAACTATTTTAATTTCTCTTGAGCACATGAAGTGTGACCAACCCATTCACTCCAGGAAAAGTTCAATTCAAACACAGTCTTCCCTTCTCTCATGTAAAACCCTGTATCTATTTGTGGATAAAACACACGCACACACCCCTCCCTCCTCACTCCAGCCGTCCCGTCCCAGCAGCACCGTACCTCTCCCCTCCTCCCCCCTCTCATCCGTCCATCTGTCTTTACGAGCATCTGGGGACCTCCTCCTCTGTCCTGCATGTGTGCGTGCATTTGTTTATGGTGCATATGACGAGTGCAGGTTGTGTACCCGCGAGTGTAGCTCCCGGCACAAAATGGCGGCCTGTCACATTAGTGGTCGGATGGGCTAAAAAATCACTTGTGTAATCACATTTGGGCGCCCGGCTCGCTCATGTTAACCACTTTATTTAGGGGTATGGAGGGATTTTAGGAGGAAAGGCAACGAGGGTGAGGTTTTAGACGGGGATGATGCTCAACTAATGCCTTTATATGTATACATTGAAAAATAATTATTTCATAGGTGGCAGAATGTTCTTTATAAAAAGCGTAAATCGTTTTAATCTTTCTGTCTATTTTCTGCTGATTGGTTGAAAAGCGCACCTTGTTTTATCAAATCACAGCCAAGTCTCAACACATAAATCAACCGCATCAAAATAGAGTTTGAAATTTACGTTATATGAATTGGTTTACTTATAATCTATTTAACCCTTTGTGACTGTTCACCTTGAATTTGTACAGTTATCAGAATAAAACATAGATAAAAGAGATAACCAGTGTTCCATTCAGCCTTATTCATGGAGTGCGTTTACAAGGGCTCGAAATTCCTGGTTATTAGCTATATTCCAGTTATGGCAGTTTTCCTTGTTTAGATGATCAAATAAGGAAACCCGGCTTTTCGTATTTAAGCTCTGTCCGTGCAGGCGCATACATTACATTTTTGAGCACAATAGGGTGAAAATATTAAAAGCATAAATGTGTGGCTTATTGCTTGCCGTTTGAATGCACACTTTGGGCTCAATGTTTTGCTCATCTATTACATCCTGAGCTACGGCAAACGACAGCAACGGCAGATTGTGTATAAGTCGTTACCTTTACCCGTCCTGGGTCTGTCTTTATCACAGACGCAAACCAGGGAGCACTGGGAGAAGTTTCGAAGCCGGGGCTAGTGTGAGAGAGTGGAGCTGATGGAGTTTACTGATAGTTAGTGGAGGAAAAACTTAATCTGCCTCTGTGCTGTGGTCAACTCCTCCTCCGGAGAAGGAAAATCAGCTGCCTTGAAACGGTCGCTGTCAGTTTTGCATAAATCCACATTACGATGCTTCTTTCTATCTTAAATATCCACTGCTTTTAGTTCTTTCATGGTTAAGATATAAAACTCTTGACTCCAGAAACAGGATCTCTTCGGACATGCCGCCGCCATATTTGTTTACGATTAAGGGCGCATGCGCGAGACATGGGAAGTTTCTTAAAACTTATGGCTGAAATTCATAATCATATAGTTAAAAAAAAGTTGTTGGACGTTGTAAGTATGAATCAGGACACTTTTTTCCATTCAATACTGCCACACAGTCAGACCAAAATTTAAGGTCAAATGCATCAGGACGTTATTGTGAGACTGTGAAGGCGTTGGGTGGTGATGAAGAGGTGTGGGAGAGGTGACTGGTGATGGTTCTGTTACTGTAGAGCTGACCTATGGCTGAGACTGCAGGATGATGGAGGAGAGAGAGTCTTTCCATGTGACCATCTTGACTCTTGAGAGGGATTGGTTCAACGCTTGTGAAAACTCAGGAAAAAAAGAAAAGCCTTGTCTTAAAAGCCGACCTGACTCATTCAGCTCTGCTTGTGTGGAGCTGTAGCGTATGTGCTACTTAATTTATAGCGGCTGTATGGTGGGAGTACTGTACATCCTGGTCATGTCTCAGTCTGTCACAGTCTGACATGTTCACAGGTCCTGGGATATTTCGAGATCGGTCCATCGCCCCCGGCAGAGGGGAAACCACACAGACACATGCGGGCGGCTAATGTGAGACCAGTCAATAAGTCACATAAACACATGAAGTGTTAGTCACTAGCGGACTGGGAACAGTCTGCTAACATCAAGAGCAGTATCAAGCATGGGTTTTATCTTACACTTAGAAACTTGCAGAAAATCAAGCTTGAAAATGAAGCAAGTTTGAAATACATTTGTTATTGAAGGTGATATAAGGGACCATTTTTGTCTCTCTTATTTAGTGAATTGTAATGGATTTTTTGAGGCTTCAGGTTCTGGGTTCATGTGGGGTGGATTTGCCGTGTGGAGTTTGCCTGCTCTCCACATGCCGGGATGGGTCTCCTTGTTACCCAAAGTGTGGGTTACGAGCACTTAGACATGGCATCCACAGGGGATTTTCAGATAAAGCATGGACAAATATTGATTATTCCTAATTGAATACAGTTTGGTAGTTTGTACATTGAGTTGAATTGCCATCACAGAGAATGGCGTGAATGACAAATTGTCCCATATGAAACGTTTTGTGTGACTTGTGTCTAAGGCTTGGTGTCGTTACATTTTTTTCCATACCAGTTTTACCTTTAACGATACTTGCTTTACAAAACATAAACAATACTTTTCCATTTGAGGCAGCAGGAAAAATGGTGTGTCCGAGGCACTCTGACTGTTCAGAGTAGCCTTCATTCAGTTCATGGAGGACAACGAGGTCGGCAAATCCACTGATGTTAGACGTCCTGAGAAATAGGGGCTCTCATCCACTCAGATCAGGATCAGGATCTTTTCTTTTAGTGGTTCTTGTTATTATTAATAGTCTTATAAGTCTTGATTGTACCGTATTGTAATGTATTTCATTGTGTATTTTTTTATCTGTTCCACTCCGTATTGCCAGTGGAAAGCACTTTGGGCAGTGATGGTTGTGCCTTGGACTTTCCATTTTTCCTTCTGTCTCCTGTCATCTCGTTTTTGGTTCCCGCAGAGCACCTTGTTGTTTATAGCAATATCTCGAACTGTGCACTCACCCCTCTCCTGCTTTGTAATTATTATTATCCATTACATAAAAGACCATTCCTTGTAAATTTGTATCAATTATTTAAGTTGAAAAAAACAAGTCACTTCCTTTAGTGCCCACCAGGCATCATTTTTCTCAGTATCAGTAGAAACTAAACCTGTTTGACACCATACTGGTATTGTTTAATGGTGCCCAGCCCTACTTGTGTCATTTGAAAAGAGCTATACAATTAATATTCCCTCCTCCCCTTTTTACCTGCTGTAATGCTCAAGTTTTATGTGTAATTGTTAATGAATGCCACAAGTGAAGTTCAGAAGACTTCTTGTGCACTGTGCCACGGAAACACAAAGCCAGATGGTAAAAGAGAGCGTGATGAGCAGCCAATACCGAAGCTGGGTGACAAAAACAAGAGGGGGTTTGAAGTGAACAGTCAGTCAGCGCCGTGCTCTGCTCCTCTGTGCGCCGCACTCAGGGACGCAGAAGTGTCCCCATCCTGACCTGGGAGGAACGGGCAGGACTTTGGGACAGGAGCGGGAGGGACACAGGGGCGTATGAAGGAGGGTATGTGCGCGAGGGCCAGCGTGTCGAACTGACAGCAGAGTGACAGCGACAGGGAGCTATTCAGTCCCCTGTGGTAGAAACGCGCTCACTGGGCACATATTCAGCCCTGACACCAGCTCCTGCCTGCATAAAAATTTACCCCGCTCGACATTTACACACTCAAAGACAAGCGGGCAGGGCTACATCACAAAGTGGAAAGTGCTTTTTCTGCCCGGTTTTCTGAAAGTGTCATTTCATTTGCGCTTTTTGGAGAAAATGAAACTCTGCGTTTGACCCAATAGCAAACCAAGCCACAGGTGTATTTGCACACATTGACAGCCATACTTCTGTCGAGAAGCTCCAGGGCAGCTGTGGCTACAATGCTGTGTGCAGCTAAATTCAGTCCAATACAAATTCAAGCCATTTTTTTTTACGAAGCAGTAGCTCAGTGATAAGCTAAAGAAAACTGTCTCGAGCACATGTGACGATTCAGTATACTGTAAGTCCTCTGAATATGCTCCAACAGTCACTGCCGAAGGGGGAAAAATTCCCACACAGTCTTTCCTTGGCCTGGATATGTTTTAGGGATTTTATATTTTCCAAATGATTTAAAACAGACAAAAGACCAAAAGAAAACAGTGAATCAGTTGCCGAGCCTCCATCTTTAATGTTTTGGAAGAGTGCGGTGACGTCTCTTGATGCGATGAACTCCTGCCTCTCGGTGCGTGATTGGACCGATGTAGGTTAAATCGGGAAATTATTGGCTGCCAGCTGCTGCCCAGACGGTTCTTCTTTTGAACAGGAAGGAGGAGCATCTGGCTGGCCAGGCAAACACAGTCTCATACTAGCTCTGACAAAGGCCATCCCTGCTTAGCTTTTGAGATCTGATGAGATTGGGAAGGTAGTGTGGCCATAGACATCGCTAGAAAACAACTTCCCACACTTGTTGGTATTCGTGTCATTGAACCATTGTATTCATTCAAAATAACTGGTGAAGCCTGTATAAATATAAGGAGGTATGGCATGTTTGTTTCATTGCATATTTATCTATATTCATCATTGACATATTTAAATAGGTCTAGTGGCTACTGTATCAGACTCCAAAGAAGCTGAAAACTTAACTGAATCAGATTTAGCATTTAGATTCAAGGACATTTTTAGCACTAATGTCTCTTCAAAGTAAAATCTCCAGGCCTTGACAGCATGTTTGATGGCTATAAGACAAAAAAATCGGACAGGCTTTGAAAAGTTGCCTGGTGTGTGTTTGGCTTGCCAACTTTACACGTATGTTAACATTAAACACCACCTCTTTATTTTGAATTGGCCTTATTAGAAGTTTTTCTGTTTGGAATTATTTTGAAAGGCAAGCTTGTAGTATGAAAGGTATTAGGAGCTGTGGTATTTCATCTCTGGATTATGACACTGGGGGAAACACGTGGTACTGAGAGGGAACCCACCTACTAGACACGAGGAGAACTTGCAAACTTGACTATGTGGCCAGGGACTCAAACCTGCGACCTCCGAGAGGGTGACTAATGTCTCTGAACTATCAACACAGATATTCTTTATGGACACTTTTGAAGTATCATCAACACTGTCATGGGGTCAGACGACATATAATTGTGAATCTCTGAAGTACTTCATGAGCGGCAGCCCCTCACCGTCTGGTCACCTCTCAGATTCAAAAGAAGAAAATGAAAAGGCAGTTTCCTTCGGAGGGTTGAGCCGCGCACAGTGGCAGTGCCGTGTTGCTAGGAGAACTCTGATTAATGCCGCAATGTGCAATTTGTGCTTGATTTTTGCTGTTATGCACCTCTCACAGCTGTGCAAGACTGGAGAGCCTTTTCTTCCAAGCCTTATACTTCAGATAAAGTTACCGCTGGAAAAATAACTAAATACGAATTTACAAGAAACCTGTTAATTGAAAAATACTTCAAACACATAACATAATACTTTACTATTTTGATGCACGTAATTTCTCACTACATTTGCTCTTATTTGTGAGTTAAGAGAAGCATCACTGCAAAAGATTTCATAATCAAATATGAATCAAAGTTTGGAAATGCATTAAGTCCTTCAAGTTTCACTGTTAAAACCACAGAGAATAGACCGTGAAAAGTGGAACCATTCAGTTCCTATGTATACTGATATTCTCCCAAGCCTTTTTAGAGTCAAGAGTTTCCATGTACTTTAGCGTGTTACAAATGGATGTGTGAAGGAAATGTTCTTCTCTAAGTGGGCTTTGAATAAATGACTTAACTCAGTGGTAGCCAGAATTTTGTTTTTCACGGAACATAGTTTTCATACACGCTTTGAGATTTTCACACTTTTTTATACTTCACCTGCTCCTTTTCATACAAGCAAATGTGAATTTGCTAATTTAATGTTAATTACCCCAGGGCAGCTGTGGCTACAATAGTAGCTTACCACCACCGGGCATGGAGTGAATGAATAATGCAATGTAAAGCGTCTTTGAGTGTCCAGAAAAGCGCTATATAAAACCGATGCATTATTATTCATTATTCATTATTAATGATGTAGGACAGTAGTTACCAAAGAGGTGGTCCTCATAGGGCCCTCTCCCCCCCCCCCCCCCCCCCCCCCCCCATATATATTAAAAGGAAATGTACATTTATTTTGTAAAATGTACTTTAAATCAGTATTGCGCCCACACAGACGTGGGCGTATGTTATTTTACATCATTTTACATTGTAAAAATTGTAATTTCAATAAAGTAAAATATGAATACTATGAATACTGGGGGGCTCCATGGGGTTTTTGGTTTTGGGGCCGCAGCGGTACCGGACTTTGGGAATGGGTGCCGTATACAGGTGCTTGTCAAAAAAATTGAATATCATGAAAAAGTGCATCTACATCTGTTATTCAACTTAAAATGTGAAACTAATATATGATATAGACTCATACACAAGTGACATATGTCAAGCCTAGGCTTACAGTCCATTTTTAAAATATTCAAATTTTCTGAGATTTTTTATTTGGGGTTTGTACAAGCTGTGAGCCATGATAATCAAAATGATAACAAATAAAGGCTAAATGTCGTTAGCCACATAGCATAAGTCATCAACTTGGAAACATGGTCTAGGCAATTATGCTTTTTGGCTAACAATATCTCACTTTGCATGTAATGAGTCTATATCATATATTAGTTTCACAGTTTAAGTTGAATTACAGAAGTAAATGCACTTTTTATGATATTCTAATTATATGACAAGCAAGTGTATTTGCAAAAGGGTCTGTAATTTGACCAACACCTTTTTGTTTTGTCTGTTTTACCAGTTTTGCAAATTGTCTTCATCCTTACCTTCTTGCTTTCATTTGCATTGGCCTATTTACAATTATTATAGTTTTCAGTGTTTGATACATCAATTAACTCATGTTTTTTGTGTCACTTCCAGAGGCCCCAGAATTCACCTGAAACAAGAACCAGCTGAAGACAAAGTAAGTCCTTCATTATAGTTTGCATTGTCTTACGATGACAGAAGGTTTATTATACCCATCGCCGATTTGCCTCCCTGCTCCCACAGTTTATCTAATAATCTGTTTTCACGGCTCGGTTCCATCGCGACCCCCTACAAGCCTTTTATTTTGTGCTCCCATGGGTGGAGAAACTTAAAGAACCCCTCAAGTAGAAAAGTTTTGGACAGAGAAGAGAAAAGGAGAAGTTGTGTTGCCTTGGACATGCTCTGCTGCCCTTTTTTTTTTTTTTTACCCTGCTGTCTGGTTTCTCAGCCTCCCAGCGAATGGTGTGTGTGTGGGGGAGAGACTGGGGCGGTCTATGGGGCCGCGCTGTACCCAAGGCTCATTTTAATATATGTAAAAGGCATGGCTCGCTGGAGAGAGAGTACATTGGAGTGACCGGCCGGGGGGATGCGTCAGGGGTGTCCATGTGCCCCCTGCTTTTTTTTGGACATGCGTCAATGGTTCACACACACATACACACTTTTCAGGACTTTGACATTTCAAAGCACACACTGCAGACAGAAAGGGAGAGACAGGAAGAGGGGATGCGAGTTGGGTGAGTTCTGGGGGGCCCCGGGGTCCGGCTGATTTGCATGCGAGGGTCCGTTGTGGCCCCCTGCACTTTTGGACCACTCCAGTATCTCTGCCACTTTGCGCAGTGACATGTGCGGTGACTGTGGATGCTGTTCAGACAGGGGAACACTGGGACTGAGCTGGACATTTGACAGAAGGCACGCAGAAGGCAGCGGGCCTCAAATGGTAGTCATGACAAGCCGCGACCCGAATTAAAAAATGTATTTCAGCCCATAATGGATACGTTTTGCAGTTGAATGCAGCTGAAAATTTAGTGGACGACAATAACAAAGACACAAGCGGTTATTTGTGGCAGATAATCAACTCGCTAACAACTTTGCTATGAAGAGTGTAACAATTCTATTAAAACATGGAACAATTGATAGCTTTTTTGAGAAAATGACTTATTATTATTATATGAAGAGAAACATTAGAATTAATGAATGTTGCTCAAGTAAAAGTAAAAAAAAAAAGTCAGATTTTATCAAACAATCAATAATATCAATTTAATCAATTAAACTGTTATTCATTCAAATGAAGCTTTTATCGCGTACCGATTTGGACAAATATTTAAAGAGTACTCTTACTCAAAACAATATTACTATAGTAGAAGTAAGTAGAAGTAGAAAAAGGTCCCGGGTTCGATTCCCACCAGGACAGGGCCTTTCTTTGTGGAGTTTGCATGTTCTCCCCGTGTCTGCGTAGGTTTCCTCCGGGCACCCTGGTTTCCCCTACCACTAAAAACATGTGCAATAACATGTGCAAAATGTGCACCTCCAGCCAGGTGATTCTGACCACCCATCTCCACATCATGGATGACCCGGCCGTCGACCACTGCTCTTTACGGGCATCAAAGGATGGGTCAAATACAGAAGACAAATTTCCCTACGAGGATAATAAAGTATAAACAAACATTCAGTCACCGAGCATCATCTAATTTCTCATAGGAAACAAAATTCACCACTAAGCTTTAACTATGGAGGCTGCACTAGCACTGGTTAGTACTTGGGGTTGCTGTGAATGTGGAAAGTTGTGAGAGTCTCTTCATGTTCATTGCTAAATGGTTCAGCACTGGATCGGAGCAACCCAAAGTGTTTAACCTTTTCTGGTATCTGATTGGCTAGTCATCTCCAGAACAAACTAAACATCACTTGTAAAATGTTTGCAATGAAAAACTAGCATTACAATTCCTATTAGTAAATCCAGTTTTTGACTACATGTTTCTCTCATACCTTTGTCTAGAAAAAAGGTCAAATGTATTGATTGTCTTGATAAAGTTAAGTACCAGCATAAGTGAATCTCTTTCATGCACGTTGCACATACCCGGAGATAGTATAGCTCAAAATAGACATGCCATTTATGTTGCTTGGTGTGTGTCCATCGTTATAGAGAACACACAGTGCACAGGATAAAGTACGGAGCTGCAGAATAATGTAAGCTGTACATACCAAACACATTGTGGACAGGTTCAGAGTGTTAGTTCCCACAGGACAGACACATCGGACACATCCAAGATTTACATACACGTCATGAGAGAGCTGCATACATGACTTCACGTCCAGCTCCTGAGGGACTGAGGGACAGGCAGAGTTCAAGATGAATAAGAAATACAGCACCGGGTATAGGAGTCCGTAAAATATAAAAAAAAGAAACATGCAAATGAAAATGTACACTACTTCAGAAAGAAAACATATTTTTATATTTATATTTTTATTATATTGTATGCAATTTGGGGTGGGATATCCATAACTGTTGCTGTGCAATACTGTTTCAATGGTCCATGAGTAAGTCTCCGTCCTTTACAAATATTGTCAGCTGGACTTGCCAGATTGAATTGAGAACATTCATTTTCTTTATTTAGAATCTTCTTCTTGCTCTTGTAGTCTAAGCACACGACCCACGACATCTTGCCCAGGGACTATAGGGCCGGGTGCCGTTCAATATTTTTCAATCCCGGTACTTTGCAATACTTGGTTTATGATGCCGATACCTGAGCAATACATTTTTCGATACCTATGCTAAAATATTTGACATCTAGAGCCAGAAAACAGAACAATAATGTGAATTTATTCCATAAAAGACTTTTTCTTCTTTTACATTTGAAAACAACTATGTAATTTCCTTAGGCCTCTAAACTCGGCCTTTCATTATTTATTTTTCCCGTACTTGCTTTCAATACTTGTTTTTTGATACCAGTATTACCTAAACCTTCTTTCCGACCCAGCCCTGTCAGAGACTGCTAGCTCTATAGCTAAACATTGCACATTCATAAAATGTTCATTAATGTGCATTGACCCTACCGAATAAATGAATCTGGAACATTTCTGGATAAATAACTCAAGCTTTTACTATGCCACTAATATTTTAGAACAGACAAGACAACTTTTTATTTATTTTTTTTACTTCACAAAATTGCCACTTTACTGTTAAAAAAAACTCTAACTAGCACTTACCACAGGCATTACCCCGTCAAACTAATAATTTGAAAAGCATAAAAAACATTCACAAACTAAATGTTCCCATCCTGTTCACTTTTTAACCTAACAATAAGTGAACTGTTGTAAATATAAGTGCCTTGGTTTACGGCCAAATGCTTGGGATTTGGGTAAGATCACCAAAACGCTCTCCAGTAATTCCCCAGTGAGAAGTTCAGTCATTGTTCTGAACAGAGACCAGACAATGGTTAACAGGGGGTAATGGGTAAAACAGTTACCAGTTTGGTTTATTTTCACCAAACAAAGTGACAGAGGACATAATTAAGCTGTGAGGGAAAGTTCCCGCTCCGTAATTATTACTCAATCATCGGAGACACACAAAACACAACGACTGAGGTGTGAAATTACGGCCTGCCAAGTCAACAGTTACAGTTATCAGCCACGAAGACTGGGAAGATAATGACGGTACAGAAAAAGCAAGAAAATTGTGAAATAATAGGGTTAAAATTCAAACACAATGCGAGGCGTAAACGGATAAACGGATGTGGTCAAATTGGCCGCAGATGGACATATGGGAATGACAGCTGAGCATCTTTGGAAAGGAAATGACTCGAGTTACATGTATTTATAACTCCTTAACTCAATGTAGGCCCAATTTTGAATTCAAGATGTATTCTTTACATTGAGTAAACTGACACCGTTTGATCACTTTGTGGTGATAAAAAACAATAAACAAAGCCAACAGTTTGTTGTTTTGCTCATGCTGCTGGCACTGTGCTGCAAGGAACCAATACTATGCCACTTGATCTGTCGCCTTAATCTAATACTTACGTTTTTTTTTTTACTTTGTTTTTATTGTTTGAGGCAATGCATGTTAATGGAATTATAGTCGAATATGTGCATAATAATATTAAAGTGGAAAGCATTTGTCTTTTTGTGTGAGCTGAGGTTTATGGAAATGCTCTTTTCTCAGTGTTCATCAATCACAATGAAAACATAAATTTGAATCGATAACTGAACATGTCTGGGTCAAGGACATAGTAGTCGACCTGTTGGTGTGGGATTTTGGTCGCTTTTTTTTTTTTTTGGTTAGCAATAGGGCTACAGTTGAAAACGTGTGGGTCGGATCACAGCTGACCCTTCTCACCCTGGACACAGACTATTCACTCCTTTCCCCTCAGGCAGGAGGCTACGGTCCATACAGACCCATACTTCCCGCCACAAGAACAGATTTTTTCTCCTCCGCCATCAGACTCATGAACGAAAACAAGACCCAAAACCTCTATGTCAGGCTCATAGATGTAATGACCTGTTCCAGGCATTTGCACTGCTCTATTGCACTATGTGCTATGTCCACACTCATATCTGCTGCTGACACTTAATGCACCTGCACATCTGTGAATACACTCACGCTGTTGTTCTATGTCAAATTGTTGTCTTGATCGCATTTTAAATGTAATCTTCTTATGCATGCCCTTATAGTCTTAAGTTTAGTTTATTATTAATCAAAGTTATTTGTTATATGTTCCATGTTGCACGATTGAACCAAAAAAAAAATCCTTGTTGTGAACCTGTTCAACAACAATGACCAATAAAGCAATTCTGATTCTAAAGTGAAAAATGTTATGATCAATAAACTAATGAATAAAAATCAATTATTGGGAAATCTGGAAAAATCCTGGATGACTGATTTCCAACTCCTTTGCCATTTTAGAACAGATAAAACAGAAAAAAAATCCAACTTTTCTTAACAATAGGGCCGGGTACCATTAACCAATACAAAGCTCTCGATTCACCGATCAATCTACGTTCCCACTCTCACCTATGGTCATGAGATTTGGGTAATGACCGAAAGGACAAGATCGCGAATACAAGCGGCCGACATAAGTTTTCTTCGCAGGGTGGCTGGGCGCACCCTTCGAGATAGGTTGAGGAGCTCAGTTACCCGAGAGGAGCTCGGAGTAGAGTCGCTGCTCCTTCACGTCGAAAGGAGCCAGCTGTGGTGGCTAGGGCATCTGTTCTGGATGCCTCCTGGCCGCCTCCCGCGGGAGGTTTTCCAGGCATGTCCTAGTGGGACAAGGCCTCGTGGAAGGACAAGGCCTCGTGGAAGACCCAGGACACGGTGGTGGGACTATGTCTCCGAGCTGGCCTGATGGATGGATGGATGGATGGATGGAAGGAAAAAATTAAGAAAAGATCGAAAGTAGGTTCCAAAAAGATATACATCTTTTGAGGTCAAGTTTGGATGCCTGTTGGGTCCAGGGACATAATTAAATGATAGCAATTTAAAATAAATAGTTTTCATGGAATAAATTAACATTTTAATTCTGTTTTCAGGTTCTAGATGATAAATATTTTAGTATCTATAATAGAAAACGCTATCTCAATGGCCGCCGCCTGGGCGCCGCCATGTTTATTTCCCATACCGACTTTGAAGCTAAGCAGGGAAGGGCCTGGTTAGGACTGGGATGGGAGACCGCTCGCGGCCATTGGCCAGAGGCCACCACGTGACCGTCCCACCGGCCGCGGCCATTGGCCACGGGTCCATAAATTATGGACCGCGGTGCTGCTGTCCGATGACAACCCGCCGTCACAACAACGCGAGTGCACGAGATCTGACTGCCGTGCGTGTGCGCGCATCTAAACAGGGCGATGTGTTCGCGTGTGTGTGTGTGTGTGTATGTGTGCGCGCGCGCGCGCATCCAAACAGGCCGATGTGTCATCATCACTCACCGCTAAACTGGAGCTGTAGACGCTCCGCACCGGTACAGTGACATCCTCCAAAACACATCTGCGCGTCTTTGTTTAAGTTTCTCCTGCAGTGACCGAGGCTGTGGTTCATTATAGATCCAGTGCTGAATGTCCGAGGTGCAGACACATGCGTAAGATCCAATCCTGGCCATATTCCGTCTCCAAAGTTTTGTCTCCGAAAAAAAGTACACGCAGAAACACGAGCTTCAAATGAAACGCGCTGCTCCCAGTGCTTCAGCCTCCGTGTGCGGAAAGCGAAACTGAAACTACCACTTAACGAGCGCATGGCCTGCACTGTAGCTTTTTTTTTTCCTTTATGTATTTTTTACCTCTGCTGCTGTACCATTTCTTTTCTATTTTTTCTTTACATTCTATAAAGCGGCTTTGACAGCATTGCCAATTGTATTCTAAGGATATAAATACCGTCTAATAAAAAACAACTTTTTCTTTTTTTGATTGCACATACACGTGATGCACCAAACCACGTCTCCTGCACCGTCAACCGAACCGTGACAGCTGAACCCTTAATATTTATCCATAGGCCTACATGTTCCACTGTCTCTTGAATTCGATTCCCTGAGTTTATGGAACATATTGTCGTTGTAGTATATACGAAAGGAGTACAGGTGCATCAAACACTCCAATGGCAGTTTGTTTGAAATTCTTTTTAGCATTCATCATTTTACACATTTGTAGTGGCCATAGTTTTAGGAATGGGTTGGGAACCACTGGTCTACTTACTGCAGGTGTACAGCTATACCGAGTGACGGGTTATAGGGACTATACTGGACATTTCTTTGTAATAACTCATAATCTCTGAATATCAAATGTGGAGACTAGCGAGGGCCGGCCGAAGGCCGGGTCTCAGCTAGTAAGTATATAAACAAGTATTGTACAGGTATCAATATCACAAAGTCCAATGTTGTTAAAGTACTGGTATCGGAAACATGCAACAGCACCACTCCTAGTAGCAAACTAAAAAAATAAAAACACATTACTCACTAAAGATTTTACGCACTTAGTAAACTGTGAGACTCGAGGTGCGTTGGAATTGTCAACGATGTCAGATGTGCCTTGTTTGAGATGGTTTTGACATGTCTAGACGAGAAACGGGAAACGGCACCAAAAGATGACGCAGGAAAACCAAAGAGGGGATTTTAAAGCTTCGGATTGTGACTCAAAAAAAAAGCCCAAAATCTGACTATACCATCCTTTCTAAATAAAATATTAGTATCTTTGTCACTTGATATCATTTTTACTTATTCATGTGGCCCCTCTCTAATTTCCATTTGACCTGAATGATTCAAACACGAAGCCGGGGCTTGTCAGACAGTGTAATCAGTGTCTGGATTCACTCTGGTCTCCTTCCTCTTTCTCTCTCTCTCTCTCTCACGAGCTCTCTTTGGGATCTTTCTACGAAGCCTCCCATCGGCGTATGACTGCACCGAGGTCACTGGGAGGTTAAAACACTCATGCATTTTTTACCTGGCCGGGCCTCTGAAGGGAATAGGGCGCACTATATTTGTCTGCCGCGCTATGTTCACAAAAATCCACTGATGGAGAAAAAGGCCGAGGAGGAGAAAGCGGTGCGTCACAGCAAAGCAGCAAAGCCAAGAGGATCACTGGATAAAAATATGAAAAGTATGTTTGCACTTGCTGGTTGTATATACATAAATATATGTGGTGGAAAAACATGCCGATGTAGATCATTCGGCGTGGATGATTTGCAATGACAGCCAGGGAGTAAATATTAATGAGTGCACAGAATAGTAATTGTAGTGGATGGCTGCTGTCTGTTGAATCATTTGACACAAAAAGCACCTTCATGTCACGGCTAATGCACAGTTGATTGTATTGACTTGGATAACATATGGCTGCACTGTTCTAAAGGCATAATTTTAGAAGGAAATGTCCACTAAATACATTTTATGATTGCTAGAAATTGTATTTATTTATGTGTCTTTATTTGGTTGGGACAGTGGTCATCAGTCAGTCAATCTTAGTTCATTTCTATAGCTCTTTAGAACAACACTTGGCAGACCTGCTTTATTTAAAAGCACAAGAGAAAAACATTCAACATTAAAATGACAAAATAAACAAAAACACCAGCAGAAAAAAATAGAATTAGGAGTTCTGGAAGGTTCAGTGATGACTCGCAGCTCGACTTCATTTTACAGTTCAGGCCCTGCCGTGGCAAAAGCGCGATCGCCCCACTGCCTGGTCCCGGCCTTAGCACATCCAAAACCAAAAAGAAAAAGGAGGAACGCAGGGCTCGGCAGAAGCTCAGGTAGATATGGGGGAGCATATCCAAGAAGAGCTTTAAAAACAAAAAAACATATTATTTTTAATTCAATACGAAAACAAACTGCGAGCCAGTGGAGGGACACATGGGACTCATCCATGTAAAACGCAACGTCGGGTAGAGAAATAACAATGGTGTTCGGGAGGATGGATAAAAAATAGGCAGCAGTCTGGATGTCTTATATCGGAGAATGTGTTTTTTTTTCTGTCAATTATGCTGACATTTAGAAAGCATCATTGTCTGAATGTGAGAACGGGCATTGTCTTGTAAATTTACATGTACAGTATGTCGAACTCGATTCAAGGTTAGCAGCTCGCACCAAACGCCTACAAACTGCGTGATCCTCCTTGCGTGT
The DNA here is from genome assembly GCF_951799975.1 of Gobius niger. Classification (NCBI taxonomy): domain Eukaryota; kingdom Metazoa; phylum Chordata; class Actinopteri; order Gobiiformes; family Gobiidae; genus Gobius; species Gobius niger. The sequence continues at coordinate 29,976,539 of NC_136854.1, forward strand.
TTTGCATAACATTTCCCTCTTTCTATTTCCAGTGTGGTTGTCCTGCTGCATATGCTTGCTTCAGCAAAAGGTTAAGTGTCCGCCAAATAGAAAATGAAGAGTTTGGGAGGAGGGGTCAAGAGGAGGTTATGGTTAACGCGCTAAAAATACTTTGAGAAATGAATGTACTTGAACGCGCCGTCCCCTGAACGCGTCGTTGGGGGGGAACATCTTGTGCGCTCTCGTTTCTCACTCAATGACCTGAAACAGTAACAAAGCGGCCCGAAAAACATTATGCAAAGATTCCACGCGGATGCAATGTGGGGGAGAGGGGGCCCTCAGGTGCGCTTTTAAGTTGATCGTGTCTTTAGGTGAACTTTGTCAAGATCAAAAAAGCAATTAAAATTCAAAATGGCCGCCTTGGGACTTTATATATTGAAGTTCGCAGTTATCCGTGTGTGTGTGTGTATACTGAACAGATAGTGCCACCGACTGGGTTAGTTTTAAAGACTTTAATCAAACACAAAAACAAAAATCAAACTGAACATCATTAGCTTTTTAATTATTTTTTTTTACATTTGTCCACACAACTTGATTTTTGTCTTCTCGACCTCTAGACACATAAACAGTCTCCATCTGGATTTAACCAACTGTTCTGATCTGGGGTTGCTGCAGTTGGTCATATCTAGGTTCAGCAACACTATGTGCCAATGGATTTATTCTTTCCTGATGGCACGGGCATCATTCCAACGTGACAATGCCAGGATTTGAGTCCAGGAGTCCAGATCTAAACCCCATTGAGGATCTTTGGGATGTTCTGGAGAAGGCTTTGCTAAGTGGTCACACTCTCCCATCATCAATACAAGATCTAATTGGTTTGCTTTTGACTTTGCAGAAGCTTGCGGGAAATGCGTGCTGCAATCAATCAATCAAAGTTTATTTCTAAAGCACTTTACAACTACACTTGGTAGACTAAAGTGCTTTCCATCAACACACAAGAATAAACATCAACATTAAAGGATATAAAATATACAAACAATTAAAGCTTAAGGCGGCCCAACCAAATATTACAGTCTGTGACTTTTTGACTTTTATTTTGGTCAGGCGTTGTATGTTGTTCCTTAGTATTGTATTAAGAAATGTACTAAGTCATAATCTGCATTACTGTCAATTCTACTATATAGCATAAAAATGTAATTATGTTCCACACAAATCCTGAGATCAAATAAATCGTTTGAGCAAAATGTACAAAACAGATCATCACTTACTCCTGAACCACATTCGTGCAGCCCGTGCGCTCTGTTGAATCCCAGTCCCCGCTCTGATAGTACATCAGGCGCGCGTGTGTGTGTGAGTGGGTGTGTAAAGCACTTGCCCTCACAAGTGGCAGGGCAGCTCCACACAGCCCCGGTGCCATGTATACGGCTCATCCAACATTTACAGGCCTCGGCTCAGCCCCTCTCTGCATCACTGCCTCTGCCGCCGCTGTTACCGAGGCTGCTGCTGCCGCAAATTAAGCACGGCTGGATGGTCCTCACTCCGTCTCTGCATCAGCGCCGGGTCTGAGGAGGAACACTCAGCGTCTTCATCTCAGCATCACCACCCGCTCGTGTGCTACAGGAAACATTGTGAACCAGGTTTCAAAATACTTCCGGTTGCTACGCTCATAAAACTGAAATAAAAACGATAGGCTAAAAATCAATATTATATATATATTTTTTAAATGTATTAAAACTAAATGCTCAATTGCTAGGTACTTTAAAATACTGGTTCCAAAAGTGGGGTTCAGGGCCCCCAAAGCAAAGCAAGAACGGACATTTCTCTGCTTCTAAAATTAACCTCTTAACCCCCACCTGAACAGACCACATTGGCTTTACTCAAATGTAAGAGTTTCCGTAAAAAAGGGTTAAAATAGTGACGAATCAAGAAGAAAACAAGAATGAAAACGTAGCAAAAAAGTGACAAAAATGCAATGAAAATGTGAAGAAAAAGGGACAAAAATGTGAAGAAAGAGATAAAAATGTGAAGAAAAAATAAAAAATGTGAATAGAAAGATAAAAAAAATGTGATGAAAAAGAGATGAAAATGCGGAGAAAAAGAGACAAAAATGTGAAGAAAAAGTGAAAAAAATTTGATGAAAAAGAATGTCTAATAAGTGATGATAACATGGCAACAATACAAGAAAATTACATCAGTTTTGTAGGTTTTAGCTTTCAAATGAGGCATTACATTGGGTAAAACCAAGCTAGAGAAAAAGCATTCAGTTAAGGCAGGGGGTAAGATGTTAAAACTCCTGTAATCACTATTATTTTATATACTATTGTTTATTTTTTTTGACTAGGCTCTTATCACATTGCTAAGTGTACACAGTCTGGACTTTGGAATGATTGCTGTCGGGTCCCACGATAATCCTATAGGATGATGAGCCGTGACCCCTATAAGAATTGAATTTTTTTATACATCATGTAAAATACTGCATATTTCCCACAAAGGATTGCATTAAATAGGCCCATGAAACTGAAATCATGATCAAAACAACCCAATAACATCATTTTTTTAACAGAACCTTTAGTGTCAATACTAAAATATTGAATAAATATAGAAATTAATTTTCCCTGCTGGGAAAGGCCCTCTGAAAATGGTTCCATAACCCACATTTTGGTCTCGACCCACTGAGAACCACTGGTATAAATAATACAAATGTATTATTAATATGCCTCACAGCAAGATTCAAGTTTTTTTTTATTTGTCCCCAAGGAAATTTGTCTTCGACGCACAGGCTGCCACATAAAAAGAAGGTCTTGGGTGAGGTTCTGTGTGTGGGGCCTTCAAGTGTGCAGTGTGCGTGTCTGTGTCGGTTTCCTCCAGGTGCCCCGCCCTAAGCCGCCAACTAAAAACATGTACAACAAGAGGACAAAAATGGTCAAAGTTTGTCTGTGCAGCACACTCATTCAGCAGTGGGTCAAATGTTAAGAGCGGTTAAGTCTAAGATCTATATCCATTCCCTAAATGCAATAATGAGAATGTTTTTACTTTCATCTTTCCCTGTCTGCCTCGCGCGCCCATCGAACACAGCGCGCGTAATTGTTGCACGGTTATTGCATTAGATTGCGTTCGCTTCCTATTGTTCTGACCACCTCCATAACTGTCACCACTGGGCAAACTACTACCCAATTTACTACTGTGTCTTTCTGCAGTCGGCTTACAAATATCCAAATTCAAATTCACTGTTTTTTTTGTTTTTAAATTTGCGCGTAACATGATGAGGCCCTGCTGTTGTTTGTGCTGGAGAAACAATATCACGCAGTGGGAAAATAGCGATGCTGGAGTTTTCCTGCGTGTGTGTTTTTAAAGAGTGAATGAGAAATACTATGAGCAAATAGACACAACGACGCCACAGTTGACAAAATTTAGTAGCCACTCGCTGACTGTCAGATGGCCGAGTTTACTGAGTAACAGTTGCCCCGAAAAAACAAATGTAGTGTATTTTTATTCTTAGGTCCTGTGTCACAAGCCACATTTAAAAATAGAGTACCGTAACTCCATTTGATTTGATTTCAAGTTCATTGTTCAGAAATATCAGGCTTTATGAAATTCTTCACATTTGACCATTGCTCAAAGTCAACTCATAGATAACAGTATTTAGCAAGTTGCTATTACTGACACATACTAGTATCAGCAGCATTCATCAAACTTTTATTATTTAGTAATTGGAAATATTAAATATGGGCCCCATGACTCACCTGAATAGAGTTAGAGGGCCGCAGCAACAATAACATTCTCAAAGTTGAAATTCTGCTCAACTTTCTCCCATTACTCTCATCTCTCTGCTCCTTTTTATTCAAACTCCATTGACTTAGCAGTTTTTATGTATTTTTAATGAAATAAAAAATATAGAGCCATTTGAGCCAACTCTGGCGGAGGATGGTGCCTCTGGAAAGAGTTGAGGGCCGGACAAAATCGCTTGGGGGGCCAGATCTTGCCCACGGGCCACAGTTTGCCCACGTCTGGTTTAGACCATATAAGACAACAAATCCAAACCTTGACCATTCCTGACTCATCCCTAATCTTGACCAGAGACCGGGACGGTGTGCAATTTTTTTTTCGAAATGAAGAATGTGTGTTGAGAGAGTGATTCATTTTGTTACATTTGAGCTGTTAATAAAAATCAGAATCAGAATTGGTTTTATTGCCATGGCTCACAACTAGGATTTTTTTTTGGTCAATCGTGCAACATGAAACATGTAACTTTCAATGAATAATAAGCTATAAAAACTTTAAATTATAAGACTATAAGGGCATGCATAGGGAGATTAGAACTTTAAACTATGATAAAGACAGCGGATTAACATGCTGTACCTCTCTTCCAGTGCTGGGCAATATTTGACAAAAATTAATATCTCAATATCTTTCTCTTTCTCGATTTACAGAGTATACTAAAGGACAGAAAACAATGTTTTTCCCTATTTTTCCCAATTTCCCCCATTCCAATTCCATATTTTTTCCACTTTTCTTTCCTTTCCTAATTTCCCCCATCATTATTCATTTTCTTTTTTATTATTTACAATTAAATTAAAATTGTTTCCCCATTTTTCCCCCCCATTTACTGACGTTGCAGCAAACCCGATATTGGATCTTCCAAATACAGTAGCAATTCCAATATATTGCCCACTTCTACTCCATTCATTTTGTGGATTTTCTTGAGAGAGAGACAGAATTCTCTTGAAGAGGTTGGCTGTGTCTTGGCCCCATTTGTGGCACTGTTAACCTGGGATTTTTGGAGAGGGATTTTAAGCGTTTCAGTTTAGAACCAGCACGGTGTGATCTCTGCCCTTGCTGCTCCATGGGAGCTGCCGGAAAAGGATTTTTGTTGTGATATGGCAAAGTGGCAAGGGCAAGGTGAACATTTGTAACAGTGCTCCTTGATTTTGTAACTTGTTTTGCTTTCTTCAATTTATTACGAAACATTTTCATTGATTGCAAAAGTGGGACGAGGCAGAAATGCTGGCCTTTGTCACACCACATTTCGCTTGGACCTCTGAAAGTTTAAATACAATTTGTTTTGTCCTTCGGTTCGTTGTAAATGCAAACGTTTGTGGGATGGAAACGCAGAGTGGCAGGAGTCAACTGAGCGTCCTTTGAAGTGTGGTCCTATTTGTCCATCAAATGTTCATGCCAAAGTTGATCGCTGAAAGTGGTAATTATTGTTGTGTAAATGACCCCTTCGTCAGTGGTTTGGGGAGAAGGATGCTGCGGGGTGATGTCTAACCTGAGAGGGCAGCCCAGAGGAAAACAATTTGTCACGGTTTTGTCTGGTCTTTGTCCCGCAGCCGTGCACTCTTCAATGGACTGTGTCGACTCCTCTCCGTTGTCTGTCTCCGTCTCTGAGCAGCGCATTCAGGAAGAAGCCGCTGGCATTCAGGGCAAACACAAAGCAGCCCAACTCTTCATTTTGGAGCACATTTATTCTAATTCGGCATTCTGTGTACTGTTATGCTCAACAGTGTGAGACGCACTTAATAAAGATGCAGAAGATATTTAATTTTCCGATTTCTGAAGACAGTCTTGGCTGATTTAGTTCAAATATTGCAGCTACAGCTCCCCTGGGGGATGAAAGCGAGCCTGCCACCAAGGCAAGACGCGGCAGGCAAAAGCATAGATTGTGCATGCAGTGGTCAATGTTGAGATATGTAGCTCCCCGAACATCTTAGTTTTATATTAATTTAATTCCTAAACCGGATTTGTTGAATTTTTAATCCCAGAAACAAGGCCAAGATAATCATAAGTGTCTGATAAAACACATACTGTATAAAAAAAACATGAATTCAAACCTGGCTCGATCCATTATTTCAATTTTGTCACAGAAAATATAGACAATATTGGTAATTTTTGCATGTCATACCTTATTTTTATACCAAAGTTCAAAAGTTGATTAGATGAGCGCCAATTCTACACAAGGTAAATGCAAAGTCCTATACACAGAATTAAAACAGAACTAAGTAACTCATACCCCTAGAGGTCATAAGCGCCACTGCATGTGTCGTAGCATTTTTGATATTGTACATCCACAATGAGATTATTTTTCTTCACTCAAACTTGGCTGTAAATACTGTTTAAGTGGCGCTAGCCCGCAGCCAGTTTTACCCGTTAGCCTGTTAGCTTCTTCTTTGTGATTCCATTAGTGTGTTTTGGGGCCTCCGGGTCAGCGGCAGGGAAAGTTGCAATTGTGGTTTTCTGGCCAGAGACACCAAGGGGAGATCCCAGAGGCACTACGAAAAGGATTTATTAAGGTAAACAAGTTACTTCGTTCTTCTTTAAATCACAAGAAAAGAACAAAGCAAAGCACCTGAAAATACTGAAGGGCATTCACAATGGACAGAATGAGCGGACCTGTGGATTTTAACAGATAAAAGATACTTTAATGAAAGGCTTTATTAGAAACAACACACTCAAAGCACCCTCAGAACTCTACTGTCATTTAACTCTTAATTGCTTGCTTTCAACCCATAAGTAATACATTTGTGGCCACTGGGACTTTTGTTTTAGGCTACTGTGTGTTTGAAAAAGGTCCGTCAGTCCCATAGTAGCTGCAGTAGGCTGCAGTCACGTCATGTCTGGAGGAAAGCGTGGCAGCATTGTGTCTGAGTCAATCAAGCACAGTCTACTTATAGGGCAAACACAAAGTAAGACAAATAAATCAGTAATTAAATTGAAGTCAGTTCAATGACAGAAAGAAAATGTTTATGCATTTGTCTTATGTCTCTGTATTTAAATGTCTCTGGAGCGAAAGAGCAGTGAGCAGAACTTTAACATCCCTCGCAAAGGTCATCAACACTCTCTGAAATGATCACAAATGTTAACAATATGTCAAGCACTCAGACGAGCTCAACTGGTTTCAAAATATCTCTTATATTCTAGGTTCCAGCCTGTCTCTGTCACTGAGCATAAGCCCATCCATATTCTTTGGAAACGGATTTCAATATCAAACCTTCCCTGTAGTTCTCCGGTCTGATCTGTTTGAATAGCGTCCTGCAGAAATCCATTGTGGCCAGAGCGCTCTCTCAGAAAGCCGCCAATAGCACCAGCGGGCGCCAGTGTTTTAACAAGGCTGAGCGAGAGAGAGATGGGCCGAGTTATTAGGAGCGTGTTTGTCTAAAGATATGTCGACACACATAGTGATGAGCTCCGTAAAGGCCACAAAGTGAGAGAGCCAATATCCGGAGACAGACCAAATATTTATCGGTGAATACCACGTTAAATAAGCAAAAAGGACCGCGGCAAGTTGAGGGAGAAAAAGGCGTGTCAATATAAGGAGGGTGGCGAGAGAGAGAGTCATTGGATTTAAGAGGAAGAAATGGTGCTTTGAGGAGCCATTGACCATTAGCTTCAGGACACAAACATATTTTTAAGCACAGAAATACCATCTTAACACATTGAGTGCCGCGCTGTTTTGGGAATTTAGCTGTTGAGTGCCAACAATCCAGACCATTTTTCTATGTTATGGCAATGGACACATGCTATGGCTCGTTTGAAAGGTGAGACTCTAAGCTCTGCGTAGGTGAAAACAGTTTTAAATCATTTTTCTAGATTCCGAGATAGTTAATAATTTTCTGATTAACTCCTCTCTCCAGCTCTCTCCTCCTCTATCCTCTCTGGACGGACACACGTTATGGGAAGAGGCAAATGCCTAAATATATGTTTCAAGTCAATTTTCAACGACAACACAATATATTTTTTAAAAAACAACGCAGAAACGTGTTTTTCTGTTTTTAGCACTCAATGGGCCAGTCCTTACCTCAAGTGGAGGAGTTCAAGTATCTCGGGGTCTTGTTCACAATTGAGGGGCGGATGGAGCGTGAGATCGACAGACGGATCGGTGCGGCGTCAGCAGTGATGCGGTCGCTGTATCGGTCTGTCGTGGTGAAGAGGGAGCTGACTCGGGGGGCAAAGCTCTCGATTTACCGATCGATCTACGTTCCCACTCTCACCTATGGTCATGAGATTTGGGTAATGACCGAAAGGACAAGATCGCGAATACAAGCGGCCGAAATGAGTTTCCTTCGCAGGGTGGCTGGGCGCACCCTCCGAGATCGGGTGAGGAGCTCAGTTACCCGGGGGAGCTCGGAGTAGAGTCGCTGCTCCTTCACGTCGAAAGGAGCCAGCTGAGGTGGCTAGGGCATCTGTTTCGGATGCCTCCTGGTCGCCTCCCGCGGGAGGAGCTGAGACTGCTGCCCCCGCGACCCGGCCCCGGATAAAGCGGAAGAAAATGGATGGATGGATGGATGGATGGGCCAGATCTTGTGGTGGCGCACGGAGGGGCACAGGCTCTTGGCGAATTATTTTCCGAGTGGCGGAGCTATATGCGCTATTCGCCTCCGCCACAAGAGGAGGCGACTGCACTGATGGGAGAATGCTGAAATTAATTTCCTCATTTACATCTGCCTTGTGTTCTTCCTTAAGCCTAAGATCTTCCTTAAGCCTAAGATCTCACAGGTCAAACTAAAAACTTTATCTACACCATCGTGAGCTAAACAATGTTCATGTCTCGAGAGAAAAAGAACTACAGCGTGAACGTGGAAAAAAAACAAATGCACATGTTCACCACCCACTCCCCCACAACCCCTCTCCTGGCCGCAGAGTCGATCTGGTTGGAGGAAAATGTGTGTCTCCACCCACTTAAGTGCGCTAAGTCTGGAGTGGAGAGATCACAAAGTGCTCTCCTACTGAGCGCAAAATGTTACGCTATCATCTGCGTTTTGAAACACAAGGTCGGGCCCAATGTGTGAAAGTTGTGCCTTATTTTTGTTACAAACAATAAAAGAGGGAATGAGTGTGTAACACGGTGGGAAATATGTCATATTTCTTTTCATGTCATCCACTTACATTAACTGCACCGTTTGTAATTATCAATCAACAATCAATCTATTGGTCAGCTTCAGCAGCTTTGTCCTCTCACGGCTTGGCATAAATGGTTAACTACTTAGGGCTACAGCGAAGAGATGAAAGGATGAAAGGCAGACAGGGCTAAATAGGGTATAACCCAGGAAGAATAGCAACATTTCGGCTGAGCTAATGGGAATCGTTTCAATAAAACATAAAACCGATTCTAACCATTCACTGTCATTTGTTCAACCTCCCCATCTTCCAAAATACGCCCTTGAGTCAGACCCATCACCTGCTTTACCGAAGGCACAGAATGGCCACAAAGCTTCTGCGATGTAACAATTAACACAGTGACCCAAAATGGCGACTAAGGGAAAGTTGCTCTATTTTAGAAGTGATTCCACTTCATTGGGACAAACATTTCAAACTCACTTTCCTTCCCTAAGTGCATAGCTCTGTCTGTAAACCTTAATATTAATGCGCACATTACTTGCTCCCTATTCCTGTCCCCTCGGTTTGTAGAGCGCTCCTCGAGACAACGCTCCAAGGCCATAAACCAGACGAGAATAATGGGTACCTATTCTCTGAGCTCCAGCATTCGATGAAGAGCCTTCAGTAAATAAAAGTGACTGAAATCTAAATTGTGACGGTCAGAAAGTTCTCGTCCTGTTCTCAAGGCTGCAGCGTCAAGTGGACTCATGGGACACTTCAGCGGCATGTGCTGTTCAGTTATTGAAACATGTAAAAGTAGTGGTAACATTGGTAAAAGACAAGCTGATTTATTGACACTTGCATGTGCTCCAATCTGTTGTATTTTGGCGGTTTTGTGTCAACTTGAAAGGTTAATAGTACTATCTCCTGTCCCCACACCAGACGCCGGTTGTTATACTTTAGGCGTTTTTGCACGGCAGGAACTTTAACAGTGAAGCGGGACACATTGTTTCAATTGCATGATGAAAGAAGTCAAAGAGAAGAGAAGGGTTGAGAGGAAAAGGCAGCAAACTGTTTGACGCTGATTTGTGACGGTTTGTAGAAAATGGAGCTCAACAGCCCCTCCTCCCGGTGCCGGAAGTAATATGGAAAATCCCCATAGACTTTAAAAAATAAATCAGTTTTAGTCTTTGGTCTCGATCTTGTGTTTTTTTAGGCAGGCTTTAGACTAGATGTTCATGCTGACAAGGGGTGCTGTTACGGCCCCAGGCCTCCAGTCGCCCTTCATTTTGGACTAGTGTTGGTTGTGTGGCGAATGTCCCTTTGTCGTCCATGGAAACCTGGCTATGTGAGCCCTGGCCTGGGATTGGAGGACTCGTGTCAAGTTTTGTTCTGGTTGGCTGCTCGTCCATGGTCCTGATTGGTCCGGCATCTGAACACCTGGCCCCAATCAACCACCTGGTGCCAGCCACACCTATAAAAGGCCACACTTTGGGTCATTCTGGACGGCTGGACTTTGTGACCAGTATGCCATTTTGCCTGTGTTGGCTTTTGGAACATTCACTTTGTGACTTGGAATTAACACATTGAGTGCTGCGCTGTTTTGGGGATTTAGCTGTTGAGTGCCAACAATCCAGTCCATTTTTCATGATATTTGTTGCACCACAGCGTGTTCTATGTTATAGCTATCGACACATGCTATGGCTCGTTTGAAAGACGAGAATCTAAGCTCTCTGTAGGTGAAAACAGTTTAATTCTATTCCTGAGAAATCCTCAGCTATTATTGTTTTTTGCAACACTCTCCTTTCTGATTAACTCTTCTCTCCACCTCTCTCCATCATTCTCCATCTCTCTCCTCTGGCACTAACATTATGGAAGAGGCAAATGCCTAAATATATTTGTTTCAAGTCAATTTTCAGGGACAAAATTATTGAAACACCGTGCAGCAGATCAATTGCTTTTTATCACGTGTGCATTTAAACAGCCTGGTTCTTCAATTGAAGTCTTAACCCTAATGATTCTCAGTCGTCCTTGGACCGATTATGACCATTTAAAAACTCAGAGAAACATTAAAATCTCAACTGTTTCGATCTGTCCATGGGAAGCTGCTCTGCATTGTCAAATGCGCTCCAGAGAGCGAGGGAGAAGTGTTGGGTATATATACAGCTGTTCACTATGCCCCCTCAGACTAAAAAAAGAAAGAAATGAAACGCAATAATATATGTGAAATGTCCAGATCTTGATATTTTACAAGATTTGATTGTGATTTATATTACTTCTGTTCATCACAGAGCTACCAAAATCACACATACGGTGTATTACAAAAAAAAACGCGAAAACAAGTTTTTCCGTTTTTGGCACTCAATGTGTTAAGTAACACTCGTTGTCTTGACTTTGTTCTGTATTTGTCAGGCCAACTTTTGTTAGTACACTTTTGTTGTCTTTGTTTAAGTTACTTTGTTTTTGTTAACCTTTGTACATATTGTAAATAGTCTTTGTTTGGTTATTTTTGTTAACCTTTTATTAAATTACAACTTTATTCATCAATTTTCCATCTTGGTTTTTGTTACTTCCTGTTACCTAGCTGAGCCGGGTTGTAACAGGCTCACTATGAAATCTTCAGCTCCAGACTACAGTAACGGGAGCTGCACATGGGCTGGACAGACACCTATGGCCAAAGGCGAAGTTACAACAACAGTGGTGACTCCCGAGCTTTTTCTTCCTACAGACCAATGTTTTATGTGCTTGAAAATGACGCAGCCTAAATGCTAAAGGAAGTGCATGAGGCTGTGCTCAATGTTAATGTAAAGATGAGCAGAGAAAAGGCTTGTTGTAGCGACGCCACGCCTCAGTCGACCCCTTCTTTCCAAGCCATGCCCTCGCCACTTGGCCTCGCAAGCACTGGCGCACCATTTGTTTGCACGTAAGATGTCACTTTCTTCTGCGCTAACGCTGTTGTTGCACCAGGCGGATAATCGGGCCCATAGCCAATGCTAATTAGTCTTAGTCACATTATAGTCATATCCATATTTAATAATCTTAGTCCAGATTTAGTCAACACAATCTCAAAAAGATTTTAGTCTTGCGACAGTTTCAGTATCAGCATTTCAACAAATATTATTGTATTATTAAGGTATTGGAAATAGGGGATCATGGTTAATCTTGTTAATACTGACCAAATACAGCAGATACTTACAAATATTTGAAAATACAGCAACATGCTTTTAGAACTTTTCAGTTTATAGTGTTTTTTTATGTCCATGTGAGATTCCATTGTTCTTTTAAACTCTTAATGTATTTTGCATAAAGTCTATGAAGATTTGAATCAGGATTTTTCATATGGTGGAACTTTTGAGCTCCTTAGTGACCTTTGAAAAATTATCCCACAATCAATCCCCCTAGAGGTAATTTCTGCCACAATATGCTGCAGCCCTACAACACTTTACACATCACGATGGATGGATAACTAAGTGGAGTCGGTCTAATTGGCAAACAGGAGGTGAATTTGGACCAAAGCTTGTTTTGTGTCAGCGCGGCCTTGACACCTGATCAGCACATTCATGTCCAACTGTGCCCTTCACTAACACCCCCCCCCCAACTCCCCAAAGATCAGAGTGATTTTATACTACGGGATGTGAAGAAAATGACAATAGAGGCAAAACCTTTAGCCATGTTGCAATATTATATTAGTATAACACCTATATGTGGAGCTTAAAGACATGTTGCTTTTCTAGTTGGTTTGTTTTATTGGTTTTACTCATCTATCAAACCCACTTTTCGAATCATAAAAAAAAAGAAAAAGATCTTAGTAGCATCCGAATGACAAGTAAGGCCAAAACATGAGCTGTCAAATTGGACGTGGTTCAGACAAATGCGCAGTGAAAGCGAGATGGGAAGACCGGCTCTCCTGACTGTTCTCATGACGATGACGGATGAATTTTAGCGTCTCGATCCGTCAACTCAGCGACTCTTCCTCCTTCAGTCGGCGTTTCTTCATTTTATTTTGATTTTCGTGTGCGTGTGAATCTATAATCCAGCTTCCCCTTTCTGTGTCTTTTTACGTGTCTTTCCTGTTGTCATTATACCAGAGGCTATTTATGCCATATTTTTCTACTGCTGATGCAATAACAGTTTTGCTGATGATGCACTTTGATTTCAGAACAAATCTATCGCCCCAACATGTAATAGATTGGAACAGTGCCACATAAAGCCACAGGGCCACAGTTATGGAGAAAGTTAAGAGGTACTGAGCCAGCTGGTACTAAGTTAGCAGTTCTCTTTATAATAATTTACATTTTTATCTTTGAAAACAATACCTCAAGACAAATATGTACAATAATTCAAAGTTGCATTTCTAAACAATCATTACTTGCAGATAACTGCTTTCTTAAGCATTTAAGTTTGTCTTAATGCTTGCCAAAAGACAGTTAATTATTCCTTTGTGGTTTGTGTATGCCAGGGGCTCCACTATATCGTAAAATATTTTGTAAAATTCTTTTTTTTTATTAATAATAATGAGCACTGTGATAATTCTATCCACATTTTAAAATGACAAAGCCAGCATGTGCTATACTAAGCTATACATAAAATAAAGAAATAATGGCATCAAAATGATTTAATGGCATTTTGTTCAAGGCTTAGAACATTTCAGTGAGGTATACAATTCCAATTCTGCTGTGAGACTTAACTTATCCGATCTGCTCAGTAATGGATTCACTGAGAAGTTAACTTCACCTTGTTGTCAGCGCAGCAATGTTTTTGTTTTTGGGTTTGCTCCACATTTCTCTTGCATCTCTCGTGTCTTCTAATGCCCCTTCTACCACGTATATAATAATAAAGTCCATTATGGTGCTGGGAGCACATCTTGCTCATTGTTGGAGAGACACCGCGGTCTCCAGAACACACAAAATGGAGCGGCCTCGCTGCATGATGGGATATGTCGGAAGGACTTTATTTGTATAGCACCTTTAGGCACTTTAGACATGGTCACAAAGTGCTTTTACACGGGACAATTAAATGCCTGCTGGATCAAATCTCTGCAAAATTGGCACCCTAGGTGTAAGCTCTCAGTCAAACAGGGGTCTTCTGTACTTGGTACTGAACTTGCCACCCATACAAAAGTCTTTTCGCACCAGGCCAAATATACACTGCGTTCCAAATTATTATGCAAATGACATTTTTCTCAGATTTTCTAAATTGTCAACTCAAATGAGAGTCAGCATAATTTTCAAGTCTTTAACTGGTAGAGGATCATTTAAATGTGGTTGAAAAAATCTCCCAGTGATAACAGTATTTTTTTCAAAAATAAATATAGTAAAAAACTCAATCTACTGTTCCAAATTATTATGCAACTCATCGTTTCAGTACATTTTAAAGTTTGTAATTAACTGAAAATGGTCATTTGTTGAATTTATAGCATTAGGAGGTCATATTTACTGAAATCAAAAGCTATTTCAATCAAAAAAAAATCTTAACAGGTCAAGTTATATTTTACCATAGGAGCCCTTGTGTGATAGCAGCTTCAAAATTCTTAAATCCATTTAACTTGTGAGTTTTTGGACAGTTTCTGCTTGGATTTCTTTGCAGGATGTCAGAATAGCCTCCCAGAGCTGCTGTTTGGATGAAAACTGCCTCCCACCCTCATAGATGGGAGGATGGGGTCCACATCATGAGTTTCTCTCCTTTTATGCCCATAGCAGCCAGTGATGCAGAGGTATTCTTTACAGCAGGACATGGTGCGTTGTCATGATGAAGATGATCTTGTTAGGGAAAGTACGGCTCTTCTTTTTGTAGCATAGAAGACAGTGGTCAGTCAGAAACTCCACATATTTTTCAAAGGTCATTTTCACACCTTCAGGGAGCCTAAAAGGGCCTAAAGGGGCCGACCAGCTCTCTCCCCATGATTCTGGCCCAAAACATGACTCCGCCACCTCTTTACTGACGTCACAGCCTTGTTGGGACATTGTGGCCATTCACCAATTATCCACTACTCCATTGATTTGACCATCCAGGGTTGCACGGCCTCATCAGTGAACAAGACTGTTTGAAAATGAGTCCTCATGTATTCCTGAGCCACTGCAGCCGTTTCTGCTTCAGCCTCAATTAACAGTTTAGGGGAGGCCAGGATAGAAGGTTTATGCACAACTGCAGCCTCTGGAGGGTCCTACGTCTTGATGTTCAGGAGACTCCAGAGGCACCAGCAGCTTCAAATACCTGTCTGCTGCTTTGTAGTATCTGTTCTATTCATCTGATGTGTTTGTCTGGCAGAAACCGTCCATATTGTGCCTTTATCTGCACAAAGTGTGATCTCTGAATTATCCACAAATCTCTTATCAGTATGATGATTACGCTCAATCTTTCATGAAATATCGAAGGTTTTAACACCTAGACCAAGGCATTCAACTATTTCACGCTTTTCATCAGCAGAGAGACCCTTTTTCTTTCCCATATTGCTTGAAAATGATGATTTGCTTAATAAAGTGGAACACCCTTTTTCAGTAGTTTTTCCCTTAACTGGGCTTAACCTGACAACTAATCATCCCAGGTCTCTGAGATTAATGTCGGCCCTGACATTTATATTATATTTGCATAATAATTTGGAACGCAGTGTATCACGAAAGGGTTACCCTTTTTTATACAAAGCGACTCCCAACTTAGAATACTAAACAATTCAAGTCTTCTAATATTTGTGATTACCATAAATATTACTCCACATTTAGTGTTATTCCCCTTTACCTGATTGTAACAGTTATTGCCCTGTCTGAAGCTGTGTCTAAAACATGCACTAACCAAATCGTCTGATTAGTGCCGTCTGTCTTGGTGGGACCAGTTGATTGACTTTAGCCCAAATGAATCCCTGACAGATTGGCACGGTACCCCCGACTCCGCACTACCACGGGCCATTATTGGTCCAATCAGGAGCCCAGGGAAAGCTCATCAGCGCGGGGTTAGTCATCATTGTCTTGGCAGTTGCTCCCAAAGTTCAGGACAGTGGGAGAAGAGGCGTTCTAATGGCCACTGCACCGGGGCTGATTGGCCTCATGCAGGTGCACCGGGCGAACGAAATCACACACACGCGACTCAATCTGATTTTCCACTCTATCGAAAATACTTGAAACGTGTGTACCTAAAAACCTCTGTCTGATTTGATTTCATTGTTTTGTAGTTAATAACACCGCACTTTGCAAGCTTGACAATCTCCTCAAAGCCCTGAATTAAGCCCTATTGACACGGGATTATTATTAACACAGGACCTCAGGAAAAAAGTAAAAATTACTGACGTCCTCTGGGTTTCTAGGCCCGTGTGAATCTGCCATGTCGGTCCCCCGATTTTTACCGTGGCTAATTCTGCAAACTTTAGGGTCCCTAGGTAATTCTAATCCCGTGCAAATTGACATGTCGGATTTGGGAAAGGTTTTAACCAGCGTAATGAAGTCGGTATAAGGGCAACATGGTTAAAACTTTACAACTTTTTAACAGTATATTTACGTATGTCTGCATGTCAGCTATAGCACTAATATCATCATCAACGTTAGACAGACCAACATGGAGAAAAGTTGCATGCGTTTAGACGGAACAAACCTGATAGAAAAAGAGTGACTGTATAAAAACTGGTTGGATATGGTTCAAATCACTGTGGTGAGTCCGATCAGAACTAAAAAAAGGGGGTCTTGATGATTTTGTGGTAGGTACTTTAATGCACACTTGACTTTCAGTTGTCCTTTACACTTTGATGACAGTGAGTGTGGTTTAGAACAGAAAATAATAATATTTTAGTCTCTACACAAAACAACAGCGTACGTAAGGCCGCATTAATTACTCATGTGAACAGAGCATGGCACCAATTAACAACAAACAACTACATTTCACTACATAAACTTGGCTTATTTTACTCAACACTTACTTATATTGTGCACGCACAAACACCATCGAAGTGGGCTGACTGACAAACAAATAAAACTACAACTGCTGTCAACTTAAAGCAGTACTAAGTAACTCTTGCCCCTAGAGGCCATAAGCGCAAGTGCAGGTGTCAGGGCAAGTTTCGATTTTTTTTTACTTATTAATTTTCTTGGAGTGTAAATACTACGCTGACAGAGAAGACGAAGGGAGAGAGGGATATTGTTCATCCAATAATACAATGGAAATGTATGGGGGAAAAAATTCACTCAAACTTGGCTGTAAATACAGTTTAAAGTGACGCTAGCCCGCAGTTAGCTTTGCCTATTAGCATGTTAGCTTCTTCTTCGTGATTCTATTAGTGTGTATTGGTTGCCCTGGTCATTTCAGTTTTACCGGCATCCCCAGGTAATTCTAATCCCGTGTGAATAGCGCTTTAGACATTTTTTTATTCACTCCTCAACTCCCCTGGGTGATAAGGGACTTCTTCAGCTGTCCAGTATCAATCACACTTTCACACATAGGGAGCAGGATTGGAACCACATTCCTTGTTTGTAAGACAATCTCACCTGAGCCATTGTTTCTCAGATCTGTTCGAGACATTTGCAGTTTACATTTAGTTAACTGGGCCTGGATGTATATCAAATCAGCACTAAATCAACCAATATAGTATGTTTGACTTGGGTGTAAACAATGTCAAGTGCGGCATAACAAAACCATCTCTAAATTGAGGACCAAGCGCAAAGATATTTTATGAATCCAGTGCATCGTCCATACGAGCCCGGCGTTTTTGGGGGTCTGTAAATGAACATTTTCCAAAGTAGGTCCCAGAGTGGAAAGATCTCAAAACGCCGTTGTTACGTCTCCGCAACTTTTACTAAAACGATGACATCACAGCACCAGTGTTGTGTCTGCTATCCATAATCTACTGACCTTATAATAAGTTTGACTCATGGATCTATGATGGTTTTACTCCGCTCCTCTTTGCTCCACTTCAGTCCGCAAGCCACAGGTGACAAGTAGAAAAACTTGGCCGAGTCAGTCTGTGTTTTTGGACTGAGAGTAAAAGTCCGGTTTCTAACAGGTTTTTTCTGCTTTTGTCCCGCTACATCTGAAGAATAAACTCACCTCCTCGTCTCTTCTGTAGATCGTAAATCCTTGAATTAGTTTAATTTTCGCTGTTTCCACAAAGGTTTACTGTGCATGCGCCCTCTACATCTTGTTCTATTGTCTGTGTTAGCGTCACAGCGCCTCACACAGGGCTGGAAGAGGAATTGCGCCGTTTTCACAGACCTGAGCCGACCCATGTGGATGCACACATTTACTAAGCTGGCTTCATGCTTACAAAGAAAGTTTCTGAAAATATAAGCGTTTTGTCTTTGTGTGGATATAGCCTAAAATAACAGTATACCCGCTGTATTGTCGATGCCACCTTCACACATGTAGCTACCAAGTGAAGAAGCCCAAGGGAGATCTGGGCTAAAAGTTTTAATTCATTATGCAAAATGGAATAAAACAGCACTTCATGCCCTTCATTATCGTGAAATCGATGATGTCCCATTGCCTCCAAAATTTGAAATCAAAGCCTGTTTTCATTATAGTTTTCCAATTGTATGTAGATTTTTGACTCTCCACATCAACTTTACTGACCAGTCATTGTCCTGTTTGGTGGCCTCGCTCTTCGGTGTGAACAAAAGTCTACCCTTCCCCGGCTGTAAATTGGCACTGAGTTGCCCGGGCGTGCCGCGATGTTGCTTTTGTTTTCGTCTCGGGCGCTGTTCAATTGTCAGCTCCCGAACTGCCATGGCGCCTTGACCCCGCGAGCTTCTCTGGCGTGTCCTTTTCCGTCCTTCAGCCGTGTTTTACCGCGGATGACACAAACACGCCGCGGAGGAGACAGAGTGAGGCTGAGATGCGGCGAGTGCGGGGCTAAAGGTGGCAATTTGGCAATGCCTGCTGCCGAGTCGAGCCACTGAAGTGCAATCACAAAGTCCCCTCCTGTCGGCGTGTGAGAGGGAGTCCATTAGAGCAACTCAAAGGCAGGTCGCCAAACAAGAGGCTGTCAGCGCAACAACCACACGGCACAAAAGAGTGGACTGGGCACAGTACACTAATAGGAAGCTACTGTATAAAAGTGGCCATTTACAGATATGTTATACAGCAAAAAGTGTTAATTACGCAGACAAGACTGATCAGACTTATCCAATTTCAATAGCAATCTCACCACTTTTTGCTGGCTCATAATAAACTAATCTCACTCTTAATTGGCACCATTGGTTACGCAGTCTATCTGAATCTTGGTTTGAAACACAGTGCATGATCCTGCTATACTCGGCTATAATCGGTGATGTGTGCTGCCCAAACAATGGTTTTGACTGGCTGCAACCCACTGCACCTCTGTTACTGCCCTGTATTTCAGAGGAGGCCCATCCAAATAATGGGAGGAGTAAGTCTTGCTTTGGGTCAAATATTCTGTGCCACTGTGTAAAAGCATCAATATCACTAATGCTAATGACTATTTTGCGATTATTTGTTTCTGTAAGCTCTCAGTTGGAGGAGATTTCAATTGTAGAAAGGTTTTCAAGCCTTTCTTTAACAGCTTAAAATTGCTTTAGATTTAAAGAGGCTGTTATTATCCAACATCATGCAACATCAACCATGTTACAACGTTGTCCTCTCATCAAAAACATGCTTAAGGAGCGTGCACATCAAACGCGGTTCACAGCTGCAAGTGCTGCACAACGCAAGCGCCGTGATTGGTTGCTCCTTTCGAAAAACAAGGAAAGACACAACAAACTCCTTCAGTCTCCCTCTTCCAAGTTATTTTCCATGAATATTGTTCCTGTGATTTAATGCTTTTTTCATGTTATTAAAAAAATGGTGACCTACTTTTGCACTGTGTGTGGTTAAAACTCTCTTCCATTCATTCTCAATGGTAAATATGGATGCAGTACACTTTTTGACCACCAGTGTGTTGCAGTGTGTTGTAGCATCAACTTTCAGTTTTCCAACTTTTATTGCAAAGGTTAACATCGACAACAGTATATGTTAAAAATTGACTTATAAAAGAATTGATGCTGAACTGACACTTTCAAAGTAATCTAATGTGGCATTTTCTGTGAGTTAATGAATGAGGTAAAGTTACTGTAGATGCAGGTGTTTGTTTTTTACATTTTGCACTAAAATGCTACAATTTTTGGTTTTGTTCTACTAAAACTATTCGTGTCGTGTTTGGCCCGCGACTCACAGGCTCTTTTTCATTTTGGCCCTCGGAGACAAAAAGTTGTGGCACCCCTGTACTAAAGTATTGTCAAGAAAATTAGACAAAGCAGTGATGGTATGTTTGCAAATTGTTTAAATCACTTTTTAGAAGTTTAGCTGTTAGCATGCGTATCCGTGTACGTTTCGAAATGAAGAGCATAAATGAGTCTTTAGTCTTTGCTTTCGCCAAAAGAAGAGATGGGATTTTGATAAAAGTTATAATATGTAGCACTTTTTTGGACACTCAAAGACGAAGACAAAAATAAACACAACTATAACAATAGATTAATGGATAAAGGAGTAGCCAGTTCAAACAGAAGGTTATTTAGAATAAACTAGCCACGTCTGACTTCTCCCCAATGGAGAGGCTTGATAATAGTTCAAACGCAAAGATTTCAGGGTCAGTAAGCTCATCTATAGCCTCAAGTTGTATATGATATACCTCAATTAATTATCTTGATGTAATGGTGTTCCTCAGGGGTCAGGCTTCTGGTCTAGTGTCTTTTTGTGTGTGCTGGTTTTCCATCTTATTTAACGTCTTTCCCTCTTTAGGTTTATTTACCACAAATCGGTTCATAATTAATTTGAGTCATGTAATTATATCTCACTGAAGAGCTCACTGGGGCTTTAGTTACTCGCCACGTCAGTGTAAATACTGTGCTCCGGGAAGCATTAAATAAGCATTGATCCCTCAGTCCGCCCGCGCTGCATACAGATGTGAATAAGGTGCCTCTGCTATGGTAAACATGTCGTCTTGTTAAGTGGGAGCTATAGGCTGTCGCTGCTTTCATGAATAAACATCTGCTCCCATACAGCCCTCTTTAATAGCTCGTAATACGTAATGCACCAATCACCGTTTAAGTGCGCGTTAGTGGTCCATGTCGTTCTCGTGAGCTGTAGTCGTGTCTGTGCATAAAAGAAAACACTGGCAACATGCCCCCAGCGCTGTCACGTCGCACTGTCCTTAAACGTCTCATTCTTCTGATGAGTTTTTTGTCTTTTTTCCTCTCGACACTCCCTTGAGCGAACAGGGAATTTGCCGAGTAAAAAGCAGAGTACAAGGGTTGAGAATCAAAAGTGTGTAAGTGACATTTTGGGTAAAACATTGAGCTTTGTTGGCCGATGAAACAAAGCTGTCGATGAGTTATTTGTTAATAAAATAGAGTCCTTTTCCAGTGACAAAAAGATAAAATGCACAATATTATTTTAACTCTTTATGGGAGAACAATTGAGTCAACTGATGACGGGTCGACTAAAACAATTCCTCTATTCTGAAATACATGCTAGGTCAATGTCGAGTTGTGCATGCGCGAACACAGGAGAGAGACCAGAAGTATGGACATAAACATCAGTGTACATGTGCCACAACTGTAGAAATACAGTATGTGCGGGACTGGGGAATCGCAGTCTAAAAGCATTGTAAAGTAGGTGAAGCAGGTAAAGCAGGTGGGGGTTTAGAGGTTAAATGGGCCTAAAATGCTGGTAAATAGTACTTTGTGTCTGTGACTGCTAAATTTGGCCATGCATTTTCCCCCCTTTCTTTTATTTTTCCTTTATGTATCTGTATTGCATAGTTACAGTGGCCCAAGTTTTCTCCCACCAACAATGTGAGGTCAATCCCAGCTTCAACCAGTCCCTGGGAAGACATGTCGCTTCACTTTGCTTTATACTATATACAATGTATTTGTGTGACAGTGCGATTGAGTGAAGTAATGTTGCAGTTCAAAGGCATAGGACGGAAATTTGATTCTCAGACCTTGAGTATCGCCACTGTGAATATTTTTCTTTTTCATTTTCTCCGTGCAATCTTTCACTTGTTCTTGTCCTGTTTGCCGAGCGCAGATGAGGACAGCGCTCTTTGCCTTTTACTTACTTTCTCCTGTTCTCCGGCATGTCACATAATCCATTTATTTTTCATTTAATCTGCTGCGCTTCTGCATATCTTTGAAGAAGCTATTTACACAAACGCCTTTGACAGGGAGAAGCGAATCTATATCTGTTCTCAGCTCGGGCCTTTTGAGGTTACAGTTTGCCTCAGATAACATCATCTGTATGTCAGCAAATCAACAAGCACAGTTACCATGGCAAAGTTTAAATTAGTGTTTATGTTTCCCTATAACAAAGAGAATAGAAAAATGTTTGTTTTGTAGTCAACTTCACAAGAACTATACATTCCATAACTAGTTCAGCAACATTACAGCATGTGGCCAGAGATGGAGGTCACTACTTTTTCCTTGGTGGGATGGGCCTTATCCCCATGTGCTCGAGACGGCTTTTTGCACAATGTTCTGACAGGATCTATTGAAGCAATACCAGAGCAAATGTGTTGTAACCAAACCTACAGGTGGTCTGAAAAAATGTTTGAGTGTGCGACCTTTTTTGGTGGGGTGGGGGTGAAGGAAAGTGGTTTGGAACTGCAAAGACAGGTCTCACCTAGTCTGGTAATAGAACTCAGGCCTCCTGGTATGTGTTGGTTGACTCTTTACCTGCCACCCCCAGACAGGATTTCTGCTCATGTTCAACAATCTCCTAAGTAGCACAAGCAAAGATCTAAGTCTCTACTTTTATAAAAAACAACAACAGTGTTTTACTTTACTAGTTACTTTTTAATTGGTAAATGAACAACGGTAGTTTTAATCAAAAACAAAACAAAAAGTGAAGAAAATCACACTTTCAGAGTTCTGTTAACCTCTTACCCCCATCTTAACCGAGTGCATTTTGTCCAGTTCGGCTTTACCCAAATCTAAAAGCCTCTCGAGTGGAGAGCAACATTTGAAACTTCCCCGGTGTCACCTGGATTGTGGTCCAAGTCGTTCTCATCCACTCCTTCAAACTTCTCTGACTCTGATCCTGACCCATCGAGTCTTTGTTTGGCCGTTTTTACTGGGCTGGGTGTATTTTGGTTCTTCCTAGATTTCGTATGGAGGCGTGGCGCTTTTTCCTCACTCGCCTTGGAGAGTATACTCGCTACTGCCACCTCAGGTCTTACGTGTAACTGCAGTTTCTGTATTAAGCTCGCGCATGACGGCACCCGAATTAAGAACTTTGTGAGTGCAGTGTTTTGTGGTTTGAACTCCGCCTAGTCCCTTTAATACTTGTTGATGTTAAAATGTACAGTATGCATGTGTCTTCATCTGTGCACAGCTGTATCTGTACTGTAGCAGATGTGCTTGAGTCCGGAGGAACAGTGCATGCTGGTCGAGTGAGTCTTTGAATGTGGTTGAGAGTTGGAGGTGAGTGACCACTCTGCGGGACACTACTCTGCTCCTCTGCATGTTTGTGTGAAGAGGCACTGACCTCTCCGCGGGGCTAAAACAAGACCGCCGTCCAGTGCTCTATGTGGGGGCTGCTCCAGTGCACACGGCAGCAGAACTAGCAGATGGCCTGAGATCTCGAGGCGGGTACGACTAACTTTCATCAATTTTAATAAAGCCAGTTAGTGTGATCAGTGCAATATTACACTTTGTGGAGTTATTTGGTAATGATCCTCCCACTCTCTTGGTTATACGTTATATTGATGTAAAACAGCTCATTCAAATCCTCTCTGAGCCATTTCTCCTGGTTCAACAAGCGTACGGTCACTAAGCCCCTTGTCCCGCTCCTCTTTACCACACACTTGGATAGTGTTTGGTCAGGACATATCTGGCCACATGGCTGCTAAACAGTAGTGAAGCTTTGATTGTAGTTTTTGCCTGTCGATGCTCTGCTGATGAAGAAATAAGTGTGCACTTCCTTGCAGGGCCACGGGAGGAGCTCAGGGTAAACAGGAGGACCATCGCGTAAGCTGCCAATGGGGCACTAGGACTATAGTCACTGGAGAAGATACAAAGATTACTGAAACATGTGCGAGTAGCTAGGTATGAACGATGAACGTTGTAACATGCTAAAAACATGCTAAAAAGCTCCAAAAAGAACCCTCCTTTAAAAAAAAGTCCTGCAGCATGTAGTTGCAGAAGATGAAGTAATGTAGCCAGTTGTTGGGTAATTGGGAGAGTCGGGACATTTCCCGGAGGGCCGCTGTACTTTTGGGCCGTCAGGGATTAAAAAAAAGAAAAAAAAAGAAAACAATTAATAATGGACTCTCACAGTTGTACTATTGCAGGCCTTAAAGCGTTAACTGGGCTGGAGCTGGAGCCTGGACTGCTATTTTTGACACAAAGAAAGTCACAAAAATGTCATGTACATCTATTAAAGGAATAGGCCACCGTTTTAAGTTAACCATTAAGTTGAACACCCCTGCAAGTAAAGTTGGTGCTGTCCAGCAGAAACAACACAGAAGTGCCTGTGAGTAGATAAGTGGACAGAAAAAAGGCAGGTGAGGCAAAAAGGAAAGGTAATAGCGACCAATGTATAAAAAGTGCATGAATAATATATATATATATTTTATTTGCATAACACAAAGCTAACTGTGGAGATGTGTCTGGCCCAAATTGTGTGTGCTGACCATGTGAAAAGAGAAAGTCAAAGCTATAACGCCCTACGAGGTGATCTAAAACTCCGGGGTATGTGGGGTTTAAATAATAAAACTCCTGGGCCGGAATGAGGTCCCAGCACGCCCCTGACTGCTGCTCACGATTTGTGACAAGGGAAGGGATGGGTCAAATGCGGAGGACGACTTTCCCAACGGACACAATCCCGTCTACAGCCTGCACTTTGACGAATCCAATTAATTTTAACTAATGCAGTTCAGAGCATTTGGATCTTGTCATGTGCCTCCCTCTCAGCCTTCAAAAACATCTCAATCTTCCATGTTGAATCTGACAGAGAAAGTAGCGCGGTGCTGTGGTGGGCTTCACGGAGCTAAGTTAAAAATAGAGCCCCAGGCCAAAAACGCTGCAATGTGACAGAATAAAAGCCACATGCAGAGAGCGCGGCAGCTTGTGATGAATAGCAAGTAATTTAATTTGATGTCAGCTATCAAGAAGTTTGGATGGAGACAACCGGGCCAATAAACAACAGGCGAGAGAAAGATGAGTAACTTTGGCACCGTGTTCGTGGTAGATTATGAATAATTTGTCCCAAGCTGCCAAACTGGTGTCAAAATGTGAGTATCAATTAGGGAAATACAACACACATGATTTAGAGCAATGGGGAGAGATAATCAATCTTACCCATGTGTGCTGCTATCGAAGAACTTGTTTTCTGGATTGTGGTTGAGTGGATCACACCTGGTTCAATGCTCAAACCGTGTGGGGCTTTTGGTGAGTTTTGTCTGCGTGCTCCGGTGATCGCCATCAACTTAAAACATGCACAACTCTTTGTGATGGGATTGATGGCTCGTTTGGCTCCCAGCAGTTCTTCATTTTAATACTGATTTCTGAAAAAAATATATATATATACTGTATACATACAGTACACTTCCAGGCCAACAAAAAAAAGTGTCACACGCTCTAGTATTTTGTTGGATCACCTTTAGCTTTTGATCACAGCACACATTCACTGTTGCGTTGTTTCAATAAGATTCTGCAATGTCAGAAGACCAATTGTTGCCTTAATTCCTCACCAAGATCTTGTATTGATGATGAGAAAGTGTGACCACTGCGCAAAGCCTTCTCCGGCACATCCCAAAGATTCTCAATGGGGTTAAGACCTGGACTCTATGGAGGCCAATCCATCTCATGCTCCCTGAACCACTCTTTCACAATGTGAGCCCGATGAATCCTGGTATTAACATCTTGGTAGATGTCCGTGCCATCAGGGAAGAAGAAATCCATTGATGGAATGGTCATTCAGGATGTTCGGGTAGTCAGGTGATATCATTTTTGGGCACATAGTGAAACTCGACCTGACCAACTGAAAAACCCCTGTTAGGTAAATCTGTTTGGCAAGTTTTCTTATTGGTCAGGTAGTGTCTGTGTATTAATTACGGTCCACTGTGCACACACACAAAATGTGTAGTAGGTGACTTTTGGTGAGGTTTTCTGATGCCTCCAGCGGGGGATTCGTGGAGACTTTTTTGGCCACTAGAAACACCATCCTGAAGGTTTTGTTGGTGTGTATAAAAATGTCAAAACAGATGTAAAAAAAAAAAAAGCTCACTTTAAAGGGACTATAGGGAGTTTAACAATGTTAAAATTATGTATTTTCCTCCCCCTACATGTTCCAGCCATGTCCTAATGTGTAGAATGAGCTCAGAACTGTTCACCACAACTGCCTCTAAAGTCCTGTACGGTCACTCAAAAATGTGTCACTTCGGCCCGAATTGCCGTCATGCACGAGCTTAATATAGAAGGTGCAGTTACACATATGGCCTGAGGTGGCAGTAGTGAGTATAAAATGGCAAACTTGCATCCAGCCCCTTTAAAGATTGGCCGTTGAGCCAGTAATGTCATTGAAAGTTGAGTCAAGGTAAGTCGTTTTACCCCCCCCCCCAAAAATGATGATGAAACAGGTTTGGTGCGGTGTCGATTGAACGTCAGTGGTGGGGCAGTGTAAAGGAAATTAAGAGGAACAGGCTACCTGGGGATACCGGAAATGAGTTTCCAATGTGTCTGCGCAATCTGAGAATGAGGAGCCTGGGCCAAGAAGATCGGCGCCAGAAGGGCCAACAACATACAGGAACTCAGAAAAGGCTTGTCGTTTTAGGCTAACTCGCCCATTGTAGGGTAATGACTTCCAACTCACCCCTGAATGTCTGCAGCACACCTTGGTTGTTTTCAAATCTTTTGTGGTGGTTTATAGAGCCAAAAAAGATGTGAATTGAATCAATGTCCCAATATTTATGGACCTGACTGTGTAAATCTTTAGTAGAAGTCTTTAGTAGTCATTAGAAAATCTAAACATTGCTGATATTTAGTTTGATACAAGTGTGCCATTGACAGGAGATACTTGTAATCTTGTAGCTGAAATTGCACAAAAGATTTAGATTATTAATGTGTTTTTACGTGATTGAAGACTATCTACGAATTAATTGGGGGTTAGGGTCAGAAAACTACAACACAAAGCTACCTGCAGTGCATCTGCTGAGATTATTTGAAACTTTTTGACACCGTCTTAGCCCCTCTACACTACAAATAATTGCTACTATCTTCTTCATCCGTGTGTGACGCCTCGTTGGGTCCTTTTCCTCAGCCCGTCTCCGCTTTTCTTAAAAAACGTCTGAAATAAAATAAGGCTTGTATGTAACAGCAGGAGGTGCCCAGCGCTGCAAAGTGTAACGGTGTAAACAACTTGCTCGCCCACGCCCAAGACTTGTACCCTGCTCTCAAATTGCAGGAAGCCTCGGCCTGTGTTTTTATATTTTTTTATATATATTTTTGTTCTCTGCAAAAAAAAAAGAAAAAAAGGTCCACCCACTTTGCTTAATTGGCTCGTTTTCGGTAGTTTCGCACCCACTCCCTTGCCTAATGCGGTGTTTGGTTAATTACACGCTCAAGCGCAAACCGATACGCGGGGCTTGAAAGGACAGCGAGACCCTCCCCGCTCTGCCTTACAAGTTACTCATTAGCACCAACAAAAACACAATGAACTCCGGCTCTAACTAACAGGTAGACTTTTCCTTTTCGCTCGAACTGCAGCTTGTCAGTGGCGCCGCGGTGGTAGAGCCGGATCGTTTGGGAGCGATGAAAGAGAGTGGCATGTGCTTGGAAGAAAGGCGCCGGCTTTCTCCTCTCTTTTGAACTGACGGGAGCGCCGGGGTTTGGAGTCAAAATTACTGCGGGCTACAGGTACCGGGAAGTGATTTGTGTTCCAGTGAATTTTACAGCTCGGTGAAACATACAGTTTTCTCCGTCTTGCAGCTGTGACTGGTCAGCTTTTTGTTGAATAAAAAAGAAAAGAAGATAGTCAGCTCTTTTTTCCTTTGCTTTTCAAAAAGAGAGACTCAGTAATGACGGAATAGCTCATGAAGAAGGTGGTGCAGGTGGAAACATCAGCGACGCAATGAGGAGAGAATATGATGAAAGGAAGATTTTCGATGAATGAGAGGCGGAGAGGCTGAGCGATTTTTCATGTTTTGTTTTCATGACAGGAAGATGGACAGGAGAAAGAGATAAAGTAATTGATTGTGCCTTTGGGCCAGACACTTCACCTGCATTGCATTATGCGTCTGTGTGCATTGACATATGATTGGTGAGTGTTTGTTTGCACAATTACAGGACAACAGAAGGATCCTAATGACCCTGTACTTGCTATTTTCCTGTTTAAGTAATTATCAACTTTTGGAATCGCTCATAATACGCAGCAGACGCCAAATACCAACCTTTTTTTTTTGCCTCAATTGTCTGTGAACACAATAAACTGCAAGGAGGCATAACAGATTTCCCTCTATGGGAAATAATAATGATATTAATAATGGCTAAACGTGCTTTACAAGCCTGTGTTGGCAAGTTTCTCAATGCGCTGAAGAGTAGTACACCAAAAGGCTCATATCTGATGATGTTTACTGGCATGAGTCTCGTATATGTTCACCCTGACCTCATCAAATAATGAAAACACTTCAGGGTGCATCGCAGTAATGCATCATTCTGGCAAAAATAAATATGTGAAAAGTCATTGCAAATTTGTAATGTCAGCTTAGCGAAGGGTAACGGACAAAAAAAAAGCACTCACCCTTAAATGAACTTACTTTTGAACATGTTTCTTCTGTGAAAAGTAGTGCTCTGCATTTGAGAGGTAGCCTCACAAAAAGGTTTCTCTCCTCAAAGTAATTAGCACCACTAATTCCCCTCCTCAGCACTCATTGACGAAAAGCAGCACTGGGCTTTTAGTGAAGCCTGTAAGTGTTTTGTTGCATTGACGGACTGAGCAGGGGACAACAAAACAACAGTGATGCTTGGATGTTTGTGACATTTGGGCATTTTCTTCTTTTTCTCTGTGTCCACTTGATGAATGCCGGGCAATTGAGTACTTTTCAGACGGGAGATGGGCCGAAAGCTTCAAAACTGTAGGTCAATGCTTTGTAATTGAAGCTTAGAGAACAAAGTGACCAGGCCACAACGTGGACAATTCAAAGAGAAATCACTTTACCTTGACATTTCTTTCTCCTTTTCTCCTTTGGGCTACAACTCTGTGGTCTGGCCATTCGAGTCTGATTAAAAGTCTTTAATTTCAGTTGCTGCAAAATATCATGTGGATTATGTGTGTCTTCCCAGGGAGTTAGGGTTAGTGTCCGGGGTTAGAGCAATGATTAAGGCTGGGTACCACTACGTTTTTGTTTTTTTCAAACCGATGCCTAATGACTACGAGAGAAACACGCAATAATTCCAGTGGGCTTGTACTGTTTTGTACCTGCGCAAATGGCAAAGTCTATTCTGTTCTACACTTAAATATTGGTCATATAGAACCAGAAAACAGAACAAAAAGGGGTGTTTATTCCATACAATGTATATTTCTTTTAAATCAGTATCAGTAATTTGAGCTGAAATACGTCACTTCCTTTAATGCTGTGCCTGGACTAACGTGAGGATTCAAAACTTGGTCTCCAAAGATATTTTTTTCTGTTTCTTTCAATACTTTTATTTTCGGAAACCAGTACTAAACTTTTTAACGGCACCCAGCCCTAGAAATGATCAGAGTTAGGAGCAGAAAAGGTGATGTCACTTCTGTTTCCCTCACACAGATCTTAAACATAGTTTTAGACAGTAGAAGATTTTGGCTTTCAAATGAGGTAACACACTGGCATGTCGGCTGTCAGC
The DNA here is from genome assembly GCF_951799975.1 of Gobius niger. Lineage (NCBI taxonomy): Eukaryota > Metazoa > Chordata > Actinopteri > Gobiiformes > Gobiidae > Gobius > Gobius niger. The sequence continues at coordinate 30,006,127 of NC_136854.1, forward strand.
TCTCCAGTCAATACACTTTGAGATTTGGATAGGCATAAATGCTAGCACTAACCCTAACCCGGCAGATAACAGGTTGAAACTAGTCTTCAAGTATCCAGTATTAAGAAGACATGGAAGACTAGTACATTCAATTTAGAAAAATCAGCTCTCATGGTCTCCCTGTTCTGTCAGTTCAATTGTAGTTTTTCTCAGACAATGCTCATTTGCTGTACAATCATGGTCTGTTGTCTTTTCATGGAAAGAAATGTAGACCTCGGGGATGAAAAAATAAAAAAAATCAACTAAACAGGCTACGCACAATTAGCCAAGCCTGTAGCCTTGAAACCGGGCCTTCTAGCTGTGCATATAAACGCTATGTGTGTCAGCCCAATGCCCTGGTGGAACTTGGAGTATGTCTATTAGCATGCACCAAGTTAATCCCATCGCCGATACAATGTCGTAGCTCTGGGCTCTGGACGGCTTCGGTGGATACGGATGTTTAGCGTTATTGAGCGTTCGGGGAGAGCAAAACTACAGTCTTTAGTGGCATGACATCAACCTGTTTTCTGCTTTTGAGAGAAGAAAGATAAAGTATGGTGTGAGTGTTTGTAGGTGTGTCTGTATGTGAGAGAATGGCAGTCACAGTTTTTAGGTAGAACCAATTGGTTTGCATGGTGTCAGTCATCAGGCTGACAGTGTGACCAAAGCATTAGCAAAGAGACACATCTGCCCATTGTGAGCAGCTGTTTCACACATCTAGACGTAAGCACAAGATCAAGACTGATACAGGGACGTGTATCAAAGGAAGTCCACAAAAGAGAACCTAATCATTTAGATAAAGGGGATTTATGGACTGTTTGACCCACATGAGGGACTTTGTCAAGTTGCATACAGGATATGGAGAGATTCAAGAGTTTTGTATCTGAGAGCTCTTCACAAAAGGCAGTTTTCTTACTTCTGCATGGATCTTTTCACACAGCAGACATCGTGCCATGTAATGTTTTTCAGTATAGTTCCTCTGATCTCAAGACCTGACAACAAACAATCTGTGTTTGGCAGCAAATTGAATAGGCCTCACTAATGCCAATGCTCTAAATAGTGTTTTTCGATCATGTTTGTTGGACAGGACTTTGGTTGACGTTGTTGTTTTTAATAGTGCTTTATAAATAAACTGGATGGGTTTGGTTTGGAAGTCACAGGTTCAATTCTCAGTCAGCGTGGGGCCTATCCGAGCCTCCATCAGTGTGGGTGAGATTTCCTCCCATCGAGATAAAATCTGTTCAGCAGGCTAATCTATTCCCTTGACTATGAATGCTCCTTTCTGACAGACTGTGACAATTATGGTCAGACTTGTCTTCCACAACAGAACGTTTTAACTATATACACAAGTGGTTGTCAAACTGTGGGGCTTTGGATTTTTCTGGTGGTATTCAAGGTCATCTGTAGGGATGGGACGCTATATCGTTTTGCAATGCATCGCAATATGTCTTTACTCTGATACGTGTGTCGTATCGGAAGCCATGTGTTGCAATACTTTTGATGCTCAACTCACTACCTCTCTTTCAGGTAAAGTATTGCAGTTTGTTGCAATGACATGTATATTTATCTTTATCTGAATATGTATCATGGTAAATGGTAAATGGTCTCAACTTATATAGCGCTTTTCAACCTACATGAGGCACTCAAAGCGCTTTACAGCAAGGATCCACTCACCCATTCATACTCTCATTCATACACCAATGTACGCAGACACTGGGTGTGGGTGAAGTGTCTTGCCCAAGGACACAACGACAATGTGCACATTTAGGAGGTGGGATTCGAACCCCCGACCTTCCGATCATGAGACGACCCACTCTACCATCTGTGCCACTGTCGCCCCCATATCATATTGCAACAAAAGTATATCGTCCCAGCCGTAGTCATCTGCTATTTTAGGCTCTCACGTGGCAATGCATTTAGAGTAAGTCAATCTTTTCTTCCAATCTAGACATGGTTTGCCTTGAGTTCTGCTCGTGCACTGTGGTTCAAAAAAGAAATAAAGAATGATCTGAAGAAGGCACCACACCTTTTGACATCGGCTGCTTGAGTGTGCGATGCTGTTGAGGTTATTTTTTCAAGATTTTCCTCAACACCCGTGCCTCTGATACAACTTTTGGGTTGCGTTAACCCTCTTTTTCACTTGCCATCGTCAAATTTATCTCTGTTTTGGACCCTAGGACCTGGTTCTGTCCTGCGTTGATATTGAGCCAAGCCCAGTTGGTGTGAAAAGTTTGAGAATCATTGATCTACTGGTGCCTATGGGAGCGTCTTCAAAAGCTAGGCCGCTCTGTTGGAGAGGCAGCGGAAGAGCAACACCTGAACCCCCGACACTTTTGAGCAGGCTACCGTGCTGTTGGTCAGAGAGATGGGTCACGGCGGACACCCACAGAGCCAACTGCTGCCTAAAACCGGAGCTGACAGTTCACAAAGACTTCCACACAAATAGCATCTTCAAGTAGACGCGGATAGAAGGGAATCCGAATATTTTTGGGAGGCTAATGAGCACACAGCTGAAAATGGCTGCAGCTAGCATGACGTTAAGCTGTCTCGCCGAGTGTCTCGTCTCGCGCGCACTTTTTTTTTACGATAATCGCGCGTCGTCGAGCAGTCGAGGATTCCATTACTACTTACAGCTACGTAAAACAGCCTCTTTGAAAAACTTCAGAGCTAACTTTTACCGTGTGTTGCAGCAGGGGCTAATGAGGCTCGCTAACCCAAAATACTGGACTGGCACCAGGGCGGCATGTGTTAGCTTGGCGGGAAGGCATGGACTCCAGTCGTGAAAGGGAATGAACCGATCTGCTTTTGTCGCGTTTGGATCCGCAGCCAAGCCATTTGACAGTCGCAGTGTTTAAAAGATGGCATTGGGAGGTGGGCGTCTAAAATGCCCCTCACAGCGGGGGTCTGCCCAAACAATTACTATAAACGTACGACACCGCGCTTTCTTCACCATACGACATTTTATAACTTCGTCAATGAACTTCAGATGCGGCCAACTAATTTGTCTGGCAAATTAGCTTTAGCATGTCTCGCAGCGTGATTCGGCGCTTACGACGATTGGAGTCAAATTGTATTTTGCGTTTTGCGTCTGCGCGTCTTGATGAATAGCTCGTCTCAAAACGGGGAATGCGGTCCTAGCTATCAAATTAAATGGATTTTAATCAGTCGGTGTTTTTAATGGCGGCGCAATGCGGGCTCACTTGTGCTCAACACTGACAATAGCCCAGAAACAAATGCGGCGGCTTTGTAATTGAAAGAGCCGTGATACCTCGGTTAAATAGTCGTATTATGATGGCCCTTATTTTGGTTCGTTCGCTCGCTCAGTTTGATAATCATGTTTTGTTTTTTTTGGTGTTTTTTTTGTTTCTAGAGGGACTTTTGAATTGGATTGTGTTTCTCTTAATGGGCGTACATTTGCGTGGCGACACGCGCGCTCTGAATTAACCGTTTGTGTTTATGCGTGGGCATTGGAAAAATAAAACAAGTGGGGGGGAAAAAGAAGACGCAATTAGCCAATCCATTTGGAGCGAGAGCTCGGAAAATGACTGTAATGTCACAATAAACTTTTAAACTGTTCTGGTTGTACAACAAAGAGAAGGCGTTACATACAGTAAAAGCATATGCCCAAGTCTCAAAGTGCAATTCAATTTATTGTAATCTTCTCTAACAATATATACTTATATTTTAATTCTATGTAAAATAAATTACAAATAATAATAACAGAGTAATTACTATGTTAATTACGAAATTATTATTAGTTTTATCATTATCTATTTTATCTTGTTTTTTGAATTATTTGTCAATCATATATTTGGTCAAATTATCAATTACATAGTTAAAATATATTATTGAGAAATGAATACCATACATTGTTTGCAAAAAAAAAAAAATAGCAGTACAATTTGAAAAAAATCGAATTAATGAATCAACATACAATTCGCTCATTACATTTATATTTTGATATAAAAAATAAAATCCAATGGGGGAAGCAATTGCTGTAATTCATGTAAAAATAAAAATGGAAACACTGCTAATTAAAGAAAGAAATAAACTTGTCAAGTGTCTGCAGCCTGACTTCTTCCCCAGAGCTGTGGTTAACCTTGTTGTGAAGCTGAACACAAGTGACAAACCCATTGTGTGTGGGTCAGAGCACGAGCGCGGTCTAATGTGTAAATAATGGATCAGCTCCTCGCGTCCCGCCTGTCCAAGAGCATTCGCCTCCACGACCGCTCACTCCATCCCGTCTTTGTGTTTACCTGTTTGTGCCGCCTTTTTTATGTGAAAGGACTGGATTTAGAGCGAGAAGAAAGGCGACTGAATGGCGGAGGGGGGGATAGACAATGAGCGCTTGTGCCACCGTTGACAAGAATATCCGAATGTTTCATGAGGGTTTGTACAGGCAGGAGCGTGTCAAATTTATTGCTTTTTTAAAGCCATTTTTAGTGGCCAAATACTATATTGCCACAAGCGCCACATAGAAAAAAATCAGCTAATTTTTAATTTCTTAAGATTTGCTAATATTTTTCAAACCGAGCAAAGAAAATTGGGCAAAACAGGCATTTTAGCCAAATAAGATTTAGACCACAATTTTGGTATGTGGTAACCTATGATAACTTATACTAATGAAATGTTTTTTTCCAATAAATATAGATTTAATGACTAGATTGAATCTAATTCAATGCTTTTTAATGATATTTAAGGCTTTTTAATTTTGAAATTTGACTTTTATTACCCCGCGGAAACCCTGTTTATTTGAATTCAGACTGAAGCCTAAATTGCCAAAGTGATGTTTTCAACTACATATATATATTTAAAAAAAACTCTCACTCATTTCTTTTTTCTTCCAAGCTTAGGTCCCAGAGGCCTGGGAGCTTGAGTGACCCAGCACCATATATATACAATGAACTTGTTCGAACCAATAATTAACATTTTAAAATTGTGTTTACATCGAGAACGACACCTTTTGAAGTCTTTTAAAATCATTTATTCAAATGGCCTTGCATTTCAGTCATCTTTTACCCTATTTCTTCTCTCATTTCACCACTTTTGAATAAGTACTTTTCCTTCACAGAAAAACACATTTAATATATATCCTTATGACAGGGATTTTATTGACATTTCATTAAAATTTTGTTTTAACGCTCTTGTAATTCTTTTTTTACACCCCGTTTAGCCGTCCAGTATGGAAAGCTTTGTGAAACTCCCTCTATCATTGAGCGATTCGTCCGTCGATGTGTCACTGGGTGTTTTTCAGAGGTTCTTCCTCCCGTTAATTAGTGTTGGCCCGTCCCTGACCTGTGCTGTGTTGGTGAGAGGCCCTCGCCGATATCACTGGAAATGAAACTGTCCAAAGCAACTTTTTTAAACGCTCCACAAAATGAAAAGTGAAGATAAAAAACTCTGACCCTGGGTTCAGACTGTTTGCCTGTCTCTGTAAAGAAAGTGTTTGGGATTTTTTGATTGTTAGTCATTTTCATTTAAAACAAGCTGAAGGGAGCTCGAGGTGCAACCAAATCTAAATCACTTTTTGTCACGATCATCCATGGGTTGTTCTTCTTGTGTAAACCTGTTGCCAAAATGCAGTAACTGGAATTGTATATTTTATATATTGGCTATATATTTATAGAAACAAGAATGTATGTGTTGTGTATTTTTACTTTCAATTGATCCTCTAAAAAGACAATCTCAAAACCAATTTGTTATGCATCACTGTCACTGAGTTTGTTAAATGATAATTACTGATTAATTCAAAGTTAATATTTGTGTGGACATTAAAACAATATTTATTGTATTTTTTAGGCTCATGTTTGCTGTTAAAGGACAACCTTGCCTCGTGTTAGGATTTTTAGGTTTATCTTTATTTTATTCCACGCAACATAATGCAATTTACATATATAATTGACCCTTTATCAGTATTATGGTGCCTTCTCGTAACTCTACCGACTTTGGAAAATTTCGCTCATCTTCTCAGTAAAAGTTCAATCACTGCGGATTGTATTTCCCGCTGCTGCCGTGAATGAAGACGCCGTTTGTCGAACATGTTGATGAACTCCCACTCCTTCTTTATCTCCCTCACAGCTCCTTCCGGCGCCCGGGACTCCTGGCTCCGAGATTGGGCTTTGTGGGTTGGACTTGCCCAGGACCACACTGGAGGAGCCGGATCAATACAGCGTCATGCATGAGAGCCCGGCAACAGCGCGCGACTGCGGTGAGCGGGCTCTTGTTTATCTGTGGAAGAGGGAGAGGGGCTTTTTTTCACCTCGGCCCTTTTCGAGCTCAATGTGGATAATGCAGACAGTCACACATACACGTGCAGAAAGGTCATTCAGCAGATAATAGATAGATAGATACAAATGTCGATTGTGACACAGTAAGTCATTATGATATGGAATATGTTAACCTTAACCTCTTACCTTAACTGAGCACATTGTCTCCAGTTCGGCTTTACCCAAGGCTAAAAAGCGTGTGTAATGCCTTTTTGGAAAGCTAAAGGATTGTAACTTTTTTTTTGTGTCACTTTTTGTAAGCGTTTTTGTTGTCTTTTTGTCTCTCTTTTCTGTCACTTTTTTGTTGTGTTATTGTTGCTTTTCTGGCATGCTTTTGACACTCTTTTTTTGCGCTTTTGTCACTTTTCTATTTTGTTATTGTTGCTTTTTTTTTTTGGGTCACATTTTTGTTGCGTTTTCATCCTTGTTTCCGTTGCGATTTTGGCATCTTTTTCAAGAAGCTTTTTAGATTTGGGTAAAGTCGATAGATATAAGAGATATAAGCGATATAATGTGCTCTGTATTGCGGGGGTTAAGGGGTTAAAACGTCTGTTATAAACATTCCTCCAAACACAAGTATTGATACTTGGTATTGCAATCCGATCCAATATTTTGTCCCAGCCGCACTTTCTAGTGGCCGACATATTTCAGAGAAAATAATTGGACCTTCATTTATATGTGCGGACAGAGAAGACAATAAACTTTGAGACAGTTTTTGCTTCATGTGGATTCTGTCTAAGACGGCAGAGATAATATTAGCTAAAAACAAAGACAATATGTATTTTCAGTTTGACAGTTACCATAGATACCAGCATGGTATTTACAGCTGCCCACTGCCTCTGTTTGAAACTATAGGCCCTTTAATGTTATGAGGTCACGCGATCACTAACTAAGCAACATCATTGTAATAATTTGATGTTGTATTGTGTTTGTATGAATATTTTAGTTCAGTTTATTTTAGTTTATTTGTGCAGCAAAAAAAACAAGAGCAAATGTTTACAGGAGGAAAATAAGTGAATTTGCAGACTTTAAAGGAGTAACTTGACTCCTTTATGTCACCAACTGCAACTTTATGTTTTGCACGCTGTACATTTTCACTATATAACACCTTTCACCAGCATTGTCACAAATAACTTTACAATAACCTTTTCTTTTTTTTTCTCCTTTCACTCCATACACTGTTTCAAGCAAGCAAGTTCCAGACAATTTCTCATCATTTATATCCAACTCTAAATGATTAGTTTTCACAGATTATTTTTTGATTTTTTTTAGATTTTACACATGTTAAAAATACAAAACCATCAAATTCATTGTTTGTTCAAATCGAATATCTCACATTATTCAAGTCCAAGCCTAATTTTCATACTCCATAAGAGTTCCTGACTCTTTTATGCTTTAGGATTGAACCTGACTTTTTTTTTTTTTTTTTTTTTTCATTTTGTCTCTCCCTTTGTCAAACCTTTCTTGGATGTTCATTGGCAATATTTTATATTTGCTTCATACAAAACCTGAAGAATATTGTAATGCATTTCATTTGTAATACCAACCCACATTAACAAGCGCTTCGAAATGAAAAGGAAGGTAGCCGACACTAGCTCACACCAATGCCACCTCATGAATTAAAACAGGCCTCAATGAATCCAAAAATAAATGTATTTGGACTAAACGGGGTGCAAACCATCTAAATCATCACAAACACTAACCTTGAATGCATCACATACGAATAAATGAAATTGTCTGTAAAAAAAATGAGTAAAATCTCAAACTGCAGAGGATCCTGATGACAATTTAGGAACAATAGGTCAAAACATGACGCATTTTGACACTGAAGCAGCAGACTCAATTTTAGACGATGGACTCTTCATGACTGCAGCCACTCCAGTTGTACAGAGAGAGCTAGAAAGAGCGATGGGTCACAGGGTGGGGGGGGGGGGGTACTTGTTTGGTTCGGGGATGAATAGACTGGGATTTAGACTTGGCGACATGCGATCGATGCGACCATCATGGAGCACAGAAGGCTTCCTCCACCCACCAGCCGCCCGCGTCCCCAATCGAAGCCTGTTTAAGGGCGGCACATGTTGTGATAGAGACACACGGCGCCACTGCCCAGGTTTTTCTCACTTCTGTGTTGTTACTCGAGGGTGACTCGTGAAAAGAAATGCGATGGGGTCCTTGAGTGTTGTTAACAGCACGTCACTTTGTGTACGAGACCACACTTTCTACCGCTCGCAGCTTGTTGAAAATATGTTGCCGATGCTGTCGAGACTAAATAGGTTTCAGTAAATTGGATTTCAACAGGTTTGTTTTTTCACTTTTCTGCTGTAGAATTACTCACGTGTTGGAAATGTTGTTAAAGAGTCATGGGAAGAACTTAATTGAAAAGTAAGATAATAATCATGACTTGCACTTGTATTAGCACTTTGCACTTTGACAAGGCTCTTCTCTGTAGTTGTAACTGTAGCGCTAACCTTCGGATTTGAGAACGATATGCTCTACATCAGCCCTCCCCAAAGTCCAGCGCATCCCAGCCCCCCCATCCTCAAAGGATATGTAAAGTTTGTCTTCATTCCTTTCTTATTTTACATATTAACAATCAAACTATGTGGGTCATTGTGCTAAATAACACGGGCAACAAATGTAATTTGTTTGTGAATTGTTGCCCTGCCTCTTGCCCAGGACACTCTTGAAAAAGTGATGTTTAATATCAGCATGTTAAATAAAGGTTAAATAAATCAATAATTCAATACAAACATACAGGTGAATTAGAATATCGTTAAAAAAGTGCATTCATTTCTGTTATTCAACTTAACATGTGAAACTAATATATGATATAGACTCATTACATGCAAAGTGAGATATGTATAGCATTTGTTATGATTTTGATTATCATGGCTGAGCTTGTTCAAACCCCATTAATTAATGAAAAATCAGAATATTTTGAAAATAGACTGTAAGCCACAATCATCTAAATTAGAACAAATAAAGGCTTGACATTTGTCACTTTGCATGGCATGAGTCTATATCATAGTTTCACATTTTAAGTTGAATTTCAGAAATAAATGAACTTTTGAACAATATTCTAATTTTCCAATTTTCACGATTTTTTTTAATCTAAAACATCAAATATGTATTTTCAATATAGCTTTAGCTACCGGTCATTATGTCCTCAGTACATAACAAAATCTATTATAGAAAACGCTATCTCAATGGCCGCCGCCTGGGCGCCGCCATGTTTATTTCCCATACCGACTTTGAAGCTAAGCAGGGACGGGCCTGGTTAGAACTGCGATGGGAGACCGTTTGGGAACCTGGCGACAGTAGTGAGTGTGTGCGTGGTTGGTGGTGGGGGCTGATGTGCGCTGTGGACTGAATGAATACTGCAACAAATTGTACACCGACGAGCGTCTGGAAAAGCGCTATAGAAGACTTGCCATGTTCTTTTCCCTACAATACGCGGGCGGCCCCACGTCACCGTCCCACCGGCCGCGGGCATTGGTCACGGGTCCATATGGACCGCGGTGCTGCTGTCCGAGGACAACCCGCCGTCACAACAACGCGAGTGCACGAGATCTGACTGCCGTGCGTGTGTGTGTGTATGTGTGCGTGCGCGCATCCTAACAGGGCGATGTGTGTCATCGTCACTCACCCTAAACTGCAGCTGCAGACGCTCCGCTGGTACAGGTACATCCTCCAAAACACATCTACGCGTCTTTGTTTAAGTCTCTCCTGCAGTGACCGAGGCTGTGGTTCATTACAGATCCAGTGCTGTCATGTCAGAAGCTCAGACACATGCGTAAGACCCAATCCTGGTCATATTCCGTCTCCAAAGTTTTGTCTCCGGAAAAAAGTACACGCAGAAACACGAGCTTCAAATGAAACGCGCTGCTCCGAGAGCTTCAGCCTCCGTGTGCGGAAAGCGAAAGTGAAACCACTTAACGAGCGCATGGCCTGCACTGTTGCTTTTTTTTTTTTTTTATGTTTTTTTTTTTCCTTTGCTGCTGTACCATTTCTTCTCTATTTCTTCTTTACATTCTATAAATCGGCTTTGAAAGCATTGCCAATTGTATTATAAGGATATAAATACTGTCTAATAACAAACAACTTCTTCTTTTTTAGATTGCTCCAAACCACGGGTCCTGCACCGTGAACCGAACCGTTAGAGCTGAACCGCTAATATTTCTCCATAACTATTCCACTGTTTCTTGATTTCTATTCCCTGAGTTTTGCAACATATTGTCCATGTAGTTTATAAGAAAGGAGTACGGGTGCAAACACTCCAATTGCAGTTTGTTTGACATTACTTTTAGCATTCATTCTTTTAAACATTTGGAGTGGCCATAGTTTTAGGAATGGGTTGGGAACCACTGGTCTACTTACTGCGGGTCTACAGCTGTACTGAGTGACGGGTTATAGGGACTATACTGGACATTTCTTTGTAATAACTCATAATCTCTCAATATCAAATGTGGAGACTAGCGAGGCCCGGCCAAAGGCCGGGTCTCAGCTAGTAATATATATAGTATATAATAATATATATGAAATAATATTTGTCATAATATTCGTAAAAAAAAATTAAGCAAAATATATTTTTGGAACAGTAAAAAACATCAGTTGTATGGAATGTGAATTTTTGTCATCAAACACATAAAGGCTCATTTAATGTTTGTGTATGTGCAAAACGAGTAGCAGCAGTCATTTGTGCACTGTTTTTTTCTACAGGTAAAAGACATTCTTCAGCATGATAAAGGATCATTTATAAATCATTGAAAACGGTATATTCATTTATATTTTACCTGCCCTTTGTCAGAAAAGCACCTTTGACCGGTGTTTACTTTCAGCCTTGCCTTTGTTTTTCTGCGGTACAGTAAGTTACCATCACTATGGAGTGAATGAAAAATGCAATGTAATGTGTCGATGAGGTTCCAGAACATCTCTGTAGAAAAACAATGCAAATACCTGCACACCTTCACTTGATTCCTGTAAATGTTTCGTTGCCGTGGGTGATCAGATCAATGAGTATTTACATGTTTTGAGGAAAGACATGTGTTTTTTTGTTACTGAACTGTCTTATTTGCACACACACATAAACATTATACTTGACTTGCTGGTGGCTTGTTTTGATGCAGTTGCCGCTCTGTGTGTAAAAGATGAACTGCTTTGTGAACACCAAACATCAAAGCAGACAGTGACAGGATATTTACATCGATGGGGCGTCGAATGCAGAGGAGAGAGATGTGCTACAATGCAAAAGTCAAGTAGGGATAAACGCCGCCGGCAACTGCACGACAGCCAATCAAAAACAGTGTTGACCCCCATTCCTTAAAGCTGTCGTCTTATCTCTCCCCCACGTTAAAAAATTCAAGAGCCCTCCCCCCTCCTTCTGATTGGTCGGTGTGATTAGCCAATTATAGAGCCCCATATCTAAGCCCTGCCCAAACAATAAAACAATCCAAGAGACTCTCTTCCTTCGCAGCTATTGGTTGACTGCATAACCAATCACTAACAAAAGAAAATATGTTCACTTGCATCGGCAATGCAGGAGGGTGCTCCGAAATGTCTATACATTTCCGTTTCCAATCTTTTTACAAAGCAAAATAGTAACCATCCACATCCTGGCTACTATTTTGCATGATTTTGTGAAAAGCTTGAGAAATAATCATTTGAACAGTGTTCATTTCAATTGTGAACAAAAAAATATATAAATTTTGATATTTATTTTATAATGAATGAGTGGTAGATAGCTATATTGAATGGTGAAAATATACTGACCTGCACTGTGCTGGAATACGATTACCAATGGCACAAGCATTAATTCTCTTTGATTACGATGAATTATCTAGGTAATTGGTAATAAGATACTCCAAATCTGCTCAAAATCAGCACAAATCCCAATATTTCAAGCACTTAGAAGTCATTTTTATCAAAGCCCAGATGGCATTTTTCCAGTGTCACTTTAATCTGGATCTTCTGAAGAAACACCTCCTTCATTGTGAGCGACTATCAATCACTCAGAGCGCGTCCTGTCTTACGCCGCTGTCCTGCGCTGCGCTCCTCTCTGCTCCCTCTCCTCTGTGACACAATGGGGTCACACATCACAACATTTTGAAACATTTACATCTGTCCCGTGTGCTGCAGCTCATTAATGCGCCCTTCACAGCCTTCAGTTGGAGCTGCGGCCCGAGGTTAAGTCATATTTTACCTCGCAGACGTCAAAACACATAATAACGGAATATCGTGTCATCAATCGCCAGGTGGCACCCCACTCACCTCAGAGTGTCGCGAGACAATTAGACAACACATGCGAAGAATGCTGAGGGGTGTATTAGCCTAAAAAGCGCAGTATTGTTTGTGAATTCTTCGCATACAATAAAGGAAATTATTGTTTTTCTGAATTTCAAGCAGACATGAACAGACCCCAAGCCCCAGTTATCCATCTATTTATTGCAGTATTCTGTGCTTATTGGCGCATGTCAGAGAAAAAAAAAAAGTAGCCTCTGTGTCTTTTTCTGACAAAGGCAACACATACCGCCTTTGATATACCCGTCAGGTCTTAGAAGCTTAGCGAGATTGGGCCTGGTTTGTACCTGGGTGTGAGAAACATGGACAGTACTGTATATGAATGGACTTAATGCGAATGGATTCCTCCATAGTGTTCAGTGTGGGCTTACTGATGCTCGGGCTTTTGCTGTTTTTAGAGCAATTATTTGGAATAGGGGAATAATAAAAGGTAAAATAAAATTATGAAAGGGAAAAAAACAATAGGGAGGTAAGAATGACAAGCCTGTATTCATTAATGAGGGCCAAAAGAATTTCTGTGTAAAGTCCATTAGAGCAGGTGTTTCCAAGTGGTATGGCTTCGGGACCCGCCATCACCCTTGGACAGGTACATTATCTCCAACCAGTAGCTCGGGAGCTACACATTTTAATTTATTTTCTTAAATCATGTTTAAATGTCATCTTGACTCCTACCTCTCCTCCTAAGTTGCATAAGTATCTCCTTGACGTTTTGTTGCATAAAAGTTTTCTCACCAGGTCAGAAAGTTTGGAGAAGTCTGGTTTAGGATGACAAGCCACGAGCCAAATACAATATCTGAAATATATTGTCAATGTCAATGTCAACTTTATTTACATAGCACATTTAAAAACAGCTACATCTGCCAAAAGTGCTGTACAACAAACATTATGAAGTGCAATTAATTAGTGAAAAGACAATTACAAGGTACACAAACATGAAACAATAACGATAATGATATTAATACATGGGACCTGCTCAGCCTGTGTTGAAGGCCAGAGCAAAAAGAAAACGACTTAAAAACATGAATAGACTGGGCCATTTTAACATTCAACCGAAGGCTGTTCCAGAGTCTCAGAGCCGCTACAGCAAAAGCCCGGTCTCCTCTGGTTGGTATTGTGTATTTTCCACACAGGTTTTTGTTGAATGAGCAGTTGTTATGCATTCAACATGAAGTTAAAATTAATGTGTTTCCAGGCGGTTTCAGGCAGAAAATGGTGAACAAAATGTTCCCAAGAAAAAGCTTGCAACCCACTTTTGGGTCTTGACCCACCAGTTTAGAATCACTGCATAAGAGCAAGGGACTTCCTGAAGAAGGATACTATCATTAGTCCACTAATATACTGTAGTCTATTAGTGGAAATCAGCAGCAAGACAAGAGCGTCACAAAACCTGACCTTTTTGAAAGCAGCATGCCATTTTGCTTTGAATTTGTCATATTGGCCAATTATTTTTGTTTGTCTCTAGAAAAACTCTAAGATATTAAATGCATTGAAAGACGTCGGGCCAGACTGTCTGATGACTGGTGAGACTATTTTTGGCAAAAGCATTTCTTATCTGTCTTTTTGGTGCTGAAAAGTAATTAGCAATAATGAAGAAATCAGTAAGTTGCAAATTTGAACAATGTAAACCAGTGGTGCTCAAAACTGTCGACACATCAGCAACTCCAAGGTCCTTTTTCAACTCAACAAACTACTTAAATCATATTATTCACATTCATGTTAATGGTTAATAAATGTTTTCTTGAACCACGATCAGCAAAAAATACAATACATGCATAAAATGGGTCTTGTCCCTTAGGTTGGGAATCACTAAATGCTTGATTTTAAATTGAAACTTAATAGATTTATTGGAGAATGTGTCTTTTTCATCATAATGGACTACTGAAAAGAACAAAAATAACTTTTTTTTAAACTTTTACAACACAAAATTAGACTTCAACAGTAGTATTATCAGACCAGTTAAAACAAAAGCTGGTGCATGTTCCCTTCTCTTCACACATGTCTCTATACTCTATGTTTCCGATCGCACGTTTGACAGTTCTTTATGACAATAGTCCACGTGAGCCACTTTCAACATTATTTACCGGGCTACAAACATCACACGGGTATCGCATAATAATCAGCCTCTGAATTACGCCTCTGTCGTAGCTGAGGGCTTTGTGTGGCGCTGAAAGCGGGAACAAGCCTCCATTGGAGCCCTAATTGCTTTGACAAATCGCCGGCGAACACATAGACGTCGGCCCTCCGTGCTGTGTGCAGGTAAACAGGGCTAATGGAAATGCCACAGCGGGGCACCTAAACCTTATCTATTAAAGAAAATATGGCAATAGCTGTAACACTTTAGAGTGGCTCATGAATCAGGCCTAATGGACAGAGTTTTAAAGCCCAGTGCCAGTTAAATGTGCAGTGACTGATGGTTTCCCAGGAGCTGGTTAGAAGCAGTGACAGACCAACACGCTGCAACATACAGTGGGTGTTGCAAAAGAGAAAAGCCATGTTCATGGCAATTGGGAAACTCACCAGAGTAAAATAAAACTCTAAACAAGTCATAAAGTGGACATAACATGCATTCTTTTGGCTTGTAAACCTGCTTTTGGGCACCTCATCATTGGTATTTTATATTATGTTATATACAGTGCCTCTCGTTAGTATTCATACACCTTGAACTCTTGCACATTTTGTCATGTTTACAACCCTAAACACAAAGATTTTATTTTGATTTTTTTACTGAACGTTCACCCACAAGTAACAGACAACTGTGAAGTGAAAGCAAAATGATACATGATTCTGTTAATTTTCAAAAAATAGAAAAGTGAAAAGTGGGGCTTGCATAAGTATTCATACAGCATTTTCTGAGTGCATTAAATTGCCTTTAAAACATTCCTAATGACTCCAGAATGTTCACACCTTGGCCTAACGGTTAAATAGAGGCCACCTGTGTGTAATCTACTCTCAGTATAATTTCAGCTGTTCTTTTAGGCCCTCAGAGCTGTGGTCGGAGTGTATTGGTCACTGAACAGCATAATGAAGGTCAAGGAGCTCACCAGAGAGGTCAGGGATAAAGTTGTGGAGAAGTTTAAAGCAGCCTTAAGTTATACAAAGATTTCCCAAGATTTGAACATCTCCCGGAGCACTGTTCCATCCATTGTTCGGAAATGGAAAGAGTATAGCACCACTGCCAACTTACCAAGGCGTGGTCCTCCACCTAAAATATCAGAGCGAACAAGGAGAACACTGGTCAGAAAGGCAACCAAGTGCCCCATGATAACTCTGGAGGAGCTGTGAAGTCCTGCCGCTAAGCTGGGGGAAACTGTACATGGGACAACTATAAGTCGTATTCTTCACAAATCTGGCCTTCATGGACAAGTGGCAAGAAGAAAGCCATTATTGAAAGGAGGCCATAAAAAATCCCGTTTGAAGTTTGCTAGAAGTCATATGGAGGACACAGCTCCATGTGGAAGAAGGAGCTTTGGTCAGATGAGACAAAAATTGAACTTTTTGGCCCAAATGCAAAACGTTATGTATGGCGCAAACCTAACACTGCTCATCGTCCTGAGTGCACAATCCCCAGTGTCAAATATACGGGGGGGAGCATCATGCTGTGGGGCTGCTTTTCCTCAGCGGGGACTGGGAAGATTGTGAGAATAGTTGGGAACATGGATGGAGCCAAATATAGAGACATTTTGGAGGAAAACCTGCTGGAGTCAGCAAGAGAACTGAGGCTGGGGCGGAGATTCACCTTCCAGCAGGACAATGACCCTAAACACAAAGCTAAATCTACAATGGAATGGTTTAAAGACAAACATATTAATGTGTTAGAATGGCCCAGTCAAAGTCCTGACCTAAATCCTATTGAAAATCTGTGGAAAGAATTGAAAACTGCTGTTCACAAACGCTCTCCTTCAAATCTGACAGAGCTGGAGTTGTTTTGTATAGAGGAATGGGCTAAAATGTCAGTTTCTAGATGTGAAAATCTTGTACAGTCATACCCCAAGAGACTTGCTGCTGTTATTGCAGCAAAAGGGGGTTCCACAAAGTATTAATTCATGCTGTATGAATACTTATGCAAGTCCCACTTTTCACTTTTCTATTAAAAAAAAAAAACAGAATCATGTATCATTTTGCTTTCACTTCACAGTTGTTTGTTACTTGTGTGTGAACGTTCAGTAAAAAAATCCAAATAAAATCTTCATGTTTAGGGTTGTAAACATGACAAAATGTGCAAAGGTTCAAGGTGTATGAATACTAACGAGAGGCACTGTATATATATTTGCTGAAATAACATGTTGCTTGAGGAAACAAGGCTTTTTGAACCTATAGCTGTGTTGGTTTGTGCGTCAAACTTTGTATGGAGCAACCTCCGCTGTCAGCAGGGGGGATTAAACAACCCAAAAACAACTTACAATGGCATGCAAACAAATCAATGGGGTTATGATGAATGCAGTTTGTTAACAGAGCTGCTCCGGTGATGTTATATGGACTTAAAACTACAGAAATGAAGAGATAACCAACGTAAAGGCTCTTTATTTAAGAGGATTGCTCAAAACTATGCGTGAAAGTTACTCCAGGCATGTCTCTTTGCCAAAGTAACAAGTTATTTTACTTCTTTTTACTCGACTAAAACCTGATGTATATCACGCTGAAGGGGGAAGTGGGAGAGCCCCAGAAGATACAGATACAGCCTTACCTGCCCACTATCTTGTCATATTGGAGAGCGACGAGGAGAGTGAGTGGCACTGCCAAGAGGTGATTGGTAATTTAATATACGCCAGGGCAGGTCACAGATGTTTTCTCTGCTCTTCCAGAGTTTTTCATTACAGATTGTGGAGCTCTTAGTGCTGTAGTTGAATGTTACAAAGCGTGCTGCTCCCAGATAGTGGCACAATATTCAAGAGTACTGTTTTTCTCGTGAAGGGTTGGCTATATCCTCCGTTTGCGCAATATTCCTCAATAAAACTGCTTGTCAAATTGCATAAAATTGCACTCGTGACCCAAAAAAATAAGGCTACTCCACTTATTGAGCTAAATGTGGGGAAAAAGAGACGCCTCTCGTGATTTGTGTGCGGGTGCTCGAACCTCAGCTCTAACAATTAATTAGCTTGCCAAAGGTTGATCACAAGCACAACGTTGTTTTGCATGGCCATAGTTTAACAGGTCCATAATTCATTTGACATTACTGAAATGACTGCTTTGGTGTCTTTTGAAATATATTGACAGCGTGACATTTCCGTTGCGTCAATTCCAATAATAGCCACGTTTTCCACCTCTTTTGTTCATCCATGTTGCCGTGTTTGTCTTTTGACCCTGAGTCTCTGAGTGTTTCGCTGACTGCATTGTTTTGTGGGAGTCTAAAGGCGTGGAGGGCTCTAGAGTGTGGGATAAAAAGCTAATTTGTTCTGGAGAAGACTCAGCTTTTCAGTGTCTAATGGCTTTGAGAGCACTCGAGAGAAGCACACCTCTCAGTGTCGTTGACCTCCAGAGCTGCATATCTACATACACAAGAAAGGACGCTACACCGGCAAGAAGTGAGCAGCGTTTGTCGTATAGAGTGTAGCTGAAAATTGTGCTATAGCTGTTGATTGGTCTGTCCTTTTGTGGTTTCTCTTTTTTTCCAACCTGATGGGATGGGTTTTGAAAATGACAAAATCCGATATTCACTTGTTCTACTTTTCCAACCACAAGAAAAGAAATTGCCTCCGCTGTGATTTCCATTTCTCTGTCTGAATTGTACAGTGTGGTTGTGAGCGAGGACAGATCTCACCTTCTAATTAAAGTGACATGATTCGTCCTGAGCAGAGAACAGACAGATGGAGGCAAACCGTTTCCATGGCACTGTCTCTGCCACCTGTGGCTGACGGTCTGATCAGCGCAGAGACGGGACATTCGAGAACCAACCTGATCCTTTCAACATATACAGTATTCTTTGTGGGTTTCACGGAGTTGAGACACCTCTTTGCCATTAGATATAAAGTGATTGAAGTCACCATAGAGTAACAACAACAGTTTCCGTTCATCGTTCATGATGCGCCGACATATGAACTTGCTCTAAACTTGATACTCTTTGTGTATTCTGTGTAGGAAATAGAAAGAATTAAGACGCTACAAAAAGTATATAGTAATGACTGCTTCTATGAAAATTAGGAAAGTGGTTCCACTGAAGAAATAATAATAAGAGTTTGAGTTTGGAAGTTTGAGAGTTTGGAAAGGGTCAGAACAGGTTTGGTAAAACTGCCAAGACAATAGGACTTTGAAGAACTTAATGGATTTCTATGTATGACGTAGTACTGTGGAACAACTAAAGTATTTTGTCATAATTTTAGTCAAATCTTTTTTTTGGCTGATTAAAGTGAGACTAAATTAAAAGCAGTTAAAACGACTAAAACTATGACTAAAATGTCCAGATACTTTTGCCGACTTAATATGACTAAATATAAGAGAGAAAAGAAAAGAGTTTAAAATCATAGGAACAGGTCTGGATTTTGCCCATGTGGGAGAACATGAGAACTAGAGCAGTGGACCTTTATTGAATATGATTATAATAAATAGCATTAATCGAAGTTGACAAATGAATTCGATTTAGTCAAGTAAATCTGTAATAAGGTCATATCGCCTTTGCTCTGAATGATACCGTCAGATCTCGGAAGCGATGCAGTGAAGGGCCTGGTCGATACTTGGATGGGAGACCATTTGGAAACACCAGGAACCCTGGGGTGAATGTCGTGAGTGAGTGAGTGAGTGGTTGGTGGTGGTCGGAGGGACCAATGGTGCAGATTGGTCGCCTCGCTTTCATCAGCCTGCCCTGTAGCTGTGGCTACAACAGTAGTTACCACCAGTGAATGGATAATGCAATGTAAAGTGTCTTTGAGTGCCCAGAAAAGCGCTATATCAACACTGCTCACAGTGAACAACAGAAAGTCTGTTGGAGTTTGCATGTTATTTCACGTGCCTACTTTTCCTCTGCGTGCTCAGTTTCCCCCTACCACTAAAAACATGTACAAGAGTGTCTGTGAGTGCGAATGCGAGACGACGGAAATTAGCTGCTTGGAAAGAGCTGGAAAGATACAATACCTGAGCGCCCACTCTTTCTCAACCTGTGTGGTACATGTCCAAGCGAACAGGCAGGAGGAGACTGAGAGATGGGCGGGCAGGTATAGGCCAACACACACTCACCCACACACGCATTCTGCCACTCAGGAGCACAGCATGTGGCTGCCACAAATAACAAAATGGCCTCAGCGGAGCATTCGAACTAACAGTTAACGGAGTCCAGCTAAAAACAGCCATGTCATTCACCAGTGGGACGTCTTTGGCACAAATCAAACTCCAGCAGCGGAAAAAATCATGTCGTATGAACACTGTACTTCTCACTCAAAGCTCAACTTTAGAGAAAGTTTTAGTTCACTTGTGAAAAAGTTCCATGTGATACGGCTGGGATCTTGTGTCTGATCATCCTGCATCTGGATGGTTTTATTTTCTGGTTGTCGTAGGGAAATTTATTCTCTGTATTTTTGGCCTCAATGTGGCTTAGGAAACCTGTCAGGAGAGCTGCAGAAAAGTGTCAAGGGACCCGTCATGGGCATGGTCAGATACAAACTCCTCACTGGAAGGACAACACGGTCCAAGAATCCAAGCCGGGTCTCACTTGTTGCGAGGTCAAAGCAACTAACCATTCAACCAGCGTGCTGCCAAAACATTCTGAACCGTCTGTGACATTCTTACATGTCTTTCCGACCATAATATTAACGTAAAAAGAACCCCCCAAAAGGTTTGGCAAAAGCCACAACTTTCAACAAATCTGAGCGATGTCAAATGGGTGTATTGTATCGCTTCTCGTCAACAATATTCAGGGTTAGAATGTTTTTATATTTGAATTCATTCCTGTTTCTTCCTCCATGCTGCCTCGTCTCGGCTCATTACAAAAGACACAATAGTGGCTCATTCTGTACAATTAAAAATCACCATAGAAAGCCTGTTCCTTCTTTACAAGATGCGTCCCTTGACAATTATCAGAAGCCTGTGCCATCTCCGCCTTATTAAACATGGCCCGAGCTTCGACCCTGGTCTCCACGGCAACGCCGACTCGCCCGGTCGTCATGGCCATGGGAGACAGAGGACGCCAAACGGATGATGACTCACCGGACTCAGCGTTAATGCTGGATGACATTGTTCAGTCTGTCTATAAAAGGGATACTTATCGCCCCGTCACCCGTGGATACATCTCACAGCTTCTCACTGACTCATATCAATCTTCATTTTCCACTTAAGAGGATTCAGTACAAGATGCAAAAAAAACACCTACAAAAGGAGAGACTCTGACACTCTGAGATTTAGATTTGTTGGCTGCCAGAAGTTTCATTTGCATGGTTGGTTGTTTGAACGCTTTGGGGTCATTCGCTTCTGTTTGCGTGGGAACTATGTATTCACCTGTTCGCTGCACCTTTCAGAGGCAACCTGTTTCTGTGGTTTCGAAAACGATGTTCACCGGGGGAAAAAGTTAATAAGTTACATGATTCTTGCTTCAAGTTGAGATTTTGCTCTGGCGGCACTTGTTTTGCAGGTAGTTTGTACCCTTAAAACTGCATTTGCAAAGGACTGGTTGAGAGTTGTTATTATTGTATGGTTATTTGATAGGGTCAGACCAAAAAGCATTGTTAGTAACAGTTGCCGCGTTCATAGGCCATATAGCCAACTGCTAATCTATATTTGGCTGATTCATTCATTCATAAATTCAAAAAGTTTGGAAGAAGCCATGCTGAAGAAACCGCCTTATCGTGGTGAAGGGGTTCAAGTGCCGGAATTATCCGAGCAGCTGCACTATCTGACAACAATTAAAGTTAACCCCTGGATGTAACTAACTGTTCTCATCTGGGTTTAATGCAATTAAGATCAGCCGACTACCTGAACATCTTGAGTCATCTGTGGATTTCATTTTCACACATGGATTGACCTCAACAGAATCCAGATCACAACCCCATTGAGAATCTTTGAGCTGTGCTGGAGAAGGCTTTTCATCAACAATACAAGATCTTGGTGAAGTATGAATGTAACACTGGATCTTTTGACATTGCAGAAGCTTATTGAAGCAATGCCACGGCGAATGAGTGCTGTAATCAAAAGGAAATATTGGAGAGTGTGACCTTTTTCCGGGTGGTTGAGAAGGCTCTTAAAGGAATAGGCCACCGTTTTTACATGCTGAGATATGTTCTTACCTTAGCTTTGACGAGTTCTATAGGACCTGTCTGATCTTCCCCCGTGCCTTCAGGAGTAGTTCGAAATCCGCGCAGTAATCTTCACTTTACTGTGTGGATGCCAAACTACTCCTGGTATTACTACGCCTTACATTATAGTTCCCCCTTTTATCCGCTTAGAAAATCCACATTGTTTAATTTTGTGTAGTTGTACTTTGTAGTGGAACACTTCACGTAACCATATTTAAATAGGGAAAACGTGGAAGAGCTTGGTAGCTTCTATCTTGACCTGTTTTGGAGCTATAGTGGAGAGGGGGAGAGGCTAAATGCTAACGCCATCTGCGCTGTGTTTACGTGATAGAAGGCACGGGTGAAGATCAGACAGGTCCTATAGAACTCGTCAAAGCTAAGGTAAGAACACATCTCAGTATGTAAAAACGGTGGCCTATTCCTTTAAGATAAGAGACCAACAAGGCTGGTTAAGTTGTCCTTATTTTTTGGAGGTTTCGTCCCAGTTTTTGGTGGATTCCTAACCTCTAAGTGCCATTGTCCCTAAGAAATGTACAGTTCTTGGTCAAAGCTGCACATCCACATTCTAGCATAAGCAACAGTGAGTCATAGTAACAGCACCAATGCACAGTATTCTCTTGAAAGGTCGCTTTCCATTACTGCTGATACTGCAATCTCATGAAGTCCCTCCTAATGAGAAAATAATTGCTTTTTTCCCTCACGTTTAGGCCCAAACTTCTTAAAGAACGCTTTCTGACTTTGACAGCCTGACATATTTGTATCGATTTCTGAAGATGCTTTGAAATAAACATGAATATTTGTCAGCTTCCATAAAGCATCACATGCCCACCGCAGTGGAGAAGTCCTCACATTTCTCTCTCTTTGCGTGTAATTGCATAGTTTTTAATAGCCACGCTCAGATAATTACTATAAATTAGATGTGACACATGTCTCCTGTTACCTCAATTACAGCTAATATGCGCAGAAATTAATTGGGTGAGTTTTATTTCTGGTTTGTTGGTTTGCTGTAATAGACCTTAAGTGACTTTAATTCAATTGTTGAGAATGTACAGAATGATTACAGCTGCTGATTTTGACGTTACGAGGGTTTATTAATGTGATATCAAAGTAAGCCACGCTGGCAGTACTGCAATATATCCAAGGCCATGATCAAGTGACATTGTTTTTCCCTTCTTTTTTGTTCCGACAATGCTTCTCTTTGCTAATTTTACACTTTCACTTTACAGCTCTGTACAAATGTGTAGATTGCGTATTTACTAGGGATAATGGAGGGCAAGGCCTTTTGTAGTCCTGTATCCATGGATTTCCAAGAAAATACTCATCATGTTTCCTTGTATTTTACAATCGTTACTGTGAATTGACATCAATTGAAGCCAGCATGCCCACACATAGTTAACAATGGCCAAAGAACTACCTCCAGGTTTACCATTTTTGAGGTTTGACAACTCTAAAAGTGATCAAACTCTGATAGCAGCTTGTACATTTTTTTGTGGTGAGAAAATGTAAAAAAAAATAATAATAAAAGGAACTGTTAAAAGATGGGGTCAGCGTTAGAATCGATCACATTGTGTGTGGCTGATAGTCTAGTGGTCAAGGTTGCTGCACATACAGCGCATGTTACCAACTTATCGTTCAGCAAACAACAGATAAACAACATAGTTTGGGCTCAATATTTATCGTCTGTACATTTATTTATATTTCTCCCTCCCTTTCTTTTAAAGTAACACATTGTTTTTTTTACCCAAAGTATTGTATTTCATGTTTATTGTGGGATATAAATATATATAAGTAATTTTCAAACAACGAAATATGTTTTTTTTAAGCTTAACTGTTACTTTCTGAGGCATTAAAAGATCTTTAACAATAACAAATGGCACATGCCTTTTTCCTGGCTCCATGGAGTTTCAAATTTTGTTTTCGTGAGATAAGATAAGATTGAGTGAGTTCCAGTTCCAACTATTTGCTGAATGCCTCTTCCCTCTTTGCTGGAGAAGAGCCGGAGAAGGCCTGGATGGTTAAGGCATCAGTGGTGCCTGTGGTCGTTGGGGCAATCGGGGCAGTGACCCCCAAACTGGAGGAGTGGCTGCAACAGATCTCAGGAAATACATCAGACATCTCAGTCCAGAAAAGTACTAGGAACAGCAAAGATATTGTACAGAACTCTCAAGCTCCCAGGCCTCTGGTAGAGGACATGAGCTTGGAGGAAAAAGAGAGACTACACGCGGTGGGTGAGGACAAGTTTTTTTTATTTTTATAAAATGTGTGTAATAATCATATGAAATGTAGGTTTTTCCATTATATTTACAAAAGCCATGTACCAAATTTCTTTCTTGTTCTTGACGGTATATTTTAGTTGTTGTTTGTGACAAAAGTGAGTCTACTGCCTGCATTCTGCATTGCGTTACAATTATCAAGAACTGAACCAAAACAATTCAATAATCATCAGTTCATGGAAAAGCAATAACAATTAGGTCTGGGGGCCTTTATCATGCTATTATACAATTAGTTACCGTGATTTTTCTATCACTGTTACTGTGCTGTTCACTTAACCTTTTTACTTTTCCAAAATTAACCCTGTAAGGGGGCATGAACATGGGCTGAGAGATGCCATATTTATCACAGCACAAAATATAGTCAGCCAAGATTTTTGTTTGGAATATTTCATTCCCATATTGAAACAAAGACATAATGTACTCACCTTATGATTAAACTTGAAATTAGCAAGCAGAAAGTGATTTTCGTGACATCCTTGTTAGTGTGCAGCAGAGTGGGGTTTGGCCCAGCGAGGACGCCCCTGTCTGATGGGACATCTGGGGTTTGTGAGCTGAGGCCTTGCACCATGTGTTTGAATGGGTCCATAGGAGCAGGAGGGCAGCCCCCAGTCAGGTCTACAGATGTGCTCGAGGTATCCCCACAGCCGCTCCCGGGCTGCAGACCTGAGAGAGTGACTGTAATATATTACAGAGATCAGCCGGGGCGAGGTGGCGGGGCAAGGACACGGAGCAGTATTTATTGTGTTATGTAAAGTGCCATGTTGTTGTTAAAACATATGGAATCTAGACTGTCGTGAATGGGAATTGAGAACAGTGTTTTCTTGAATGCGAGTCATGACAGGGGAAAACTTAACATTTTCATGCAGAGGTTATTTTTGACATTTTGGCTGTTTTTTTCTCATAACATGAACAAATGAATGAATGATCAACAAATATCAGTACTCCCCCCCCCCCCCCCCCCCATATGTATATTATGTTACACACAGATGAACATGAGATACATGCAATATTTTCTTCATGATGTTTTGCATTCAGATTTTGTCAAAAGTCACTAAACATGAAGTTCCAGCATGTCCCAAACCACATTCATTCACAAACCAATTGTGCCGAAACAACGCTTTTGGCAGATAATAATCGGCAAAAGATTCTAGCCTGATCTATCGAGTTTTGAGCACCCCTCAAGAAGATATAATTTACAGATATCCAAAATGTATTATTTAACTTGGCTCCATCGCTTCTTTTGATTTTGTTTCAGAAAATACACAAACAAAATACATTATTCATATGTGAAAACATAAAAAAAAAGGGCCAGGACTGGGGAAAAGGGCTTCAAGTTCATTCCCAATAATAACTTTTTTTTTTCCCAAAGGACTCAAGTCAATTTTTCAGCATACGCTTTACCAACAAATTGCACTGGTTTTCGTCGTACTAACGGTATTGTAGTTTCCATGTCTAAACAGCTTTTAACAGTCACTACGGCATCACCTTGAACAGGATAAAGCGTATTCCTCTCCACTGTCTCTTGCTTTAAAACCATCTCTATTGAAACCGTGTCTGTCTGTCTCTGTCATTGCCAGCTTCAATTAGCGTTAAAGCTTTGTGTTCTGGGAAAGCTGTGCATTTGCCGGCATCAACTGCTCGGGAAGAAAGACACTTTGTTAGAAGTCTAAATTAGATTAACGAGATTCTTGTTTTTAGCACACTCTTTCCCCACAAGTTACTATAGGTTACACCAACAACATAACATGTGCGCGGAAATGTACCTCCTCTTCTGTCGCTTACCGAAGTTTATCTATAAAATAAAGAAGTCCAAATCACACTTTTAATGGTTGAGGGAACTGTTGTCAGACTTGCTGGGGCCCAGGGCAAGAGGTTTTAACATGGACCCCCCCGAGAGGTTTTAACATGGACCCCCAGACCTATGTGTTTACTATAAAATTACTGACTCACAAGAGACAATGGGCTCCTTCTTCAGGGTTACAATAATAGTCATGGCCTTGTGCTAAAGTTAAGGCCTTAAATGTAATCAAAAAAGTGTTAAATATGTATGTGTCCAACCAACAGGCATAAAATCGACATTTCTTTGGAAACAGTGACATAGATTGATTGATTGATTTTTAATTTTTACTCTAAGTTTGTCCAAAATACAATTGGCAGGTTTAGCTAAAATAATGCATTGTCCCATTTGGTAGATGTGTATAATAATAATAATAATAATAATAATAATAATAATAATAATAATAATAATAATAATAATAATAATAATAATAATAACAATAATAATAATAATAATAATAATTCGTTTTTCATGAGCAGTAGAATACAATTTGATAAGAGACAGATTCACAAGACTTAAAACTGATTTCCTTTCAAACTGTTGGTGCAAAGAGGGCAAGGGGGGAGGGAAGAGAAGGGAGAGAGTTCAGCTACCTGACAGCCTGGTGGATGAAGCTCAGGCAAAGTCTTCCATTTTAAGGCATGATAATAAAGTACAACAAAAATTAAAGAAAAAAATATCAATGGTAAATAGTTTAGCTTGAAGTCATACAGATATTGTATAATAACATAGACACAAATGATACATAAATCACAAGCTTGGCCGTATTCCTCCTTTGCAGTGCGCTGTTTCCCATAAGCCACAACCAATCTTTATAGTTTTAATGGCGGCGCGTTGAAGGGCTGACGGATCTCAAGGTGCCAGCGGTGGACAGGGCACAAAAGACCAGGCTAATTTGATCAAAATGGCACTCTTCCCCTCCTCTCTCTCCGACGCAGTCCCCTGATTCTCGTAACAGATAATAAACAAAGTGCAGGCAGTAATTGCTGAGCAGGATCCGTGGCGCCTGCTGCCGCGCATGTGAACACGCACGCTCCCCACTTATTATGGCGTATTGATGGTCATTAAAATTAATGATGAGAGGCTAATGTCACCAACTAAGAGAAAGGGCCTTATAGGAGCAGAGCATGGGAGTACAGTATAAGTATAGTTACTGCGATTTTTACCGGAGTAACTAAGTAGTCTTTTTTACTTTTATCAGAGCATAATCTCGACTTTTCTCTAAGTCTGTCATTTCCAAAGCCTTTATGTGAAAAGATTGCAAAGATATTCCAACGTGTATTGACATGGGCCTTATCGACATCTTTAGTTCTGTTGTAAATGCTGAAATAAACATTATTTTCCTTTTTTCACCCTCCTTCTTAACAAGTTGCACAAATTGCATTCACTTTTTTCCTCACCAAATACTTCTGATGAATCATTTGGATAACTTTTTTCTATGTCCATTATATTTTGGAGAAATGATTGACCAGCAGGTGAAACTCGTAAAAATTTAAATATCATTCAAAAATTCATTTATTTCAGTAATTCAATTTAAATTGTGAAAGCAATATATGATATAGACTCATTACATGCAAGTTGTGATAATTTTGATGATTATGGCTTACAGTCCACTTTCAAAATATTTTAATTTTCTGAGATTTTTTTTTTTTTTTTTTTGTACAAGTTGAGCCATAATAATCAAAATTATAACAAATAAAGTCTATATACATCTTCACTTTGCATGTAATGAGCAATCATATATCAGTTTCACAGTTTAAGTTAACAGAAATAAACATTTTAACAATATTCTAATTTTCCAAGTGTATGTGCTAAGAAATGACAGAAATGAAAAGTAATTTGACCATCGAGTGTGCCTTTAAATCTTCATCAAAAACCTTTTATTTAAAAGAATCTTAAAATAAAAATATAATGATAAACATTTATTAAAAATAATTATATTCTAAATCAGTATTTGTCAAGTGGTGTTGCAAACTTCACTCAAAATATGAATGGCTTATAATAAATGTTGCAGTTTGACCCTGTTGTACTGTATAGGCCCAACATATACAACATGACAATGCAGTATTACAATATTACAAAAAATCATTCAAGCATTATACCATGAAGAGTTTTTTTTTTAACCCACTTTTAGGTTCTGACCCTCCTGTTGAGAACCACTCTTTGCACTGTAATTGATCAGTGATTTTTTAAAAAAAATGGTGTGTATATAGTAGCAATTCAATTTTTGCTTTATTTTTGATGCATTTTTTATACACAAATCCCACAAATATGTCTGTATCTGTTTTTATATTTTCTAATTTAGTATAGTTTTGGAGTCCGACTTTTGAGCACTGCCCCCGCCCGCCTGTGAGTGAGTGATGCATGGGAGGAAGTTAGCCGCACATACCTCTCGTCCAGTCAGAGAGAACACATGCGTTTGGGTGTGTTGTGTCCGTCAGCAGGAGATTTATGGGTCACTCAGAGGCCTACAGTGCACGTGCGTGTGCGTGTTTTCCGTGTGTGTGTGTGTGTGTGTGTGTGTTGGGGTAAAGGAAGAAGTGGCCTGGGGATTTGAGACTCCGGAGCATAAATCACTACCTGACGCTGCTCCCTGTAGGACACTTGTATCTGCTCGGACAGCGCAGAGGAGAGGAACGAGAGAGGACGCGGCGGAGGAGAGCCGGCGGACTGTGAACCAAGTTTGAAGGAATGTGAGGATTTACGACGGAGAGCCGTAACAAAACAAAGTGCGGATGTGATAACGCGATAACTAAGTATTAAGTGAGTCACGGGCAGCTGTCAAGGGTGTCCAATGTCGCCAGAAAACTTTGAGAGGAAATTACTGCGAGAAAAAGGACGGAGAATAATTTTTGAGATACCATATGTCTTGTAGATTGCTGTCATTAGGTAATTATGAAAAGAAGGTGTCGCAAGTTTTCTTTTTTTTAAATATATTTTTGTGTAGAAATTAGACCAAAATGTATGACTTTTTTAAGTAGTAGGGAACTTATGATTTTCAGGTTTTAAAGGCATGTCTAACAAAATCAACCTTTTGAGATTTCCATTATGTTACACTGTTGTAAGACAAACCTTGACTAGTATTTGACTTCTCTGAAACAGTTTTAAGCAACTGCAGTTGTTTCTTCTTCTATTGCTGAAGCGATGCAATCTGTATTTCTGTGATTTGGGCTGGTTATAGCGGGAACACAAAATTGTCCTTGGCATTTTGAAAAGTCCGTTATCCGTCACCAAACCCATTATAAGAATTTCTGAGCCCAAAGTGTGTTCATTACAGTGCCATCGATTTGCTAGCTTCCCAACATATTCACTGTTCTAATATGTGTCATTCCCACTGTAGCCTACAGAGGGTGCTCCAGTCTGACATCTCAGTCCTTTCAGTCTTTTCATTATATTTAAATGATTTCAAATATTGAAATGTATATGCAGAGTTTCCTTAAATAATGCATTTACGACACATTTATGCATGACCTGTCCACTTTCAGATATGCACAAAGCACGCCTTTTCTTTCTTTCTAACTATCTTCAGTGGTGCCTTCATCACCTTGTCTATTACCGGCCGTTGTCCGCACTCAGTGCAAGCCATTCGGGTTCAACACTGCGCGCCGTCTAAACACATCGAGTGAGGTCTTTATGCAAATGCCAGAGCCATTCTCCTAACTGTGAACAAATAGATTACACTACACATGAGCACGCATCATTAGGTGGCGGTTCATTTACATAGCAGCCATATGGAAAGACACTCCAGTGCGCTGCGCCTCTGCCACTCAATTATCCATACTCAAACACAGCCACATTTGTTTGGAAGACGCGGCCACCGTAATGATATAGCCGCATGCCGAACCATGCCAGGAGAGATGCGCGCTCACAAGGGCCTTGCGTACTTGCAGAACATCATTTCCCATGTGCACCACTCTGGAGAATAGATGCGTGTCTATGTGTTTGCATGTGATGAATGGTGGTCCAGTTTAGGAGGGTTTTTTTTAGCAGGGATTTAGTCCCTAGACTAAAGTAAATAGACTTGTACAATATACAGTGAGGTGTGAAAGTTTAGGCACCCCTGATCAAAATTTCTAATGATGTGAATAATGAAGCATGAAGATGAAAAAATGTTCTATGGTGGGAAGAGTTTAAGCATAACATTCAGACAAGCCTTATGCATTTTGGGGACAAAAATACAGGTTAATAAAAACTTTAGGCTGAAATGAGCAAAGGTCAGTTTGGAGAAGAAGGCGTGCAGAATTTCACAAAGAGAACATCTGTCCCACTGTTAACCCTGGGGTTGTATTGCAGCCAGTGGCTCAAGGAATATTTTAGGGGGAACGAAGAATGGATTACGTGTCATGTCACATTGGTATCAGTTCAGCTTTGGCCCAGGGCTGAGCTCGGTCCCAAAACTTGCACCTGGTCAGCCCAGATTGGTCCTGGCCTGAGTAGGGACTG
Source organism: Gobius niger (assembly GCF_951799975.1). Classification (NCBI taxonomy): domain Eukaryota; kingdom Metazoa; phylum Chordata; class Actinopteri; order Gobiiformes; family Gobiidae; genus Gobius; species Gobius niger. Next base: position 30,036,476 of record NC_136854.1, read on the forward strand.
CCAGTGGAAACAGACTATTAGTGTGCTATATCAAGCAACCTAAACAAAGAGGAAGTATCCGCACATATTACAGTGATTGTCATCAAGTAATGATGTACTGCGTAGAACTGGGCTGAGCTGTCTACTAGTAGTGTCCAACACCGATTCAACGCAGGGAAGCGTAGATTCATGGGATGATCGTATATGTAAAAGGGAGAGGGGCAAAGTGGCGGATGTGCTGCTGCTCTGGTGGGGATAAGGTGGAGGAGGAGGTGGTGAGTTTATTGCAACGGCATTCTGGAAGTGATTAATATAAAAAGCTGTGAGAAAAATGAAAAATGTTGTTAAATTCATGCTTCCAGTTCAGACATTTCTGTGAAGATGGTGCAAAATAAGTAAGAGTCATTCCAAAAACTTTCAGGTCTCTTTGGCCGCTTGGGCTTGGACTACAAAGTTTTGGCTAACGCTTCTTTAGCCTGTACCCAAAAACACACCAAACTCTGTTCCCTTTACGGCAGATCCCTCTGAAATATGAGCAAAGCAGCAGCTGTGAGCTTTGCGGCGAGCAGATAACGCCTTATCACCCTAGCACTAAACACTGGTTAGAAATGTCACCCAAACTCGCGGTGCCCACTGCGTCCAAAAACTCAATGAAATGCTGGATTTGCGCCCGACCACATCAAGCTTCGGTGCTGAAAGGTCCATGCGCTATGTTTGTCGAAATTCCCGAAATGCCTTACGCCAACCAAGAGCAAAAGCAAACATGATAATTTGATATTTGACATTGATTTTTTTTTTTAAGCCAAAAGGAAATGCCAAGGCTTTCCTGGCGCACTCGAGAAAGCGCTGCGTCTGTCGGGCTTTTACCGGGATGAAAGGCTTGGTGATAACAGCAGCGGGGAGTGACACCAAACGGCATCGTATTTAAAATCGTGCGTTTCTTGTCACACTTTTGAGTCTCAGATGTTTTTTCGTGCTTCTCCAAAATCCTACAATACGGACTGGTGGATTTGCTCTGAAAAGGTTTAACAAGTTCAGGAGATCTCCATAGCAACCATGCAACTTCTATCCATGTCCCCAGTTCAGCGGGATTCGTTGATCCCAGATAAAGGCTGATGGCAAAATATAAGCTGATTTTTTTTTTCGTACTGTATTGAAGTCAACAGTGCTTTGAATCTGTGTTATTGCATTTGCATTTCTCACCACTCAACGGTGCACAGTGGCGTAGCGGTTAGCATTCTTCCCACACAATAAGGTCCTGTCTTCGCATGATCTTCTCGTGACAGGTTTCCTCCAGGTGCGCTGTAAAAATGAATGAAAAAGGTTGAACAAATACTGTATCTGTTTGATACCAAGGTCTCATGTGTCAATCACGGTTAGTCCTGTTTATGAGTATTATAATCGCAGCACTTCGAGATCAGCACCTGGACCCAAGACACAGCGAAGGAAAAGCTTCTTGAGTCTGTAAAACCAATGCCAAAAATACACTTTGTTGAGTTGGTCTCGCTGTGTAGAAATGCAAATGAGTGAAGGGAAGAATAACTTTAAGGTGGTCGTTTTTTTTAAACGGAGCCACATAAACACATATTATCGCTCAGCTAGAAACATGAAACACAGCCTGTTAAGTCCTGCTTTTGACCTGGTTCGGATCTGCTTTTTGGTTAGAATCCTAGCTCTACTAGCCTGGGTTACCGTGGTTCGATTTAGGAAAAAAAAAAATCACGACTATTTTCCACATATTGATTGATCTCGATTTTCGATTACATTTTTTTGGTTTAAAAGAAAAAAACTATAAATGCGGTCTTTCCTGGACTAATAAGTAAACAGACGCTGTGGCCAAACTGAGAACTGCAGCTAACTCATCAGCAAAAACAAGTGGTTTAGGATTCTTTCTCTTTATAAATTACTTCATCTAACCAATTTGGACTAAATATGACCATATCATTTTCACAGCAGCTCATTTCATCCGTATTATCTTTTGTATTCATTTTTATTTATTTACCTTGTCAGTTAAATGAGAACAAATTGTGCTCTTTGGCCTGTGATAGTGGCATTGAATTTCACCGTGATGGCATTAAAAAAAGTCTTAGATTTCACAACTCAAAGCACGCACAGCGGGCTAATCCTCCAGCTGGTTCTTCCTGACCATGAACCTGGCTCGAGATCTGGGTTCCTGCAGGGCGTTGCATTGCAGAGGCCAACTGCTCTTGAACTTTACTTTTATCTGTAAGAGCAAGATTCTGACAAAAACAGACCACGTCTTATTTCTACTTCTTTTCTCATCTTAAATTCTTCAAAAATACAAATTCTAATGTGTTGAAGAAGCCTTGAGAGGTCCACACAAAAGATAAGGAAACCTACTGCTGTACAAACCTTGAACACGACAAAGGTCATAACGTTTACCGTAGTTTTCAAAGGTGTTATTTTGTCCCTGGGAATAGCTACCCCCCATTGACCCCTCCAGTCATAATAATGTGACTAGTTGCAATATAGGAAGGACATCTGGCTTAAATAACACCATTTTGCTACGATAACCATTGACATAAAGCGAATACGCACACATGGATTTACTTAAAACCTATAAACTCTGCAGATTTTTTTATTGCACAGTGTAAAATTGAAGGCCGAAAAGAAGAGAGGAAGACAGCGAACGGTTGGGACTTTATGTCCATCTTGTTCAACGCTTTTTGAAGAGCAGCTCTATTTCAATGGAGAAAACATCTGTACGATATACTGTACAAACTGCAAAGCCCGCAGTTAAACAGGGCTCCTACTGGTTTCTGAAACACTTGACTTCTCTCTAGTCCTGTTCGCACGGGATTAGATTTAGGGACGTCAGGTAAAAAGTGAAAATGACTGAGTGTCGGTTATTTGGAAGCTACATTTTCCTCTGATTTTTGCCTGGGGTAATTTGACAAACTCCAAGGTCCTCAGGTAATAAGTCTCAGCGAATCGACATGTTAAGTTTTGAAAGTTTTTCAAGCTGAGTAATGAAGTCTACTAATGAAGGCAACATTGAGTCAAAACGTCTTTTTAACCCTATATATTTGTCTGTATTTAAGCTAAATTAATAGCATAAGGCCATCAAAGCACTGTGGGACAATCCTATTTTCTATCCGATAGGATCAGGCCACCGTTTTTCCATACTGACACATGTTCTTGCCCGAGCTTCGACGAGTTGATGCGTACCTGTCTGGTCTTTGTGCGTGCCCTCAGTCACGCAAAAAGACCAAAGATGTTGTTAGCATTTAGCCTCTCCTCCCCTCGTCTCTGGGGCCAAATGGGTGTGAAGTTAGAAGCGACCAAGTTCTTCCACGTTTTCCCTATTTAAATACGGTTACGTGAGTAGTTACACGGTCCAAATATGGTTACACAAAATTAAACATATCTTCACGCCTAAAGAATTCTGAATTCTGATATTACTGCACGGACGTCAAAGTGCTCTTAAGGTGTTATTACGCCTTACGATATAGTCCCCCTTTTTATCCGCTTAGAAAATCGACACGTTTAATTCTGTGTAACTATACTTGGATCGTGTAACTGCTCACGTATCTGTATTCAACCTCTTCACCTCCAACTTAACGGAGCACATTTTCTCAGGTTTGGCTTTACCCAAATCTAAAAGCTTCTTGAAAAAAGTTTCAAAATAGTGACAAAAGTGCGACAAAAACGTGACAAAAAAAAGCGATGAAAGAGTGACAACATGTGTGACAAAAGAGTGATGAAAATTGTACGAAGATGCGATGAAAAAGTAAAAGAAGAGCAACAAAAACGCAAAAAGCGATGGAAAAAAAGTCATAAAAGCGACGACAACGTGGCAACAAGATGAGTAAAAAGATCCATTTGAATGAGTTTTTGTAGGTCTTAGCTTTCAAATGAGGCGTTACACTTGCCTATAGACTGTAAGCTTTTAGGTTAAGGTTAAGAGCTTAAATAGGTGAAACGTGGAAGAGCTTGGTCGCTTCTATAATTTAACCCCTGTTTGGCCCCATAGAGGAGAGGAGGAGAGGCTAAATGCTAACAACATCTTTTTGCGTAACTGAGCGCACAAAGACCAGACAGGTACGCATCAACTCGTCTAAGCTCAGTTAAGAACATGTCTCAGTATGGAAAAACGGTGGCCTGTTCCTTTTAAAAAAGTATAAAAGAGAAAGCATGACTCTGTTGCCATGGCAAAGCTGGACAAAACACTCTTTGGAAATATTTGGATGTGCTTGGTGCAAAATTTAGATCAAGAGTCATCAGAGCAAACGCATTAAAATAGAAAGGCTCCTGCTTCGTGAGTGGAGCGAAATTCCGGGTACATGACGAGGATTGTAAGAAACAGATTTTATCACTAAAGCAAAGCACACACACAAACAAACCAGGCCTAAAGTAGTGTGAGAAAAATTGTTGTCTTCATTTAGTGTTATCTGTGTTATTTCTGTTAAAAAGTCTATAACAAATTCGTACTCCTTATCCCGTGAATTCTCTCTCTCTCTCTCTGCTGTACTCTTTTCAAAGATGCACGCACCCTCAAGACAAGATGCACGTAGACCTCGTGAAAGGAACAACTTGACCTCAGAGAGTTGATCCTCGCTAAAACCTACTGAAATATGAAAGAGGTGGCGAGGAGGGCGGAGGCAGACGCAGAGAGGAAGACAGAGAGAGGAGGAAGGAGCAGAGAGTGAATTTTGGGGTCACGGAAGGGGCAGGGACATGTGCTGTGTCAGTGCAGCTACAGGAGGGGACAGGCTGTGTGGTTTCGACAGGGCTCACCTGCGGAACAACTAAAAGTACAGCGTTGCAAGGGTTCGTATTTGTGCACATGTCTGTAATGTTGAAATTATAATAAAGGCGAGACGCTGCAGCTGAAGAGGGAAACGTTTTTAAATTCAGAGACATCAATTTGAAACTTTTGCTGTTGATTCCTGATGTAAATATGTGTTCATATAAAAATAAGGCCTTTAATGCCTAAAAGTGCACAAACTTCCCATATTTTAATAATGGACCAAGCCAGGTTAAAATGGAGATATTTTTTTTTCACTCAAACTTGGCTGTAAATACTGTTTAAGTGGTGCTAGCCCACAGTTAGCTTTGCCCGTTAGCCTGTTAGCTTCTTCTTAGTGTTTCCATTAGTGTGTATTAGACCTCCAGGTTGGTGGTAGCAAAGTTGCAATTGTGGTTTTCTGGACATAGACACCAGGGGGAGATTGTATTACCCCCCAATCATCCCATCAACACTTGTATTACCCCCAGAGGGACTACAAAAAGGATTTATTAAGGTAAACTTAGTACTTAGTTACTTAGTACTGCTTTAAATGGGATTTTGGAACTTTAGAATGTTTTAATGTCACCTTGTTTTTTGAAATTCAAAAGTCAGGCTCAGAATCAGGTTTGGGATTAGATATTCAAAAATCCCTTTGAAAATAATACTTCAGTGTATTGTCTGTGTAAGCTCTCAGTCGTACAGGGGTTGTCCATCTTCAATGAAGGTATTCGAGTCGTCTTCTGTACTTCAGTGGTTGGAGTCTCTAACAAAACAATGAAATTAAAACAATTGTGACTATTGTCTTAATTTCATTGTTTTGTTTGGTCCAAGGCTGGAAAGTTTGAATTCTGTAGTTTAGGTGGACATATTGTTGCACCTATCTGACAAAAATGCATTTTGAGAAAATGGCCCTTCAAATTACAATATTTTAAATAAATGTATTGCGAAGCATTGAATTTAAAAGACCCCTCACCCCATATATTTTATCAAAACTGTGTCTTCCTGTTAATCAATGTTATCAGCGTTTAATGAAGTTATACAAAAGCTTTATCCTGTGCTATGTTTTATGTTTAGGATCAGCTTTGATATTATCTGCCCCAAAAACACTATGCTGACCTATTATTCAGAAAAACTAACTCTGATAATAAAGTTAAATTCAGAATATATGATTCCTATTTTGTGACCTCCAAACAATTATTTGAAATAAAGACGAGCAAAGAAATCAAAACATCTGCTGAAATCAAAATTGGACCTCTCATGCCGTATACTCTCTTTTTAGGTTTCCTCTTGATGCGGCTGTTTTATCCATTAACAACACATACAATAGTAGCCAGGTTTTGAGCTGGGACGCTGGGCAGGAGTACCTGTAAATAGAGGATTAGCCTCCTGCACACATTTGGACCTGCGGGGTCAATCACATTGTAACTAAGTGAGGTTTCCATTATGAAATGATGCCAGCACAATTGTCCAACATTATCCAGACGTCTCCTTATTGCACTGAACAGGCCATTTTAATTATCCCGCTACAAAGACAGTGAAACCCAATTGCTGTAATCAGATTTCTGTTGGAACTAAAGTTTAGGCATTGTTTCCATTTGGGCCGCCACATTTGTTACTTGAGACAGATCGGTCAAAGAAGACGTGCACGCAGGCAGTAAGCGATCTCCCATAAACAATAAACAGAAGAAACATACAGAGGAGTCGGTGATGCTGACCATAATGGGGAAATTATGTTTTTGACTAAGAAAAGTAAAAAGTCCTACTTCAAAAAGGAGAGCTTGGAAGGGGTAGGTCTTTGCAAACGAAAGAGGGATTTGTAAAGCTAAAAAAAAACAATGTCCACAAAACATACACGCACACACAAAAACAAGGAAAGATACAAATTTGCTTCCTTGGCAGTGACAGAGGTGTGAAGGGGTCATCCGGTGAGAGCGGTCACAATGCACAAGCCGCACAGGGACCCAATCAGAGAGCGGGATTTGGGGCGGCTTGTCATCGGCGACATAAATAGAAACAACAGACGTGTCAACACCTCAGAGCGAGGCGGAAAAAAGCTCTCGAAAAAAGGAGGAGAGATAGATGTCGTGGATATCTGCAAAAAGATCGTAGATGAGAAAGTGGATGGTTGGGGTTTGTCCTTTTTAAGTTGTGTGTATTTTATTGTCGATTCATCAGTAAAAATGTTCCGACTTTCAAACCCTTGATACAAATTGGCTGGAATCTCAAAATATATAAACGGTAAGGGGATGGAGATGGAATAGATGTTTTTTTTTATCGGTCTGGACCTGGCCCGGAGACCACGCAGTGTCCTCTCTGAGGGCCAAATTATACACAATATCCACAATATATTGCAAAATCACTGGTCTGACACAATGTAAAAACATGCCAAAGCTCTGTTGGTGCAGCAGTCATCTTCCTTACAGAGGCAAGAAGGTTCTGGACTGTAATGCTTGGCCCACGCAAGAGGTCTTTGTGTGTGGAGGAGACATGTTATCCCCATGTGTGCATAAGATTCCTCTGTGTGTTTTGATTTCGAAGGAGAATATGTTTGTGTGGGACAATGGATGGAATTCTCTGATATTCCGTTGGACCGGCTTTAGCTTTGATTTCATTACACACTTTGGAGGTGGCATTGTTTTTTATAAGCTCCTGCAATGTCAAAATACAGTGTCTGGTATATTTTTCACCAAGATCTTGTATTGATGATGGGAGAATGTGACCACTGCGCAAAGTCTTCTCCAGCGCATCCCAAAGATTCTCAATGGGGTTAAGATCTGGACTCTGTGGCGGACAATCCATGTGTGAAAATGATCTCACTCTCCCTGAGCCACTCTTTCACAATGTGAGCCCAATGAATCCTGGCTTTGTTATCTTGAGAATATGCCTGTGTCGCCGGGGAAGAAGAACCTGGTCATTCACGTCTTCAGTTTGTTGTTTTTAAGCGTTTTGCGGTATGATCATGCTTTTTCCCTCATTGCAACAGCATCATTACTTGTAAAGAATATGACTCTTATCGCTGCTCTTGACCATTCTCCATAGGTTTCTTACTTACGTGTCTCACTTGTTCTTGTAAGCGTTGATTGGCAGTGGCCTTTTTGTGCTATTCACATGTTCTCATATTACCTGCGTGGGCTCACACTTCCTCCCCTGTCTCAATGCAAACAGCGGGGGACGTCGGAGCACTGCTGCAAACTATGTTTTTTTCTTCAAGCAATAGTCCGACCGTGACCTGGCACCAGTCCAGGCTGATCCGTTTCGAACACCCATAGTGAGCTGGGTTGGACTGTAGCGAGAGAAAGATGACCTCAGCCGATGGATAGATGGATGGGTCAAATCGGCAGCATCGTATTTCTACTCCACCTTCGCGCTCTTCTGTAAGTTATCTATATGCGGTAAATGTTCTTTCCATCGCTCCCACACTTCGGCTTTGGCGTGTCAGAAGGTCTGTCCCAGAGGCTGGCTAAGTTTCCACCAAAGGAGGCGCCTCTCCGGGGCTAAGACCTCCAGGCTAACACTTGATAGCATAGCACCATCTTAGCCACTTCCTGGTTTCTCATGCGAAGGTGTTCCCGGCGGAGTAGCATGTGGTTCAGTTTAGCCGCTGTTCATTTGAACTGACAGTTTTCATGTATACTAGTGTAACGTGTATCTTTATGTAAGTGTGGAATAAAGTGCTTAACCTAAAGGAACATTATGGAACATTTTATGTGAAAAAAAATACATACATATATTACTGCATATATATAACGTTTTAGTGACCCAGTTGCTGTATGAGCGGTTTTTATTGCACCTTTGCTCTCCATTACAGTGGCCTCTATGATATTCCAGGGTTCATTGTTTTTACAATTTCTGTTTTGTTCATTATTATTGTATCTATTACCTATTTGTTATTTTCACTGCTGACAGACCCTCTCACCAGTAAACCTACAAAACAATTGATCCTGGAATGTTGTGCAGGCCACCGTGATCGAAAGTAAATGTGCCATTCAGCCACAAAAAGGTAAATTACATACAAATATCAAGTTATTATAATGCACCTCTAACCTCTTAACCCCCGCCTTAACCAAGTGCGTTTTCTTCAGTTCAGCTTTACCCAAATCTAAAAGCTCACAGCCTATAGGCCAGGGCAGAGGTCTCCAGATCCGGACCTCCACAGGCTTTAGTCTGGACCCCAAAGCCTTCTCATCTTCTTAATGTACTTAATTTCTAAGGCTGAACTAAAAATTACCCTAACAGTTTCAATAAGATATAAAGTTATTGATTCATTGATCAGCTCTGCAATGTAAATACAGATACCTAAATATATATGCTCCAATGTTTTAACATTTACAAGAGCAATGACTGCATATGTCCGTACTCTGGACTTGAAAGTTACGAAAGAACAGTTTGTGGACCTCAAGGTGATTTAGTTGGGGACCCCTGGGCCATTGTAACGCCTCATTTGAAAGCTAAGAACAACAATTTAAACACATCTTTTTCCTTGTGTTTTTGTGTCATCGTTGCCATTTTTCTGTTACTCTTTTGTGACATTTTTGTAGCTTTTTCATCAAATTTCTGTCACTTTTTCTTTCCGTTTCTGTTTCTGTTCAGGTAGAGGTTAAGTTTGACTCTACACACAATAAAGATGTGCTGTGGCATTGGGTTGTTTAGCTTTTGCATTACCACATGATTTCTTTATCCAATCTGTGGTGTCTGGACTTTTTGGTCTGGTCTACCTGCCTACCCCCAGATCCAGTTGACGACTTCTATAGGTTTCTTTTCGGGGCTTATTCAAACTGAATCTCTGACTCAGCAAACTATACACTATGACTTGACCAACAAAATGTGTTGCCCACTGGCAGCGTAACCAATCTCACTCGATGTAGACACTCTGAGTGAAGTGGTCCTCCTGCTTTGAGAGAGCGCAGACAGTGTGTGACGGAACAACCTTTAAAAAGATTCAACTCAACCTCAGAGGGAGTGCCGATCTTTTGCTAAAACCTCCTGAAATATGGAGAAGCTGCCGGAGGAGTGCAGGGCGGGGTGAGACAAAGCGCCAAAGAGGCCGTCCTGAATATTGCATGGAGCGAGAGGGGTCACGGAGAGGTCTATAGACATGTGCTGCGTCAGAACTGCCTCAAACCGAGAGGACTGCCCCACCTCGACACGCAGCCAACGCAAAAGACCAGAAATATACGCATAAACGAGTGTCAGCGTCAGGGCACAAACAAAAGTAACTATACATTGAGGTTTTGCAGTCTGGAGAATGGGTCAGTGGGAAGTCAAAGTGTTTGCTTTCTAGCTTCCTTATAACTCTGTGCTGGCTGGACCTATGCACATGAAACAAAAACTGCCACGAAGTTCAACGTCTTACCCTCTAAGCACATGTCAACTACGGTCAAATTGCAGTCTCACAAAAGTGTCCAAGGACTTTCAGCCACAAGTTGAGAGCGACAGATTTGTGAATCTAATCTGTCAGTGTGAACTACCTGAGAAAAGACTGTATAATTTGTCTTTTTTTTACCTATATGGCCATTATTTTTGGTGTGGTAATATACTGCCAAACTACACATACAGTGCAAATTTCATGAGAATATCTTGTACATTGAAGATATTTCATATGAAAACTCGACTTTTTGTTAAACATTTTTGTTTTATTTCTTCAATAAAAAAAACAAAACAAAGGCGATATTTATACTAACATAAAAACATGGTTGCCAGCTCCTAACATTTTGGAACCACAAAAGTGATTTCTCGGCCTCTTTTCAGATTTTTCCACTGGACTTTAGGCCCTTGCTTCTCATAATGAAGTGAAACTCCTATTCTTAAAATCAACCTCTAGAATGGACATTTATGTAACTGAGGCTTACAAATTCACATGATTGCCTCAGCTTTGCTATTATGCATTTTGGAATTTGAAATAGTACCTTAATAGTGTAGAGAAAAGTGAGAGACTGTGCAGGTTCAGGAATTGGACTGTTCCAAGTCCTAAAATCCAGGGGTCTCATTTAAAAAACTGTGGAGAGAGTGCCTATAAAAGCATGTACGAACAATACCCAAACTTCACGTATGGAGAGAGAAAAAAAAAAGAAAGAAACAAAAAGGGATTTATAACACCCTCGGTACGCACAGCACCACGCAATCTCCCTTTCACTGATTCCTCCTGGAGCAGAAATGTATGCACATGACATCCCCTCCTGTTCCTCCTCTGCACGCTCTGCCCACTGCACGCCTCCTTTTCACAACATAAAGACATGCAAAGTAACTTATGAATGAGATTTACCTAAACATGAGGCGATAATTAAAGGGTTTTACAGAGACTACGGCAGCAGAGAGGGAGGGGCCTCACGCTCAGCACTTTTTTAACTTTTGGAAAAACATGTTTAGCACGTACCCCGCCTGGAACCGCCACCTTAACGTGGTGGAGGGGTTTGAGCACCCAAATGATCCAGGGAGCTATGTTGTCGGGGGCTTCATGCCTCTGGTAGGGTCTCCCATGGCAAACAGGTCCTAGGTGACAGGACAGACAAAGAGTGGTTCAGAAGCCCCTTATGAGAGACCAACAGGCTCAGTTAGAAACGTGAAGCCGTCCTTCCATGGTCCCACAACCTGCAGGAGGAGCCATAAGGGGCTGGTACAATGTGATTTGGGCAGCCCAACAGTTGCCCCCACGACCCGGCAACAGAAAAGTGGAAGAAAATGGATGGATGGATGGATAGATGGATGGATGGATGGATGGATGGATGGATGGATGGATGGATGGATGGATGTTTTGCACGTAAAGAAGAGCCTTTTAGATAGGCCAAGCTCAAACTTGCTGAAACTACAGAATAAGCTCGGTGGGCTCTGGTGTCTGTGCATGAGCATGCATGAGAGTGCACGTCTTTGAGCGTCACAGATCACAGAACAATATTTTTGTCAGAAGTATAGAAACAAAAAATGTAAAAACTTAACACAAAGCCTGTGGTGGATTCCTTATATTTTTAATTGTCTTAACAATGAGCTGTGTAAAATGTGCACCAAACTTAATTTCCTGAAACTGATTCCCCTCGCTGCTTTTCCTCGCGTCTGTGCAGCGTTTCTGAAAAGTTGCGGCAGGTTCAGACCTAGTGTGGCGGTGCGTAATGCTTCACATTCAGTTTGATTTCTGTAGATAATATCAGGCGGGTTTTGGCCGCCTTTTGTCCGTACCTGAGCTTTATAAATGACCCCCCAGGAAATTGGAGCGTTTGAGCAGTTGCAACAAAGTTTACTAGATGACTCAAAACTTTGTGAATGAAGAAAAATACAATTCCAGGTATGTACTTGGCGAGGGTTAGGGTTAGTACATTTTGCTTGATATGGGTCATTCTCCAAGTGAAATGGCAGGTACCTTTTTTTCCCTATGATATATGAACTCCCATAAGTCCCTGCGCAGTCATCTCTCGTTTATATCTGCTCGTATTAGCCGGTATTATCCACTTTGGCGCGGAGCTGAGTGGCGGCCTGTCGTCTGCTGTATATTTATCCAGCAGAGAGGCGTGTGTGTGTTTATAATGACCTCCATTATCCCCCCATACCTAATTCTAAGTGAAAATGACATGTTTATACACGGCCGGCCCAGTGTTTTACAATATATCCTATAATGCACATATGTTCTCTTCATAACCCACTCCTAAACCATTAAGAGCGGGGGGACAGCGAGGCTCGCTGAGTGCCCTATGGAGCGCGCGGATAGGCTGTTTACATGAGTATGTTTAGTCAGCCTGCCCTCCGCTAATCTATCCCATACTTCCAGTGGTCGAGTGTGGCTTTCCGTGCGCTCTCTGAAGTGAAGAGACCATTTCGGACACACACATTGCGTTGGCTGAAGACGTCTTGGTCAAATTCATTACAAGCAGGTGTGTTTGGAGAGATCCAGTTTCGCAGAGAGGGGGGGGGGGGAGTCTCTGCACTTATTCCTTCTTCCTTTCAGACTTAGCGGATTCTTGTCTATAGTGGCTTTTGATTTAGTTTACAGTAGGCCCGGATTCACAAACATTCAGCAAGCCACAATAAAAAATGTATACATGATAGGTAAATCTTTAAACAGGCATCACAGAATTACTACTACATGGAAGTCTTTGCCGTTTTGATTTCAATTTCAAATGAGTAAATACAAGTCGACACCTTGATTCAAATAACTGTTCTGATCTGGAGTTGCTGCAGTTAGTTGCTGCCAGGATTCATCGGGCTCACATTGTGAAAGAGTGGTTCATGGTGGTCACGCTCTCCCATCATCAATACAAAGTCTTGGGAACAAATGAAAGCACCACTGGATCTTTTAAGCTTATAGGCTACATGCACGTGAGCGACACGTGACTTCCGAGTGTACTCCTGTCCCGTTATTTCCCTATAAGTTAGTAGCTTCCGAGTGTACTCCTGTCCCGTTATTTCCCTATAAGTTAGTAGCAGTGTCTTGTCCAAATAAATAAATAGCTCAAGATTACATGGCAGGCAGTGAGTCAGACACACTTCGCATCCAAACAGGGCACATGTGTGTCATCATCAAGTAAGGCTGTAGACACTCCGTTCCTGCAAATGTACATCCTCTAAAAACACATTACATCGGTATGTCTTTGTAATGGTTTCTCCTGCAGATGACCAGGCTGCGGTGAATGATAGATCCAGAGCACCGCACATTGTCAAAGGCGCAGACAAAGATCCAATCCTCTTCATAATCCGCCTCGAAAGCTTTGTCTTCAAAAGTACAAGCAGAATGTTGTCCAAGAACAGCCCAAACATGAGCCTCAAATCAAATACTCAGTGAGTGCTTTTGCTGCCATGTATAGAAACTTACCAGTTAATGAGCGCATGGCATACACTGCACTGCTGCTTTTTTCTTTTCTTTTCTTTTCTTTTTTTAAGTTAAGAGCACTTCAATTTTGTTTTGTATTTTGAGCCCAGAGGCACATTTTATTATTAAGCAGCTTTGAAAGTATTTCCAATGTTATTCTGAGATTATGCATTTTGTCTAATGATGAACATTTTGGCTGTTTTATTTCAAAACCAACGTATTATTTTTATATTGTACATGCAGCGTGATGCACCGAACCGGACCATGAGAGAGCTGAACCCATACACCCGTAATTATCAATTTGACTTTAGGAGTAGGAGGAGTCACAACACACGAGTTGTCTGCCGGAGACCGTCACTTTTTGAGCTAGGAAAGATTCGAGTCTAACCTTAAGCGGCCCTTCGCTCCAAGGGCCCTTCAGCACAATCACTCTGCCCTCACAAGAGCCTAATCATTTACACAGGCGGCAGGGCTGAAATACCCCGGGCCGCTGCGAAGGTCACTGCCTGTTTATGCTCAGCTCCTGCAGCCCTAAGTGCACACCCGCTGTTGAGGGAGAATCATTACACTGTCAAAATGGACTACCTATTGCTGGCATAGGTAAAACCGAAAAAGAAGAAAAGAAAAAGACAGATGTTTGATAATAATAAGAGGCTTTCGGTGAGATAGTCATTAAAGTGATTGTGCCTTCAATGTCATTAAAGAACCATCATCCAGGTTGGTGGTAATCAAAGATCCAGATGCATCCCATAATGCAAAAAAAAAGATCACTTCTTTGTGTAATCAAACCGCATTTTGTAATGATTATCTCACTTTTACAAAACAAGTTAATTAATATAACACTATGATTATTTATAAGCACTTAAAAGGGATTGTCTTTATTGTTCAGTCCATGAATGAGTTCAGACCCGACAAGACAACAAGTTCAAACTCTTTTCTGAACCTTAACCAGACACTGTAACTATATCTGTTTCGGTTAGCTTAGCTTAGCTTTTATGGAAATACAATAAGTAAGCAACCAAGTAAGTGCTTTATTTGTCATTGTACAAGCAAAATACACAACTGAGCCGCGCTGCCACTGCGGGCCAACCCGACCAGCATGTCCCCTGAGGCCGGGGGAACCGTAGCACCCGAAGGAAACCTGGCTGGCTGCCTTCAGTGCTCCTCTAATTCTCTGAAACGGTGCAGCGCCTCCTGGGTTTGTCCCTGTTTCAGAGCGTGGTGTCCACCTCCTCCTTCCTCTTCCTCCTGCGCAGCTCCCTCCACTCCCTCCGCTCCATGGTAAAGATGGTGAAGTCTTTTACCATTTTCTGGGAAGAGCTTACCAGTTAATCTGTTTTATTCTCCAGTGAACGTCCATTAGCCGGAACAATAGAAGGCATGTGTTGCTTAGCTGTGATTCTCGCCCGGATACCTCCTTGTTTGTCCCTTGCTTGTCTCCTGTAGATCCTCTAGTGACGCTTTCACTGTGCTGCAGATGTGGGGGGCTCTTAGACACAACAACTATTCATGAGTAATGAGGTGCTAAAATATTACACAGGCCATGATTCAGTGTACCTTAATTAATAATTAACTGACTAAATAATGGTAAGAATATAATATTGCTTGTTTTTCATGTAACGATAATGTTTACATCCAATTAACCTTTATAAAAATCCAAATTTATGCTCATTCCTCTGTTTAATGGAAGTCGAAAAATCTGTATCAAGTATTGCAAACTAATCAAGCTAATATGCTGAAGTAATTTTAACTACTTTATGATCTCCCTTTTATTGCAGTATAATTACAGTTTTACAGCGGCATGTGTTCTTTAAATAACTGTGTTCAAAATCGTTCTCGCCTCTGTTTGTCCAGCCTACTTTCACGATGATTCGGAGGGGTGGGTATTTATCATTTGTTTTGTTTAAATACCAAGCCAAACATAAACAGTCATAAATCTTCCATGAGGAACACAGCACACGGGTCTCGGGGGACCCTCTGTTTCGGGCCCCCATAGAGAAGCCCGGTTCGCCGAGGCTGACTGTAAATGGCAAATTCCCTTGAAACTCTTTGTCCCATTTTAACAACTATGCTCGGGTCTGCTGGCTCTCATTTGAAGACAAATTTGCTTTGTTGTATCTTTTTTTTTTTTTTTTTTTTTCCTATGCGGGTGTAGAAAGCAAGTCAGGCTGATGCACATCCCCATTCTGCTGCATACAGTTTTCACACATGTAATTATTCAAACACAACTTAATCCAGTGCACATTCACGTATTTAAACAAGGCAAATGTGGTGGTTTCAGAAAATCTTAAGGTCTGACGCTGCAGTTGAATGGGGAAACAAATAAATAATAATATCAATGTGACACTTTTGCTCTAGATTACTGATGTAAAGTTTAGTGTGTCAAATGTCGTCTCACAAGATCGGGCTGGGAAAAGTTCAATGCCAAATTGGCTAGGGCCAGCCCTGGATCCAAGACTGGAAAGTTCGTAGTCTGGAGAACCTACTGGTCAGGTCAGTCCTATTGGTCTGAGACACAGTTACCAATCTCGACATAGTATGTTCGGTCCTCAAGTTGGATCTGTACCACTCTCCCCCAGAGATTCCCACAAAGGTTTTTAGCGTCTCTAGTGAAATCCCAGGGCCCACTGTGTCCAGCAGAACTATAACCATGACCTCGCCTGCATCTATATTTAGCTTGATGTTTATTTATTTACCTTGATCAAGGTGGGCTCTTGAACCGTCTTGCCCAAGAACACAACATCAGATCCCAGCTCTGACCAATGCATACTGTTTGTATCCCATCTCATTAAATGCAGACGCACTAACTTCTCTCACCTCTGATGGTTTAGTGCTTTGCCTATTGATTCTGCAGAAACCCTGTTGTTTCTTGGTAATCTTTGTGTGATTTCTAGTTCTTTTTCATTTCTTTACACTTGTCAACGCCACCAAGTTTCTTTTGAAACGGGTGGACCCTGCATTTAAAATAATTGGTTCATGACAATCATTAGAAGTTTTGCGTTCCAACTATTTATCAGTCTGAATAGAAAAGAAAGAAATATATAGTCTGGCCAGGCTGCTTTAGACATGGACAGTTCCTTCAGAATTGCCAGAGAACGCACACGACTGACCTGTTCACACTGTGCGAGTGACATGACCCAGCGAGGGGGTGCGTAGCTATGTGCGTAACATGTCAGAACATCCTGCGATTGTCAGTCTTACTTTCATCCTGACAAGCTAATCTCGGGTCGTAGCCTCCTGTCCACTGTAAGAGAGAGAGGGGCTGAAAGACTTCATCCAGTTTTGACCTTAATTTAAACCCAATTTAAGATCTCACCAATCCAAATAGTTATGTGGTGGTACTATATTTGCGAGTTACTGTTCTTCAAATCCATATTTACCAACATTTCAAGCGCTGATTACTCCCATCCTCTATCCCTCTGTCCCTTCTCTCTTGTTCTTCCTCTGTTTGATGTGTCCCTCTGCCTGCTCCAGCTCGGTTAATGGACCATCCCAGCGGGGCTCACGGCGTGACATTTGCTATTATCAACGTGACATTTGACAGCTATTGCTCCTTATTGACGCCGGTCCGGATGGCTTTGTGACTCTTGACCTCTCACACCTCATAGCATTTAGCTCAAACCTAACTGCCACGAGAGCTATAACCCAGAAAATCGTCTCCTCTTGCCGCTGTGGCTTAGAAATAGCGCAAGACTTTTCCAAGAATTCTACAGATGTTGATCAGTTCAAAGACAAATGTACAGGGAGCATATTCCGTATCAATTTTTTAAACTCCATTATTTATTTACATTCTAGGCTGATCAATGCTGTTTTTATTGCTTTATCCATATTTATGTGACCAAGTATTTTCCCTTTTGGATCCAATGAACTGTTTCTTCCCGACAATACTAAATCCTTACCTGTAAAGAGTCAAAGCAAATGTAGATTTAGATTGTTTATTGTCAACGGGAGGACTAAGCCAGGGCCAAACAGGGACTAAATGAGGTCTAAATGAGGGCTGACCCTTTTTTCGTCGAGTACATTTTGTACACAGGACGATTCAAAGTGCTTTACAGAGCAAGGGCCTACAAGATGGCAAAATGAATCCATAACACATAAATAGAATCAAGAATTAGATCAATGAAAAGCAAAGAGTGGATAAAGTACATTACAGTGTTAATTTTGTCGCCTAAAATATTTTGTCATCATTCGTCTTCAAAGTAATTTTTTGCTTTCTACAATTAGACTAAACATTAATTCAATGTTGTTCATGAGACTGTAACTATGACTAAAATATCCAGATGTTTTAGTTGACTAAATATGACTAAATAAAAATGTAAAGAGGAGACTAAAATCATCAAAATGTCCAATGACAGTCACAAAGGAACAGGTTCATAATTTTTCCAAGTCAGAACAAACTTGAAGCAGAGGGCATTAATGAAATATGATTATGATAGATATTATAAATGCAAAATTGACTAAATAAATTTTAGATTTAGTGGACTTTAGTGGACTGTATACTGCTGGATATCGAATTTCCCTGTCTGTCTGTCTGTCTGTCTGTCTGTCTGTCTGTCTGTCTGTCTGTCTGTCTGTCATTAAGAGACTTGTACACAAGCAGCGCAGTCATGAAGCAAGGTTGCCCAAGAGGGATGGGTCAAATGCAGTGGGCTAATATCTTTCCTGGGACTTACTTATCTTGTCATCAACCACCCACCATTTGAGAAAACAAAGAAAATATGCACTTTTGTCAGGTCCATTAAGGCTTTGTGACAACCTGTTTTTGTATAGACTTTTCAAAATGCTCTGACTTTGAAATAATTGATGTCTGCCATTAAACTGTATTCCCTTAGCAATAAAATCCTAACCTTCATCGCACCGAGTTTGAACGACATCTGGACCCGGGAACCTAAAACAATAGGAAAAGCGGTGTTGGGTTTATCCAGAGGGGAACAGCCCGAGGCCACCTGTGTCTTTAATGAACAAATCTAATTTACAAAGTCTCTCTGGGCGATGACATCTGAAAGGCCACACGTCTCACGGTTCCCGAAGTGAATGGCATCATGGGAGAACTGTGGCCCTGTGTTGTTCTAAGTTTGCAGAATTCCACATGATATGACCGTGATATGAAAAGGTACAGGCCCAAAGTAATGCTTGGCAAGTCATCTTTGGCTTATTGCTGTGGTTAAGCTGTTGACTCAGTGTACATTTGACCACTAACTGGAGGGTTGGTGGTTTGATCGAAGGTACATTTTGGAAAAAGTTATGAATTTGAGTCTTCTGTCCCATGCCCAAACTGAACCAGCACAACTGGTTCAGTTTGGGCACGGGACAGTTGGTGTTTCCAGTGCCTAAAGGATGCGATGGACAGGATGCTTGTTGGACCGGTTCGGCGGTGAGTGGGGGGAAGACACATACATTTGTCATATTTAGCCAAGAGCTTACCTGTTTTGGCGATCAGCAGTTATTCTGAGAGAAAGGCAAGTTAATGATAAGCTAAAATGTTAGCTAGCTTTGAGCAATAGGTGTTTCCGGTTGGGTGCTTGCTTCAAGACGAAAGACAGTGGCGCAGAGAGGTTAAATAGGAAGGAAGGAATAGCTTTCATATCTGTGCCACCCGTTGGTCACTCCCATTGTGGTCGAGACCGGTTTAATCAATGAAACGCCATCACCAAATGGAACCGCTCTCAAGTGACCGACATCATTCTGCCCCCATCAGATGGCAGCTTTTACAACCTACGTGGCCTCACTTATCCAACCCTTTCTGTAACAGGAAACCAAGTGGAACATCTAACAATCTTTTCATTCTCAAGAAAAATGGCTACAGTGTTTGATTGCCACCTTGAGACTTGAAACTTGGCAGAACTCACGAGACAAAAGTTCAATGATGCACACTAAATACAAGCATTCCTGTAGTTCTCTTCCATTACAAGTGCAGCTGTGGTCAACGAATAACCATGGTTAGACACACTTCAAACACTCGCTTTTGGGAAATGGATTTTCAGCACGCTCACCGGTCCAGGTTCAGTGAAAGCAGGAGAAATAAATCTGCTGTGCGATTATTAGGGAAAGGCAAAGATTACGCTGAACAAAAGTAAGGATTTTCCTGCACCTGGCCTTAAAATGACCGGAGCAGACCGAGTTAGCAAGAGGGGCTACTCACTTGGCCTTCACGCATCACTTCTTTAGCCTTAGCAGCCATTTCCACGCTAGGGGCTGCAACAGTTGGCTGAATGGTAGATTGGGTGTAAAAGCTATACATTACAGCCTGCACGGAGAGGTGACTTCACGATTTTCACTGCCTAAACACAAGAGAAATTACCCACTGAAGTGCAGTTTGTGGTCTGACTCAAAGCGTCCCAAAGCAATGGGTGGAAAATGTAACTGACTGAAATGAGGCCACAAGTGAAACTTTACAGCTACAGAGCTTTCACTGAGTGTTGCCAGGACGCCAGGACATCTCAATAGTTGTGCAAATAGAGAAATAATTCAATGGAGCCTTTTTGAACTTTGGGGAGCAACCAGAGATTTGTAAATCTTATTGAACTTGCCATAGTTAAATAGTGCATTTTCGTTGTCCAATGATGTACTCCCCTTGATGTTGATGGCATAATTGCAATTGGAGGTCCTTTATACTAACATGGTCAATTCACTGTTTTGAAAGAAATCTCCTAAATGAAAATCTACAAATGATTAACCATATGTTAGTGATTCAAGCCGTACATTTTCCACATTACTCTTTTCAATTGACAACAATCGCACCATTTTGACTGAATAATGACAGAGATGAATATCCCTTCAGTTCATTTGTGCTGACAGAAAAGTCGTTGAACTTTGTGCTAGTTTTTTCTTTTTTCATGTGTATAAGCCCGGTAATTACAGGGATATGAATCAGTTTATTGTCATGTAGATACGTTTTCATTGTTGTTTTATGTGGATGTATGGATGTTTACCATGACTGTGTTTGTGCCTGTTGGTGAATTGATTAAAAAAGGCAAACTCTGCCAATCCTCTCCAATGTTAAACTATAAAGGCACATCATCTTTTGCAATTAAGTAGAGTCTTGCTTGATCAATAGAGCGATAGTTCACATTCAGACATGCTGGACTTCCCCTTATTCTTTTAGCAATTCTACCACTGCCTTTTGTTTACTTTCTCTGTTTGCTTGCAGTTTGTAGGTGGCTGCTGCGCGGTGGCTGTGACATGTCCAATTTGCCCTGGAATATATCTCACTATTAGCCTGAATCGGAGTAAGTGTGATGCCGGCCATAAATAGGCCTTGTTAGCCGCTGTAATAGTCTGCGTGTGTGCGGGCCCATTCGAACCGGGGGTGGCTTTTTAAACTTTTTTTTTTTTTTTCCTCCCCCCCCTCCCCATCATTTCTTCCCGGTGTAATAAGGTTACTTTTCAATTGCTACCAGGTGCGTGAGTGAGACAGAGACATTGGAGAATTTGAGACTCGCAGCGCGCTCCATTTGTTTCAATCTGCCCCATTGATTTATTTGTCGGACTTGGATTTTTCTCTCGTTCCCATGCTTATTTTCTTTCGCTCTTGCGCCTTTTATTCCGTTCCAGTTTCCAGCCCTCTTCTCTGAGTTTCTTTTATGCCTGTATTTGCACAGAGCCCTTTTCTCTTTTTTTTTCTTCAACAAGTGAAGGATCATTTAGCTTCAGATATATGTGTCCTGTCTACACGCGAGGCCTCTATTTTGGCGCCAAAGCAGATTCCCCTTTAACAATAGTAACCGATACGTCACGGTTATTTCTGACAGTTCAGAGGTGTGTTGTTTGGGTTACGGAGCAGACACAAAGCTAAATTTAACTTGTGTTGCAAACTGCAGTTGTCGGCGTCAGGGGAAGAAAACATGAAGTCAATCTTGAGCCTGTCGATCATATTTATCCACATTATGTATTATGATCTTTGCTAATTAAAAGTATTACTGGTATTCACTTACCACTTAGTAGGTATGCACTTTACACTTTGCTAATACGTGTTATTATGTTTACATTTATTTGTTAAAATCTTACTAACATTTGTTTAATACTTACTTTACTTTTTTTTTTCAAGCACAGTTAAAACCAGAAATGGAGGAAATAGCATCCTTAGAGGTACAATATATCATATACATGTTAGTTATAGCTATAGTTTACTTTGGGTTGGCTAAAATAGCATGATACAGATACTTTAAAGGGACTATGCGGAGTTTAAAAATGTTAAAATTAAGTATTTTCCTCCCCCTACATGTTTCAACAATGTCCTATGGTGTAGAAAGAGCCCAGACCTGTTCACCACAACTGCCTCTAAAATCCTGCACTGTCACTCAAAAAGGTGTTAATTCGGGTCCGAAGTGCCGTCAGGCACGAGCTTAATATTGAAGGTGCAGTTACACGTATTACCTGAGGTGGCAGTAGTGAGTATAAAATGGCTAACTTGCATCTAGCCCCTTTAAATACATACAACTGCAGATCTTATACAACAACACCCAGCTTTATTTGGTGCTGCACTTTATTTGGTTGAGTTTGTCATTTTTTCGTTCATACATCATACATACTATGTAAATGTACTTAACTTATATTCCTAAATTACTGAAAAGAGTAACATATTTTCAGTAACTTGTTACTTCTGTAATACATTAAAATAATAATAATACCTCAAGAGGGAAACTAGACTATGAAAACTGGTTTGAAAATGTAAAAAATTGGGTGATGTAAGCCACACAACTGATGCACAACTGCAAGCTTTCCTTTGAGCCACCCTGTACAGGATCATTGAGTACCCAAATGATATGTAAAAGCACTACGCGCATTCTGATGAGATGCCCAATAACTAGCTTAAGTTTTGTCATGTCAGTCTCCTTCCAGCCACTCTGCTCTTCCGTCTTCCCGTCTCATGCCTCCGACAGCCAAGTGTACTTGTCAAAAAACGCCAACATGAGTTAGCCCGAAAATCCCTAATGAGGAGCTGCGGACCATGCGGCTAACAGCTATTATATCAGTGTATTTTGTGAGGTCAGACGCAGATCCGGCGGGTCGGCTTTCGCTAACAGGCGAGTGGGATGGTGTCATGACTCCAATATCTTTGAGGTTGTCCGGGCACGTCTCTCACTCCTACTCGCTCCTCACTGATTCACTCGCCAAATCTGCTCTCATTAAAAACATGGGCAGGAAGTGCGGCCTGGACACTTGTTGCAGTTGTTTATTGGAGGACTGTTGAATGTTGGGCTGCAGCCGGAGAGCAGCGGTGAGTTTATACCGAATTTTGTCAAACATTCACAGGGTTTTCAAATAAACTTAACTGTCTGATCTGTGACTGCAGTTTACTGGACATTTTGCAGATGTTTTGTGCTTTCTAATTCAAGCCCAGAACGAGAAAAAGACGGCTTCAAACAAGAGATGAGGCACAGTGTGAAATGTGAAAATAAGAAAATACAACATTTTGCAATTCATAGGTACAACTTAATTTGAGTTTGTTTTTTGTTCTTTTCAATTTTCTTCAGATTTTCAGATCATTACGAACCCCTTGTTAAGCAGAAATAATTCCAAGAACCCATGAACACTCCTATTTGTGATGTTTTGATCAATTAAGTATTAATGAAATGTAGTATTATGGATTTCCACACTCTCTTCTGTTAATTTTCTGTGACTGAAAGATCCTTTTGTCTGATAAATAACATTCATTTCCTCCATCCATCCATCCATTTTCTTCCGCTTTATCCGGGGCCGGGTCGCGGGGGCAGCAGTCTCAGCAGAGATGCCCAAACTTCCCGATCCACACACACCTCCTCCAGCTGTTCTGGGGGGACCCCGAGGCGACACCAGGCCAGCTCGGAGACATAGTCCCACCACCGTGTCCTGGGCCTTCCACGAGGCCTTGTCCCACTAGGACATGCCTGGAACACCTCCCGCGGGAGGCGACCAGGAGGCATCCGGAACAGATGCCCGAGCCACCTCAGCTGGCTCCTTTCGACGTGAAGGAGCAGCGACTCTACTCCGAGCTCCTCCCGGGTAACTGAGCTCCTCACCCGATCTCGGAGGGTGCGCCCAGCCACCCTGCGAAGGAAACTCATTTCGGCCGCTTGTATTCGCGATCTTGTCCTTTCGGTCATGACCCAAATCTCATGACCATAGGTGAGGGTGGGAACGTAGATCGATCGGTAAATCGAGAGCTTTGCCCCCCGACTCAGCTCCCTCTTCACCACGACAGACCGATACAGCGACCGCATCACTGCTGACGCCGCACCGATCCGTCTATCGATCTCACGCTCCATCCGTCCCCCACTCGTGAACAAGACCCCGAGATACTTGAACTCCTCCACTTGAGGCAAGGACTCCCCACCGACCTGAAGAGGGGAAGCCACCTTTTTCCGGTGGAGAACCATGGCCTCAGATTTGGAGGTGCTGATCCTCATCCCGGCCGCTACACACTCGGCTGCAAACCGCCCCAGTGTGTGCTGAAGGTCCTGGTTCGTTGAAGCCATCAGAACAACATCGTCCGCAAACAGCAGAGATGAGACTCTGAGGCTCCCAAACCGGACACCCTCCGGCCCCTGGCTGCGCCTAGAAATTCTGTCCATAAAAGTAATGAACAGAACCGGTGACAAAGGGCAGCCCTGGCGGAGACCAACACGCACCGGGAACAGGTCTGACTTACTGCCGGCAATGCGAACCAAGCTCCTGCTGCGGTCATACAGGGAACGGACAGCCCTTAGCAGAGGGCCCCGGACCCCATACCTCCCGGAGCACCCCCACAGGGCACCACGAGGGACGCGGTCGAACACTTTCTCCAGATCCACAAAACACATGTGGACTGGTTGGGCGAACTCCCACGAACCCTCGAGTACCCGATGAAGGGTATAGAGTTGGTCCAGTGTGCCACGACCAGGACGAAAACCGCATTGTTCCTCCTGGATCCGAGGTTCAACTATCGGCCGGATTCTCCTCTCCAGCACCCCGGAATAGACCTTACCGGGGAGGCTAAGGAGGGTGATTCCTCTGTAATTGGAACACACCCTCCGATCCCCCTTTTTAAAGAGAGGGACCACCACCCCGGTCTGCCAATCCAGAGGCACTGTCCCCGACCGCCACGCGATGTTGCAGAGACGTGTCAGCCAAGACAGTCCTACAACATCCAGAGACTTAAGGTACTCAGGACGGATCTCATCCACCCCCGGAGCCTTGCCACCAAGGAGCTTTCTCACCACCTCGGTGACTTCAGCCCCGGTGATGGGCGAGCCCACCTCCGAGTCCCCAGCCTCTGCTTCCTCATTGGAAGACGTGACGACGAAGTACTCCTTCCACCGCCCGACGACATCCCCAGTCGAGGTCAGCAGCTCCCCACCCGCACTGTAAACAGTGTTGGTGAAGCACTGCTTCCCCCTCCTGAGGCGCCGGATGGTTTGCCAGAATCTCTTCGAGGCCGACCGATAGTCTTCCTCCATGGCCTCCCCGAACTCCTCCCAGACCCGAGTTTTAGCCTCCGCGACCGCACGAGCCGCAGCACGCTTGGCCTGCCGGTACCTCTCAGCTGCCTCAGGAGTCCCACAAGCCAATAAGGCCAGGTAGGACTCCTTCTTCAGCTTGACGGCATCCCTTACTTCCGGGCGCCACCACCGGGTTCGGGGATTGCCGCCGCGACAGGCACCAGAGACCTTACGGCCACAACTACGAGCAGCCGCATCGACAATGGAGGAGGAGAACAGAGTCCACTCTGACTCCATGTCCCCCGCCTCCCCCGGAATCTGGGTGAAGCTCTTCCGGAGGTGGGAGTTGAAGACCCCACTGACAGAGGGATCCACCAGACGTTCCCAGCAGACCCTCACAACACGCTTGGGCCTGCCAGGTCTGACCGGCTTCCTCCCCTGCCAGCGGATCCAGCTCACCACCAGGTGGTGATCAGTTGACAGCTCCGCCCCTCTCTTCACCCGAGTGTCTGAGACACGCGGCCGGAGATCAGACGACACAACTACAAAGTCGATCATCGACCTCCTGCCTAGGGTGTCCTGGTGCCACGTGCACTTATGGACACCCTTGTGCTCGAACATGGTGTTCGTTATGGACAAACTGCGACTAGCACAGAAGTCCAATAACAGAACACCACTCGGGTTCAGATCGGGGAGGCCGTTCTTCCCAATCACCCCCTCCCAGGTCTCACTGTCGTTACCCACGTGGGCGTTGAAGTCCCCCAGCAGAACAATGGAGTCCCCAGTCGGAGCACTATCTAGTACCCCTCCCAGGGACTCCAAGAAGGCCGGGTACTCTGCACCGATGTTGGGCCCGTAGGCCGAAACAACGGTGAGAGACCTGTCCCCGACCCGAAGGCGTAGGGACGCGACCCTCTCGTCCACCGGGGTGAACTCCAACACGTGACGGCTGAGCTGGGGGGATATGAGCAAACCCACCCCAGCCCGCCGCCTCTCCCCGCGGGCAACTCCAGAAAAATGGAGAGTCCAGCCTCTCTCCAGGAGTTGGGATCCGGAACCCAAGCTGTGCGTGGAGGTGAGCCCGACTATATCTAGTCGGTATCTCTCAACCTCCCGCACAAGCTCAGGCTCCTTCCCCCCCAGCGAGGTGACGTTCCATGTCCCGAACGCCAGAAGCTGTGCATGTGGACCAGGTCGTCGAGGCACCTGCCTCTGACTGCCACCCAGTCCTCTCCGCACCCGACCCCTACGGATCCCTCTGCGGGTGGTGGGTCCACAGGAGGGCGGGCCCACGTCGTCCCTTCGGGCTGGGCCCGGCCGGGCCCCGTGGGCAGAGACCCGGCCACCAGACGCTCGCGTTCGGGCCCCAACCCCAGGTCTGGCTCCAGGGTGGGGCCCCGGCTGCGCCATGCCGGGCGACGTCACGGTCCTTGAATGTCGTACGTCCATGAGGGTCTTCTGAACTGCTCTTCGTCTGACCCGTCACCTCGGACCTGTTTGCCATGGGAGACCCTACCAGGGGCATAAAGCCCCAGACAACATAGCTCCTCGGATCATTCGGGCACTCAAACAACCCCACCACGTTAAGGTAGCAGTTCATGGGGTGCATTCATTTTCATCATTTCCTCTGAAATCAAAAATATATTTTCGAGAATGATGCACTGTAGCTTGAATAGTGATGTAAAATACTGTTTATTAATCTCTTAATCCCCACCTGAATCAAGCACATTTTCTCCAATTTGGCATTACCCTTTTTTAAATAGAAAAAAAGAAAAAGAAAAATTCAACTAAAACGCAAACTACAAAAACAGGACACAAAAGCAACAAAGAAGCAAGAAAACGTGCCAGGACAGCAATAATAGCATAATATTAAGAAGAAGAAAAAAAACGCATCAAGAAAGATTGCGGATACAAGCGGCCGAAATGAGCTTCCTTCGCAGGGTGGCTGGGCGCACCCTTCGTGATCGGGAGGAGCTTGGAGTAGAGTCGCTGCTCCTTCACGTTGAAAGGAGCCAGCTGTGGTGGTTAGGGCATCTGTTCTGGATGCCTCCTGGCCGCCTCCATAGGGAGGTGTTCCAGGTATGTCTTATGGGGACAAGGCCTTGTGGAAGGCCCAGGACACGCTGGAGGCACTATGTCTCCAAGCTGGCCTGGTGTCGCCTCAGCGCTCCCCAGAACAGCTGGAGGAGGTGTGCGTGGATTGGAAAGTCGAGGCTGAGATGCCTCCACGACTCGGCCCCGGATAAAGCGGAAGAAAATGGATGGATGGCAACAAAAAAGCACAAAAAGCGATGAAAAAGTGATGAAAAGTTGCAATCAGTTTTGTAGGTCTTAGCTTACAAATAAGGCTGGCCTGGCCTGTAGGCTGTAAGCTACCGTCGAGCTCTTAGATTTGGGTAATGTCGAACTGGAGAAAATACCTTACTGGGGTAAGAGGTCAAATTCAAGTCATTAAAACGTATAATTCCATACATACGTGCAGGGTTTCAGGTCACAACATCAATTCTAACATCAATACTATTTAATTCAGATGAGGGACTGATAAACTATTACTGTTAAAATTGTCTTGGCGTTCTACAGTGAGATCATGTATCACTAATTTGATCAATCTCATTGTTTGGTGAAGCGTGGCCAATTCACAACGATTCTGAACACTGAAAAAACAGTACAAAATGCATTATTTTGAACGATGAAATCTAAAATCCCTGAGTCTCTGCTCTCAGGTCAAAAATCTCTACTAACCATGAGATATCTTGCACAGTGAAAGTCTAGTTAGCTTTGGAACCTGGATGTTTCTGTTTCACTGCTTTATTTAAGTGTCATAAACTGTATAAAGACTATCAACCGCTTGTAATTAGCCTTTCTCTGTACATGATATCCCATGCTAAGACGAGATTCCGGTCCATGTATCACTGTTCTGCATTGCTACACTAGTGAAGATTAATGAAGCGCGTTCAGTTACACCTCAGTAAAGGGTGCAGCGAGGTTTGTATTTCAATACGGAGACTTATTTAAAGAGTTTGGCCTTTTTGTGCTCAACATTATTGCAATGACAAGATTCAAACAGGAAGTGTGTGGCATTAAGGGGGATACCACAGCCTTTTTTTTTTTTTTTTTGGGGGGGGGGGGGGGGGGGTCAGTTTATTTTCACACACTTTCACCTGGTTCTAAGTTTCCTATTGATTTATAAGGGAAATTGTAAATTCAACAACATCTTTTTCAAGTCCTACAAGACTCTTTTGGAGGTTTGTACAGAGGGATTTAAAAATGTTTATATTGTATTCAGGTCCTGCACAAACATTATGGACACCGTTTGATAAAAAAGAAAGAGAGAGAAGAACGGGATAATTGATTCCTTATTACTGGTTAAATATTTATTTTCTTTTGGTAATAATTTATATTAAGGTGTGCTTGTTAAGTATTAATAAGGTATTAATAAGCATTAATAATATGGCTTTCATTCTTTTATCTGTTAACATACAAATAGGCCATTAATAATAGTTATTCATAGCCAACCCTTAACCTAACCCTAAAATGATTACTAATGCTTATTAATACTTTATGAGCACACCTTAATCTAAAGCGATACCTTTATTTCTTCTTTCTCTTGTATTTTTTTCTTTACACCAGCACTCTGCCACCCACCAAGGCACTTCCCATAATCAATGTTATTGATATGCACAGTCACCCATGAAAACCACACACACCTACACGCACATGCACATATTCGTGAGGAGACAAAACCAAGAATATTTACTATATAATGCTAATTTGTGGATTTTGTATCCATTGTTATTGTCTTTTATGGTCATCCAAAACACCTCCCTTTTCTTCAAGTCTATTGTCTTGTGATCGGTGTTATATGTATTTGTGTTAACACAATAAATACAACATTTAAAACATTAAAAAACACATTCATAGCCTGATTTGTTTTAGCTCCCCCAAAAACAGACATAATAATAATAATTCCAAGCAATCTCCCATATTTTTTCAACAATCGCTAGTTTTATTTTAATCAAGGTATCTAAAATCTTCTCAGAAAAACAAACACATTAATCAACAAAATAAAAGCATACATTTAAACCTTGCTTTATTAATTATTTGGATTTTTTTTATATGGAAAACATTAAATAAAAGAAAACTTGGAATATTTTTTATATAACTTTTTTTTTTTTATATCTCTAAAAATCTGTTTTCCCGTCCCATCGTGAAACATGTCGCGCTCGGGAAAAAAAAAAGAAAAAAAAAGTGATTTGTTATCCCACACCGTCTCATAAATATTCTAACAGTGTAAACAGGCTGCACAGATTCATTTGGTTTGAGAACTTTATTGGGAGATAATGAGTTGAGATGCGTCCTCCGGGTGATGTCAAAGGAGAGACAGTTGAAGTAGAAGTGAGTCAGTACTTTTGGGAGCGATCACAACTCAGAACACAAGTTACTTTGAAATTCTGACACACACAAGAGGGATTTAGGAGAGATTATAAAGCTGTTAACTACTCACGGTGTTCATTGGACTTTGTTTTGTCACACTCGAGATTTAGGAGTGTCTCTTTGTTGGGGACTCTACACCTTGGGTCGCCCATTCCCAAGTCATTCCTCAAATGAACTTGA
This sequence comes from Gobius niger, assembly GCF_951799975.1. Taxonomy (NCBI): domain Eukaryota; kingdom Metazoa; phylum Chordata; class Actinopteri; order Gobiiformes; family Gobiidae; genus Gobius; species Gobius niger. The sequence continues at coordinate 30,066,012 of NC_136854.1, forward strand.
TGTATTTTTGATTGATTTGAAGCAGTATTTTTATAGTGAAATCAAACCAAATATAAAACATACTATCAAAGAAAAAATTAGATCAAAATGTATTCATTGATGTGCATTGAAATTTAAAATTCAATAAAACTGTTGGTGAGGGGTGGAAGCACAGGAAGGGCAGGGAAGGGAGGTAGTTCAGCTTCATGATAGCCTGGTGGATAAAACCGTTCTTCAGTCGACTGGACCTGGCCCATGGATTTCGCGGTCTCCTCCCTGAAGGCATCACCTTGAAGAGACAAATAAAGCAGATTATGTTGTGCACCTGAATTTATTGTAAATATAAAATATATCTTTCTGGGGAATTGTTGGTCTGGTGATATGACCAAAAAGTTTGGGCACCCCTGTGAAAACAGACAATATAGTCCCAGCTACTGTACTAACTTCAACTTTACGTTTATCCCTAACATTTGCACCCAAGTTAATCCGTATTGTTTAAAGGGACTATAAGGAGTTTAAAAATGTTAAAATTAAGTATTTTTCTCCCCCTACATGTTCCAGCCATGTCCTAATGTGTAGAATGAGCTCAGACCTGTTCACCACAACTGCCTCTAAAATCCTGTACGGTCACTCAAAAATGTGTCACTTCGGCCCGAATTGCCGTCATGCACGAGCTTAATATAGAAGGTGCAGTTACACATATGGCCTGAGGTGGCAGTAGTGAGTATAAAATGTCAAACTTGCTTCCAGCCCCTTTAAGGAGAAACCATAGATTTTTCATGCAGTTTTGATTTGCAGCTAGTGTTCTTCCTTAACATCTTAATGTGAGAGAAAAAAGACAAGCCAAACTCACCCTTATTTTATGAACTATAACTACAACAGCACAGCGGTCCCTCGTCTTTCATACACATATTCATTCACAAATATTGACATATTTGGTATCCACGTGTAGCACGGAAAGCAACCAAGGTGACACGCTTATCACAATATGGACATTTCTTTTCTGGAAGACAGCTGAGGCAATTTTGGCCATTTTTCTGAATAAAATGCCTTACTATATTTTTTAATAATTATATCAGTAATGAAAGTGAAGCTAGAAGCTACCAAGCTGTTCCACATTTTCCCTGTTTAAATACAGTTATGTGAAGCATTACAGGATCCAAGTCTAGTTACACAAACTTAAACATGTCGATTTTGTAAGCGGATAAAAAAGGGGTACTATATTGTAAGGCGTAATAATACCTTAGGAGCACTTCGACGTCCGCGCAGTAAAGTCAAAGTGCTCTTAATATTATTAGCTTCTAACTTCACCCCAGTTTGGAACTATACCTTTGCTGGGAGAGGCTAAATGCTAACAACATTTGAGCGACTGAGCGCACGCACAAAGAGCAGGTACGCATCAACTCGTCTAAGCTAAGGAAAGAACATATCTCAGGATGCAGAAACGGTGGCCTGTTCCTTTAACAGTTGTGCAGTGATTGATGAGGATTGTTTTGGACAACAGACAGAACAAATCATTCAACTGTCCTCCTCACTGTGCTTTGCGATGCAAGTTTATTCCTATGGCTCATCCAGTTCACCCTTCTGTGCTTTACAAGTTATCTCTTGAGTTTATATATATATGTATTTTTACCTCTCTGTACGGTGCCTGCTGTGCCTGAGCTTGTTCTGTGTGACATTTGCCTCGTGGCTCTTGTCTGTGACTGCTCATTTTCACCTGCTTCTTTCCGAGACCTTCACTCGACGAGAGCTCTTGATGAAGTGAATGCAGTGTAAATGACTTAGCCTTTCAATAAGTGCTTTCACAAAGTGCATCACAAAAGTAGCAATCCACGCATGAATGCACTTAAAGAGCAACTAACCCCCAAATCAACTTTTTTTTTGGAAGATAAGTACCTAGTAGTGTTGTCTACATGTCTTTGACAGTTTAGTGCATATTTGCCTAAATCCTGTCTATGAGCCCAAGAACTGCCTGTGTGGCACCCGCTGCGCTTTAAAGTCTACAGCATTTTTACTTGTTTTACATATCGCACTTTGAGCTCTTTGCACATTCTTTTTCCAATGTGGTTTTTCAAACTGCAAATGGCCAATAAATGAATCTGAATCTGAATGTGAGCATTTCAATTCTGCGACTCTGTGTGTGGTTTGCTCTAAAGATCTTATCACCAGATATTACATAATACAGCAATTACGGCATCAATATGTTGTGTATTCTTTTTGTATGGAATGTAATGGAATGTTACTTGTTGAGCTCTTTTCACCTCAAACAAGTCAGCCAAGGCCTTCGACTCATGGGAAGGGAATGTCTGACATTTAATAAAGGGGGAGTATTTTGCAAAATCAAGCTTTTTACCACGTTACAAAGTTAATATCTCATCAAAAACACACATGGAGCTGTGTTTCGAGCCGCTCACACATCTTTGAGTAGTCTTCGGATCTTCCCCAGTGGATCTTCTTAGCACAACACTACTATTAAGCATTGCTTTTTTGAAGAGGAGGGGTTTAGGGAGCTCACTTGGAGGATCAGGAAGTGAAACTACTTAACTATGCATTGAGTTGCCCTGTGTACGAAAACGTGTGGTTTCAGATCAATATTGCATTTTCTAACCAACAAAGTATAAGGTAGTGATAAGGATGTGTTTGACCTGCAATACACAGAATAGCTCCTCTTTAATCTCGAAAGCCCCACTGCGTTTCATAACCTGTTTTTCAGAGGAGTCCTGGCTCAAAAGGGACATGACATTACCTTTGCATTCACTGAACTCATGCACTGATCTAGTCAAAATTGCGGCTAAAACAAATAATTAGCTATTGTCCTCTGAGCCACACACATTATGCTGTGAATACCCCGTAATGAACTGGGTGTAGCAATGTGTTCGGAAGGCAGAACAGACTGAGGGCCTAGCGCAGCACATGCACAACATCAGGAGGGTGCGTTTCATTCGTAAACACTGCGGTCCCAGTTGGGGGCATTGTTGGTGTTGCTTATCGCCGGGCGCACAGGCAGCTTTAGCCCTTCTGTCCCGGTGGGGAGTCTTTTAGTCACAACGTCCACCCCCAAACTCCCCAACCACGCTCTCCACGCCAACACACACCAACCACAACCCACCTCCTGTGCTATAGGTGGTCACAAAACACACACAAATCCATTGCACCGACTTAAGAAGATGGTTATCTCTCTCTGGTCTCAAACTGGCCTAAGCTTGCGAAACAAGACTGGCCAAAATGTGAAACAGAAAAATAAGGAAGTCCATCATGACAATGCTTTATAACAGCAGTGAGAGAATAGGGAGCTTTTGGGGTTAACGCCAAAAGGGCATTTGTTCTGTTGTGCATTTCGACCCATCCTTCTGCACAGCACGGGGCAGTGGGTTCACACTTTGTAGCTCCCTGTCTTATTTCTTGAGGCGACATTTCTTCGACCAGGAGCACCTTGTCCAATCAGGTCTTGACTTCCTGCAAAAAAATGCCATATTTTAATCTACCACGTACTAGCAAGGTTTCTGCGGGTCATTAAAAAGCATGAAAATAAATGAAGGCCTTAGAAGCATGGCAATATATCAAAATTTCTCAAAATATAGTTTTTCCTTACAGAGACTATACCTAATTTTGAACCTTTTTAGTTAAAATGTGACGAAATGCAGATTTTTACCGTCACGGCCGTCCTTCGGTGTCACTACTGTGTGTGTCGAAAAAGGTAAACCCCTTTTCGTCACATATTGACTATTTGGGTTGACCATGCACAACATCAACGAATATGGCGCAAATGTCACACATCAGGCGGATTTTCTCACAAATACTTTACCTTACAAAAAGAAAACACAACAATTATGTATAGCTCCTTTAAAGACAGAACCCTCAATAATTATGTTGCTAAATACGTTGCTTTATTTTTGTTGTTGTCAAAAACAGAATAACTATGGTCTGAAACTAACTGACTGATGTTTCATGCTCTCTTTTGCCGAAAGTATCCCATTATGTCCAATTTAGTTTTGAATATAAAAAATATCGCCATATTTCCCTGTTTTATGAAATGTTTGCAATCTTATGAATCAATACATGCTGAGATCGTCTGCATTTGTGGCATTAAAATTGTAGCATTTCAGCATTAAAATGGCATTTAAAGGCATTATATTGGACTTGCTGCCACCTGTAGAAACTCTAGTGTTACTCTTGTCCAGTTCCCAATTTCATTCCCTGACTGCATGGGATGTTCCTGTGGAGGTTCACACGTCCCGTGTCACTGTAGGATCATAGAGCAATGCCACTCGCTTTAGGGTAGGCCTTCTTCAGTTCATCAGAAAGTTTGCGCTCTTTTCCCTAAAACAACACACAACACTTCACACGGCACTGCACACGCCTTTTATTGTTACGTATAAACATTGTTGTTCATACTGGCTCACAGAGCGGAGGTATTGCTGCACAGTGTCAAATGAAGACACAAATAAAGTGTGTGATAAATGACAAATCAAAAACGTACTCAGTGCTTTGATGTTAAAGAGAGAGTAAGGTTTAAAAAACTGTGTGCAAACTATAAAGATGTATGTGTGTTGAAATGTTTAGAGGAATTAATGCAAGCTGTAGGTGATTTGGCGCTGTCAAAAGTGTCTGATCAATAAAAGTTTGTTTTTTCTAACCTTGTTACCACATTACCTTGAAATAAAGTAGAACAAACAATAAAAAAAGACAAATCTTAAAGTCACTCCATATAACTTGTGTGTTTTTTTCTGAAATGTCAAAAATAAGTGAATACAATTTTAAGAAAAGCTACATTTTCCATTCAAAATGCTCAACTCTTCTTCAAAGCCTTTGTACTTGTAATTTAAAAAGAAAGGGGAGGAAAAAAAAACTCCTTTGAAGGAGGTGAAAAATGTCCTGCTATGAATGAGGCTCCACCACGAAAAGAACAGAAGGGCAAACGTAAAATTGAAATTGGGAAATAAAATGAAAAAAAAAATGAAAAAAAAGCCCAACACCGTGACTGTGGCAGCACCTGCAGTTTGGCACAAAATGGCCGCCCGGTGCGAGATAGGACGGTGTGGAATACGGTTGGACAGAGAGACATGGGGGACATGGGGGGGCTCTCAGGCTTCACTGCACACAATGCGCCCCATGTACTGCACACTGGATAAATACATTACAATCACAATGACTGAATTCCAGACTTTATACATTATCTCTTTTAGATACGTGTAATTTAGCAGGTTCCAATCCTTAATGCCAGCTCGGTCTGACAACAAACATGTCCAGGTAGAATTAATTACCTCGCAGTGAATTGTATCATCCCGGGACCAATTTACAAAGAACCTTGAGGGCAACAAAAATCAATCTGAGGGCTGCTTTTGTCCCCCTCGGGTCATTGTTTGGACACCGCTGGATGTCAGATGAAGGGCTAACTTTTTTGGGGGGGAGCTCACTAGCTGTGAAGATTTAATTATACTTTACTGCAACTTCGAGTACTTTATTTCTTTCTAGTTTAGTTTTGGTCTAAACAAGACCAAAGTAGTTACAAAGAAGGATAACGAAGGAGTCCAGAATTAAGGATAAAGAAATAACATGAACCACTTAGATTGATCTCAACATGTGCTGAATTTGAATCATTTAAATCTGTTTGTTTACAAAGAAGGAACGATGGCGAATGTAGATCTCAGTACTGGGAACAACAAAATCAAACCTGTTAAGCTGATGGAAGGTCTTTTTTTCACAAAGGTCTTTTTACGATAAGCGGAGCACCAAACAAATTTTATTCCACTTCAAGAAAAAAAAAAGAAGGAAAAAAAATCCAGGCCTTTAACTCCTCTTTTTCGAAGTGCAGGATTAAGACTGGATCTGAGAGAGCAGAGGGGAGCGGCGGGGGTTAAACAAAATGGCGTCCGCGGAGAAGAGGTGATGGCATGAAATGACACACGGCACGTAGACACTGGGGCAAGCAGGGGGTCAAACGGCCCCCGTCAGACGCCCCCACGCAGCGGGCAGGAGACGGGAACCGCGGATAATCGGGACGGGTCAAGTGACGTTTGACACGGAGCCGATCTTCATTGGACTCTGAAGGAAGCGAAGATCAAGCCGTCAAGCGCAGTAACTTTGGGATTTGTCAGCCGATAGAACAATAGATCTCTTGCATCCCATCACGTCTTTGTCTCCCTGTTAGAAAGACAATCCGGTCATATGGCCGAACTATGTGGGGATTTCTTCTTTTACTTTATTATTGGACAGACATTGGGATGAATTTTGATAATGTTCTTTCTTGATGTTCATATTTAAGACCATTTGCATTAGTTTCATTCACTACAAGACGTCAATGAGACAATATATTTCATGATGCACAAATGGTTAGGGTTTAAGAGACGTTTTGGTTTAGTCGTGATAGGTACTGGCTGTACAGATTAAAACCCCTCTCTTTTGGAAACTCCTGTATGACCGAGTGTAAACAAAACATGATTTGCATCTCCTAAACCAATTGCAGACAATTGCAGCCTTTTTTTCCCTCCACGATTTTGATTGACCTCTGTTCCTTCGCAAGCCATAACACTTAACATGACGGAAGTAAACTCTAGTACATATTAAAACATTGATCTACAAAAAACACCAAATAGCAGCACTATGCGGCTAAGCGTTTGCGCTACAGTATGAACTACCCATGTAAAGCAGAAGTTTCAGCAATAAATATTTACTGACCAATTCGTGTTTCATGGCATGTTTATCCCAAACAAAGCAACGGGTTTCGGTAAGATAAGCCCCAACGCTAAATATACAGGGGTCCAAATGCTGCTTGAAAAGAAGCGTGAAGAAGTAAACAGTTTGTACCTCTGGCCCACTACACAGTTTAAGCCATGAACAGACACTCATTATGGCGATTACATACCTCTTTTATGTCCTGATTGTTACATATCTGAACGCGCTTGCAGATTTTTAAGAGAATAAGCCTGTTTTCGCTCACGTTCGCCTCACTGCGCTCTCTGTTAGCAAGTAAGTTAGAAGCCGCTGCCATAACGTTTTATGAATGAATGTTATTTGCCTAATACACGTTTTTTTTTTAAATAATATACCAGAATATTTGAAGAGCTATAATTTGATGCGAAGTATTGCGTTCATCAAAATAATTGACTGAAAATGCGATTTCGGTCATGTCAATATCTCAAACCGTTGGCATGGAGGTGATGTTAAAATACCTTAGATCATGCCCCAAATATGGACCAAATAACCCATAGTAAGCCACAATTCTAGTCTAGTCTCCCGCCTAAATATTTTTGTTCGGAATTGCGTCCAGAAATGTACTTCATCAATCAGCCGGTGAAGCGACTGGCTCCAGCTGTGATCAAATAAAGTCACGGCTTCCGATGCTTCAGTCAGATTGTAAAATCTTTAAAAGCTTCGTAATTGCGACTGTGCCATCAAAACATTTGCATTGGGATTTTTCCCAATCGTGGAACTCACTCACCAAACAATGCAAACCATTATGAAAAAATAAGACAGTATAAGACAACTATGAATGGCCGTATTCAAAAACTATGTTGAATAAAGAGAACCAAAGTATTTATTTCACTCAGGTAGTTTTCATGGGTGAGAAATCCCACTAAAAATACTTTACTTTGAGTGGCCTCCCCTTAGACCTGGATCGTAGCTCTGCTGGAAGCGGGACATCACAAGTCCATATCCTTGGAGCAATATGTGTAGGCTCTCACTCGTCCAGGAGGTATTCCTCGTGGTGATGCTCAAATCGTTGACTACACAGCCTGAGTTTGGATTTGTCAAACTCTCCCAGTCTTCTCCAGCTTGCGACCTAGTGAAAGGGCACCATTCCCGTAATTGGTAGCATTATGTTTGGCTCTCGTCCGTCCAGGAGGTACTGTATATGCCACGCTTCACTACGATCTCCTTGGAGATGCTGCTGCTGTGCTTTGTCCAAAGGTAGCCAAAATATGACATTTAATTACGGTACATACGTTAAGGTTTTCCAAGCGCTCCTTTTGGAGAACCCACTGCAGAAATATAGCTCTGTTTATGTCTAGCTGAGCATTAGGACCTAACCTGGGATGTTCAGAGTAGTTTTAATATACAATTTTAATGTCGCGTTTGATCCAAGTCAAATACAGTTTTTTTACAAATGCTTAAAATTCTGGCATATTTCCTTTCGTTCGATGTGTAAGTATTCAATCAAGCAGGGGAATGAGGGAACATTTTTGATATTCAAAACTATTGGACACAACAGGAAACTTTTGAACAAAAGACAGTGTAAAATTCCAGTCAGAACTGCAGCTGAATTTGTTTTAGACCATAGTTTCTGTGTTGTTGTTTTTTGGTCAAATGAATGCAATAGAAATATCATCAGGGTTCATACAGGCAGAAGAATGTCAATGCTTTTTATTGTCATTGTAATGCCCAAATAAAGAGAAAACTCGGCGCAGATGTTATGGTTTACAAACATTTCAAAGAGAATTAGACGAAACGGGCAGAACATTTTGGTCAATTTCAGCCAAACTTGCTGCTGAATATGATGTAGACCATCATTTTGGTGATGAAGTAATTCTCAAGAAATTTAGATTGAATGTGTTTTAATTACTTTAATATCTTGATTTCAGCATAATTCATAATGACTTTTAAGTTGTTTTTTTAATGTACATTAGAACGAAATCATGAAAATCATGAACATTTGACTTTTTAAGGGAATAAAGCCACAATAAGGCGTATCTGCAATTTCCAACACGACATTGAGAGAGTTTTATTTCGGTAAGATTACAGAAAAATGTTAAAACCATTGAAAGCATGGTAACACTTTATCTTACAGTACCCTTGATTGTACCTACTAAATTTAGTACAATGTAATGTGTTGTAACAACGTGTTATAACTTGCACCTATGGGTTACATGCACATTTAAAATAATATGTATTTATACTGGAGGTACATAAGACCCTAACTTTAAGGGCTTCATGTCTCATTACATTACACACCTCCAAAGTACTTTTACACGTTATTCCATTGTGTATGTGCTACATAGGTACACGTTATTACAGACTGTTGCAAAGCAGATTACATTGTACTAAATTCGGTTAGGTACAATGTATGAAGGTAGTGTAAAATAAAGTGTAACCAAATGAAGCAACATAAGTAAAAAGCTAAAAGCTAAAAGCTCCCGAAGCAGAACAAAAGGTAACATTAAAAACCCAAATATCTTTCCCGCATCACGTGACTATAGCCACACAGCTAGCAGAACGCAGCAACACTACACTGCAGTAGTTTAGCACTATATTGTACAGTATGTGGAATGTGCAGTACTAGCATGTCAGTGTGGTTAGCTGCAAGTAAAGTACTCACATGTATCCACGGAAAGTAGTCCTTTTTTAAAGACAGAAACGTGCTAGATGATGTCCCAATCGATCCAAACGACGACTTGATACATCAACAGTGGCTGGCTCTTTACACCAAGACAATCCCTGACCCAATGCTGAAAATCTTCTATTCGTGCCTATTATTTACATGCTGGGTATAATCCGCCGGCTCCCCCCTGTGCCGTACCTGCCTTCGAGTCGCCACACGAAGTGGTCGCCTGGGGGGTTTCTGACACTGGGGCAAGAAAGCGAAAGAGACAGAGAGACAGTGCATGCCCTCGGGGGTCCGACCCGCGCCGCCACTCGCGCCATCAGGGCACCAGGCTCCAACTGTGATTCCCATGAACAGTCTTTAACGCCGCAAACAAGGGGGCTAGAGAGGGCCAAGGACGACGCTCATGACAAAGCGAGGGACCGACTGAGAATTAGGTTAGAGTGTTGTTGTTTTACTTGTAGAGCGGTTTGGGCTTGATGAGCTCCACTTTGTAAACCTAAGTCTGTAGCTGTAAAAGCAAGGAAATGCAAGGCTTAAGGGTTCATTCAGTAGCATGACCGGCGTTTGTGAATAGTTATTAACAATGAGAGTGTTGGAAAACGCCAAGCAACAGTGCACCGAGCCAAGCACTGTAGATGCACATGCAGCCCATTGGTTCCCCTGCTTGTGTTTGAAGTATTTCCTTTGGTTGTTTGCAGAACAATGTCCTGAATATTTAAAAAATAAATAAACAAATGGGTAGCAGAGAAGCTCGTCTCCTATTCACTACTGGGTGGAGTGACCCGGTGCTTTCTGCAGCCGAGAACTGGTTATTTGCGTCCATGAAACTCCGTGTGGGTTTCCCATGGACGTTCTTCAGTGAAACAAGGCTAAAAGGACAACACACAACGAGATGCATCAAATAGTTGTATTGGTATATTTTTTACTACCTTCTACCTTGAATATATTGCTTTTGTAAGCTTGTTAGTTTCAAGACGCTGTTTGTTAAGGACTATCTGCAAATAGACTGCTACTGAACCCTGAGTTAATTTATATCCGTTTATTGGAGTGGCTCTTTCTTTTGAAGTCCAATATTTGTGTCTGTTTTTTTATCCTTAAGTAAATCATTATTCCACTATCCTCATGATACAGATTCTTCTCATGACTACAGCTGTGGAATTAGTGATGAAAATGTGAAGAATTGTTCAGGTCAAGGAAGCACCTACGCATCTGAGTGAAGGAGACTGATCGTACTGTACAGTGTGCCACAAAAAGCTGGAACTGAAATATTCCTTTATGTAGCAGGAATGTTTCGGGTATTGCATTCCCGTCAATGCTATGGACAGAGTGAAAGGTTCGAGGTTACGTGGAACTTTTGTAAGACAAGAGACAGGCATGAAGCAATGGATGTTTTAATACGCATCGTTTATGGAACGGAATATTTGTCTCCAACGGAGACACAGGCAGCCATTTTTGTTTTCAATCTTCACTATACGGGTTTTACTTATTGCACGAACGCAACGTGAGATTAGATTTACTTAGGAAATTGAAACTTCAAGGACCAGGATATTGTGACGATATCCTATACACCAAATGTCCTCGTTTTTTGAATGTCATTTTGAAGTTTTTTTACCAAAAGATTGCTGATATCTATTTCCTAGCATGATTTATTGAGCTTGGAACTCTTAAAAACAATGAATATCCAATGGCCACAATCAATTCTTAAGGACCCTCAACAAAATAAACCCATGAGTTTAGACCTGGCTGCCACAAATATTGACATTTTTCACGTACAAAAACATTAAATGGAAGAATACTGTTTTTCTATTCTCCTGCAGTGTCTTGCCTTAATAGCTTGTTTTATTCTTCTTCTTGCCTTTTAGTTGCTGCTCCTAAGATGTGACTGCAATGCCCTTCTGTGAGTCAGAGAGCGCGGCGCCTCATGGTCAACGCTGAAAACCCTGCTCACGCGGTAAGGTGAATTTACAATTATTATAAGATCGCAGTGTTGTTTCTTTGATCGCTGCGTCCGTAAATACCAGGGGTCAAAGCGCGGCCCTTTCTCGCTCGGGCGCGTCTGGAACTGAAATGGAAGCACATGTTCGAGTGCTCCGGGTTCAGTAGCAAAGTGGCACTATCACCGCAATGCTTTTAGTTAATTTAATTACGCAAATAGCCGTGAATTTAGGCGTTTTGACAGAAAGGCTCTTTGTACTGGACGCCCACGCTGCATCGAAACCCATCAGAGCAGTCAGAGAAAACAGAAATCCTTCATGTGTTTTTTTTCCTTTTTCGACGAAACAGCACTTTACCTTCTGCAGTGACTTCCATCATTGTCCACTGCGCCCCAAACGTGTGGGAATATGGGCGACTTTGTGTCAGTTTTGGTTCAAGAACAATGTGTGGGTGATTTTGTGTGTTCGCTCAGAAAAAAAAGAAAATTTCCCCTCGAAAAATTATTGGTAAATGCACCAATTTTATTTCTTTACTTGGGTGCAATAGATATAATCACACCACTGGAGAAAAAACGCATTTTATAAACAGGGTTCAACGCCAATACTGATCAGCAGCTAGGTTTAATCGTTCAATTCATCTTCCAAACCCACACATTTTTCCAAAATACACTACAATACACCGCTCTAAAAAAAAAAGAAGTGCAAAGTTAAAGAGCTAATAATACCATAATATGCTTTTGGGTAGTACTACAGACATAAATAAAATGTGTTAAAGTTTATATACAAAGCCAAATCCATAGAACAGCTGTGGATTTGGCTTTGAGACAACTGAAAGATTGTTGTTCTCTGGAGTGACTTCAGTGATATGGGCCAAACAACAGAGGAATTAACACCTATTTAAGTGCTATTACTGAAAATACTAATCTAATATACACATTTTCATCTATCTCTTATGGTAAATGGTAAATGGTCTCAACTTATATAGGTCTTCTCCACCTACATTAGGCATTCAAAGCGCTTTACAGCAAGGATCCACTCACCCATTCATACTCTCATTCATACACCAATGTACACAGACACTTATGTTGATGACTCTGAGCATGTTTGAAAAGTGCACAGTAAAATCAATCGTGCATAAGAAAAAAGCGATTTTTCCAAAATTGTGTAACCCTGATTTGTGTAGCTTTTTTTTGTCCAACGCTTTTATCGTTTTGAGAAATAAGACTAAATTTGAAAACAATAGTTTCTGTTTTTTTCTTCCTTTTAAAGGCATAATTGTTGTTGACGATTACTTTGCTTGTCACATTCTTGTCGATGAAGACGTTTTCACCGATGGCCGCATCCGTGCTCGGTCTTTAACTTGACTGGCTCCTTGGATTCACTAATTCATCAATTTTAATGCGTAGTTGTACACGTCGCGCAGCCGGAAATGATGCGCCCACGTTTTGATACGGTATCGCGCAGGTGCGAGCTCATTGGCTGCCGTTTGTTGCTATGGAAAAAACCCCTCCGTTGCTTTTGACTGGAAATACTTTGACTCCGTTTTTGAAGCCCGAACAAGATGCCAAGACCTCTGTGGAAACCTGACTTCGGGGGCAACCAATTAAAATGCGACGTACAGGGACGCCAAACCAATCACGTTTGCGGTGAAATCCCGGCCAGACCAATCACGGCCGCGGATGTTGCGTTACCCCCCATGCGCTACATTCGGCGCATAAAGGCTTAGCTGCATTTGAATGGTTTAGGCATGGTGCTCAAACTGAAAATTTTGGTTGAGGGCAATGTGACAAGCGGAAAAAAACAGTAAAAATGCTTCACTGTGATGGCTGTGACATTCAAAGACTCTGCAGAGATTATAGGCCCCGCGTCCCTGTAGTTGTTAAAATGAGAGGCCCAATCATTCACAAAGATGGGGTTAAAATAACTTTTGTCCCGTGCCGCCTGCTTGAGAGGTTATTGAAATTCAAAGACGGGTTCTCAACCAGGGAAGTGTGTGCCGCTGACCTCCTTATGGAGCAAAAATGTCTCGCGCTACAGTGATGTATCTCATGGCTGCGTGCTTCTTGTCATGGGAGTGAACGTGCAGGATGGATTAGCAGCGGTGAAATGAAAGCATATAGCATTTTGTATCAGTCGTGTTAAAAATAAACAGTGGGCATTTTAAGGATAGGTTCTTGGACTTTCCTTCCAGAAACTAAAAGCAAAATCAAACAGTCAATGCTCTTTGTCGTGCTCGTTCCTTATTTTAGGCAGAAAACCTGTGATATTTTCTGTTGCATATGATGTGAGTGTGAGCAAAATGACTTTGGGGAAAAAATACCTACAGTAATACAGAGATTTTGCTGACAACTATTTTGAAATTTAAATTTGCAATTTAAGTCAAGTTCACCGTGCTCATTGTAAACTTGAACAGAAAAGGCCTTATGCACAAATAAGGATGTCGTACTGTGTGGTTGCAAAGAGATGGAAAATTCCTGATACTTTTCTGGAAATTTGTCAGAAAATTTCAATGGTAGCTTTCACTCAGAAATTTGGGGGAAATTTCAAACATTAAAACTGTGAAACTGCTGAAATAAACATGATATTTTTGCTTTTTTGTTGGTGTTGAATAAACAATTACTGAACTATTAGTTACCCATTAGTTATGTTTTTTAAACCATACAACATGCATTTGAGTGATGTCACACTCCCGACTCGTAAAAGAAGTGTGAGGACCATATATCATAACACAACTTTCCTCAACGCACACTCTGCTTAATACTCTTTCTAATGAGTGGTTGGACACACTTCAAAGTTTTACATCAGACTGTGATTGGTTAAATTCACCGGGCCTGTGTCCGACACGGAGCTGCATTAAACAGACCTAAATTATAGACTCTTGAAACAATATAATATAGTACAGGGGTCCTCAACTAAATCAGCTCAAGGTCCGCAAACTTTTCTTTCATAACATTCGACATCATGTCCAGGGTCCGGACATATGCAGTCATTGCTCTTAAAAACGCAAAACGTAAGCACAGGTTGACTATTTACATTGCAAAGCTGGTCAATGGAAGAAGGATGAAAAACTTTGGGGTCTGGACTAAAGCCTCTTGAGGTCCGGATCTGGACCCAGATCTGCCAGCTGGGGACCCCTGATATAGTAATACGGCACAAACTTGCACATAATGTGCAAGATGGATACAATCATGGAATGAGTCTATTCCATTTCCAAAAGCTCTTCTTGGTATCGGCCACAACATAAAACACTGTCCTCTTCAAACCCTGGTGCTCAGACATGATGATGATTTCTTTGAGACTGTTCATCTGTGCTGTGATAGACATTTCAGTGTAAAACCATCAAATCAAATGTATGCTTCAGTTTATATCTGTCTGTAAAGAAGCAGCCTGCAGCTGTGTTAGTTCCCCGTTAATTCCCATAAATTCCTGTTTATTCCCTTGGAAAATGTTGAAAGTTCTCTGAATTTTGCTACCCCAACTGTGTGTAGTGCGTTTTGAAATATTATTGTAAATTTGTGGACACATTATTACCATTTTACCGATTTAACCTTTGCACAATGAATGACGCTATGCTACGCTCCTGCAACCCTCTTATTAGCTCTCTTAGCATCACCTAAAAGGCCATGAAACATCTAATGGAATCTTAAAACACTTAACCATAGTCAAGAAAGACTAGCATGGTGACATATTTGGATATTTGACAGTAATCCTTCCCAAAAACAGCGGTGGTTTGGATCCACGCTGCCCTATTTTCCCTCCTCTCCCCCGCTGCGCTCTCCGGCTATGCATGCCTTTATGTACATGTTTATGCCAAAGCCTGTTCCTAAAAAGAGTTGTATCCACGTTGTAAGTGTCGCCGCATTGTGTCGAGGGGGCGCAGGAGCATATATTTTTTCCCCCGTATTTGTGTGCGAGCGCTTGTCGGAACCCCCTCAGGTGCTTATTTGGCGGCTCTATGACAGTGCATACAGCTGCATTTCAAGACAAAGTAGGGCAGCCTTAGCTCTGCGGAGATGGAGCGGCTGACATTTGGCACCTGTTATCCAGGCCTCTGAAGACTTTGTTATATTGGAAATTCTCTGGTGTGAACAACTCTGCGAGAGATCGGCGTTCTGACCTGGCTTCCTTCGGCTATTTGTATTTTTCGCCCCTTTTTAGTTTTGTTACAAAACACCGGGACAGGACGGTTCTTTCTTGTAATCCCTTTGCATCTGGAGGTTTTACAAGGTTTGAAGGCAAACACCCAACCGAGAAGAAAGTCGCCGATGCTTCAAAGCACAATCGAGCCAACAGAAGTGAGAGCCCCATTGAAAAGGGATATTGTTCTAAAGCAGTGGTTTATCCGTATTTTTAGCCCTGTTTAGTTTGGCTTTTTTTGTTTTTAAACCAGTGGCATGCTGGGTAAGAATCAGGACGTTAGCCAGTTGGCTGTGGTACTTCTGCGCCTCCAGAAAAAATAAACAATAAAAAAATTATAATAATTAATAATGGATGATTAATAAAGAGATGTCCGCTTGAGTAAACAAGTGGCCAGAAAAAAATGTGTCAAGATGTGTCAGGCTCTGATTAGCCCAAAAGAGAAAGTGTAGGAACCGATCTTACCACCTTTGATTATCAAGGCTAACGCGCAACAAGGTGAGCTAAAACCTCGTCGGGAGTAAGAGGGCTGGATAAATCATAAACCTGCAGGCCGAAATGAGATCCCATAGCATTCAGCACAGGCTACCTGAAGCTCGTTCATGCTCGCAATGTGGCTTTGTTTTTGAAAAAACAACGAAAGCAAAAAGCAACAACAACGAAAAACAGGCCGATGTTGCGAGTGTGAAGACAAACTGTAATGGTTGGAGGTGGAGCAAGGAAAATAAAACCCAAAATGCGGGACTGCAGCAAAAACTGGTGGTGTTTAATTACAAGAATCCAAAATAACAAAATCCAGAGATGACACAATGTGCAACAAAACTCAAACAAACCGGGGCTGACACGGGAAACACAGGGGTATACAAGGGTGTAAAAAGACTTAAAAAAGACTTAAAGAAGGGAAGAAAGGGTTCAATGAAACCTCCGCGAGAGCAAGGAACTTCCGGAGCCTGCCGCCATTTCCTTATGGCTTCAGAAAGATGGAGGCTATTTAGTCCGTTCTTAATTTACAGTCTATGGTCATACATACCACAGCAAAACACTATTCAACATGCAAAAAAAAAAGTTCTAGTTAAGCCTGAAAGGGAGTGGGAAGGAGAAAACGTATTTAATCCCACACTCGCGATCATTAAGACCTGAGCAATGCTATTTTTTGCAGTGGATTATCAAATAAAGCGTGTGGAAAAGGACCTATTGTACGGTATGTGTAATAGGAGATTAAAGCCCACTCACAGCAATGACGCGTTTTCTTTGATGTATTTAATGACAATGACGCCTGCGTTTTATTCTATTTACTGTGTTATTTTCTCTTACCTGTTAAAACAACAAAGTACTTTATTTTCACGCTTACAGATAAAACCAACCATTGAAGAATGAATAGTGTACAGCTCCATTTGCGCATTGACACACCTTCAAAATAAAGCCAGAGCATTTTCCAGTATCAAAGGAAATATTTGGCCGCAGCATTATCACAAGCCATTCTGTTGACTTCAGATCTGAATTATGTCCTTCAAGGCCACCCACTCCTATTCACTCACTCATGAAGTTACGATCGTCAGGAGATTCTTCACACATCTGGCACGCATATGATACGTCTCGTCCATCCGCGCGCCGCTATGGCTTCTGCCTCTTGATTGCTCCTAATTTCACCTTCACTTTGGCCAAATAATTTACATGCGTCGACAAACCACAAGAATGATGTTACGCGAAACACATGGAGTCGCTGGATATCTGCGTAAACACGTTGCTTCCTGAATCGTCGACCGGGGTGATGCATGTAACTGGATTCAAGGGGATTTCAAAACAGTTTGGTCATTGTCTAAGAGATTGTTGACTTTAGTCCAGTTGAGTTCCATCTAAAGTAAATACAGGTTTGTTATGAATTATTATAATCCCACCAAACTATGACAAATATAGTTAGTTTATAGACGGCGAGTGGCAGAGGAATTAGCACTCTCAAAACAAGAATGTCTTGGAACTTGTGTGTTGTCAATGTGTCATGGGTTTCTTCCAGGTGTTTCCTTTTCACGGTAAACCTAAATCATGCACAACTGGCTTGTCCTCTGTTGAGACATATCAATGCAGCACGGTGTCTGAGCAGTTAGCGCTCTTGCTTCACAGTTACAGCCTGTTTTTGCATGTTTCTTTCCTCGTGCCTGGATGGGTTTCCTCTGGTTTCCCTCATCAACCAAGGTGCTTCTGACCATCAGCCTGGCTCCATATCTGGAGATGGTCCCTGGGCGCTGCACTGTGGTCGCCCACTGTTCCTTAGGCAGAAGCATTGAGTGATGGATCAAATGCAGAGGACACATTTTCGGGGACCCATCCATCCGTCCATTTTCTTCCACTTTTCCGTTGCCGGGTCTTGGGGGCTCCTCCTGCAGGTAGTAGGTCCACGGAAGGACAGTCTCACGATTTTAACCGGGTCTGTTAAAAGGGGCATAAGGGGCTTCTGAACTAACCTAACCTAACCATAAAAAAAATATAAAGTAAAGCCAAAACAAGTTTATTTGTATACAATACAATACAGTGTTTGAGGAGACATATTCACCTTATTCCGCCCCGACCACTTTTGCCGAGCGCGAAGCCCGTTCATTTAAACGGAGAACGAGGGAAAATATTCTCCGCTCAAATCTGATGTTTATAAGATTGATTTGTGTAAAATGGCCAATGTTCACTCGCACCAACAAGTCAACTCTGCACCGTTTCTCAGCGAGGCTTTGTTTTCGCTTAGTGACTGATTTTATTTGGACTTCTCCAGCCCCATGTTAACAGACAGGAGAAAAGGGGCGGGCACAATTAATGGTGGCGCCCACGCAAGCGTAATTCAACCTGAAAAGATTAATAGAAACAGAGGTGTTAGAAGAGCTTTATTAAACACAAATCTTGTTCGGCGCTCAGACCCCGGCGGAAGACAGTGAACTGACAGTAAGTAAATACATGAGCCTGATGGATGATTAATCATGTTTAAACGTTTCCTCATCAGGAACATACATTGTTTAATTCATGTTTTTTTTTTTTAAACCCATAATCCATCACTGAACTTGTTCTGAGCTCGAAGTGTGTTCCTCACAGCTCCATCGCTGTCATTATAGTTAAAAGTCAAAGCTTATTTTCACTGTTCTATCACATGCTATTCCCACTCATGCCTGCAGAGGACGCTCCAAGCCAATTGGAGATCCTTCCCAGACCAATCTTTTAGCCATAAGTGATTTTCATTTCACATTTTTGAAACATAACATGTAAATGTGGTGGTACTCAAGATGATGCTTTTATGCCATAAATATAGTACATGTTGTGTCCACTGTAGTATATAAAATAACTAATAATAGTTCAAAAACCATCACAACTTTGGAACGGCGATATTCCCCAAATGCATTATCCGTTAATGGGACCAAAATGTCACTTTATTAACCTTGCGCTCCTTGATTTTATTTGCGTTCACTTCAAAGGTCCATTTATTGATTGGGCCACACGGGCTTCCCTCCTCTCTCTCTCTGATTTGGATGTTGCTCTTGGCAGAGTCGAACGTGAACAGGTCCAAATTGTTCTGAAGGCCAGCTGCTTGAAAACATCCACACAGAGAGAAACAACAGTGGAAGATGATGGCGATGAAAGGCTGCTCTGTCTCTGATGTTTTATGGAGGAGGCTGGTGTGGAGAGACGGCTGCAAAGTGGAATCATGACAACTATATACAAACAATTGAGTCCTTTATCAAAATAACAGTTTGTTTTACTCTCCGTCCATGACATCACTGCAGATAAAAGTAAAAGGCGTACTTTACCCCAACCCAAACAAAGCTCTTCTAAATGGCCAAACAAGAGCTTCCCACTAAGAAAAAGGCAACTGAACACATGACCACCTATTCCAATACACAGCCCTACATCTGAATCGGAGAATGTATGCTTTTTTTTCCCCCTCCGTAAGTGCTTCATTTTGCACCAAACTAGGCCAAAGTGAGAGTGTGGAGATGTGGAGGTGACATTTGGCATTCACCGCAAATCTCCACAGAGCTGCTCTTACAAACTTCTGCTCCTTGCTTCTTTGTTTTTTGTTTGCGCGCACTTTTCAGCAAGTGTTCTCTGCTGAAGTTTTTCCACCACCCCCAACCCCCCTAAAATCTCAGAAGAATTGTACATTTGTGTTTAGTATTTAAAGGACGCCCCACTTGGTGTTTGGTGGTACATTTTCACATTTAGAGATGATTTATTGTGGGTATTGCGCCTATGTCCCTCTAGAAATGTGGGCTCACCCCTCCTCAGATGTGACCTGAGAGCGAGACAACACCAGCTCGTTTTCATGGAGAAGTCGCTGCTTCGCGTCATAGGCAGCCACACAAATATGTCTTCTATCAGATGGTTAGATAACCCGCCCACTGCAAAAAGCATTGTCTATGTTGAGCTGAGCAGGAGGAGCGTTTGCTTATGTTTAACGTAGAATGATCCGCAGCAGTGTTATTTTCGTCGACAGTAACATTTCGTCAAAATTTCAGTCAAAGTGATTTGTTTGCTGACTAAAATTAGATTGAAACTATATTAAAAGAGAGACTAAAACTATGACGAAAATGTCCAGATTTCATCGACTAATATAATAAAAATCAAGAGACTAAAATCATCAAAACTCCTGACGGAAGAAATATGATCAGAGGACATTGATTGAATATGATTTTAATAAATATTATACATGTGAAGATGGCTAAAAGATTTATTTGATCCAATTTTAGACTCAACATTAAGACAATATTTTGACTAAATCTTGACTAAAACAAAATGACAGAAAATGACATTTTTTCTGTTCTGTGACTATGTAATGTAAATAATGTAAACAATGTAAATAGAATAACTCAAATCAATCAAATCAGTCATCTTTACCCAAATCTAGAAGCTTCTCGATGGAGCTTATAGGCCAGAGTAACGCCTCATTTGAAAGCTAAGACCCACAAAACTGGTGTAATATTTTTCCTCGTGTTTTCATCTCTTTTTCGTCAAATTTTTGTCATGTTTTTGTTTCACTTTTTTGTTGCCTTTTGGTTGATTTGTCGTCACTTTTTTGATGCTTTTTTTTTAATGCGTTTTCATCCTCATTGATGTCTCACGTTTTTGGCCGCTTTTATCAAGAAGCTTTTAGATTTGGGTCAAGTCAAACTGGTGAAAATGTGCTTGGTTCAGGCGGAGGTTAAGAGGTTAAGGAAAGTAGCTGGTGCTGTTTAGCCCCGAGAATATCTAAACCAAGGTCATTGCAGAAGAAACTTAGAGGGTGATTTATCAAGACATGTGCAAAGTAGCGAGTGCAAGCTGAAACTTATGCAATATAGTTTTTTATTGACATGTTGCACTTTATTTACTATTTGATGCTGCCTGTATTACAGTATTATGACCCCAAATCTGATGTGTAAATGAGACAATGCTGAGTGAGTAAAAAAAAAATTACATGCCACTTGCTTTGCACATGAGCAAATGCTTGGTAAATGACCCCCAAAGTCTTGTACTGAAAAATAAACCAAGGAAAATAGACTCAAAGGAGACCAGGTGCAACAAAGGAGTTATCATTGGTTGCAGTTCGAAAAACCTTGAGTTGCTTTTCATGTAAAAAAAACAAACACAAACCCAAGTTCGGTAAGTGGCTACAAGTCTCACCTCGTAAGGAGGTATCGTGGGTACTTCTAAGGACTCTGCATGCTTTTTGTCCCCCATATTTCTCCTTTTCACTCAAATCTATGTTGGCAGGCCAGAAGACATGTCACTTCAGAATCACATGGCCCAAACAAACTTTCTCTTACAAAAAGAATAGTTAAAGGGACTAGATGGAAGTTGTCATTTTTATACTCGCTACTGCCACCTCAGGTCTAACGCGTAACTGCAGTTTCTATATTAAGCTCATGCAAGACGGTACTTTGGGCCAGAAAATACATTGTAACATTTTTAAACTCTGTCAAGGCCCTTTTAAATGATGTTTAAACTAAGAAAAGAGTGAGGGCTTTTTCATTAGAACTTGGGACCGTTTCTTTACTCTCAATCAAAGTGCTCTCTCATTAACATTTCATTCAGGTGCCGCTTCTATATACGTCCATGTGAGTGTCATTTTTAAATAATGGGATCTAAAGATACCAATCAACTGGGTTAATAACATCAGAATTTGTGTGCACACAATTCCTTTACTGCAACACCTTCATCCATCTCAATAGGTGAATAGGCAGAATTCATGCACACTCATTTCCTATTAGCTCAGTGAATAGATCAATGTTTTTCTCTTTCTTTGGCGGCGTCGCCTTATTATGCTGCAAACAGGCGTATCCTGGAGCACAGCCGAACTACACAGAGAAATTCTCCCACAGGGGTGAAGAGGGGAGGCTACTGCGCGCACTGTGATAACTTCATCCCAGCGTGGGGGCCGGGCGCGGGAGAGTGAAGCGCCTGCGGAGAGGAGGATTATGGGTAAGGGAACGGGGTGCGCCGTTTGGGACCACCTGCTGTGCGCGAGGACGCTTGACCCAAACGCGAAAGGGAAAACATATAAATAGATTTGCGTCAACAGAGCGGAGTACGTGGCGTGTCTTCAGTCATTTCTTCACTTCTTACTGCACGCTGATCCTATCTGTGAAAACGCCGAGTGATGGCCTGAACCTTTTGGAGGGTTTATCCCGTGTGCTGGTTTCCTTTTAGCTTCACTCTCTACTCCCGACTGCTTCACAGTTGTGGCAGATTTTATACCGGATACTTTCCCTTCAATACGTTTGCAACGTCAAGGGGAGTGAAATCCAGTCATCTTCCTCCGCTGTAATAAGAAAACATCAGTGTTCAGCAACTCAGATGATGGCTTAAGAACTTTTGTCTGCGATGAAAAAATTCTTACGTCTGAGAGATCATCAAGCAAATATTGCTCATCATTGTACAATCACAATGATAAGCAACATTTGAGCACTCAGGGGGTCATTTATCAAGACAGGTGTAAAATAGCAGGTGTGAACAGAAGAATAAAATATATCAGTTTTGGCATGTTGCACCCATGGTAAGGTCAATGGTAAAAGGTCTCAACTTGTATAGCGCTTTTACCCAAAGTACTTTACCTCAATGAACCACTCACCCATTTACACTCTCATTCACACACCAGTGTACGCAGACACTGGAGGCAAGGTGGGTGAAGTGTCTTGCCCAAGGACACAACGACAGTGTGCACCTGTAGAAGCCGGGATTCGAACTTCCAACCTTGCGATCATGAGACGTCCCTACAGTCGTATACCTTATTGTCTCTCAATGGTGTAAATGGTCTTAAAGGAACAGGCCACCGTTTTTACATACTGAGATATGTTCTTAACTGAGCTTAGATGAGTTGATGCGTACCTGTCTAGTCTTAGTCTGTGCCCATCGTCACGCAAAAAGACCAAAGATGTTGCTAGCATTTGGCATCTCCTAGCATTTTCCTATAGCTCCAAATGGGGGTGAAGTTGGAAGCTACCACGCTCTTCCCCGGGCACGCACAAAGACCTGACAGATACGTATCAACTCGTCTAAGCTCAGGGAAGAACATAGCTCAGTATTTAAAAACGGTAGCCTGTTCGTTTAAATTAAAAGGAACAGGCCATCGCATTACATTAAAAAGTATTAACAAACTTTTAACTGGTACTGTAATCTTTCTCAAAATCACCTGGAGGGCCATAGGATATATGCTCCCGGGCCTGATGTTGCCTACCTCTTGCCTAGTGGGAAAGGTTGCTGAACAGACTGTATCCCAACTTCTAACTAAAGCAATTGAGCAACTCCTTCCCCTCTGTTGTCTCGTCTCCCCCTCGCACTCCGTCTTTGGCCTTTTTCCTCCATCCTCACATCAGTCCTTTTGACCAGCGGTTGCCATGGTGAGTAGCACACACAAAGACCATGAGCTGCGCCATTATAGCCGCTGTCTGTCTCGCTAGCACACTTTAGCGCAGGTTAGCCTCTCCATGCGGCCCGACCTTTTGTGAGCCAAAGAATGCGGAAAAACGTGCAAAGGAGAAAGAAAAGAAAAAAAGAAACAGTTCAAAAGAGAGAAATTGGACAGCAATTAAAAGATAATTATCGCGGCGGAAAGAAACGCATAGCCTCCATATGGCGCCGGGCAGAGAAAGACAATCGGGGAGAGAGAGCTGCCCTGCTGAGTAAATGTCACACTGGAGCTTTGACCTTATGCTTCGGGCTTGGGTGATACTGCAGTTTGATTGAGCTTTTTTTTGTGTTTTTTTTTTTTTTAAAGGAATGATGACTTCCTTCCCAACATAAATCGTTCCTATGCTAAAACGATTGCAGAATAATTATCACCAATCTCCGAGTGATGGGCCAACATTTGTCTCTACTTTGTTACTGCGGCTTAAAACAATAGCATCTGTTTTAAGATAATCAAGAGCGCATTCTGCCAAAGTTGATAAAAAACATCCTCCTTTGCTAGTCTGAGGAGCGCTCGCTGACAGATATCTTAGCATTGCCATTGTCAGAAGACGGTTGCAATTAGTGGGGGAAAATATGATCAGCTTCTTTGCATGCAGCCATTTTTTCCTCCATAATTTCCTATAAAAGGGCAGCTCCATAACTGTTTCCTTTCCGTTAGCACAAGATCCTTCTGCGGGTTCTCTTTTTCTTTTTACCTTGCCTGGTTTGCCTGGTTTGGCCCGTCCTCAAATGCACAGGGCTGATACGAGGAGTGTGAAGTGCTCCCATCTCCAGCGCTCTGTGGGAGGTGGAAACAGAGGACAACAGTGGAGAAAAGGGAGTAGGTAGTTAAGTCTAAGAAGGCAAGGCTCCTCTAGGCATGCACGGCATGTATGTTTGAAAGAAACTAAATGTTTTATTATTTTTAATACCAAATCTGAACTCTATCTGCAGTGATAGTTCCACCACGGCTGCTGTTTCTGCTCAGAGGAAAGTCAGGTTTGGGGGCTTTTTTTGAAAGACTTTTGGGCAGGTTTGGCTGCTGACATCTGGCAACCTTGACTCTGACACATCTGCTCCACCTGGGTTGCTTTCACTGAACTTTACTTTTCTGACCAGGGTTGTCAGGTCCAGCGTATTTAAAAAAAAATAATAATAATAATCTGCCCGTGGGTTTTGGCTAGAGCTCTATTTCATGGAAAATATGCTTTATAAAATCCCAAATTGTATCAACAACAGAACCACAAATCCACAGGGAAAACACAGCGGCTGTATCTCTAACTGTAATAGGGGTTTGGAGGTTTGGATCTGGGGTGTACGAGATTCATGAGATTAAATAAATAAATAATGATAATAAAACACTATGCATCTAATTATAAAATATTTGTATCAGTTTCATAACGTTGCTGGCGAGTTTTCTGTTAAATTGACAAAGAAAAGAAAAATTGTGAAATGTGCCGAACTCGTTCCTGAGTTTGGACACAACCAACATTTTAATTTAGGTGACTTCCACTACAGGAAAAATCTCTCGCACACTGTCTACTTGCAACACCAGTGTTCCTTTATTTAATGTTTCAGCCAGTGGCTTTCATCAGGCAAAATGTTGTTTTTTTTATGAATGAGAAGCCATCCTTAAACAGGGTGTGGCCTTCTGCATCACAGGATGCTGTCATAACGGCCTATGGTAAAACGTAGGTAAAACAAAGCCAGGATATATTGAATAAAACAGTAATTATATGTACATATATACAATAATGTATTTAGTAGAACATGCAGTAGCCTACATATGGGATATGGATATGGATTTTCTTTACAGCATGGTACCTAGGTTGTTTGAGTGGCAATTTCAGGGATCATGGCCATGAAAGTTTCGGAACCTCAGCTCTATAATAACATTTTGGAAATTACGGCTGGGCATGTGTCAGTGTGTTTGACCTTTTCTGAAAGAGACTTTTGAGCGGGTTAGGCAGCTGTTTTTAAGCCTAAAACAACGGAGTCTAATGTGACAAGAAACGTACGCTGCCTGTCCACTGCACTTTGCATCTGAGTGTGGAAAAAAAAAACAAGCAAGAGAGACTTATTTTTTACAGTCTATTGTATCGACGGCTTGAGAAGTACTATGTTCATATGCAGAATTAGCAGGTTGTCTTAGTATATAAAACATAAATATTCAAAGTTCTTCAATGACCAGAAACAATCCATCACATAAACTGCACAAACAGCAACAAGTGTAAAAACGCTGAAAACGTGTTTGTGTTCCCTAATTCTTCAGCCAAAATAAGACCTGCTCCATTGTTTGTGAACAGCTGTGCGCTCAGATGTTGTCTGTCTGGAAAAGTGACAGATTGAACAGGCATATTGTCGACAAGCCTGTTCGTTTTCACAGCAGCGAAGAGGAATGATTCTTGTGGCTAGACTTGCATTGTATAACGGGACAATTCGACATGGCTGTATTTCAGCTTTTCTCCTCGGGACGCAATATTAGCCATTGAATATGAATATAACATTAAGGACAGTTCATGAAACTCTCATTGATCTCTTTAATAACCCATTCCTGACTTTTTTATAGTTGTGGAATACATTTTGTTTTATCCTTCAAAATATATTATAAAATCAGACATTCATGAAAAAAAAAGCTTTGTTGTTAAACTGATAATGAGGAGAAAACAATAGTGAGAAAAATTAGATGAAATGATAAAAATCCTGTTCACGTCCATTGTTGTTGTTCTTAATCTGGCCTGAGGTCAGTGGAGAGCACTTTGACATCATCATGACGTCATTCACCTTTGGGGCATTAGTCATCTATTTTTATAGAACACATGCAATAACATAGAGCGCAGTGAAACCTAACCAGGGCTTTAAAAAAAAAAGTGTCTCCAGAAATTGGGAGGTGCTTTTGAAAATATGTCGGTCATGGATTGCCATAATAACTTTTGGAAAGTGTGGACAATAAAGCTCACTGCAGTCTTAATGATAAAATGTGACAGAGCAATGTCTAGACTGAACTACAGCTTGCAGGAGTGCTACTTGTATACACTGGTTCTTTCAAAGACAAAAAAAAATGTTGCGTTGGTGCTCTTCAGTACAGGGATCAGCATGTAACTTTAATAAGATACAAAACTGAAGGCACTGCATGGCCATTTGATTAAAACATTACGCGTTACACCCCTTTTAGGCCTTGGTCAGGGAAAGCGCGCGGTCTCAAATGGCCATGCTACAACAAAGGCATTTGAACCATCTATTTTCTGAAGTGCCTCAGTTCTGTATCTTTATTAAACAAACTGGACTAACTAGTAGGGACAGAATATCTCTTTGCAATGCTTCTTTGTTGTGATACGTGTATCATATCAGAAACGATATATCGTGTATTAACCAATGTGTTTTGTTTTAAACTATGTATTGTGTATTAATCACAATACGTAAAATATGTCTTTAAATTCATTCAGGGTGAAGTTTTGCAGTTTGTGATAATGCTAAATGATAATGATAAATGTAACACTTCTTGCATTGGAATATATTGTATAGTGATAAAAGGAACGTATGTGGCCCTCAGTATCGGGATGCTTATTGGATCGTGACAAAAGTGTAAATTGTCTGCCCTAGTTATTACATACTAGTTCTTTTAAACTGACTCCTCAGACCTCTTTCATTAACAAAAATCAGGTCTGTCAGTGAGTGGCTTATTTTAACGAGTGCTTTCATTGTAACACAATTGGAATGAGAAATTGCAGTTCCTTTGTCTTGTTTGAGAGCCTTCTTTTACAGTAGAGACAAAATAAATGGTTCAAATTGAAAATAATCACAATGTGTGTCAAAAAAGGTGTTAATATGCAGTACAAATGTAGAGCAATATGAAAGATGCAATATAGCATTTCAAGTTTTACTATTGGCCTTTGACAACTTTGCATGCAGTCAATCGATCTGTTGTTCCTCTCATTCACAGATTTCCGCTTGTATAGACTTTCCAAGCTGAAAAGAAAGACATTGGACGTATAATAGTTGGCTGGCTCCATGCTCCGTCTGTAAGTTGAAAATTGGCATTGAATTGGAAAGGTCAGTCATCCGCCTTCTTCCTCGCGATTCCCATTCTTATCCTCGTCTCCCTGTGATTTCAACCTCCTTTTCTCTCCCCAAACTATTCTTTTAATCAAAGAATTGGTCCCAAACGTGTCTCAAATATTATGACTGGTCCAATGGCTATGGAAATCACGTCAACCTGTTGGAGACGTGGCCTTTTCGGGGGCCACCCTGAGGACTCACAATACAGTCTGCGCTGTCAATCTCACTGTCCCCGCACCGCTCTTTCCAACTGGAGGCCCACGTCATCACAGCAGGAAGCTATCGCTGACACTTATATGTGTTCGCACGTAGGCCATCGGGCAAACTTTAAAAGGTGAAATGGTATCTTTTTTGCTGAAAGGAACTAAATACACTAATGTGAAGTGAATTGAATTGAACATTGAATGGATTTGCGGTGTTCTTGATCGAGTTTATGCTGCTCCAAACTGACCCTTTTCTCGAGCGATTGTTTGAGGTCGTAATATCGAACATGCAAACACCACAAGGTCCAGGTGGGAATCGAACCTGTGTGACCGTTTGGTAAATGCAGCACAGCACTCATCATTCTTTGATTATGTTACAGTTTCTTTTGTGTAGATGTTTTTCCACTCACTGTTGAGAAAATAGCTTTGCATTTTTTGCTGTATGGCCCAGCATTCAGTGAAATGAAAGCCAGGCCCTGAAATATACCAAATGGAATATACAAAACAGTCATTACAGTTCAATAAAAAAGACAAATTTCAGCTTTGGACCACCGTAATGAGACCTATAAATCTAATTGTCCATCCATAAGCCGTAAATCTCTGTTTGGCCGATCTGACGTTGTCTCTTGGCGTCTTTTACCGTTCATGTTCTTGGATGTTCTTTCCATACAGCTTGAACTCTCTGCTTCTGTGTACCCGCCAATTATATATCATCAGACCTGTAGGAGCTGCCAACTATAATAGAACTCTTATGGCACAAAGCATCCGGGTTCGATTCCCTGGACTGTGTGTGGTACCATTGGGTTCACATGTTCCCCAGCAACTCCAAACTATCACTCCCTATGATGAATTATGCAATAGTGTTAGAGTCAAAGCATTATAATCTTTTATTTATCTTGCATTCATGTACTTAGGGCAGTCTCCAACTTGTTTTTACCCCTCTGCATAAGCAAATATTATGAACTAAAAAACCAATAGGGAGCTTATATGCTTTGAGAATATTGACTATGGGACTTTGGTTGTATACATCCTGCACGGTTGCGAGAAAAGATAGTAGTCTTTGCCAAAGAAAAAGAATGAAGTGTGTTCAGGAAAGTGGGAAGAGAAAAAGCAACTGTTGCAGTTCTAAAGGGTTTGAATGCTTGCAAATCTTACGAAATGAAATATGGAGACATTAAATACGGTGGCAAGAAAAAGTAAGTACACCGCTTGGAATTTCTCAAATTTCTGCCTAAATTGGTCACTAAATGTGGTCTGATCTTCATCAAAATCACAGGAACGATTAAACAGTGTCTGCTTAAACTAATACCACCCAAACATTTACATTTACACAATATATAAACATTCACAATACAATGCAAAAAAGTAAGTACACCATCTGAATCTCACTGAACTGCAGCAGTTTTGTGAAGAGGAATGGTCCAAGATTCATCCTTATCGTTGTGAGTGTCTAATCTGTAACTACAGAAAAGCACTTATTGCTGCCAAAGTAGGGTCAGCCAGCTATTTAATACAAGAGATAACTTACTTACTCCATGCATGTTGTGAATGTCTCAGGTTTTTCTGCAAAATATCTTGCTAAACTTTGAATTAATTTTTCCATTGATGATGGCACGTTGTCCAGGCCCAGAGGCAACAAAACAGCCCCACACCATGATTCTTTTGCTTCATAATTCAAAGTGAGCACTGAGCATATATAGGGTTTTGATGTTGGTGTGCTTTTCCATTGGTCCTCCACACATGACGTTGTGTGTTCCTCCCAAACTATTCAACTTTGGGTCCATCATCCACTGAATATTTGTCCAGTAGTGCTGTGGAGCATTCAACAGCTCTTTCGCAAACCAAAGTTGAACAGTTTGGGAGGAACACACAACGTCATATGTGGAGGACAAATGGAACTGTCAACATCAAAACCCTCTGCTCACTTTGAAGTATGGTGCAGAGAGAATCATTGTGTGGCGCTGTTTTGTTGCCTTAGGGCCTCGACAACGTGCTATTATCAATAGAAAAATTAATTCACAAGTTTATCAAGATATTTTGCCGAAAAACCTGAGACATTCACAACATGCATGGAGTAGTGATCCGTTGTATTAAATAGCTGGTGGACCCTTCTTTTGCAGCAATAACTGCTTTTCTGTAGTTGCAGATTAGATGCTCACAACAATCAGGATGAATCCAGGACCATTCCTCTTCACAAAACTGCTGCAGTTTAGCGAAAATACTGGGAGTTCACTTACTTTTACCTCCCTGTCCTGCGAATGTTTACATGTTATGGCCAATAAAAATATGATCAAATGTAAATGTTTGGGTGGTATTAGTTTAAGCAGACCAATTTAGGCACAAATATGAGAAATTCCAACCAGTGTACTTACTTTTTCTCTTCTACACTGTATAGTATGTAGGCATTAAAAAGCCATTAAAATTTGACTTGCTGCCACCTGCAGAAACCTTGTTAATGTAAATGCTCATTCTAAAGCTTCATTCAAATAATTTCTAATCAAGATGTATGACTTTGAGACACAAAATCCCTATGTTGTTTCGCCAAGACAGAAAGTTTGACTCATTAGGCGCAAGTAGAACTGTAAAAAGTCTTTGGGGAGCTACTTGAAAAGGGAGTTGAGAGAAACGTGTGGCTCCTGAGCTCCAGGTTGGAGACCCCTGTCATAGAGCCACTTCATAACAAACTAATTCATTGGATGCTGTACTTAAATTAAAACAAAATATGTTGAAATGAGCCAGTAGGTTGGAGTTGATCACCATGTGTGGTCAACAGTGTACTTAGAAATGATGACTAATCTGAAATTCAAATGCCGTGCTTTTAAGTAAATAGAGCAATTGCAATCCTCCAACTTTTTTTCTTTTTTTTTGAAGTTTTGTGTTGATCAAAAGCCAATTAAAAGTCCTGGCGCTCCGAGATGGCAGCCATGACACTTCGACTTACACATTTAAATACTCGGGGCCAAAGTGATACTTCTTCGCGTCACACGAGTGGACCCCGAAAGTGGGTCATGTTTTTTGGTGCGTCCCGAAACCTAACAAGGGAGCGTTCTAATGAGCCTGGGTCCACGGCAGAAGCTAAATTTATTCCATCTCTGTCCCACGCTAAGAAAGTTTAAAGAGCCGCCACAGTGGGGGATATGCGAGCAACCCCCTCCTGCGTTTCTTCAAATGCAGCAAGCGTCAAATGCTTGGCTTGGGACTCGGCGTATCACACAGAGGACGGCCGCCTCTTCTGCACTTTCAATATTCCAGCCAATTCGTGCTCGTTCAAACTACGCTGCCGTCGCTGTGGGCCTTTAATGATGGGTCAGAAGTTGGTGTGTTTGGAGTTAGAATGAGGGGTACTTTTCCAACTGGATATAAGGGTGATGTTATGATCTCTTTGTGTTGGAAACAGCCCAAAGTGAAGATATCTTAATTGTGATATAAACTACCCATAAAGGGGCGCCAAAAACACACACAGCAAACAGAAAAGGGGGGGAAACATGAGGGGAAAAGTTTGATAGTTTATACTTTGAGCATATTGGCTTAGTGGCGTTCAAAAAAACACATTCCAACATTTGAAATGATGTCTCTTTAAGAATCAAATAGTAACAATGAAACACTGGCACTAGAGCTGGAGAAGACTTTGGCGTGATGATCTCCTTCAGCATATTGTGGCAAACACACTTTGAGCACAGAGTGCCTCTGAGGCGAAAATGTTTTGGATTATGGGCTTTAAAAATGTGGAGCTCTAGAGACAGTTTCAGGTTTTAATTATGACACAATTGTATCCAGGAAGTACAGAACAAAGCGCTGACAGTGTAGAAAAAGAAACAACTATATTAAACAGGAAAAAACAAGGATTATTCAAAACTTCAAAACATTTTAAAGCTCAATTTTCATGTCTGCTTTAATTTAAATGTACAAAATTAGACTTTATACTTGTTGCTTGAATGTACCTCAAGGCTTTATATTAGGCCCACTTTTATTTCCGGATAAATTAATCTACATGTGGTCCGGCTCTTTACTCGCACTTTTAACTTAAATACATATCGCCTTCACTCCACAAGAAAAAGACTTTGATGCAGATAGACAGATCTCTTAATAACATTTTTGACAAAACTGTTGTTCTAGTCTGCATACATTATCAGGAATACAAAAATAACGAGTTTTGTGTAGCTGTTTTTGTGATAACTGTGAAACATTATGTGCATCTTGAAACACTACTTTTGTCACGTTTCAACTCAAAAGCTAATTATTACAGATTTATTCAAGAGTAGAATAAGAATTAATCAATATTGTTCAGGAAATATAAAGCATAGAACAACAATTATGCCTGGTCCCTATGTATGTTCTCTCCATCTTTCCTGTGTCCATGGTAATGCATAATGCATAACTCAAACAAGTCCTCAAATCGGTATTTAAGTGAGATACTTAACGCGATCCATTTCCCTGTACATTTTAAATGTCAGAATGCATAAAACCTAAATGAACAAGGCGAACAAATGCGAGCGGAGGAGGTTGGAGGCTGGATAACGCTTCCCGCTGACACAATTTAATGTGTTGTCGAGTGTAATTGCAAAGCACAAAAGTCAAGCTCAAAGATCTGCAGAAAGCGGTGTGCATTGTAGGTTTCCCGTAGCTTGTGCGCTCATTATACGGCAAGGTCAAAAGTTAGTACGCTTTGTTATTTGTTTTGTTTTTTCCCTTCCTGCCTTTTCCTGTTTCCCAAGAGTTTCCATCAAAAAGGACAGCATAGATGGGTGAAAATGGTAAAGAATACAAGCAGGAAAGAGTAACTGATGTCCACAATGGGGCAATGAGGCTGATGAAGTTGAGGTGCTAATCGTGGGGATGGAAAGGATTGGGAAAACCGGACATCAGAAGGACAGTTATGTTTGATGTTTTTGGAGATAAGTTCAGATGTGTTCAGAGGAAGAGAGACACAGCAAATCGGAAATAAATGCAGAGATTCAACCGAAGAAGAAAAACTGCCTAATTGGACCTGAAACTTTAGAGTGGACTTCAAGCAGTCTTTTTCTACAGCTTAAGAGTTTAACACATAATTTTAAGTAGAAATGGGCTGAGTTAATCACTTGGCAAAGCCGTAAAAAGTCTTTGTAGGCCCTGCAGGACTGTGCAGACTAATTGATACTCCGACTGTTAACCCCAGTATATGGACAGGCCTTCTGAGATTGTGTGCAGCGCACTCATTATCCAATTATTTTATAATAGGCTGGAACTCGCTAAAATAATTTGATTATAAATCAACAAAAATGAACAGAAATGTGTAATGGAGCAATTAAATGGGAATCAGTCTCATTAACTGGACCTCTGAAACGTATTATGCCCCAAATGACTCCACGAAGTTATAGGATATACATTTCAAAATGGTATAACAGTGATCTTTTGCCATGCTTTAAAACTGCTACACTGTTGCATTAACCTCATAACCGATTATTTCTGACTGTTTTGCCACTAAATGTCAATTCAGAGATGAGCTAAAGAGACTTTTTGTTGATTAAATAATGTTTCAATGTTTTTGTGTACAAGTCAGAGGCTGAACAGGCAAATTGTTATTATAAAAGTTTATCCGATTGAGTATATCCTAATTTTCCCTCATGGTATTTTTATTGAAATTCACTCAGGGCAATTCACTTTGCATGTAAGCACAGTCCACTGTGTACTCAAAGCATTTCCACTGCAGAGTAACAATGTCTAAAGAGCATTTTGTCTCTATTTGAGACTCTTCCCGCGTTCTGCAGTGTCAGTGTCTGGACTGACATTATTATTACAAAATGCCCCTGGAATTGCGATGTCAGTGACTTAAAAAGTGATTTTGCGGCCGCGCTTTGGGCAGGGGACATTTCTCGGTAATAACAGGCACTTTTATAGATATTGATGCGGTGGCGCGTGTGGAAACAGCATAAGAGCCGTAATGATGACGGAAAACGGCGCACCTGACAACACAAAGCGGCTGATGGAGAGGAAGGAGCGCCTCGGAGAAAAGCGCGCATCTGTGGACATA
Organism: Gobius niger; assembly: GCF_951799975.1. NCBI lineage: Eukaryota > Metazoa > Chordata > Actinopteri > Gobiiformes > Gobiidae > Gobius > Gobius niger. The sequence continues at coordinate 30,099,561 of NC_136854.1, forward strand.
AGCCAATAGGCCCCGCGCGCCGTGTGCAAATGGCCGATTCTTCTGGGCCGGGATCCTGTTTTATTCCCCGTGTAAAAGCGCTCTGTCAGCAGGGCTTATGTGGATCCTCCCCAGGCGAGCGCTCGGCCCCAAAGGGTAAAGCCCGGCTGCGGCGCGTTGGCAGTATTTCATGTAAATGGTGTCCGCAGACTTGGCTCGCCTCTGTTTTGCTGCATTGTTTATTCATTGTCCATTTTCCCCCTAGGTTTGGATTTGCTTCAAACCACATGTGCTGTAGCAGTTTTAGTGTGGAATGTTCCTTGTTAGTTTCTTTGTTTTGCTTGTCATACATATTTCTCATGTCCTTGCACTTGGATATTGGTTGCCGGGCATTTACCTATTTTGGGTGCAGGGGCGGCACCAGAAATTCTGGGTCCGATGGAAACAACAATTTCTGGCACCCCTTCATTTTATACAGATAAGATCAAACCCAATAAACATACCCCGTTTGTTCGTCAAAGCGGCCTTTCAGCCTGGGCCTTAGAATCGTCCTAACCTTCCACCCCCTTATGGCTGGTTCCTTTACTGTGTATGTAAGTGTTGTACGATTTGTTACACTCCAAAAAGTAATATTGATATAAGTAAAAATTCTCAAAATAAGTAAATTTGTCTTTGATTTGAGACTTCACTTTCAAGAAATCTGTCCACATGGCAAGATAGTTCCACTGAAATTCAGATACAACTAGATCTAGTTTGGCGGTGATTTCTTAATTTATGTTAAATATCTTGCCCTATGGACAGATTTCTTGAAATTTTAGACTCTCAAATGAAGGAGAACTTTGTTTCAAGACTACTTTTTGCAGTGTACTTAGACTCATAACCATTTGCAGTGTTTTAATAATGGATTTACACAGGCACACTCTACCACACAACACACTATACCGACACAGCCTAAATGTAGAATAGTTTTTATTTATTTTTTTTGGTTCAGTGTCACTAGCGATTTTTTGTCTGTTATCTTTGCTGTCTCTGTTGTCTGTTTTTTGTAGCTGTCCTATAACTCACAAAAAAGTATATATATATATATATATATATATATATATATATATATATATATTAAATAAACTCTTCCTCACCCTCCGCGGGCGGTCTCTTTTTCCTCCTGCTCGGGTCCTCTACCAGAGGCCTGGGAGCTTGAGGGTTCTGCGCAGTATCTTTGCTGTTCCTAGAACTGCACTTTTCTGGACCGAGATGTCTGATGTATTTCCTGGGATCTGCTGGAGCCACTCCTCCAGTTTGGGGGTCACTGCCCCGAGTGCCCCAACGAACACGGGCACCACTGATGCCTTCACCCTCCAGGTTTTCTCCAGCTCTTCTCTGAGCCCCTGGTATTTCTCTAGTTTCTCATGTTCCTTTTTCCACATTGAGATATGCTTAGACGAGTTAATGCGTCTGGTCTCAGTCAGTATATATATATATATATATATATATATATATATATATATATATATATATATATATATATATATATATATATATACAGTATATATATACAGTGGGGGGAAAAAGTATTTGGCCAAAATCCAATAGAATGTCTATGTGAAACTGACCAAATACTTATATTCCCCACTGTATATATATATAAAAAAAAGAAAATAAATTGACTTGGTGTTGGAGTTGGTACTTGGTGTACTTCATTCAATATGCGTATAGCCAAAGCTGCCCTGGGTTAGACCACTGGAAGTGTGGCTGCAAATATGCTCCCGCAGAAAACATAATTGGTTCCCCTGGTGGAGTAAGGCATGGTTATAAACCTCCTCAAGGGTTTGTGAAACTTTGTGAAAATCCCCTAAAACTACACAAACTTAATTTGTTTTCATCTTCCCAAGTACACTCGAAAAGGTATTCCCTATACTGTACAAATTGGACTAAATGGAAGAAACTGTATGGAATAAACAGTCAAGGTTTCACATTTTTAAATACTCAGTTATTTCATCAAGATGTTTCTAACACATTTTTATATAAACTGTATTTAATAAAGACCACTTGATTGTGATACCACACACAAAGCAGGATATATCTCTTTACAGGAGTCTATAACTCACTTACCCCACCGCAGCAAACCGATCCCTTTTACACTGATCAATAACGACCCGAGCCGCTCATCAGTCTAATATGAAAAAGGACAATGCCTAAAACAACTGACAACTCATCCGCTCAAGTGCTGCAGCCCACAGCTCAACATGAGATATTTTTGATATGAAACATACCAAGTTACATTAGTTTGCTACGCTATAGGCAAATAAAAAAGGGCTTGTTTTGTTCACAGACTTGCGATTGGCTCTGCTTCATTTGGAAAGGAATTGTTATCTTTTTTTCAGGACAGTTATTCCCCAACTGAATACAGTAGCGTATGAATGCAAAAAGCATACTGATTAACAACTGTGCAGCCGGCGCAATATCGAAGCGATGATTAAAGGATAAGGACACTTCTGCCAGTTCCTTTTGTGGTGTAATCTGTCTGTCAAAAGCTTAGTACAGCCTGGCAACCTTCATTCCAATTTCCAATTCTTACTTTCAGTACTGATCGAAATTAATATGTTGAAATACTAATTACTTTTTATAAATGAAACTGACTAAAACTAATGCTTGACTAAAACTTTTTGAGTTTTCGTCAACTAAAACTAGACTAATACGGTCACATTTAGAAATCACAAAAATGTGACTAAAACTAAAAGCATTTTCGTCCAAAAGACTTTGAAGACTAAAACTGAGATGGCCTTTATTTGCGTGGGTTGTGTGAGACACTTTCCCTATGCTGTACTCCAATTTTATGTTATCATTACAAAGAAGCCTCACTGACTTATTGTGCTTTTTCTTATGCTTTCAATTGATGTTATTACATTTCAACGTGTGTAGATATCTTCAAGGATCCATTCCTCATTCCTCATCACCTCCATTGTTTGGTTCTTAGTAACATAAGCTCATGATATAATTACTGAGCTATGTGTGTTTCCTCGCTCAGCTCCATGACATAACCCGCCGATGTGCGCACATGCTAACACATGCATCTGCTTTTAGCGGCGACCCTTTACCTGCTCACCAAAACTCCCCAGTGGGAGTCGGTTACTCAGCCTGATTCAAGGAAGCGCATGTTTATTTTTTTTCAAATACAAATACAGTCCCACATGATAAAAACATATAGAAACAGCACTGTTTGTTGTTGAACATTTCTGACATGTTTCAAAAGGGTTGAACAGTGTGTTATGGTGATTCAGATGACACGTTTGAGTTTGAATTGAAATGTTGGACCACCTTTAATTTTGATTACAGCTCACATTTGCATAGCACTGTTTAATCCATGTGTGAAAATGATGTCTCTTGCTTCCTGAACCGCAACAACAGGGATCTGTTGATGGTAAAACCTTTATCATGCAGCATGTTAAAGGAACTGGCCACCGTTTTCCCATATTGAGATATGTTCTTACCTGAGCTTAGACGAGTTGATACATACCTGTCTGGTCTTTGTGCGTGTCCGTAGAAGAGCGTGGTAGGAATATACTGGGAGAGGCCTAATGAGCTCAAGCAAGAACATATCTCAGTATGGAAAAACAGGGGCCTGTTCCTTTAAAGTAGTCATCTGGCCTCATTCTTTGGGCACATAGTTTTGCTGAACCTAGACCTGACCGACTTCAGCAACTTTTTTGTTGTGTAAAAGCGGCTCACGTGGTAGAGAAAATATTGGATACTCTCTGGTCTACACTTAATGAAAAGAGAAGTGATACAAGTTAGGTGGCTGTACTTCTACTTTACACCACTGTATGAAGTCCCAGCCAGAGTTCATTCACACTCGGAGCATCTGTTTTTCTCGACCGTGATGCATTACCTACAGTTTTTGTCCCTTTGTTCGTTTTGCGCCGGCGACATCAAAGACCTCTGCTGTTTGCTGGTATTAATTACCCCTCAAATACATGGCACCAGCAGTAACCACAGCAAACAGATACTTTTCATATTCGGCCATACCTGATCCCCTGCACCTGAGCTAAAATCAATCCGGAGCGTAGCTTATAAATAGCCGCGTGCACGCCTCACTGTACCTTTCACATAATCGATAGGGCCAGGGCAATTTTCAGAGACACGGAAATCAAATGACAATGTTTAGGACAGGAGCCTGCTGGCCAACAGGACCAACAGTGGCACCAGGAAGGGAATGGAGGAGGGGATCGAGTTGCATGCAAGGTAAAAAAGAAATGTAAGATGGAAGCCGTGCCACTTAGGATCAAAGGACTAAATGTAAGCAATACAAGGTAGATGTGAAGTAAGCAAGTTTGTCTGCAGGGGCTTGGGAGGACGTTGGAATCCAGGGTTATTGAGAGCAAATGTTACGAAAGAGGAAGATTGTTTTCCAGATTAAATGATCATCCAAAACTGATGAAGAGTTTGAAAAAGAACTGGACTGGTTCTTTCTCAAATCTTTCATTTAGCTGTTTTTGTTTTTGTTTTTATGAATGAATGGGGAGGAGCATATTTTGGTTTGTGGTCGCTATTACCCATAAACTAAGTCATTTGATAACTAAGCTAAATGCTATTGCTTCCTTCTTGCGCTTTGAGAGCTTGAAAGTTGTTTGGTAGCCATTTCGGCAAAGTTTGTAAAATGTGGTCGTCTGGGTTTTACAGTTGAAAGCAGGGGATGTCTGGAGGGTAAACTTATTCTCAAAATATAAAGAAAATAAGTAGATATAAAATAAATAAATAACCTAGTTTGGATCTACTTTGTTCAGCTTATTTGATGGAACAAGCCTGAACATCAGAGAGCGCACGTATCATTTCACAGCCATTTCTTGCTTCAACACGGCAGGTGAAAATATAGATTTTTCACAAAGTCGTCAATGTTTAGATTTTTAGCTCAAAGGGACTATACGGGGTTTAAAACTGTTAAAATGATGTATTTCCCTCCCCGAGAAATGTCCTAAAGTGTCTAGAATGAGCCCAGACCTGTTCACCACAACTGCCTCTAAAATTCTGCACTGTCACTCAAAAAGGTGTTAATTCGGGTCCGAAGTGCCGTCATGCACGAGCTTAATAAAGAACCAAGCAGTTATGCGTAAGACCTGAGGTGGCAGTAGTGAGTATAAAAATGACCAACTTTCATCTAGTTCCTTTATCATCTTAACATCTTAGTTATAATGTCAGAACAAAACAGAAAGTCACCATACTCACCCCTTGCGATGCTAATCTTACCATCGGCGGTCAGTGCTGTGCAACATTCAGTTGGGGGCATTGAAGGCAGGTTCAGTTCGCTCCCCATGCCTTTATTTAGGCATGGGACCTCAATGCCAACATCACAATAAAATGTCAGTTTCAGAGGCTGTGGAATTATAAACTTGATTCAATAGTGCCATCTCTGGTGATGTGCACCAACAAGAAGCTTGAGGGCCACCCAAAATTAGTCTGAGGGCCGCAGTTGGCCCCCGGGCCGTACTTTGGGCATTTTTAATTTATTTATTGGATTTTTTACAGATTTTGAATGACAACCATTTAAACTTGGTTTAGATTTTGCCTTATTTTTTATATTGATTATGCTAAGATTTGCAAGACGTTTATAACTTATGTTCATGTCAGTAATCTGCAGGAAAAGTTTCAAAAAGGGGGAAAAAAAGGGGATAAAAAAAGGGGGGAAAAAAAATTCAAGAGATATCTAATCTCTTGATTTTTTTTTTTTTTTTTTCCTATACACCTGCAGTGTCTCGCCTTAACCCGAGCAAAGTGGGCATTTTAGACTTTTAAACCGATATCACTTTGGCCTTGATCAAACTAGTTACATGTTTCCTGTAATGTAACTGCTGCGGTGTGGCCTTCTTGTGAGTCTATTAGAAAAACACATTTTGGACCTTTGCACAAGTCCAGTAAAGTTCATGTGGCACTTTAGCCATTAGCAACCCGATCCTCGGCTGGTGCGTATGTATAGGCACAAGTTCAACATCCTCGTCACTGCTCCTTCCTCCATGTGGCTTTCTCTCTATTTTCTTAGCTGCCTCTGTGTCCATTACCGCCTCGCATTGAGACATTCCTCCACGCCCCTCACTGCGTGAACCTACAGTGTCCGGAACGTGTTCGTCAGCCTCCGCACATGATTGAGTTCCTGTGGAAGAACAAAAATACTCATCCCACTTTTACAGTGTTTATATAAAATGTAAACTGTTTCTGAATAGGGCTCTTCAGTCCACAGATGGAGACAGATAAATATGTGTCGAAAGAGAGTTGAGTGGACATGAACTGTACACACACACGCACATGCACGCGCACGCACGCACACGCACACACACACACACACACACACACACACACAAGAAAAAAAAACTAAAATCTTCCAACAAGTTTTGCCTGATGTGAAAAATAGAAATTCATAGCAATTCCAAGCCATTGACATACAGTAAAAAAGAGTTATCTGAAATGTAAGCTTAATTGTCAATATATAACACAAGCACACCTCCATAATAGTATAATACTAATTTAGGGGAGGACAGACAACTTGTAGAGCATAAATTCCTAATTATGTCAGACAAAAAAAAGTAAGTCTCTAGCCCAATGCTGTGCGGAGTTATGCTTTTTTGTTAAATGACCTGAATGCTCACTCCAGCCACTAGGGGGCAGATTAAGTAAGAATAAAAGAAAAGAATTCCACAGGTGTCCAGCAGAGGGCACTGACATAGTAAGAAATCCGGATATAAACAACACATTGTGTGACTTGCAAGTGGGAAATGGACAGTCTGCCCCTGGGCAGCTGTGGCTACAATAGTAGCTTACTACCACGTAGTGTGGAGTGAATGAATATTGACTATAATGTAGCAGAGACTTGTGACACAGGCTTGTAAAGTGCAATAAGTGTAAGCTGTTTTTATGAGGCTACAGTCCTGTCAGGCTCATTATTATTTATTTATTGAAAAAAATCCTCAGTGTATTTTCCCAATCAAAACAATTTTTTTTTATTTTGGAACTTTGTTAATGGACCCTGGCGATACACTCCCCATATATTATACTTATATCCCGATATAAGTTTGAGTTATTGTTGGTGTGGCCCTCCGACTCAATTCAGGCTTCTCATGTGGCCCCTTATGAAAATGAATTGCCCACCCCTGGTCTAATGTCTTCAGAAATTACATAAAGCGACATTAACCTTTATTATTACTTGCTGATAAACTTACCAGTCTGTTCCCGGTTCAACAACAACAAAAAGTTGCCACCTGGATTTAACTAACCTTTCTGATCTGGGGTTTCTGCACTTGGTCAAGTCTAGGTTCAGCAACACTATGTGCCCAAATAATGAGATCAGCTGACTCCCTGAACTTCCTGAACTAGCAGTTTATTCCGCCATTGGATTTCTTCTTCCCTGATGCCACTGGCATATTCCAAGATGACAGTGCCAGGATTCATTGGGCTCATGTTGTGAAAGAGTGGTTCAGGGAGCATGAGACATTATTGACCACCACAGAGTCCAGATCTTAACCCCATTGAGAATCTTTTTGGTGTGCTGGAGAAGGCTTTGCACAGTGGCCACACTCTCCCATCATCAATACAAGATCTTGGTGAAAAATGATTGATGCAACACTTTGGATCAGATGCTTGAAACAATACCATAGTGAATGAACGTGTAGTCAAAGTTAAACGCGGTCTGAACTCAGCATTCACCAACGGAACGACATGCCAGGCCACAGTTTAGCATTACTACACGCTGTCCCTTTGTGGCAGAGACCTGTGCCCCTGCTCCTCGCTTACTCACCCTCATGGTCCCCAATGTGGTGCCTACTTTTAGGTCTGTCGACTTTAAGTGTTGAGTTACTGTTGAAGTAAATAACTATGTAAAGATATGTCAAAGTACAGCCTGATGTGTGTTTTTATACATTTATATAAACACACAATAACGATTTTGATGCTAATTGTGTTAAAACAGTGATGTTACAGTATAACAATAGCCTTGTAATGAATGTCAGAATCAATTTCCAAAGTTTAGTCTGTTGCTCAGTGACACCGAGGCTCTTAGGATATACGTTTACGACCATTTCCTCTGCCCCAGCTGCCTCCAGCTACAGCTCTCCACAAGTGTTTGTTTTAGCTTTGGCTCAGAGTTGCGGGTCCGAAGAGACTGTCAGCGGCGACCTACCACACAAAAAGGCTGCGAACCCAGACAGTTTTTCCCATGACCCGAGTGATTACCGTGCAATATTTTAGCCATTCTAAGTCACTATTTCTTATGCCCTCAATCGTGTTTGAGCTTCCTATTGACATATGCTTCTTTATCCAATACCGGTGGTGAAATCTTCCAAAGTGTCAATTTCAATCAGTCTTTCTGATTTAGCATGATCTACAGAAAAAAGCTGTCTTATATTTACTTTGTAAAACCCTTTCATTTGAACATGTAGACTCCGAGGTATATATAGTATAGAGAATAATACTGTGATTAATATGGGGAAGCGTGGTATACCCAAAATATTCTTTGATGGATTTGGATAGCCAGCACTTATGTCACTATTTTTTAAACTTTGCTTTTGTGTTACTTCTCTGTTGGCAGGACCAGGAAAATTTGTGCTGCAGCCCTGTTTTGACCATTTATTAGAACAGTAATTCCCCCTTATAGAACCAAAAAGCTAAAGAGAACCCCCCCTAGTACTAATATTTTACAATAATTGGTCAGGTTTTACTGCTCAACATGAATTAGTTGGCTCAGATGGTGGAGTGGGTTGCTCCTCAAGCACGCAGTCGTTATGACACTTCTTTCACAGTGCTTCCAGTGTCTGCATACACTGGGGTATGAATAGATGAGTGGTTCCTTGATGTAAAGCGTTTTAAGCGTCTCATGTTGGCGGAAAAGCCCTATATTTGAGACCATTAATTTTTTGCTCCCTTGCCACGTGGACGGTTCTGACCAATCAGCTGAGCTAAACTAAATCTTACCATCATATATTGTAAGAACGTGGATTTCTCAAGAAGAAAAAGCTCATGTTGTTCTAGTATCTCATAATGCTCTATGGGGAGTTTGTAGTTACACGGAGCGGCCACTAGTCAAATCGGTGAGAGTGGGCGGTTCTTTATAACATATATCCATAGTGCCGTGTTATGGAGGAGAGCAAAAAGTGCATTATACATGAACGTAGATGGTTTTGAATAGCGTTGCGTGTGTATAAATGTATGTGTGGGTGAACGGGTGAATGGTTCCTTGATGTAAAGTGTTTGAAGTGCCCAGTGGAAGCAAGAAAGTGGTGTGAAAATATGATCATCTTCCTCTTAATTGTCTCACATTTGTACCATGCGCCACGGGAAGCAATTCAGCGCGTGGAAACTCTTCACTGTGACAAACTCTCGCTCTCCAGCCCGCAAGCCGTATTTGAAAACGCTTGGCATTGTGCGTTATATTTGTCCTCCCTTTTGTGTATCGCAGACAAACAGCTCCATATGGACGCTTCGGGAGAATGTACTTGTGTCCAATTTCTCCACTTTCCACAAATGCGGGTAGTCTCTTTCACAGCGGTTTGTACGTTGTATCCACTGAAGTCTGTTTTGGAGGAGACGGCCACTGCGGCTCAGGTGAAAGATGGAAAGAGTAGAGAGAATAGGTTTTCAATAGTATGGTCTTAGTTTTGGCTGTGGGAGTGTAGTGACCTTGACTATGACTTAAGAGTCAATCATGTGTGCACTAAAGTGTTCCACGAAAAAATTACATTGTATATGCCCTACGAGTTCTGTAGTCCCCAATTTTCTTTAACGAGTAGTGACTTTACTTTTTTCATTTTTTTACTAGGGGGTATTACGCTTTTTTCAGGTATTTGGTAATAATCTCAAACACATCTTTATCACTATCTTTCACTTTGTTGGTTAGAAAATGCAATGTTGATCTAAAACAGCTGAAAAATATCAATAGTATTTTCACTTCCTGTCCCTCTGTGCGAGCAAAGATGAGCCCCTCCCACTCCCCCCCTCCTCTTTCTCCCCTTTGCTGTGCAGCTGTTTTGTTGTAGTGGAGCTTTGGCGAGTGTTTTCCTGGATACGTAGGGCCACAGGAGGAGCTGTTTGGGAAAGGTGGAATTTTTTTGGGGATGCCAAGATCAACCACGGAAGAAGATCCAACGATAACTCAAAGATGCGCTTGCGGCCCGAAGCACAGCTCCAAGTTTGTTCTGAGCTTTTAGCCATGTTGCAATGTTGTTCAATCATCAAAAACAGACCTGGAGCTGTGTTCCGTGATTGAAACGCTTTCCTCACCTCTCGGATCTCTTGCTCAGCTTAATCCTTTCATCGCAAAGGAAAGACACATAGCTTCACTACAAGCACACCTCCTTATTGAAACAGTTGCACAGCAAAGAGGAGCAAGAGGAGTGAGAAAAGCAATAAATTTTTTTTGGTTGCTGTTTTACATCAATAGTGCATTTTCTAACCAACAAAATATAAGACAGTGATGAAAATGTGTTTGAGATGTTTACCTTTTGCCACTAGTCCGTCTTAATAAATTATCTGTTGCCTAAAATATGTGTTGCACCCTCGCTATTACTCGCAGTTAATGAGAAAGTAATGTTAGGACTTCACTGCACACACTTTCGTCTCTGACATGTCTGATCCCTGTAAATGTTAAGGCGCCGGAGACAGAAAAGAGTGTGGTCCACAGCGGATTCGTATTGTAACGCAGCGCCCGGTCCCATGTTCACACGCCACAAGCAGCCCATCTCCCCCACTCTCCTCGCGCCCTGACAGTGACACAGGGAGGATGCGCTTGGATTCACACCTGTCCCTGGCTCTGTGCGCGGAGCGTGTTGAACCTCTGGGGTTTTCGTGTACAAAGACAGCTCCTCCGGCCACTCTCTTGTCCTGCACCTCACTCCGGCGGACAAGATAACCCGGTAACAATGTTCATCTCCATCAAATGTACAGTAGCTCTTGTGCCACTTTTAATTGAACAATCTTACCACAGAGCGACGGCTGTATAGAAAATATTCAAATTGTGTTCCTACTTTCTAAAAGCATTCCGAACAATTGTGGACGGAGATGACACTAGTGACTACAGTAAGTTGTGTGTTATTGCCATTTATAAACAGCTTCTTCAAAAACTAAACTATATCCACAATTCCCTCTGAAAATATAGGCAATTTTGTAAATGTTTATGCATTTTTCTCATGTTCAGTGGAAAAGTGGAACATTTCCAATTGGTATTTTTCTCTCATCACCTTGTCTCGCCTTAATAACTTTATATATAGTTGCAAAGATATGTTTTTCTCATTACATACTTTCTTTCCTCATTTTAAGCAGTGTTCATGAATTGAAACAAATGTAGATTTTATTTTCCGGCAGTGTCCAGGCCTATACACCACTGCCCCTTTGTGTTTTCCGCTTGTTCCTCGCACTTCATATTTAGTCCTCCCCGGGCGCACTCTTCATTCACACTTTCTCCGAGGGGCCTTTCTCTTTCTGACCCTAAGGAGGCATAAATCTGCATGTTTCTCCCCCCAAAGTGTCCCAGATGTGGAGAGTGTCATTGTGTCAGGAGTAAGTCTGCTGCTTGTCAGTGAGCCTCGTGTTTGCCCAGAGACACGTGTGGCTGCATGCATAAACGGATATCACAGAGTAATGGCGAGAGAGCGTATGATGGGTGAGTGACGGACTTTATTAGCATGCATATTTAATGTTGTGACCCCCCCAGTTCGAGTCGCAGCGTTGGTACATATATGTCGATAAATCATTTAGGGGTTCAACTATAGAATAATACTGTACATTTGGAGTGTAAATCTTCACTGGAGCAAATTGAAGAGACAAAAACAGATTCAAAACTGTTTACACTGAACAAACTGAACATGTGTCATGCAGAGAAACATTTATGAACGATGATTTCACTGTGAGTGCCGAGAAACTGCTTGAGTGTAATAGTCTGATTGTTGTTTCATTGGAATATGTAATACAACAGACAACACATAAAATAATGAGAAAATTTGGATATTTATCAAATCCCTAAAATAGTAATTCTCCTGAAAGTATTTAAGAACATTTATTTATTTTTAATTTCATTAATCCATCCGTCCATTTTCCTCCGCATTATCCGCGATGGGGTCTGAGCAGAGATGCCCAGACTTCCCTCTCCACGCACACTTCCTTTTCCGGGGGATCCCAAGGCGTCCTGAGGCCACAGAGAGACTTTGTCCCTCCAGCATGTCCTCAGTCTTCCCTGCGGCCTCCTCCCAGCGAATCCTATTCATTTTTATCTGTCAACACAAAGCCTGTGTCATTTCAGATTCACTCACAGCGGTAAGAAGTAGTAAAAAGTACTGGGTGATAACTGTACTCCAAGCAGTACCTCAAAACGTTACTGAATGCTTCCCTGGCCAGCAATCCACTCCTATTGTATTTGCCTGTTAGCTTCTTCTTCGTGGATCCATTAGTGTGTATTCATTGTGCCTTGAAAGACCCCCAATCAATCCATTAACACTTGTATTACCCCAGAGGGACTACGGAAAAGATTTATTATGGTAAACAAGTTACTTAGTTCTTCTTTAAATGTACTTAACAAGAATGTACCTGCGATGTTGATGAAATAATTTTCCTCTTGTTGCCATCTATTGAAAGTATGTTTGTCCCGTTCCAAACATTCAGTGATTGAGAAAGCCGTTGTGCATTCGTGTTGAATTTTCCTTGCTAATGCTTCCATATTAAATCCTTAAAACGACGTAGATCATTCATATTTGTCTCCGATCTTCTGGTCGATACTTCATAAAACCACAAACTTCCTTGTTTACAAAATACACCACATGCTGTTTGCGTCATATCTGGCTTTTCTCTGATTGGTTAATACACTCAAGTCAATCACGCCTATCCGGATTTCAAAATTAAAATAACGAACTCAGTTGCTGATAAAACTATATTCATTTAACCTCATAACCCCTGCCTTAACCAAGTGCATTTTCTTTAGTTCGGTTTTAAAGCCTATAGACCTACAAAACGGATCTGAGTGGATCTTTTTCCTCACACTGTTCCTGTGTTGTGACAACCTTTTTTGACATTTCCTTTAATTGCTTTTTTGTTGCTTTTGTGTGGCGTTTCTGTTGCTTTCTCGTCAAACATTTTCGTCACTTTTTGACAATATTGTTGCGTTTTTGTCACTTTGTTGCTTTTTTCAAGAACCTTTGGATGAAGCCAAACTGGAGAAAAAGTGCTCGGTTCAGGTGGGGGTTTAGAGGTTAACTGGTCTGCAGAAGGTAGCCTGAGTACTTGTTCCTCAGTTCTATCTAGTGGTTTGAGGTCCCAGCATGACACTGACATATAAAAACATGTTCAATAACACCTCCTTCAGGGCTCAGACTCCTGGGAAAAAAAGCTATTCCGAGATCTCAGCTGGACTAGTTTCCTATGAAAAGAATAGTTCATTAACGCATCAACAAATACATTTTCTTCCTCTTCCCAATCTATCAACTGTTCCTCGTGACTGTTTTGGGGTCTAGACACTGTGGTCGGTGAAGTAAAGCTGCAGCATCACGTTTCCCCGTTGTTTAATTAGTTGCCGGGAGCCTCTTCCATCCATAAGGTGCAGCATTAATTGAATTTTGATCCCTGCGTGGTGATTAAAATGAACATGTGTTATATAGATCTAATGTGATCCTGCAGGAGAGACTCTGATGTGCACCGAGGTAACATCAAATACTTCACTCAGAGACATCACAGACTCTAAAACAACAAGAAAACCTACAGCAGTGACTTTCAACGCTGACGATACAACCACCAGTGAAGAAGAAGGCATGCAAATATAGTATAGGAGGCTTTCGTACTTGCGATGCCAAGAAAAGTGCCATGAATCACTTCTGCATTAGGTGGTGGACTGAAATGTTTTACTTCTCTCTCATCTTTGGAAACTTGCCTTGGGAAGAAGATTTATCTGCCTCTTTTAGAATGAATGCCTGATGTGGTCAGCCATCAGTGGTGAATGGCAGGACTCAGATCAATGTTGTTTACTGTACACACAGACCATGATCCAGTGAGTGATGCGATGACGGCCGCTCTGACAAACTGATCCATCAAACAGCTGGACATTGTAGCGTCACACGTTCAACTTGTTTCAGTTAACTTCAAATGTGCAGTTTTTTAGTCGTGATTTTCCTCATGTATAAGCCTTCCATTAAAGGTCCCTGTTTTTAAAAGTTTTGTTTTGGGGCAGTTTGATACAGAAGGAAACTCAAACCCTAACCCTCAAAGTAACTCAAAGATATTGTGATTGTTACTACTGGTATCAATACAATAAAAGTATCGAACTGAGGGAGTTCTGATGCCTGTTTGGTCCTGGGGCAGCATTAAAGGGACTATACAGAGTTTAAAAATGTTCAAATTAAGTATTTTCCTCCCCCTACATGTTCCAGCAATGTCCTAATGTGTAGAATGAGCTCAGACCTGTTCCCCACAACTGCCTCTAAAATCCTGCACTGTCACTTAAAACGTTGTTGCTTCAGGTCCGAATGGCCGTCATGCACGAGCTTAACATAGAGACTGCAGTTACACGTAAGACCTGAGGTGGCAGTAGTGAGCATAAAAATGACAAATATTTTAGTGTAGGTATCGAAAAAAGTCTCATAGGTATCGGTATTGTAAAATAAGTATTGTTGCAGTACCAGTATCGATTAAATTGTACAGTAACAGTACCCAGCCCTAACAAGGCACTACCTAAAAGGCCAGATATGGGCAAATGTTTTGATGCAGGAACCACATTGTGTTTTTGAACTTGTCAAGTGTGCCAGACGAGGGCGACAATTGGGTTGTTTCAAACAAGTACAATTCTCAAATGTTATGTGTTATCTTTTTCCTTGTCAATGAAACCATAGGTCTCTTTCCGGCTGTATCATCCTTCGCCGGCAAGATTGAAGGGGTTAATTTGCCCACCCGTTATAGGCCTTTATACAAAGGCCAAGCCGTTCCCCTAACTCCTCCCCTTCTCCGTGTGCACAAACCGTTGATATTCATGCTCCCGGCGGAGTGAAGTGCACTCCGAAACAGACCAAGCAGACCACCATCTTTATTTAGAAAAATCGACATTTTTGTTTCACACCGTCACACTGTACGGTGCTTTTATTGAATCAGCTACGTAAACTCTAAGGAAATATTATTTTAGATTGAAAACATAGTCAGACGTGCAGTGAGAGGGCTTTATTCTGCAGGGATTCAGTGGAAGTGGGTTGAAGAAGCTGGGATGAAGGTTTGGTTTTGGAAAAGGCTCTTGATTGGTTGCAACATGTTGGCTTGGTCTTTACTTCTGCGATATTAGATTATATTCGTTTTGATCCGTGAAGATATGAGTGGCCTTTTTTTGAGGACATACAGTTCTTGCTTGTCAAAGTAACAAAAGGAAAAATCAATGAGCATGTTTTCACTCTTAATAACAGCTTCTTTTGTTACATAAAAGTACAATAAATGGAAACACAGGTGGAGCTCTCCTGGGCACGTTACGTAACGGCAACAATAAACGCAGTTTGTTCTTCTCCCTTTGTGAAGTCAAATACCGCTCTGAAGTTAGTTATTAGGAGTTAAACTTTCAACGCCTTTGATGTTTGGCTGTGCGGGCAAAAGACATTTCATTTCCTTGAAGTCCGGCTAGCAACAAAGGTTTTAAACACTGGGGCGTGATGTAGCTGTGCCCTTCGCTTTAAATGCTTGGTAACCTTGACAAAAAATAAAAAAAAATAAACATGAAAGCATTTGGGTAAAAAGATCAGGAGGGACATGTACAATATACTACAAAAACATGGGAACATTCAAATAGAGGCATTAGTGTAATTGTGCGTGGTCAGTAAAGATACAGCGTCCAAACGGCACAAACTGAGTAACCGCCTGTGGCTAATTTGAAACAGCACTGTCGTTAATGCGGTGTTTGTTCTGTTTGTATTGCATGAGCTTATACAGTTATAGTAGACAGGGGTTCCAAAAAGTGAGGGTCACAATCTTAGTAACGCTCACTGTGTCTATTTGTGTAAAAGTGTAAATGTTATATGAGGGTCACAAGGTTTTCCAATGTGGATCCCAAGATGATTTTAAAGTGGACGTAATTTGAATTAGCCTGAGCAGGCAGCAGTGGGAATGACAACAATGCAAACAAGCGTCCACTTTAAAGATGAATTGTGGAACTTTTTTTGAAAATGTGTAACTTACCTTTTTGTGACCCATTGGCTGTATGGGTGATCAGCATGGCACCTTTACTTTCAATCACGGCTCCAGGATCAGTTCGTTTGTAGGTTTTCTGGTGAGACTGTCCATCAGCAGTGAAAACCTACCAGGAAACTCTCAAAACAATTGGTCCTGGAGCATCACAGAGGCGACTGTGACGGAAAATAAAGCCATGCTAACCACTTAAAGGTCAAATACTCACTAACAAAGAAAACAAATTTCACATGAAAAAGTTCCATATTGCACCTTTAAAGGCACACTGCGTAACATTTTGGACTATACTGTTGCCATCAGTACAAAACATGCTCCTAATGAAAATGCTATTACTGCAGTGGGTAATCAAAGAATGGATTTTGGATGAGGACCTAACCTGTTTAAAATCTCAAATTCTTCTGCCTTTAGTCGACATCTCCATGGAGATGAGCTGGAGACGCACCCACTCCCGGTAAAGTTACAGTCATTTCTTAGGAGAGGTGAGCCGCTCACAGGAAAGGCAGTGCATTTATGAGGTATTTCTCTAATGATGGAAATATCTGTCATAAAATAAATGCTTGTATTTCAATTTTATTTATTGGGTAAAATCCTACATGGTGTGGCTTTAAGCTAACGGCCATGATTTGCTCCAAACAAGTGCGGTGACTTGTTTATGAGTTTTGTGTTCTATCCACATATCTTGCAATGAATTCCAGGAGATGCAGATCGGAACATTTCAGGTGTAGAAGAAATGGGCAACGTAATGACTTTCTCCCCACTCACTGTTGTCATCATAGAATTAATTTAGGATCTTTTTGCCTCCACTCCAAATCGTCCCTTGATACTTTGTACCAATGAGTGACAAAAAGTGTTTTGGAGTAAAGCGAGTAAATGGCCAATGTTTCTTTCTTCACACCTCTTTCCACCATTGACATTTTGTTTGCTCGGAAATCAAGGACTTGTTTCCCATAAATGTACTTTGTTGAAGTTATTAAATGCTAAGGTGTCCAAAATCACAACTATCCTGAAAAATGCATGTGGACCTTTATGAAAAGTGCAGTTCATTTTCATTCGGACATTTTATTCCGTCATAAGAGCGTGTTCAGGTGCTCTGTTTTTTCCATATACCATTAGAAACATGCACAATAGGGGCCCCCTCCGGTGCAAGTATCAAATGGCAACAATGATTTTCACCTTTAACGTCATTTTCTACATCTGAAATCTTAAAAATCACATGAAAGTGGATTTATTTCTGCTCCTTGTTTTCCAGTGAAATGTCGCTGAGATCAGACGCCGCTTTGATGTGACTCTTCACGGCGGCAACTCATTTCCAACACTTACAATCTGGAAACTGAAACGTCTTATTCTTTAGGACATCATTCAAATGAGACATGAGGGTCAAACAAATCGTCATTGCAGAACATTCACACATTTGATCACTTTGGGTCAAACTTGGCATAAAAATCAGTGATTATCAGAGTAACTAAAATATTTACTCAAGAGTAGCGTTACTTTGAAAGTAAAAGTATAGTGACCCAAATCAATACTTTAGTGAAAGTAAAAAATCCTAATATTTCCAAAGAAAATACCATAAGAATGTATAATTCTGAAATAAGAGTAACAAAACACAAACTTGCATATATATATATATATATATATATATATATATATATATATATATATATATATATGTATATATATATATATATATATATATATATACATATATACACATACATACATATATACATACATACATATATATACATACATATATATATTTTCTTTATATATATATATATATATATATATAGATATATATAGATATATAGATATATGTATGTGTATATATGTGTATATATATATATATATATATATATATATATATATATAGATATAGATAGATAGATAGATATAGATATATATAGATATATATAGATAAATATATATACAAGTAAGACTAAAGATCCTTCAATATTACTGAAGTAGAAGTAAAAAAGTACTGAATGGTATAGCTCTAATAGAATAAAAGAAGAAAAAAACTGACTGAGACGACTTTGTGACATTTTTCCATTATGCAGGCCCAGTTATTGAATTCAAACTTAATTCAAACTAAAAAAAATAAAAAATAATGATGTCAAGGGTAGGTGCATTTCTGTGCCTTTTTATGTTGAACGAGCTGTCAGGATGCATTCTGAAAAGACCAAGGACCACATCACTTATTATTATTCATAATGGCTGTTTTATAAAATGTTAAGTGCTTTGAAAATACAGCGCTTCGGACACCTTGGAGACAGCGCGACACGCGGAGATATCACGCGCGCATTGTCATTTCACATTGCTCTACAATTTTCAAATGAAAAAGGAGAACTGCTGGGCTATATGGGTGGACCGCTTCAGTTATAGTCTACAGGTTATTTTTTAACAATTTAAAAACTACAAGCGCAGATTCATGCACGTGTATTCATGTTTTATTTATTTACTTTTTTCTTTTCTTTTTTTTTTTTAATACAGCGTATTATTAGCACTGAAGTGATGTTAGTTTCAACACGTCCTTTTCTTTTATCTCTTTTCCCCTCAAAAGTCATTCAGACACACAGTGCGCGCGCGTATGGGGGCAGTCCGCGCGGGAACAGCAGCTCATTAACCGCGTGCGCACCTCCCTCCCCGTGCACGCGCGCCACCTGCATCGTCCGGGCGCACGGTTCAAAGTCACGGCTGACCCTTCTCTACTCTCTCCCTCTCACACATAACCACCTTCCGACAGCCGCCCGCACTCCTCCATCACATCACATCTCTCTCTCTCTCTCTCTCTCTCTTTCTCCACACAAGCGCGCGCGCGTCTCAAAACAACCCACCACGCGCTCGCGGCCCCCTCACGCACGCGGCACACCGGTAGAGAGACGTCAGGATTGGACGCAGCAGGGGATCCCCCAGCATTCCCGTTTCTGCCTCGCTTGGCGTATCATCATCCTTTCACCGGGAGGAGATGAGCTCGCAGCGCGCGCTCTCTCTCCTTCTCTTTCTCTTTCTCTCTCGCTCTCTCTCTCTCTCTCTCTCTCTCTCTCTCACTCTCTCTCGCAGCAGCAGCGGAGCACGGCGTTGTTCCAGCCTCTCTCCACTCGCTCTCCCCTTCTCCTCTCAGTTCCTCTGTTCAGCGGACGCTCGTTACCAGGAGCTATAGGCGCGGAGCAACAAGGAAGCACTCCATTTACGCACTGATTCATCTGTTTGTTGAGGACCCAGTCGGACGCTCCGGTGTTACTCTTTCTTTTGTTTTTTGTTTTGTTTTTTCCACGCGTCGCGGAGGACTGACCGCCTGAGTGAGCGGCACTTTAATCTCACGTGCGCCGCGCTGACAGACGCTCTAAGCCGGGGGATGTGCTTGGACCTCTCCGCCCCCGTATCCATAACATCGTCTTTTTTTTTTTTTGCCTCCTTTACCAGCTGCTTTTGTCAAACTATCTTAATTAAACACCAAAACTTCGGACTTCACCCAAGCGCTCGTGGAAACTAAACAACTCGAGGACGAGACGAGAGAGACCAATTACGCTCGTGCGCTTATGTTTACCCACTTTTGCTGTAATTAACAAAGCCCCCGCTCGACAAGTTTCACTGTCGGGAAAAAGTGGACGGGAAAAGGCGCTTGTTAAGGAGCCCCCGCGCGTACAGGAGGAGAGGCGCACCGCTGAGTCGAACAGGTAAGACGAGCCTGTTTTTTCGCGCACAAAACGCATGGAAAAACGCTCTCTTCAAGAAATGCTTAACCCCGACACGATTAAAGAATGATGCGTGCGCTCGCTGTTACCGTTAGCCTCGCTTTGCACGGGTCAACTTTGTATCACGCAACGCGGACACATGCCTCTCCAGTTAGAGGAGCGTGTCAGATCGCCGGAGCCATGGCATGTCCATACGCGCCTCGCGCTGTTACCGTTAGCCTCGCTTTGCACGGGTCAACTTTGTATCACGCAACGCGGACACATGCCTCTCCAGTTAGAGGAGCGTGTCAGATCGCCGGAGCCATGGCATGTCCATACGCGCCTCGCGAAGAATGAACGACGCACCGGTTCATTTCCACCAAAGACAAAGACCCGATACTTTGCTTTGGGTTGACTTGTATATTCGTTTTAGGCACTCCCGTGATCACTGGAACCTCTCATTTTGCAGCGCGTAATGTACAGTAACCTATAGTAAGGCTGCACGAGCGACGCGTAAACACGGTGCGCTCGCAAGATGGAGTGACATCTCAGTTTGCCTCGCGCTATTTGGACCGCTGCGGATGATTTGCCGGCTGAAATAAAGTTTAAATCGACTTCCAAATGCACGTGGAGATTGTCTTACCTGGGGAAAGAGCGACACGTTTTCTTCTCAAAGAAATAGGTCACGTATGTATGTCATAATGTGTGAATATACTGTAGGTGCGTTTACAGGGCAAACAGTAACCTCTATCTCCCCATCAGGTAAACACCCGGTGATCACACTTTCATTTGTAAAGTTGAATATTTTCCTTTTTTTTTTGTATTTTCCCTTTGATTATCATTTGTGCTGCTGTTTCCTCAAGGAGCAGTAACAGCATTGAGCTGTCGCTAGTTGCTTTTAGAAAGAATAAAAAAACGGGAGATTCAAAGTTTTAGTGGCTGCTTTCACTTTTGACCATGGGATTTTGTTGCACAATTTCACAAAGTAAGTGCAACTCTTCTGTTTTGCTCATTTGTCATGAGCGTGAATAGCAGACAGTTCTGAACAAGTATCACTGTGGTCCTTGGAAGCGTGAGGTTAGGTCTTGTGATTGCACACACAAATGCACTGATACAAACACTTTTTTATTTCAGCTCCTCTTTTGGCTGATGACAGCTTGACTTATTACCTCTGCATGTACGGATAAGCTTTTGCTGCTAATGGGGCTGACAGGTTTTTTTTTCTCTTACACTTGAATCGGTTTCGCCCTGACAGGTAGCTTTAGCGCTTACCTGAGGCTATAGAGACACAAGGATTAACAAACTTAAAGTTACTTTATCGGTATGCTGAATTATGCAATGATTTTTATGTTTTCATTTCTATTAGGGTTACTTTTGGCAACATATTTTATATTCTTTAGTCTGCTACGGATGAAAAATAGCCTTTTGGCTGATTGCGTTACATTTACAGAATTCATGTACAGTGTCCCTGTCAAGTCCTCTTAGTCTTTTGATTAAAATTTTGCTTTAGTCAAATTATTATCTTCAATTTTAGTCTACTTTTGAGTTGTCTAAAATTGCATGTAAAAGTAGTCGTCTAAATCTAAGATTAATCAAGAGAACTTGTCATTTATAACAGTTATTATAATCATATTTAATCAAGGTCTTCTGCTTAATGGAGCTTCTCCCACATGGACAAAGCACAGACCTGTTCCTTCGGCAGTGAATGTAAATGATATGAGGCTGTCATTGGACGCTTTGATTATTTTTGTCTATTCATTTTTATTTAGGCATATTTTAGTTGACCAAAATACCTGGACATTTTAGTCACAGTTTTAGTCTCATAAACAACTTGTGATTTAGTTTTAGTCTCATTTTAGTCAACAAAATGAACACTGACAATTTGGACTAATCGTAACAGTCAAAAACATGGGGCTAAGAAATTTGATTGTGTAAAACCACTTACTGGGGCGAATGTTTGAGGACAAGCACATTTTTATTGTGGCCTTTGAAATATAAATATCTTCGACAAAAGACCAATATGACCTAAGTATCTTTTCTATTCAGATAACATTGCAATAATAATGAATTTGCAATATTCCTGTCTATTTTCCTTTTGTGGCATTGACCTTGTGACCTCCTAATCCTCCCTTATGTTGTATCAACATTGCGGTCTATGCTACATCTGTGCTGTATAGAAGAGCGTGCCCTTGGTCGCTCCGTTCTGAATGAGGGCCATTCAAATGCTACACAGTACCGGTGCTCTGTTTGTTCATTCTATTTGTCTGTCCGTGTCCTCAAGCGCACGAACCGTAGCAGTATCAAAGTACAGTGACGGTAATTCAACAAAAAAATGGTATAGATGTTGTGATGTTTACAGATATGTGCAAAACTACGATGCGGACAGTGGATTTGACTTTAGAAAGAGTTTAATTCCGCTTTTCTTTGCATGGTGATAATGTCTATAGCGACTTTTAATATTCTTTTAATCCAATGGTTTGCAGTCGTTTTAGCTTACGGTGTAGTTCACGTATTGGGAAAGTGTTTCATCATCTTTGGTGCTGATTATTGGCACAAGCTTTTTACTATTTTAGGAAATTCTGGGCATCAACATTTCACCAGTTTTTGCACTGAGGAAGAAAAGTATATTTGTCATTATTTTGTTGTGTATATATAATAATATATTTTACATTCTCAAACGTGCTTTTTTTCTTCCTTGCTATTTTCTTGCCTATGTGCTGTTCTTTTTTTTCTTCTGTTTTTAATTGAGGAATACAAAAGCACTTTGCTTTCCGAACTCCACCAATCACAACAAAGGCCGCTTATGCATACGCATACAGGGAAGGTAGCTGTAATGTGTTGCTCAAGAACACAACGTAAAGGCAACCTTTTGCAGGTGAATAAGCCCCAAACTGGTCAGCTCCTGACACTGACCATCCAAACTAATCTATTATGCGTTTAGCCTTACCCGATTTTCAACAGCAATTTTATTAAATCAATTGAATATTAATTAAGGTTGTGCAATATGACAAAATAAAAACAAAACAGAGTCATAATATATGTATTTTTCATATTAGGCCAATTTTTCCAATATGTTATGTAGCTATATATTCATGAGAAAGACTAAATACTTTCCTCATACCATACGATTAAGCGCATAAATCTGTCAGTTAAGGAGCGCCAGGCCGATAATTGCAGTCGGCATAGGCAACATTTTGTTCACATTTTATATATTTATTTTTGAGTGGCGTGGCATCACTGTAAACCTCCCCATTGCTTCACACAGACTGCGCAAGTTTCCGCTGCTCCGCTATAGTTTCCACAGATGGCTCCGACAGCCCCCTCATTCAACACCAGAACAAGTGAGCAGATTGTGACTCAGACACATATTTAGCCTCTCTGGAAACATGCCACAACATTGTTTTGGCCTTGGATGAGGACAAAATAAAGAAGCTAAATGAGGTACATGTACAATTTGCTTGTATACTTTGCCCATATAATAGATACATTTTAAAGGCTGCAGTGTCTCTGTTGTGCAGTATTTCCTCTTATGAAATGGAATAGATGAATGTTGAATGGATGTGTGGCTTAATGTCTTTTTGTTAAAAAAATAAAGCATATCCATGAGAAAGCAATAATTATGATGGAAAAAAGTGCATTGCATTTGTCTTATTGAATTGCTTTTTAATTTACAGTAAAGGGAATATTTACTTTAAAAAAAGGTCAAATAACCTGTGTCAAACACAAGGCCCGCGGGCCAGGTCTGGACCACAAAATGATTCAATCCGGGCCAAGACTTGTAGAGGATAAATTCCTGAGCATGTCACACAAAAAATACATCTCCAGCCCATTCCTGTGCAGACTTGTGATTTTTCTTAAATAACCAGAAAGCTCACTGCAGCCACTAGGGGGCAGCCAAAATATCCAACAGAGGGCACTGACATATTAAGAGATCGGGACATAAACAACACATTATAGCCACGTGGTAAATGGTCAGTCTGCCCCATGCGGCTGTGGCCACAATAGCAGCTTAGCACTACTAATGTAGAGTGAAAGAATAACAAGTGCAGTGTTGTACTTTGAGAAGCTTGTGACACAGGCTTGTAAAGTGCAATACAAGCGTAAGCTGTTATTATTATTTATCAGGCTACAGTCCTGTCGGGCTTTTGACCAAATCAGCACTATTTTAAAATCACATGATATTTATGATTATAAGGCCCGAGCGATATACACTTGTTATTATGATTATTATTAATTTATAGAAAAAAAATAATTCAATAGTATTTTCCTGTTTACAATGTGTGTGGCCCGCCTTGGTAGCTGAATTTTTTCACCCACATTTTTCTTGCATACTCGTGATAATGTGAAGCCCATTCTGCCCCCCTTCGCTGACATTAAGGGACAAAAAGAGAGCGTTACGATGATCATAAACCCGGAAGTCTCACCAACACTAAATAATAAACAGTGACGCTGGTGGAGAGTGATAAGGTAACCATTACGTGCTCTGAAAATCATCCCGGCGGGGAATCGAATGATTTGGAAATGCTTCACGAAAGTTGGAACACATTTTGGACCACAACCATCAATTTATATAAACTTGCTAATGTATTGTATAAAATGTATAATGTATAGAAAAAAAAAAGAAAAAAAAAGTGCAGGGCCTCTAAAGTGACCGGAACTTTATTTGCTACATTTACTTATTTACTTCACATTTTCAGACTAATTGAGGCCCAACTTAACCGGGTTTTAGCTTGAAACAGAGCCCTTAAACACAGCATGAAATGTCCGAAACCTTTGTATTCGTGTAAAAAACAAAATGTGGCCAATCAGAAAACCTACACTGCATCTAAATGCAGGATATATTTCTTACAATATGTGTCATCAATGCATGGGCTGCTAAATGTGCTGTCTGTCTTTGCCCAGGGCGGGAAAAAATAGCATTAAAGCCAAAGCACTTTGTCTTTTTTTTTTTTTTTTCTTAACAGTGAAACTCCTTGTGCCACTGTTAAATTAAGTGAGTGCGGCACCCTGTTATTATCCTGTCGCTCTATATTTGCCACGAGCCACCGTTGTGCAACTGCAATCTGTCAGCTCTCCATCGCCATTTCGAACACACTCGCCCTCGTGTTTTATTTTTTTTTACACGCATTGTTAAAGACATAGTAACGCTTTGAGCACATACAGATCTAGGCTTTTTTTGTATAGTTTAACAATGTGAGCACTGACACAGGAGAATCCACGAGTCGGTATAAAAATGCAGTATGTTTTTTTTTTGCTTTGAAAAGTCATTTTTGTTCTTGCCTCCTTTGATTAAACATATTTCTCATCGCAGTCATCGCAAGCGGTGACCTTGTTTGACCGCTGCCTTTGGAACAGAGCTCGCTCATTCAAAGTGAGCATATTGGACACCTATTTGCACTATGTACATCTTCTGTTTGCCCTTGTTCGTCCCATCACAGTCTGATTTAAAATTGTCGTCAGGTGAACGTGTTAACTTGCAGAGCCCGAGAGAAGTCGCGGTAAAATGAGTAACGTGAGAAGCAGTTTGTTTGGCACAGAACTGTTGCAGGGAGCCACAAATTACCCAACACACACACACACACACACACACACACACACACACACACACACACACACACACACACACACACACACACACACACACACACACACACACACACACACGCACAGACCGGTACAGAACTGATGAGCCAAAACATGCATGTAATTCAGTCATTTGGCATAGGGAGTGCTTTTAGAATTTTTAAGTGTCGTATTGAGTCTACAAACCTTCAATCCAGCCGATGTGGGACAAAATGGCGGCAGTTTAGCATGCGATAATATGTGAATGAACACACAACGCACCTATGTGAGTTTTTTTTTTTCTTTTTTCGGAATACATAAAACACCATATTGCTGCTCTACTGTGTACAATATAACAAAATAATGATTTAATGAAACCAGTGATCATATAAAGCAGTGGTGGTCAACTAGTGAGCCTGAAAATGAATCACGGCACCTTTTTTTATAGGGTCGCTTTTTTTAGAGTTTTGAAAAATATGATATGACGCTTTGTTTAATCTCACACTGGGGGAATTCACTTTTACAACAGCTCTTAGGTGCAAATAGTGAGAAAAGAAATGCAAATGCAACGTTCAATCATTAAAATGAGCTTAGCAATAAAGATATCTTATATGCAAATATGTATAGAATTTATATTCTGTTCGAATTTTGTATCAGTTATATATGTTTTGCCCCCTTTCACCCAAATATAAAAGCTTCCTGACTGGAGAGTTCAGCCTATACACCTCATTTGAAAGCTAAGACCGCATTGTTTCCGCGTCGTATTTCTGTCATGTTTTTTGTTTCATTTTTGCCGCTTTTTTGTTGCATTTTTGTCATGTATTTGCCACATTTTTTTTTGCAACTGTTTCACTGCGTTTTTGTCACTTTTTTTGGTCACATTTTTGTCACTTTTCGTCTTCGCCCCATTCACCGAGTAATTTCATTGCTATTTTGGCGCTCATTTTCAGGAAGCTTTTAGAAGAAGCCAAACTCGCGAAAATGTGCCCGGCTCAGGTGGGATTTAAGAGGTTCAAGTTATTTTCTTCATTCGCTGTATATACGATACCTCTATTTACTATTACTTGTCTGAACATCATCCCCGTTTCTTTGATTGCACATTTTTCCTGACTATTTTGTTTCTTGAGAGCTGATGTAACGAGTGAATTTTCTCCACTGTGAGATCAATAAAGGTTCACCTCATCTCAAAATGAATAATGCATTTAAGAGGCGGGTGAAAACATAAATCAAATGAGCAGTTAAATGTAAATGAAAAGGTGTTGGCTCCTGATGAGGATCCCAAAGGTGCAGCCGTTGAAAAGCTCCATCTCACACTCATCCTTCCCTCTCTGTTATTTTTATACTTCTATAGCACCTTTCATGATTCCTGAACTGCTTTTACATTGTGTTATTGCTTCAGATGGAAATCAGACTGTTGTATATGGAGCCACAGCAGCTCTGAAATGCGGCGACCCATTCTGCACCGAGAGCCCCCTCAGACCATTCAACTGCTGAAATTGTGTATCTTTCTTTGCACAAAAGTTGCCCGCTGTGTCCAATTAGCTTTTGAATATCGAACTTTCCCCCCAACGTTCGGCATTCAGCGGCGCGGAAAGCTATACCTGCCGCTCCAAACGGGCCGATTGTGTCCGGTGCCGATTGAGCTCGTCGCGGCAAACCTCCGCCGGGGCCCGATCCAAAAACATGAAGCTTTTATTAGTTCACACGGCGGCTCATTGGCCATCTGTTTACTGCCTGTACCCAGACGCTTTTCTTTTTTTTCCCGGTTTGATAAGTCCGAATCCCTCTTGGTTTGGGTTTCATTCGTCAAATGGAGTGGCGCCTGCGGTATTCGCTCTATGACCTTATGTCACCTGGAAAATAATGAGATTGATCTGTGTCTTGTTTTGAGTAATGAGTCGGGCAGCAACGAAATCACCAAAGTATCGTCATTGCAGTATTAGGTAAGATCAGATCTTTCGTCTGACTGAGAATGTCTTGTTTTGACACAATTTGCCAAAACAATTGATAACAGGTGAAAACATCTCAACTTTTAACTATAGTTTTCTCCCGTATCATATTAGTTTTCAAGTTAAAAAAAAACACCCTTTACGTTTCTTATTTTTTTAAGTTGAGTCTTCCAGAAAATCCCTACACAAGCGCATATTTGTTAAGAGGTATTTACATGTTCGGTGTCCAAGACGACCAAAATGACTCAGTAATCCAAATATGATCATTTTCCTTTCAGGGAGACAGCAGCGCTAAATAAACCCGGCAGTACTTATTCCTCAAAATGAGGTTTTCTTAACACAATTGCAACAGCATCTCCACTTAAGTCGCTCCTACAGCCTCCAAATTCCCAGTCTTTAATTTGAGGGATTTTTAGAAAGGATTTTTTCGAATTCCTGCCTGATTTCTTGAGCTTCTTGAAAAAAAAAAACGATGTCCAAAATATTTATAATAAAATAACACCAAATATTTAGACATGGCTCAATCCACTATTTAGATTTCGTTGTTGAAAATATAGAAAATTGTGTCATTTGTAAATGAAAACATAATATGACTGAAAACTTGCAATGCATTTTATTTTCATAGTCATATCAGTTAAAGGTTTTGCATTGATATCTGTATTTTTTCTCCCGTATTCACCTGCAGCGTCGCACTTTAGTAAAATGTAAAAATATTAATATTCAATGCATTTAATGAATAATGGGCGGCGTAGTTGGCCGTGCCTTTGTGAATGTCCAATCTCGTCAGATCACGGAGCCCAACTGGGAGACTGTGAGGAGAGACCGGCGTCCTGTGTGAGCGCTGTTTGATCGTGGTCGGAGTTGCAATGACTGTCCCCATATGTCCTTATTTGTTTTTTGTCTTACTCTTTGGAGGTCAAGTTGAAATGTGTCTAATAATCCTGCTCATGGGAATCTCATTGATCGTTTTTCATGTTTTAGTGAATTTAATTATTTCTGTGTACGGAGAGGAAACTATTTTTGTTGTGTATGTTGATTTTAGCCCCCACTGCAGGCAGCAGGGAGAATTGGAGGTCGTAAGGGGAGATACTCTCTTAACATCTACATTTTAACCAGGAAACCAACAAAAAAAAAGTAATCTTCACAATAACATAGAATTATTTCACTGATTCTCCATAGAGTAATATGGGAAATATTCATTTTCTCAAAATGTATCTTTCTCTCATGTGACGACATCTCCACCTACATAGAACCTACAGACTTCCAACTTTCCAGTGCATGACTTAACAATATTTTGAAGGTTTTTCAGAGGGGTTTTTTAAGATCTAATTCCAAGCCTGACTGATTAAGATTTGGCTGTCAAGAAACAAGGCAGCTTATTTTAAACTAAACAGGTTATCCAAAATCCCCTCTGAAAAAGTCTATCTAACTAATATATCAACATAATAAAACCATACATTTAAACCTGCTGAGACTGCTGCGCCCGCGACCCGGCCCCGGATAAAGCGGAAGAAAATGGATGGATGGACATTTAAACCTGGCTCAATCCAATATTCTAATTTTGTCGACATTTTTAGCATTTTTAGACATAAAATCCCTTATTTTTTATATGAAAACATAAAATGACAAAAAAAAAATGGCAGTACATTTTTTCTCACATTCATGCCAGTAATTTACAGCAAACCTTTCAAATTGATATTTTTTAAATTAAAAAGGTTTCCCTATTCACCTATCTCACCTTACACGAAAAACCAAGCAACCATTGCTTTGTGTTTTGTTTTTGTTTTGTATACTTTATTTTCCCTGTAGGGAAATTTCTCCTCTGCCTTTGGCCCATCCTTTGATGCCGCTGGGGCAACCTGTGAGGAGCAGTGGGCGGTGGAGTACCCGGAGGAAACCTACACAGACATGGGGAGAACGAGCAAACTCCAGCTGCCTTGGTGGTGAAGGCATGATGATGAATCTATGGTGCTGCAAATATACAGTAGTATAGTGCAGAACAGGTGCAGCCATAATTTGGAAAAAAAAAATTCAAACAATAAAATCTTGGCAACACAGATTGATGAAAAGAATAACTCAACACAGGGTGGATGAAGCAGAAAAAGGTTTTTGACGAGAAAAAGCTCTAAAAGACTGATTTTGCGTGACATGTCCCTTATATATTGATCTTTTGAAATAAAAACAGAATCATGGTCTTAAAGTGCGTGTTGCCTTTGTCTTTTCAAGTGCACATGGTCCGTTTTGCCGGTGGATCAGTCGATTGTTCTCGTAGCGGCGCGTTGTCAGTTCACTGTGTGATTGTAACAGAGCGGAGCGGAGTTGCAGCACTCTCTTTTGATTGGTTGCGTCACTCTTCTCCATTGGCCTCCATTGATGTTCGCTTCACTCGCGCCGCACATGCTCCGCCGTGTAGATGTTCGATGGGATTTGTCCAACTGCTCAACATAAATGTGCGGAAGGCATTGAGTGTGTGTTTCCAGGAGGCAGCGCGTCCTGGTTTGGCTTCCATCCGCAGTAATAATGTCGTCTTGGCTTTGCAAAAGTGTTAGCAAACGTCCAATATGAGGATTCAAACATGTGCACGGCTGACAACAACAGATACAACAGCACACACGTATTCTGGCTCGGTGGAAATGTACCGACAGATCATTTTTAATTTGACTCATTTGTTCTACAGGTGCGTTGTCAGGAAAAGCTTCCGCCCTGGTGTGAATGAATTCGAAAGAAGGAAGAAAAGTGCTATGTTCTGTATTACATCAGCAGACACTCACTGATGAAGCTTCACTCACAGTGTTATGTGAAGCAGAAGTTATTCGAAACGACACCACTATAACCAAAGTATCTGATGATCCTCATGACTTGGAGCCATTGACCCCCTAATCATCTGGTCACTCTGAAACGTAAACCAACGCTTTCTCCTGGTGTCTTTGACCAGCAAGATCTATACACTCGTCGAAGGTGGAAACCATCACAATGCATATCTGATCTTTTTTGGAAAAGAAGGAATATCTGTCAAACTTGCAATGGAATCAGTTAAAAATAAATCTAACCTAATTGCTGACCCTACAGCCTCCACGCAACTCTTGGATGATTGGAAGAATCATAAATGTGTTTCCAGACACATACAGAGTGGTTCGATCTGTCGAAATCAAAGCAAAAGCCAGTACAATCAAAAGACCAGTAACAAGGTTCTGCAAGTTGGTGAAGAATGAGTCATGACCCTCAAATATTAATAAAAAGAGCAAATGTTGCATAAAGAAAGTAACGACATAAACATCGAAATGTAAAAACAATCCGAAAAAATGTATTGTTTGGGTATGTATTTTTTGTTTATGTAAGATATGTAATTTGTATCTGTATTTTGGCTCCACTTTGTGTAATTGTTATGCCAAGGCCATAGACAATTAGGGGCCGGTATGGCGGAGCCTATACAGGTAGAGGGCGCTCTGGCAAAGGCTCTACCAGAAAGGTTAAAGGGTGCGCCAATCTAGTGCCAGGCGTGGTGCTACACAGACAAATAATTTTGACCGCACTTGGACTTATGTGCGTTAAACCAATAATCAACAAAGCTGGAAGTTCTCTTCATGATATTTTCTCCTTCAACAAACGGATTGGCATATCCGACTGGACTTCTGCAATACTGGTACTTTTTTCCTTCTCACAGTAATCATCCTGCACATAGCCGACGTTCATCCAACTTTTTATGCGCCACAACACCCAACACTCTTTTTTGAGGGGGACCTATAACAGACCAGTGGTATAAAACATACAAAATAGTACATTTGACCTTGACGAAAAATTTACAATCTTCAGTTAAGCTGCAGACAATTTCGAATACTATTCCATGACCGAGGAGCAGCACTGGAGAAACCATTCTACACTGTGTTCATCGGATCCTGGGAAAAGAAAAGTTTCGGAGATGATTATTATTATTATTTTCTGTCATATTAGTAATTTAGATGTTCCTTATATTTACACAAATGTCCTGTTGCCGTGCAGATAAATGATTCTTTAACGGCAGCACAGCGATCAGTGCTCTCGTTTCAATTCCCAAACTTTTGTGTGAATGTTCTCCCTGTGTCTGCCCAGTGCTCTTCTGGGTTCTCTCCGATTTCCCATACCCTTTTTTTGAGGTCCATATTGTACATGTTTGATAAAGGTACACGTCAAGATAATGAAAAGTTTATGAAGTATCTCTTTCTGCTCTTGTCCTTATTCCAGTAAAGCCTCAATAAAGCTGCAATACAGCATATATTAATGGTATAGCATAAGTCAGAAAATTCAACAGAAATCTAGTTTGCTTGCATTGCATCGTTAAAAATGCAATTAAATCCTATATTTACATACATATCTTGAGTGAATCTTTACACACACATCACCAAATCTGAAAATAGCCTCCTTGCCGATGACTTTGCAGATAATGTAAATGAGCTGCAGATGCGGATGCCGAGCTCATGCGTGTGAACATACAGGAGACTGCGCCGTGATCAAAAACACATTATTCATAAGCCGGTGCGCAGTGAGTGGAAGGGAACAGATCCACTTGCAAAACACGTCTGAAATCGGAGCGCGCGCGGTTCAACTTCTGCACAGGATGTTTTTCGGATGCAGTCGGAAGTCACCTTTTTAATTAGTTTGGAGTATCCCCTCGGTTAAACTGTAAGCTGACGGCACTGATCTGTCAAAACAGAATAATGCTGCTGTAACATGTTTATTTATTTCATGTGGGATAGTGGCAGGGTTGCCAGGTCCGCGGTTAAACCGCAGAATTGGGAGGTTTTTGAAGCCACTCCGCAGGTGAAAAGAACTGTCCGTGATTTTTGCCTTGTTGTTTTCAATGTAAAATTGGCTATTTCTATCGTATTTTTTATCAAAATCACTATTACCAATGACAAAATCTAAAATACAATGCTCCGAGAGCTGCTTTTTCAATAAGGGAGGGAGATAGGGCCGGTCTCTCTTCATCGCAGGAGCACATGGGCTCTGTTAAGTAGTAAACAATAGTGAAAATTCCAGCCGCGCCGTACGTCCGCGGTTTTTCAGATATTTTTGGCCGGGGTTGGCTGCCTAGACCTGGCAACCCTGGATAGTGGGATAATCATTCAGACGGTTGTCGGTTGGAATAACATAATAAGACACTTCCCTCATATTGCCCAGTGTTAGGAAGGGCATCTGACATACTGTGAGCGAAACATTCATTTTTACTAGAAATAGCGAGCTGAAAATTGCCAAAATTAAGTGGTGAATTATACTAATAATTGTACTGCAGATGAGAGAAGATATGAAATTTGTAAGGGATAATGTATAGAACGCTGGTCATTATCGGGAAAATAAGCACCGACAGGGCGAACCGGACCCCGAGGGGAAATCCCATTCAAATCAACGGAGCGTTCTACTTACGTTGTGAAGAGCCGTATAATAAGTTATTTTAATATTTGTTAGCTTTTATGTGTTTGTCTACAAGGGACAAAAGCTACATGTCTCTGCTGCTGTGCTGTGTAGCCACTTTAGCCACTAATATCTGCCCAATGTCTTTTTTTCCCCGCTGAAATCACGGGTGTTCAGACCGATTGGGAAAAACCCAGGTCACATAAGACATCCCTGAAATGAAAAAAGACATTTTCATAATTACGTGACGTATTCCACATGCTGTTGATGTTGCGCATGTAAACAATATCCACTCCTGGCCTGATTTCCCTGTGAAGCTGATCTGCTGTGTCGAGTCCACCCTATCGCTCTCACCTCTGGGACACTTCCGTCTTTGTGGAGCCGCGATGGGCCCACACACACACTGCCTCGGCACCTTTTAGAAGTCAGGACAGAAAAATCCCACACAAAACAAGAAACATGAGCACGCAAGGGGCTATAGACATGAGCTGAGGTAATGTCCCAAGTGAGTTATTCAATGTGTGCATATCTGGAGGAGTTATGTAGGCTCTGTCCAAACCACATACGAGCAGCGATCGTGTGTCTGAACATGACTCAAAAGTATAGTTCACATGCATTTTCCCGTAGAGCATCTTTTCGAAGCTCCAATAGCACGCTTTACTCAGGGTTTTACAACTTCTTTAGACACTTAAGCTTAAGAATATTTCTCTAGTATAATTTACAATCATATATTTAGCCCGAAAATACACATAGGACACCAGATGTTATTAAATGTAGTTATACAAAACGCCAGATGGCATGAATTTAGAAAAGCCAGTGCAATGTGAAAACCAATGGGGACTTTACACCTATCAAAAACAGCTTTAAATCCTTGTTTCAAAGAAGGGTAATGTTTCTAGAGCTGGATATCCCTCCTGTGATAACTCCGGGCTGGGTACTGTACAGTTTATGAAACCCTGCAGGTTTTCATTGTATGCATTTATAAAGTTTTAGCTTTGGTTTTGATTGACAGGCCCTGGAGAATTCTTTTGCCGTTTCCCGCCTTTTTGTCCTTTTTTGGATGCATGCTCTGTAGGAGGAGACCATCTGCCACCATCCCTCTCCAATGGTGTTATTAATGTAAACGAGGAGGAGTGAATGACAGCTTAGAGATAATATGTCTGCGGTGCTTAGTCTTTTCATTTCTACTTAAAGGGTAAAAGATAATATGTCTGATGCTCAACAGATTCTTAGTTATAACAGCTATTAAATGAATATAAAAAATATAAAATATGTCTGGTTTCTCTTTTCATTAACATTTAGACATCACTTTAAAGGTTTTGACAATCCTGAGACGGAGGAACTTTATGTTCTTCTCTGTACAAGGTTTATCAGAAGCTGGACTGGAGTTTTAAGAACATGAGGGAGATGATCGACATTTGCTCAACCATCTCAACCACTCCCACTCAAATATAAACTTGTTTTGAGCTAAATCAACAATACCCGATTCTTGCATACAATTGAGAGAAAGAGTTTAATTTGGATAATGTTCTTTTGCAACTTGTCCAATCTCATTCAATCTTGACATTATGGCAGTTTTTTTTTTAAATATTATTGACAGCAACACGCTTTTATGATCACATTATGAATTCCTGCTTATTGCATCTTTTTTTCAGCTGATGTTTGCTTTCTGCATTGGATCATTCCTCAGTGAAGCTCCACTTGAGTGTATAACCTGTTGAAACACTCCTCTCTGTGCAAATAATGAGCGGAGCATAGGTCAGGAGGCTGGGAATTGAACCAGAGACCTTGTGATTGTTGGCCGAACCCTGTGAGGGAGATAGATGTTCGGTATTGTATTGCCGCGCTTGGCTGTTCGACGCTGGTCGAGAGGAATCGAAGCGCGAATGAAACAAAATTACTTACAGATGGTGAAAGCTAAGTCCAATGTCAATACTTTTTTCCCCCATTTTCATTTTTTGTGTGAATCAATCCCTCAAACGGAAAGCACCCTATGCTTCAAAAGGAGATTTATGTGAGCCAGACTGCGTGTGTTTTAGGAAGTATTGTGACAAAAATGCATCCATCAATATCTGGCTAAAATTAAAAA
This sequence comes from Gobius niger, assembly GCF_951799975.1. Taxonomy (NCBI): domain Eukaryota; kingdom Metazoa; phylum Chordata; class Actinopteri; order Gobiiformes; family Gobiidae; genus Gobius; species Gobius niger. The sequence continues at coordinate 30,134,378 of NC_136854.1, forward strand.
ACCTTAAAGCGCGTGTCTTCTGGTTTTGCATCGGGTTGAAAAAGTCAGAGCCGGTTCTTCCTATACGCAAACTACGCAAGGTGCGTAGGGCCCCCGCAGCCGCAAGGGCCCCGCATCTCAGTCAAACTACTGTGTGCGCTTTTGCTTGGATCTAACCATCCTGTGGAATATCTTTGGCCAAATTTTGGTCCTGGACATTGTGTTGGCAAGTACGCGTAAACCCGACCACTGAAGTATTTTTTTAATCGCTTATGCCCATGTAAACAGCGCTGTCAGCCACTGCCGCACTAACAGCTGATTTTGCTACCAGCCGCTTAGCAGCTGATGATACGCGCTGGCCGACATGGGGCCGAAAAGAAACCCGGCCACCGAAGAAATCGAAGACTTAAAGAAGTCTATTGATTGCCTCGTTGCAGAGGTTTCTGCTGTAAAGAAGCAGCAGGAAGAGATTTTGGAGTTGGTCGCGGACGTCAAAGCGCTGCGGCTATCCAATGAGGAAAAGGACAAACGCATCTCGCAACTAGAAAGCCGGGTGGCGGACCTTGAACAATACACAAGGATGAACGATGTGATTGTTACAGGGTTAAACATCAAGCCCCGGTCGTACGCCCAGGCCGTGGCCACCAACGCGAGCGGAGGGGAGCTTACAGACCTAGTGGCAAGCACTACCGAGCATCAGGTAGTTGCTTACCTTGAGTCCAAAGGCATCTCCATAAACCGTGACAGCATTGAGGCTTGCCACCTACTGCCTAAAAGAAAGGCTGAGGCCAAACAAAGCGTGATAATGAGATTTACCAACAGAAAACACAAAGTTGCCTTGCTCAAACAAGGAAGAAAGCTTAAAGGAACCAATGTATTCATAAATGAGCATTTAACAAAGCCCAATGCCGAAATTGCATGGAAAGCCCGGATTCTGAAGAAACAAGGAAAAATTCAAAGCACATGGACCGCAAACTGCAAGATATTTATCAAGTTGAACGGATCACCAGAGGAAGCCAAAATTGTAATCATAAAAAAGGTGGAGGATCTTGACAGCTACGCCTGATCATCTGTTTGACAACATGTAAGGTAACTCACCTACAAAACAGACAATACCATGGCTTACTCGTCTAGGACTAGTCCTTGCAGTCAAACTGTTAACATGAACACTGAACATAGGTTGGAACTGAACAACTCTGGGGATTGTAGAGATCAGGACTTTGATCAATCTATAGATCCGGACAATAATTACTACTCTGCAGACTATAGCTGTGACTACTATACTGTGGATCAGTTCAATCAGACAATTAACATGGAAGGAAAATTGTCCGTTGTGCATTTTAACTGTAGAAGCATGTATGCTAACTTTGTCCATATGAAAGAGTACCTTCACCAATTTCCAAAACATTTCAATGTAATCGCCATCACAGAAACATGGCTGAATGCCGATAGGGGAGTAAATTTCTACCTTGAAGGATATGAACTTCATTACATTAATAGAGAAAACAAAACAGGGGGTGGTGTCGCAATCTTTATTGATTCTTCACTCCATTTTAATGTAATTGATAACATGTCTCTTGTAATTGATAATGTTTTGGAATGCATTTCCATTGAAATTTGTCATCAGAAACAGAAAAACACCATTATTAGCTGTGTTTATCGAAAACCTGGATCTAGTATTGATATTTTTAACACATGGATTGAAGCCACTTTTTCGCTTGTAGCTAACAAGTCAGTTTTAATTTGTGGTGACTTCAACATTGACCTCCTAAACCCAAACAGTCACAAACCTACCACTGATTTCTTACAAACCATGTACTGTCTAAATCTGCACCCCATTATTACAAGACCTACAAGAATAACAACAGGGAGTGCCACTCTGATTGACAATATATTTACAAACAATATAGACTACGTCTCTGCAACTGGAATTTTAGTCAGTGACATCAGTGATCATCTCCCCATATTTACCACTTACAATGCAGATTGCCAAAGTAGGAAATCACACAATAATTCTTACTGGAAGAGAGTTAAGACAATTGTTGCCTTAAATGCACTCAAAGATGACTTGTTGAATCATAACTGGAATGATCTTTATAGCACCAATGATGTTGATACAGCTTATGACTTATTTCTGAGTTACTTCAATTTTTTTTACAACAAAAATTGCCCTTTGAAACAAATGATTTACAATGCAAAACGTAGAAATGATCCATGGATTACTAACGGAATAAAAAATGCTTGTAAGAAAAAAAATAAGCTATATCGTGACTTCATAAGGACAAGATCAACGGAGGCCGAAAGCAGGTATAAAAAATACAAAAATAAATTAACATTTATAATTCGGGCTGCTAAGAAAGAACATTACTACAAAATACTTGCAAAGAGTAGAAATAATGTACAGAGTATGTGGGGTATTTTAAATAGTATAATAAAAAATCAGGCTACCTGTCCGAAAAATGTACCTCAGTATTTCAAAGTTAATGAGGAAAGTCTTGATGACATGGATGATGTCGTAAATAAATTCAATGAGTACTTTGTAAACATTGGTCCGCAGCTAGCCTCTAAAATCTCTTGTCCTGAAACTCCTGATTATACCTTGATTGATAGAAACCAGAGTTCCATGTTTCTCTCATGTGTAAATGAGAATGAGGTCATTAATACAGTTTTGAAATGTAAAACAAAAGTATCAACCGATTGTGATGACTTAGATATGAAAACACTCAAATGGGTTATTTCTGCAATTTCAAAACCTTTAACTTATATTTGTAACTTGTCATTTGAATCTGGTGTATTTCCAAATAACATGAAAACAGCCAAGGTTATTCCTATATTTAAACATGGTAACAAACACCTCTTCACAAACTACCGACCCATCTCACTCCTCCCACAGTTCTCAAAAATCATAGAAAAAATATTTGACACAAGACTGGACTCATTCCTACAAAAGCACAATACAATTAATGACAATCAATATGGTTTCAGGAAAAACCGATCGACATCCCTGGCAATAATTGATACAGTTGAAGACATAACAAATTCCATTGACTCCAAAAAACATGTAGCCGGGTTATTTATTGATTTGACAAAAGCTTTTGACACTATAAATCATCATATTCTAGTAAATAAATTGGAGAGATACGGTATCAGAGGAGTTGCTTTAAATTGGATCAAAAGTTATTTATGTAATCGTCAACAGTTTGTGAAGATGGGTAATCATACATCTGCGCACTTGAACGTTGCTTGTGGTGTCCCCCAGGGGTCAGTGTTGGGACCTAAACTGTTTAACTTGTACATAAATGATTTATGTAACGTCTCAAAATGCTTGAAAATGGTCCTCTTCGCAGATGACACCAACATGTTTTGTTCTGGTGATAACCTTGATCAACTAATAGAAGTAATAAGCATAGAATTAAAAAAAATAAAATCATGGTTTGATTCTAACAAACTCACCCTAAACTTAAGTAAAACTAAATTAATGATATTTGGTCGGCGAAGTAAGAAATTAAATGCACAATTGCAAATAAATGGATCAGTTATTGAAATTGTGAAAAAAATCAAATTTCTTGGAGTAATAATTGATGATGAAATTCGATGGAAAGGTCACATAGAACATATTGGGAACAAGATATCAAGAAACATTTCTATAATGCAGAAGTCAAAGTACCTTTTAGATCATAAATCACTTCATATATTGTATTGTTCACTGGTATTACCCTATCTAAGCTATTGTGCTGAGATTTGGGGAAATAATTACGAAAGTTCACTGATTTCACTAACTCGTCTACAAAAAAGAGCCGTGAGAATTATCAACAAATCTGGTTATCTTGATCATACCAACATATTGTTCTTGGAATCAAAAGTCATTAAACTCACTGACCTTGTAGATTATCAAACAGCCCAAATAATGTTCAGAGTACAGCAGAATACTCTACCAAACAACATACAAACGCATTTTCTCACACAACAAAATGTGTACAGCCTCAGGAGTACTGATGACCATAAATTTACAATACAAACGTTCAAATCAACTATGAAAAGTTTTTGTGTTTCCATTACTGGTGCCAAATTATGGAATGATTTAAGCTCAGATCTAAAACTGTGCTCAAGCATGAATCAGTTTAAGAAGAAATATAAAGAAAACATTTTTTTGAAATATGAGACAACAGAACTTACAGATTATTATTATTATTAAGTGATTCGTCTCATGTATGTGCCTTGTTACTATTGCTACTTAGCAATTTTCTTTTGAGTTTTGAGTAACTATGTAGGAACAGGAAAATGATGATGTTATCAATATGTTTTTGAACTAGGGGGTGGGGTTAAATAAGTTTAACTTCTCCTCACTCCTTTTTGGACATGTGCATTTGTATTTGGCTTTTCAAGGGAACTGACAAGTTTGCTTTGTCTTTTTTGATTTGTAACAGCCTTTATGTTTAAAATTTTGTAAAGGTGTTGTGTTGCTCGCATGTTCAAAATAAAATAACGAACGAAACTACGATGTTGTTTCACTGATTAATCAACGCGTTGTTACGGGGACAGGCTCTTCCAGCGCGCACTCACTCTCCGCCTACTTCGCCGCATATAACACCAAAACGGAGCAGTCTGCAAGTGAATGAGCAGGAGAGACCGACCGCCTTCCACCTGTCTCTTCCAAAGCGCGAGTGCTTCTCCGCTCATGTCCCCGCTCGGCCGTCTGTCTCCCGGTGCTTCGCCTCATGCGCGGCTCCTCCGCGGCTGCTGCGCGGCTGCATCATGTCACCCGTGTCCGGGCGCTGCTCTCATGTTTTCTCTGCGCGGACTCGGGGCTGGAACTCTGGGCCTCACTCTCATTTAAACTCTCTTCTTATTGTGTCTGGTGAGTCTGGAGCATCAGGACAGTAGTTTGGCGAGTAGACGAGAGTAAAAAGCCGTGGTCCGTGGCCTTTTTGTTGAGTTGAATCCACATGGTTCTCATGAGCACAGTAACTTACAGTAACTCTGGTTCTCTGAATGTGCACAGTCTAAAACGGGTTGGGCGACTCACAGGCAAATTCTCAGCGGTAAGACAGAAACAACCGCCAGGAGCAGGTTTCAGTTAGTTTTAAATCAGCGGTTCCTAATCTGTGGGTCAGGGACCAGAGGTGAGAGAATGGGACCATTTGCCATTTACTATTTTAAAAAGGGAAATAGACTAGTAGTAGTCCTAAATACCAGTCTCACAGTGGTTTAGTAGTTAGTGGTCCTCACACAGGGGGCAGGGCCTGAATTGAGGTCTGCATGTTCTGCTTCTGCCCTGGAACAGTGGAACTGTTTTGACCATAAATGGATTTGCTCTTCGTCGAATAGCCATGGGACTCTACTGTAGGGCCCCCGTATGGATTTTTGCTTAGGGCCCCAGAAGGGCCAGCACAGGCTCTGGAAAAAGTGATATCAATTTCTGAATGATCATTGCAGCTTAATTCACAAAGGTTTCAATTTTGTTAAAGAGAGTAGATGCAAGTTGGTCGTTTTATACTCGCTACTGCCATCTCAGGTCTTATGCGTAACTGCAGCTTCAATATTATGCTCGTGCATGACAGCACTTTGGACCCGAATGAACAACTTTTTGAGCAACGGTGCAGGATTTTAGAGGCAGTTGTGGTGAACAGGTCTGAGCTCATTCTACACATTAGGACATTACTGGAACATGTAGGGGAAGGAAAATGCATCTGTTCTGATCTGGGGTTGCAGCAGTTGGTTTGGTCTTGGTTCAGCAACACATTCTCCCATCATCCACTCAAGAGCTTGGGGAAAAATTAACGCAACACTGGATCTTTTGACATTGCAGAAGCTTATTGAAACAACGCCACAACGAATGTGCTGTAATCAAAGCTAAAGGCAGTCCAACGAAACATAAGAGCGTGTGAACTTACTTTTTTGTGGTGACTTGTTTTTTCCTTGGTTCAGGTAGTGCAACCCTCCAACTAACTGCGTCGCAACTCTGGAAACATGCTCTTGCAACGTTCGACAAGGCACTTGTGTTTTGTGCCATTGCCTGTTGATGTGTTCAAAATGGTGCACTGTGAACTGACACCTTTAACCTCTTTACCCCCACTTAAACGGAGAGGATTTTCTCCGTTTCGGCTTTACCCAAATCTAAAAGCTTCTTGCAGCCTACAGGCCGGTGTGACGCCTCATTTGAAAGCGAAGACCGACAGAACAAACTTTTTCATCACCTCATTTTCGTCGCTGTTTTGATCCCTTTTGTCAGGTTAGATTCGGGTGATTCCTGGATTATACCATGATAATGACTGGAGAAAATGTGCTTGTGTAAATGGGGGTTAAGAGATTAAAAAAATCCAATGTCATCTCTATCACTTTACTTTGTAAAATAGGTGCCAGACAGTCCCCACCGAAGCGCCACACAGCGGTAAAGGCAGGTCATTGCACTGACCAGCACAGTCCCGTGGCAGAATCTGGCAAGAATCTTGTGTTGAGATTTAGATTCAGATTTGTGTGTGCATTGTTTTACAGTGTCATTTAAAGGTCAATATATTGAACTTGCAAAGGAAAATAAAAAGAGAGAGATGGATGGAAGTAAGATTACAGCAATTTTGCAGACCCAGGCATCAATCATTAATTAACACATTTTTCTCATCTCCTTTGTCCATGCCGTTCATTTGAAATTCTGCAATCATCAAATTCTTGTACAGGAAGGCGCCATGTTAAAACTGAAGGAATCCAAACTATTCATGGAAAGTTGTGACTTTTGTAATGTGACTTATACCTTCCCTTGCAGAGCTTTGTTCGGAGGTCTCCGGGTGAACGTGGTACGCTCCGGCGCAGACCTCTCTCCAGCCGCACACTGCAACATCCGAGTCCAGGTAAGGGTCTTCGGCTGGGCTTCTCAAACTGTGGAGTGCGGAGAAGTTAGGTTGTTCAGGCATCTTTGTTTTGCAGTTGAGTCTGGGCATGTTTAGCGATCGAATTTTGGCATTTGAGGCATCATTTGATTGAATAATGAGCGAAGGTGCCAGTGCTTTGATGTCTGATCTGTGTCTCATCATGTTCGCCTTGTTTAGTTCACTTCTGCAGCTACTTGAACAGTAAACAGTAATTTATATGATACATCTTGTAACATGTCAGTGGCAGATGAACCAAACACTGAAATGGTATCAGGGTTGGAAAAGAAAAGGAGTTGGCGTGTCTAGTTGATTCTCATACAGATCCAGGGGTGCATCGTACCAACAGACAGGTTGGAGAAAGTGCTCATGGGCCCCCCAGAGAGAAAACTACAGCTAAGTTTGCGTTAGGCAAATGGGTTTGGGTCTTGTTTTCAATTAATTGGATCCATGGATGGATGGATGGATGAATATCCATCATTGCAAATTAGCCTTGGCTATAAATGTTGTAGTGTGGTACATGTTTATTGTTCACACATGTCCCTATCAAATAAATAAATAAATATTCAGTACACATCAACGTGTTATAGTGGAACCATTTTACAAGTTAACAAAACCCTTTAGTGTAATCATTATTATTATTTTTAATACAGTAGGCTAATGCATTGTCTCATTCAAAGCAGATACAGCATCATTTGTGTGGTGACATCTACTATAATGTTATTTATATTGTATAGCCTTGCAGTGACACTGAGCAGATCAAGTTGAATGAAATGCACGTTGTTGATGTTGGTGTCAAAGTCAGGCTTTAGTTCTGGATTTAAATTTTAGATTTCTTTGGGTTTGTATCCATCTAGACCAAGATCCTGGCTTGTTAATTGTTACTGTAAAATAAGCTTATGGTTTTATTGATCAGCAGTAAAGTCACTTCCTTGTTGTTGAAAATTGACTTCCTATCTGATCTTTTAGCAGATGTGTTTTTGTGGAAAGATACATGTTTTAGAGATCAGTTTTGTCTAGGGCTGCACAAGTCGTGCCAATAAGTTTACACACCCTGGTGGATTTTTTTATTTGGCCATTTCTCAAAGAATATGAATGAAAACACTAAAACTTGTTTTCACTCATGGTCAGTGATGTTGTGAAGGTAAAAGGAAAAACATGCACATCCCAGTCCTGTAACAGGTGTGCTGGATCCAAGGCAAGTAGTTCAGGAGGTAAAGGAAAGATCCGCACAACCAGGTTGCTCCCAAAAAACTATTTTTAATTGCTTACACCAACAATGTGACGTTCCTCTCCAGTTCCTGTAAGTTCATGCAAGACAGCCCAAGAACTTACAGGAACTGGAGGCTTTTTGCCAAGAAGAATGGACAGCTTTACCATTTTAGATTACATGCAGAACCTTCTCCACAATTACCACATAAGACTCTCAGCTGCCATTGATGCTAAAGGGGGCAATACACAACATTAAAAACTGGGGTGTGTACATTTGGTATTTTATTTTGTTGTGGTGATTCGAAATTCACACATTTTTTTCACAATAAATGGCTTCACCACCGCACTGACCATGAGTGAAAAAAGGTTTTTGTGTTTTCATTCATGTTCTTTGAGAAATGGCCCAAAAAATCCACCAGGGTGTGTAAATTATTGGCACAACCGTATGGCTAAATTATTGTTACGATATGTGATCTCCCATCTGACTTAGATTCACCGCATACATTTTGGGACTTATAAATGTGCAAATGTTGAGTTAAAATTAGGGTTTTCCTAATTTAGCTCAATTTGATCCTCATTTAGGTCCTGATTCAGTAATTATTTTGTTTTGTTCTGACACAATTTGCTGAAAAACAACAACAAAACAAACTTTTTGCAAATTGTGTTGAAATAAATTGGAAATGTACTGTTGAAATGGATAGATACAATATACAATACTGCAAAAACATTGTTAACGCAAGATTAAAGACAGTTATTGACGGTTTATTGTTTGCCTATATTATGCAGCCATTGTTTTGTCCCTATAACGGGTGAAATAAGTCGGGAAATTGTCTCCTCTGCACTCGTTTCCTAGTTTGACACTTCATATTTCGGGCCTTGTTTGCTGCACAGAGAGATTTTGATTCTCCCTGGAAGTGTCACATTAGAAAACCCAGTACTTTATTCAATTGTATTCAATTTTATTTACTTTATGCTCCGCTCTGTCAGACGGCTTAGAGCTGCGGCTTATCTTCGCAGTTTGACAAACAAAATAGTCCAAATAGGACGAGAGAAGACCACAAATTCGTGATACTTTATTCCAATTGGTTTTATTTGCTGTGGAGTAGACTTTTGAAGCTTCCTCGCTAAGCCTTTTCTAAGCAGGATATATTTTAAATTTACCACGCTGTGTGAAACGTATCTCTTTTGTAATGCGATACCTAATCCTCCATGCAAAACTTGGATATTCTCATGGTCCATCTGAAGACACTGCGCGCAAATGAAATGGAACAAGTTTAGGAGAATTGTAATTATGAAGGTGGTTGTAACATGCTGACAAGTGTTGTCATGTTACATATCCTTTAAAAGCACAGACTTACCAGGTACAGACATGTTGGATAACTATCTTTGCCTGTGCGAGAACCGAGTTTTCAACCTCACAAAAATCCATCTTGAAAGGATCGAGCGTATACACAGATCCCCTCAATCGGACACAGTGCTTAATTTGAGCATTCCCTCATCTTTCAGTTCTTCAGTGTAAAGGATCCAGGAACTATTTTGGAGGATCCGGGAAAGATTTGACATGATATATTGGTGTTTAAAGTGGAACTAAGTAACTCATGTCCCTAGAGGCCATACACGCCACTGCAGGTGTCGTAGCATGTCGCGTTTTTTAACTCATTAATTGTGCGTGAGAGTAAATACTGCACTAACAGAAAAGACAAAGGTAGAGAGGGATATTGTGCATCCAATTACACAATGGAGATCATTTTTTTCACTCAAATTGGCTGTAAATACTGTTTAAGTGATGCTAGACCGCAGTTAGCTTTGCCCGTTAGCCTGTTAGCTTCTTCTTCGCGATTCCATTAGTGTGTATTGCACCTCCGGGTCAGTGCAGGGAAAGTTGCAAGGGTGGTTTTCTGGCCAGAGACACCAGAGGGAGATAAAAGGCCCCCCAATCATCCCATCAACACTTATATTGCTCCCAGAGGGACTGCAAAATTGATTTATTTAGGTTTACTTAGCTCTTCTTCATGCCATCAATCCAAAAGTGTTCCTGAAACTACTCATTTACAAATTGAGCTCTGGACACAACAGATACAAACTGACAAGATGGCAATAACGAGAGATATGCTGTCCTACGAACACAAAAATCTTAATAAAAGTAAATAAATAATAGTCTACTGCATTAGCGCATTGTTGTTAAGCTTGGTTTGGAAACGTTGTTGAAGTAGATATTACTGCTAATATATATGCACAACATCAAGTAGGCTGAAACTCACCCCTCCTTCTGCTATACCCTATATCGTGCAAATAGTTTGGTAATTAATATAGTGTTGTGTAGTGCTTAATTTGTAAATTAGTAGTTTCAGGAACACTCTTGGTCTAATGTGATGGATTCGGGAAACAGGCCAAAACCTCCTAAATATTTCCCGGATCCTTTACCCTGAAAAACTGAAAATTGACGATGAAGCTGACACTAAATTGACTAAAAATAATGTGTTGTCATTGTATAAACCGCAATTTGTGTTTGGCAAAACCCAAAATCACACACTTAGCTTTGCTGGGTTGGAGTAATTCAAATTCAGACCATGGCTAAGAACGTGGATTGAAGGAGGAGTATTGCTAAAAAAAAAAAAAAAAGTCTTTTCATAAAGGAATGTATCACTAACTCTCAGCGTGCAGCAATGGAGCCAGCAGAGTTTGCATACGGCCTACAGAGCCTTGACAATTTCTTGGTTCTAATTAAGTTTTAACGATTAGACACTCTTAATTAAAAAAGAGAAAAGTGATGCTGCAACTGATGTTCGGAAGTATTCACTACTCTAGGAAAGCGTTTGTGTGGATTGCTGTTTTGAGACTAAGGGGGAGTCCAGAATGCAAGTATGTGTGTGTGTGTTTGGGGGGGCACCTGCTGAAAACAGGTTGTAAACCACAGTAATGTAGCCTTTTTCATGCCTGTCCCTCCCTGATTGGCCACTCCTCCCTTCAGTGACGCCGCTGCTCTTTTGCGGACAGCTGCTCTGGATACAAACACAGAATGATGTATGATGTTGTCGGGCTAAAACACTAAAAAGTCCCACAGAGACTGAAAGCCCCCTCCTCTTCTGTATCACTCACACGCACACGCGCACACACACTTACGGAGGACGTGCTTTTTGGAATACAGTGCACGTGGACAGTTCTGCTGCTTATTTGATCTACTTTTCTTTCTTGTTTTGGTCCTGTGGGAAAAGCTTGGCATTTAACGCTGCACGTATGATACACACACACGGGCTTGGTATATACCTTTATCTGCATCGTTTTTGTACGTGCAATTTAAGTATAAGTGTCCTATTTACCACTGCAACAATTCATGCAGCTTTAGGAAATTTTAGATACACAGTTTCTGAAGTCTGATCGCGTAAGAGCCGTACTGGTAGCTTTGCATATATTAGTAGTGAGACAAATCTATGTTCTTAGAAGATTTCCTGAAAGCTTCACGATTACTAATTAAGTTTATTTGCATAGCACAAGGTGTACAAAAGGCAATTGGAAAGGCTAGAGCCGCAGAAATCAAATCCGTAGAATTACAAATATAATCATTGAGTAGTTACATGGAAAGCAAAGAGTGCAGATACTGTCATACAACTGCTAAATTACAATCAAAGTTCCATTAACCCTACAGTCAAATGAGCAAAATCCCCAAATGAGACTATCCTACAAAAAAGAACAAATCTGTCTTATTACAGGGTGTGCACAGGCAGAAGCACGTCACATTTAATGCTTTGTAATGCCCAAATGCTGCATTTCAATGCCACAAATATAGTAATATAGTTTTAACAAAAAATAAAAAGGTGCTCAATTTCAGCCAAAACTGCCAATGAATATGAATGTACCAGAATTTGAACTTTCACAGTAAAAAAAAATGTTGAGCCATGAAAAAAAAAATCGATTTAATGCCAGTTTGATTCCAATTTGATGCTTTTTCAATGACATTTGATGTTGGTCCAATTCATTTAATGACTTTAAATGCCCCGCGGAAACCCTGTATTATGTAAAAACCTGTTTTTCTATTCATATTCCCTACAAGCAGACTATGCAGCTGCTCTGGGCTCGGGGACCAGCAGGGGCCCCCCAAGAGCACAACATTTTCTACTTGCAGGTGTTCTGTACCCTATAGAGTTTACGTTCTTTTGCAAACATAGTCGTGGAATGTGAATGATTTAGCTGATGTCGTCGGGTCCCCAATTCAAATCCCGCTTTGGTCAACAGCTTTGATTTTTGATAACGAAATATCTTGTTTGATGGTAATAAGTGCACAACCTATGTAAATTATTCAATCATCATGAGGCCAATTGTAAGTGTGTTTTTAATGCTATACAGGTGGAAGCGCAGAGAGAGTAAAAAGGTGCCACATCCGCTTCCGCCTGACACCTGCTCCGCCATCGGGCTGTGAGGTGCTGCATTGTCTCACTTGCGATCATTCTGTTTTAATGGTGTGCTGCTTGTTATTAGGCCTTTAACGTGATACTACCAAGACATGGAGGTATATTTGGTGCTCCAGCATGATGTGCAGCTCTCTCATGTCACTTCTCTGTCTTCTGTCCCATTTAATATCTCCATTTATTCCCACTTATCAGGTGTTTCCTCTTTGCATGTTCTCCCCATGCGAGTTTCCTTAAGGCGATTTGGTTCCTCCATCAACCCAAAGCATGCACAGAAGACTAAAACCTCAAGCTAGGGTCTTTCCGCGCAAGATCCAGGCTCAAGATCTAGTCAGATAATGCAGACGAATTCTGAGGCGTCCTTCTTCTTCCTTCCCTTTCAATATGGAGGAGCAGCAGCTATACTCCAAGCTCCTCCTCAAAGACTACTTACCCTGAATTTGTATGCTTGCCTTGGGGAACTTTTCATCACCCTCCATAACCCAGAATAAGAGAGAATATTGAGATTTGGACTTAAAAGGCATTTCGTCAAAACAGCTTTTTGGTCAAAATCTGACGAAATAGGTGTTTTCACCATCGCAGTTGTCTGACTAAAGAGGTTTTTCCCTTATCGCCACATATTGACAATTTGAGTTGACCACACACAAAATCAGCAAATCATAATATGATGCAGACTACATGTATCAGGCGGTTACGGGGCAAAAATAATGTCTTCAAGGTCAGGTAAAATGCAGTACATACTGTATTGTGCTCAACAAAAGGGACATCTTCAATATGACACACATAAATCCAAGTAATTATGAAGACCCTTGTGTTCAGTTGGTTTAAATGTAACTCTAATTATAGAAAAAAAAATGTAAAAGAAAGTGGCACTCATTTATCAAACTTGCGTACGGTGAAATCAGAGCGTATGTGGGGTGTACGAAAAATTACCGCCTGTTTTGGCATTTATCAATCTGAGTGCACCGTACGCTCAGATCCTACACCAAGTCAGGAGGTGGTGTATATGATACACCAATTTTAACTAAACACCAAACAGTTTTTAGCAGCATGAATTGCATTGCCACACCGCATATAATCCACATTGATGATTTAAACATGAAACAAGGCTACAGCATTAATGTTTATGGGCAGACTTGATTCAATGTTGCGCTGCATCGACATGCTCCTCCACGCCACGGGACGAGCTCAAAGGCTCTGCCCGGACCAGAGACACTAGAACCTGGACTGCGGGGATATTTTCTTTTTTAACAAAAAAGACCGCTGCTGCTGCGCAAACTTTGTGTGGATGGCTTCCCCGCCTCACATGCCGCTGCCGTCGGGACACCGGGACTCACCTGGGTCTTCACGAGGCCCTGCTCCGTGTTCTGGCTGCTTTGAGCGTCAAGTCTGTGGACCGTATTCCGTGGCGCGAGCAACCCGGGTGTCAAATAAATCCTTCGACAGCACCACAGCTTTCTTCGGTCCGGACGGGTTCGTAAGGTCCGGGAGTGGCGCGCACAGGGTCTGCGGACCGCGCGCTCTCCTCTCCTCAGGGGGATGATCGAAGTTCGTCCCGTCGTCGGGCTGTCTTCGGTCCGGACGGGTTCGTTAGGTTCCGGTTGGCTGTGAGCTCTCCGCGCACCTGTTCCCTCCCGGAGGAAAGCTCTGCTCAGGCCAAAAGACTTGCAGTTCTGCCCCCGGCTCTAGCGCTGAGTCCACGGAGCTGACACCTGCTTTTCGCTGGTTCAGATCATGGTCCAGAGTCTGCTCGGACTGCAGCGTTACATCCACGCTTTCTTCTTTTTACTACACTTTTTTTTTTTTGTGGTTTAATTTGATACCCTTTTTTTATATAGGCTTTTTTTATATAGGCTATTTAGGCCTACAGCGTATTTAATAAACGTTTTTTATTTCTTTTCAGTAAATGTGATCTTGGATTAGCTATAAGGTTATAGTGGGTTTCTAATAGATTCTATAATTTTTCTCATGCGCAAAATATCATATTTGTTGTGTTAAAAACAATTCTTTATCATTTCCTGGTTGGAGAAATGTTCCTTCTTTGCCGTGATTCGTGCGTGCGTGCCGTAAAACCCGTGGGTGAGGCCTCCTGATTATGAATATTTTTGGGCGTTTCATACAAATAACGCTGGGATTTCTCCGCGGCATTTACCATCAGCTCCTTTTGCGTACGGAAAGATCTGAGCGTAAAGCATGGGTTCATAAATGCCACGCGCACTCTGGCGTATATCGCAAATACACCTACACACATACACCATTTTTGTACGCAATGTTGATAAATGAGGGCCAGTGCGCCTAACCTTCCAAAAGTGCAATTTCTGCTCAGCCTTGTGTTGTACTTCAACACAATATCTCTAAACTTGAGAGTTCCTGCAATTTGACATTGAACATTGAATACATGATGAATATGCTATACTCCACTGTAAGCTCGTGATAATTCAAACTAAAATCTCCTGCTCCTCTCCATAGTTTGTGGAGTTTAAAAGAGAAAGTACTAGTAGTTCTTGTTTATATGGAGTGATTTTCAAAATTATGCTAAATTTAAGTGCTGTCTTTGCAGATACACTCAAGCAAGGACATTCACTTTTCCCGCTGGAGGAAAACTGTCACTACATACTAATTCTATAGCTGCTCGATGCCCTTCCTGTTTTGCAACCACATAGTGACTACAGCGTGCAATGACAGTTAAGTATCTGGCTCATGGAACAACGACTGTATGTGGTTCAGTCTGGGCTCGAACTGGTGGCCTTCCAGATTAATGTATAAAGGTTTGCGCTACACTCCCCTATTGCTGTTACCTCAGTACTATTAAAACTTGAGCTTGAAGGTTAAGTCCAACTACTTTCACATACTCTCATTTCCAAAGTATGGGACATCAAACACATTATACAATACAAGGGTTTTATCTTGCTAAATCAACCTTTAGCCCCTGTTGCTCTAATATTGTTCCATTGGCATTTTTTTTTAAGTTCAGGAGAAGGACCACACAGAGAGCTCTCTGTCCTATAAATGCCTCCCGGTTCCTCTCCTCACTGTCTCTTCAGCATTCTCACCTATGCGCCCCTCCCTTCTTCCCACATATCACTGCTTTGCCATTCCTTCTCTCTTTCAGTCATGGGGGGAAGGCCTCCTGAAGCCCCAAATACATTGTCTAAATCTCCGCCTTTGATTGTCATCTCAGCTCAAGTTTGTTTCACTGTATTTGGAGATTGGTCTGTGCACATGTACTATAATTTGCTTCATTCAGGCAGTTGTGAGTAATCCCTCTTTCCATTGGTCGTTTCATCCGATCTGGATTTTGCTGTATAATAGATAAAACCTGACAGCATGTTCTGCTTTTGCAAAATCCATGAACTATTACTGGACCCGTTCTGCACTCAAACTGCTTTCATCACATCATTATTGATCTGATAGGACGCCTTTAGCTTAAAATTGTGATTTATATCTTGTTTTTTTTATCTTGAGTAATTCCCCTGCTGCCAGCAATGCATAATATATCCTCTTGACTGACACTTTGCCTCTGTAATAGCGAAATAATATTATATGTGGAGCCACATCATAGACTTATTCCGCGAGTGTCTGGTGTTGTATATTTTTATGACAGAACAAAAGCTCAACCTTAACCTTGTGTGACTGCTGCCCCCTGTGGCGTGGGAGTGTAATTGACGTGTTATTTCATCTCGCAGCATGTCCGGGCAAACCGCTCCGCTCACCTCCGGGGTCCCACCGTAGGAAGCAGTCTGCACATCTGCTCATTTTAAATCCCCACGTGTGTGTTTTTTTTTTTTTTTTCCTTTTTCTCAGTGCATGAATGAATACAAATGCAGGAGTTGTTTTGAAGCGTCGCTGACACCGGGACAGGTGACTAATTAAAGGGAAGTTTCTTTTGTGCGCGCCACAGACGAGATAGAGACAGAGAAGAAAAGCCTTATGCTGCACTTTGCCATTGATCGCGTCTCCAAAACTCGACACACGGAGCGGCTTTTGAATGAATCACCGCCTTGATTTATCGGTCGGAGTTTTCTTAGATTAAGTCTTCGCGTCAGGAGAGACTTATTCTGAACCACTTAGAATCCATTCATTCTGGTCACTGTTCTAAAAGTGTCTTCTGTTTTTATTGATTGTTTCTTCTTTCTCGCTTTTTTACATTTCCTTGATTCTTTTCAATGTTTTTTTTTTTTTAAGTAAGGACAGATGTCGGTCATTGGCCACCAAGGTTCTCCTCTGGCACTGGAATCTCAGAGCTCAATCTCTGTCAATGATTTTATTCGAATGTAAAGAAATGTGGTGCCGAACATGAGGAAAATATGCTCTACATACAGATGCGATGATGTAAACAACAACTATGCTAATAAAAAATGCATTTTCTTTTCTTTTTTTTGGCGCAAATGTCTGCTTTTACTACATACTGAAGGATGATAATATATTATAAGACTATTACAAAAGTTAAAGTGGATCTTTTTTTTATTTTTACCATTTCAGTTTTCATTTTATTTTTTATTCTGAAAAAATGTCAAATGGAAACATTACAACATCATTTATGTATTTTTATAAATAAAGTTGGAGTTTGTGCAATAAAAATACAGTCAATACTATCCAAATACAAACATTTCGCTCTGTCATAGTAATTTTAGATGGAAATTAATAAGACAATCAATATTGTTGGGTCTGTTTTTGTTCCTCAGCTCGGCTTACATTCATTCATTTCTGTGGGCAATGCTGCCCTGGGACTGACTGATGGAAGAGTGACTTCCTCCAAACATGCATGCATCTAGGACTGTCACGATGATTACTATCAACTTGTAGTTCAATAGATGAACAATAAACAGAATATTTTGGGCCCAATATTTATCGTCTGAAGCCCAAAATACAGCCATCGTCTCAATGTTCGCCTTTTCTCTTTTGATAAACTTTTTATTGTCATTGTTGGCATTAAATGGTTCTTAATTGTCGGGGATATTTTCCTGCATCAATACAGTGTGTCGAACGGCAATAACATCCATTGCTGGGGACCAAACCACCGACCTCTGAAGCAGTGGCTGGAGGTTTTTATAGACTATCCCAAATATAATCAGACCCTTTTCTTATTTATTCATGATTTCAAGGAGACGGGTGAGTATCAGAGAAAGATTTTGCGTCAGTCAATCTTTTCCACTTTACAATGTCTATCTTCCAGGTTATTTCACCCTTTTTGAAGGCATACCTGAACATTTTCTCCTTTCCCCCGCCTGCCGCGTCCGACAGGGCCCTGCTTTCCTCCAAAGCTCCTGATGATCAGTCTTTGTGTAGCTTGACTGGATGACTGCGCAGCTAAGAGTCAGTTCATCCCCCAGAAAAGACGCGATTCATTTAAAGAGAGACTTCCCGCCCGCCTCCACCCCCCCCTTCCAGCGCTCCCACCATACGCCTCCTCGCTCCCATCGCCCTCGCCAACTCCACTTACGAGGCGCTTCATGGATCACCTGCCGCACACTGAGCACCTTTTCTTCAACGTGACAAGGATTCAATCAACCGTATAGACTTGTTCCTGTACATGATATTTCCAAATTCCTCCACATATCTGTCATATCTATCCATTTGTGTGACTATAGATATACTCACTTGACATGTGGATCTACATATATTGCTTATTCTTTTGGTTGGATTGCTTACGACTATTTGTTAAATTTTTAAATGGGCATTTACAAAAAAAGGTGTATATTTGTGCATATTTGACCTTGTAGTGGCTGTGGTTAGCATGTTGTCTTTACTTTCCATCACAGTGGTCTCTATAACGCTCCAGGATCAATTGTTTTGTAGGTTTTCTAGTAAGAGGGTCCGTCAACAGTGAAAACCTTTATTATGAAACGCTAGCCTGGTGGTTAGCCTTATAGAGATAAAAAGGAGAAGCGGCATTGGATCCAAACACATGCTGACCATTAGCAAGTCAGCTAGTCCGGGAAACTTTCCAGAGTCCGTTAGCCTGCACAGTGCATTTTTCCTATAGCCGTCAGTCATTAGCCATGCATTAAACATAGCAAATTATATAAGATCCAGATGTTTTTAGCTGTTAGCAACTCATCAAACACATTAAGGTGACACCAAGACCTCATTAGAAATCATTAATTAATGTACAGACATTTTAAGATTTTGCTTTAGATGAAATTAGCGTTTAAAAGTGTCCTTCGAGTGAAATGCTAAATCATGTTTTGTTACATTTTTGTGGGTCAAATACACATCCGATAGCCACTAAACATCGTCTTATAATACGGTGTGATGTTTCATACCTTTCTATGCTTTCATATAGCGCCTGGCATCTCCATTAAACTGTATGGGGATAGAACGCTCCATTTAAACAGGTCCGTTAAACTATTGCTAACAAAATGTCTGCATTTGTATCAAAAGGCTAGGGTCAGCTAGCCAAAGGTATTTCTGTGCTTTTTATGAGCATTTTAGCAGGTTAGCTGAAAGGCAAATAATCAGAATTAGCCATTAGTAAAAAAAAAAAAAAGGAATAATTGGCTAAAAGGATAACTGTAGTAGTCTCTTGTTTCTTTATTTTCATCATCATTTTATCATGCACATTAATTTATTTTCACTCATATATGTGTTTATTTTCTGCTTTATTTGGTACCGCTTTATATTAAAATGTGCTCATTAAGTATTAATAAGGTATTAATGAGCACTGATAATATGCTTGTAAAGTGTTAACGCACTCCTTATTATACTTTATTTGTTAACATACTAATAGGATATTAATAATATGCTTATTCATAGCCAACCCTAAACCTAACCCTGACCTTAACCCTTACCCTAAATGATTACTAATCCTTATTAATAATTAATGAGAACACCTTAATCTAAAGCGATACCCTTTATTTTTCTATTCCTTGCAACTAGAAGCTGGTCGTGCAAAACCGCACCACAGATATAGCATATTAATACTTATTATTAAAAGCAATGCCTTGCTGTACCTGCGACTAACATCATGTCCTGTCTTATTTATATATTTATATATTTATATATATATATATATATATATATATTTATTTATATTAACTGCAGTTGCCTCGCTGTATGTGCTAGTTCTATCTTCCTCCTCCAATAGTTGTGATAAAATCAGAGGGAATTTAAAATCGGCCATTACTAATATTTGAATGGGTCAATCAGTGCCAAAAAGCTGCCGTATTGGAGCCGTTTCACACTAGGACAATCAGCGGGCCCGAGCCCAGGAGAACAAGACAGTTATTAGCAGTGGCTCATCAGCATATTGTTGATGCGATTCAACACGTAATTGCTAATTAGAGCTAATTGCACATAGCGTGGATTGGCTGTGAAATTGATGCGTGATGTTTTCTTAATATACTGAGAGGAAAGAGTGTTCAAGTGGATGGCGATGGGGTCTCTTCAGATTTTGATGTTGATGGAATATTGGACTATTATGATATTTGAGAACAGATCTTACTATATTTAATTACCAATTCAGAAACATTTTAATAACTTTTAAGCAAAGACAATAATTAAAAGAATGAAATACATCTCTGTGGAATGAAATACATCTCTGCAGGAGAGTATACAGCAGGAACCATATGTTACATACACTTTAGAAAAAAAAACTGTGTGACATGAAACCAAAATTGACTTTTGTTATTATTTTGTTATTATTTGTTTAGGTCAATTGCAATAAAAATAAAAATAAAAGTCTATTGTCAAATTCCAGAAGAATAAGATGGAATTTTCTACACAATGTTTTATTACTTTTTGCAAAACCAAATGTTTACATACATTTCATGAGTATTTCGTAGCATTGCCTTTAAACTCGATAACTTGGGTCAAACATTTTGGATTTCCTTCCACAAGCTTCTCACAATATTTGTTGGACCATTCCTCCAAACAGAACTGGAATTTGCCTTTTCAGCTCTGCCCATACATTTTCAACTGGGTTGAGATCAGGACTTTGTGATGACCACTTCAAAGCATTTACTTTGTTGTCCTTAAGTGCAACCAGTATTGGCCATATGCTTTGGGAATTGTCCATTCGGAAGACCCATCTGCGCTCAAGCTTTAACTTCCTGGCTGATGTCTTGAGATGTTGCTCCAATATTTCCACATAGTGTTCTTTCTTCATGATGTCATCTATTTTGTGGTAGTGCACCAGTCCCTCCCGCAGCAGAACAACCCCACGGCATGACAATGCCACCCCCATATTTCACAGTTTCCGATGGTGTTCTCAGGCTTGCAAGATTCCCCCTTTTTCCTCCAAACGTGATGATGGTCATTATGGCCAAATTGCTGTATTTTTTTTTCCATCAGACCACAGGATATGTCCCTAAAATCTTAATCCTTTTTTATCTGCAAACTCCAAACTGGCTTTTTTGTGTTTCTTTTGGAATAAGGGCTTCTTCCTGGCAGAGTACCCTCTCAGTCCATGTCGGTACAGCACAGGTTCACTCTGGATGATGACAAGGTCTTACCAGGTTTAGCATCTTCACCAGGTCTTTTACATTTGTTCTTGTGTTCATATTGACATTTCAGAACACAGCAGGTTCATCTCTGTGACACAGAACCCGTCTTCTTTCTGATCTGTATGATGACTGGTCATTTCCATCATTGTTTTAATCAATGAACCTGGCACCTTTAAAGCAGTACCAAGTAACTCTTCCCCCTAGAGGCCATAAGCGCAACTGCAGGTGTAGTAGCAAGTTACGATTTTTTAACGTATTAATTGTCTGGGAGAGTAAATACCACGCTGACAGGAAAGGCGAAGGGAGAGAGGGTTACTGTGCATCCAATTATACAATGGAATTTTTTTTTTTCACTCAAACCTGGCTGTAAATACTGTTTAAAGTGACGTTAGCCCGCAGTTAGCTTCTTCGTGATTCCATTAGTGTGTATTGCTTTCTCCGGACCGGTGGCAGTCAAGTTGCAAACATGGTTTTCTGTCCAGAGACACCAGGGGGAGATGAAAGACCTGCCAATCATCCCATAAACACTTGTATTACCCCCACAGGGACTACGAAAAGGATGTATTAAGGTAAACACGTTAGTACTGCTTTAAGAGTCTTGAAATTGCACCAAAGGATGAACTGCACTTGTGCTTCCAAGGACATGACATCGTCATCAGGGTTTTCCCAAATTGTTTAAAGGGATAGTCCTCTTAGTGTGTGCAAACGTCTCACTTTGTAAAAAGTAACAAAAACAATTCTATAAAATTCTCTAATTCTTCTGGAATTTGACAAAAAATCCTTAAATAAAGGGTACATTAAAAATGAATAAAGAAAGATAATTTCAGTTCATTTCAATTATACCCATCTGGTTTGTGCGTTATATTTCTAACTGTAATTGCGCAGCTCCTTATACTTTAAATGCCAGTATTCCATATAACCAGCAAGTGTACAAGCTTACACATTGTTGAGTTGCATTTAGTTTATATAAAAATCTGGTTCCGGAGAGTGTCTAAAGGTTATTTAAGGGTTGGAATTGGGCAAATGTGTGGAGCATATGGCGCATCATCATCTACACCTACACAGTCTTAGCACCTCTGAGTCAAGTCACAGAGGACAACAGGAGGCATTTGCGTGCACCGTGTCCTGACATGTACCTGTTAACAGAGCGCCCATGTGTGGATATTTTGATAAACTGAGCAACGTATACTTGTATTGATGTGACCAAAACAAAAAGCAACATGATGTGGAAAAAAAGTGTAACCTTGATCAAAGTATCAACTGGAACTTATTGTTTTGTGTCTTTAAATCTTGTGTTAAAAGTTGGAAGTTCTTTTATGTTTCAGTGACGTTTGATGTGACAAGCCCCAACAGCTTTTTACTTTGTTTTGGTTTTCGCTGAAGTTTTACATTCTTTGAACTTTATGTTGTGCTGTTTAGGGCAGGAGCAGTAGTTAGTCTTTTGTGGAAAAAAAACAAAACACAAGCAAAGTCCAAATTTGCCATGCATTGTTCTGTATCACGCTGATCAAAGACTGGCCAAGTTGTTGTTGCTGTAAAAGAAAACTGGAAGATAAATATAGGAAACAAACAAACTAAAGAACTAAAGAACTAAAGAACAAAGGAACTAACGAACAAACAAACAAACGAACAAATTAACGAACTAACTAATAATGCCAACGTCTTCTTCCTCTTCTCCTTCTTTCTCTTCTTTTCCTTCTTCTTCCTCTTCTTCAATTTCTTCTTCTTCCTCTTTCGTTTCTTCTTCTTCCTCCTCTTCTTGTTCTTCTTCTCCTTCTCCCTCTTCTTTTTCTACTTCTTCCTCCTCTTCTTCAATTTCTTCTTCGTCTTCCTCCTCTTCCAATTCTTCTTACTCTTTTTTTTCCATTTCTTCAATTTCTTCTTCATCTTCCTCCTCTTCCTATTCCTCATCCTATTCCTCCTCCTCTTCTTCAATTTCTTCTTCTTCCTTCTAATCTTCCTCTTCTTCTTCCTCTCAATTTCTTCTTCCTTCTCTTCTTCTTCTTCTTCTTCTTCTTCTTCTTCTTCTTCTTCTTCTTTAATCAGCATTCATTCCAGACACATAAAAATGAATAGGTGTGTTATCTGCACCTCCTTTTCCAGTCATCTGTACGGAATTTTTCCAGTTTAATCTGCTGCTGTTGTGTCTGCAATGAACTGATTATGAAAATACATTTAACTTAAAATGTATCATCATGTGTTCATCATGATAATATCTGGGCAAATGTGCTATGAATATGTGAGCAAGCCAAAGGCAAATTTCTGGCATCATCAAGAATGGTGTACAATAAAGTTTTTCTATTCTTATTTTTTATAACTTCACTTTCTGCCAGACAAAGCTCTTGGGACCCCTTGCAATTTCTCGCGCTCCCACACCAGGCGCCACTACTCTAAAACGCCCTGAACTGCACTTTTTTTTTTTGCAGATTTCTGCTCAAATCCCTAGGATTTCCCACTCAAGTGTATTTGACTCTTCATGTTGAAAAGCAAAGCAATAACACCAATCAAAATCCCGACACTCCTATTCCAACACTTAAATGCCAGATAACTAAAAAGTTTGTTTGAGTCCACTCTCACTCTCACTATCGCACAAAATGGTAAAAAAAAACAACAACATTCAGATTCCCATGGGACATAATGCAACATTCCAGTGCGTGACAGTTACAGAAGCAGGGCGCTTGGAACACACTCGCTCATTCTAATTGACAAAACTGTT
This sequence comes from Gobius niger, assembly GCF_951799975.1. Taxonomy (NCBI): domain Eukaryota; kingdom Metazoa; phylum Chordata; class Actinopteri; order Gobiiformes; family Gobiidae; genus Gobius; species Gobius niger. The sequence continues at coordinate 30,157,998 of NC_136854.1, forward strand.
GCACCTCGCGATGAAAACCATTTGCTTCCTATGAATTTCTAATGAAGTAACCGGCAAAACGAGACCCTTTTTTTTTCGGGGGGGGTTATGTATTTATTAACGTCCAAAAATAGGCCATCATTTTGACACTTGCAGCATCGGCTCACGTCTGGGCCTGCACGCGCAAAAAAACAAAGGAAAGCCATTAACATATATCGCAGTTGCCGCTGAGAACATGAGGATGTGTTGGGTGAGAAGAAGAAGGGCAAATAAAAGAGCAGGGGGGCATTCTATAGGGCTTCACAAGGTTGGGAAATAAAAGTAAAATGTTTAGGTATTTTGTTATTTGTAGAATACATTAACCCCTAAATCGGGGATAAGCAAGTTTACTTGGTGCAGAACCGAATTACTTCATTGTACAAAGACCATGACCGTACCATTTTCAGCCCATAGTATAGCACCTACTTTCTAAGTGTTGTACATACAGTATGTTTTTTTTAGTGTTCTTTAAAGAAGAACTAAGTAACTTGTTTACCTTAATAAATCCTGTTCGTAGTCCCTCTGGGAGTAATACAAGTTTTAATTTTCTCCAGCTGGTGTCTCTGGCCAGAAAACCACCCTTGCAACTTTTCCTGCTTCCACCCGGAGGCGCAATACATACTAATAGAATCACGAAGAAGAAGCTAACGGGCAAAGCTAACTGTTGGCTCGCGCCACTTTAGCAGTATTTACAGCCAAGTTTGAGTGACAAAAATTGTGCTTGAGTTGTGGTACAATGTACAATATGATGAAGGACATAAGGCCCAAAACGTCACACTTAACAATATTAAGTGTACAATATCCCTCTCAAAAGTGACAAAAAAATGTCACTCTTTTGTGGCTTTTTTGTCACCCTTTAGTTGTGTTTTTGGCACTTTTTAATTGTGTTGTTGTTACTTTTCTGGCATGTTTTTTGGGACTTTTTTGTTGCATTTTCATTCTCATTTTTGTCGCTATTTTGACACTCTGTCCAAGAAGCTTTTTTAGATTTGGGTAATGCTGAACTGGAGAAAATGTGCTCAGGTGAGGGTTAAGAGGTTAATTACTTTTAAGGCTTTGATTTTAATTCATTAAATGACTTTCCCACCGAAATTCGTTTTGATTCCAGCTCCGAACAATTCTTTTCTAGCATTGTTTTCCTGTTCAAGAAACTTCACTTTAGTCCCTGTCCATACGAAGTCAAACTGAGGACCAAACGCAAATGTATTTTATCAATCCAGTGTATCGTCCATACAAGCCCGGCGTTTTGGGGGTCTGTAAATGAACATTTTCCAAACTAGGTCCCAGAGTGGAAAGATCTCAAAAAAACGTTTACGTGGCGCCATTGTTACAACGTCTCCACAATTTTCACTGAAACGATGACATCACACCGCCAGAGTGGTGTCTGTTATCCATAATCGACTGTCCTTATAATGAGTTTGACTCATGGATCTATGATGGTTTTACTCCACTCCTCTTTGCTCCACTGCAGTCCGCAAGCCACAGGTGACAGGTAGAAAAACACGGCCGAGTCAGTCTGGGTTTTTGGGGACTGACAGTAAAAGTCCGGTCATGACAAGTTTTTCTGCTGTAGTCCCGTTAAGTCCGAAGAATAAACTTGACTCCTCATCTCTTCTGTAGATTGTAACTCCTTGAATCAGTTTCATTTTCACTGTTTACATTTACTAAGCTGGCTTCGTGCTTATAAAGAAAGTTTCTGAAAACATAAGCATTTTGTCTTCGTGTGGATATAGCCTTAGTCGGCATGCTTGGTTGTTTTGTCTCCCATTCTTTGTTGCAGGCAGGAGTCCAGACCTGTAACTTTGGACCTCGGGCAGTTTATATCTTAGACAGTGGTGCAATAGACACTCATACAAAAGTAACCATTCTCTCTTGCATCCATACACTTCGAATTAGACCAGCATTTGATGCAATTTGGATTCACCAAATGAACTAGCACATGTCTCTGGGCAGTGGGAGGAAGTCAGAGCACCCAAGAGGCTTTCAAACCACAAATTTTTTAATTTGCAATAATGCTGGAAGAATGATCATGATTATCAAAAGAGCTGTAGGAGGATTTTGTAACTAATTAGGTCAATTAGAAAAGTCGGGCGACAAGACTGTCAATAAAGCAGACTTTTTTTCTTTTTTTGTTAAAACCCAAGATAAAACAGGATTTATCTGGGGGGGAAATGTACTCTCTACATTATAATTCAAAATGTGTTAAAATCCTAATGTCAAATGCCAGGTCAGGGAGCTGAACTCTGCTCTTCAGTTCATCCGTTGACCCCACTGTGTGCACATCTGATAAATCTTCCATATCTTGTCAAACAACGTAGTTTCTCAGTCATCCAGGTAGTTTATTCAATCCAGTCGGTTTGAACACAAAACACCCACGTTTTTATAGATAGATGTCAACGTTTCGCTCTTCATGTTTCAAATTGTCATTATTCTTGAAATGCTCTTCATTTCGGATTGTGATATTGATTCCAATTTCTCCATAAAGAAAACAAAAGATACAGTGATTTTGAGCGGCTGTTTTACACTCCGCATGCACATCACTCTTCTGTTGTCTCTTTTCCAAACCGGACAGCTCACGGCGTGTACGATTGGGAAAGTGCTGACCCCTGGGCCTCGCGGACCTCGCTCGCCCACGGCCCGACTGCGCTGAATCAGTTCGATGTTTGAGAATGGGGAAAGTGCGCGGCGGCGGCGGAGTGCTCTGCTGCGCGGCTGTGTAAACACCCAGTTACAAATGGTGCTTTTGTGCTTCATTGTTCCCCGGCGAGAGAGCGAAATTGACTTGTCACAATACGTTACTGCAGTCCCATCCGTCTATCACTGCGCTCCCTCCGTCCCCGATGTGGTTATAGCACAGCGCAGTGAGCAGACTCGCCGTGGCTGTGTGTGTACGGTTTGTATGTTTAGTGGAGTGACTTCACGTTTGCCTCGGGTTCACCTGGATTTATCACTATGAGAACAAATCTGCTCATTTGAAGGCTTACAATAAAAAGCTGTGATAGATCATAGGGCTTATTCATGTGCGATAAAAAATTGTTTTGTCCTTCTGCTGTTTATACACGAAACAGCAATTCAACGTTAATTCCACACACACAAACAATTGCAGCCCAAACTGAATATGTTTTAGAACCGTGGTTCTCAACTTGGTCGGAACCATCATAAGTGGATCATGACTTTCCCAGGGAGCATTTCTTTCATGATTTTCAACTCTGAAAAATTATCTAATACTTATTCAATTAAATATATAATATCAGGAAATGATAGTATTTTGCATTGTATATAACAAATCAAAATGTTATTTGTCATACCAGGGTGACCATGGGTCTTGAAGCCATACCAGTTGAGAACAAATGTGGTGATAATAGTCTAGCTTTGTCATTTTTGAGTTGAAATCAAACTTTTGAGCAACATTTCAAGATGAGACTATAGATAATGTCCGTGGCCCTACCTAGAACTCCCACACAAACTCTGCACATACTGCAAAAGAGATCAGTACACTGCACTGGGTATCGGGATCTCACAAATATATTGTTCCTGAAATAACAAGCTTTAAAGTAAAACGATCTTGTAGATTATAGAACTGCTCAATTGGTATATAAAGTGAACAAAAATGCTTCCTGCAAATTGCAAATGAGCTGTTTTCTTATAGAGAAGGGGGTTACTCACCAATGTGCATCATTTGTGGAGTGGAGATGAATCAAACAATCTATTGCTTTCAAAGGCAGTCTTTTGTAAACATTTAAAATAAATGTGTTTGTAACTGCATTGTTTTGATGGGATGCTTTATTGTACATTTTGTGATTTTAATATAAGGGGGTGTGTCCACATAAGGACCTTGTACCTCGGCTAAAAATTCAAGAGCAGCTGAAACCTTTGTGAAGATAGCACAGTGTGGGCAGAACTTTCCGTGTTCCTTAGAGTATTTTTGCTATTAAAATTCTCAGCTCTGTCCGTTGTTACAAGTTTTTTACACTTCCTAATGCCCCGTGGAAACCCTGTTCTGTGTGTCAGATATAAAAAGAGCCTTGTGTGCTCTTCATTTAATTATTGCTCTCAGAAAGTTGTGGACTGTGCTTATAGAAATGTTAGAAATGTGTTAGGAAACATAGAAATGAGCTTGGACAAGAAAAATCTTCATATTTTTTGACTGTTCTCTTGACTCTTTATTGTTTGAATGGGATTTTAAATAAGAGGGGAAAACACTGCTCATTGTACTCACTCCTGCTGTGGCTGCGGCGGTGGCATAGATACATATTAAAACCATCTTCCATTTGCGCCGCGCTGCATCTTGGGACGCAGCACTCGTTGAACCGCATTAAAGGGCTTGTCAGGCGGGACCCTTCCGAAAAGCGGGCGACTCCACGTGGGACGGAGACATAATAAATGAATGCCATATCCAGTTTCGGTGTAAGGATCCGCGCGAGCCGCTTCTATGACTGTTGCCTCCCTTTAATTAGCGCCACTCTGCTACATCTTCATCGGCTCAAATTGCTCCGGGAGGAACCGTCATTGGTCCCCGCGGTTTGGTGCGCGGAGGGTCCCCACGAGCGCACATTCATCTTCATGCTGGCACATGTAAACAATTAGCACTGTCTCCGACGTGAGATCGGCAGGCACAGTTTGTCCTGGTGTAGCCAAGCGCTGCATGAATGTTCCTCTCATTTTTGTATTGCTGAAGTCCAATATAGTGTTACATACGAATCATGAAATCACTCCTGTGGCTAATTTTGCTATAGGTTTCCAGCATAATATTTGTAGCCAAAAACTGAAGAACCTTTGAGGGCCCGATCTTGCATTTCTAAATGCAGACTGTAGACTTTTGTCTACAGTGTGAAATCTTCATACCTGATGTAGAAAGGGGCTGGACAAAATCCCATGGCGAGATTATGCACAGCAGTGGCCCCTCCCAAACCGTTTACCCTAAACAGGCCGTACCAGACTGGAATTTTTTCCGCAACTGTGGGTGGTGCATGTGCTGGGGTTCTGATCACGTTACTGTGGCGTGGAGTTTGCCCGGCGGTATTTAATACTGGCGCTGGAGCGGGACCGTCGATATATTCGGGACATGGACAGTGTTGAACTCACAGTGAGAAATAGTTTGTTGTTTGTCCTGCGAGCGCTCAATAAGATGCACAAGGCTGCGCGTAATGTTAATTTAAAGAAGAGGAGAGTGAAGAGGAAGCACTTGTTGTATTCAGCGCTGCTTGTAGCGCACCACGCCTCAGCCGACCCCTTTTTTTTTACTAAGCGACCCCCTCAGGCTACAGGCGGACGCACTGGCACACTGTTATTTGTACGCAAGATTCCAACTTTGTCTTGAGCATCACTGTTACTGGGCAAGGCGGAAGATCGGGCCCTAAGTCTTGTCAGAAAATAATTAGTGACATCAAGAGTTTTATTGCACGCTGTTCCAAAGTTTAAAAAAAAAAGACACGACTAATACAAAGTCCATATAAGGTCTGGCATAAGGCAACAGATGGACACTTGCTGTTTTGACTGAGAAGTTTTGGAGGCTTCATAGAGGGGACAGGAGTCACATGCAAGTCTAAAGTCAAGTGGGTTCTCATCAAAGTTACAAGCTAAGTCTTGGTCAAAGACACTTGGTCAGAAACCTACAGCCCACGCACACAACTCCCAATAATGCCCCCAGGACTGTCTCGACACAAATGGGCGGCCATATTTGCACATATGCACACATTACGGAGTGCTTAAGATGGTGCAAGTTCAAAAGGGTAAATAAACCAATTATTTTAAACATCCAGATCTATTTGTTTGCATTGCCAAGAGCGAGAAATTAACTTCACAACTCGGGGCAGGCGTCAAAAAGTCAACTGAATTCCACAGTTTCGATGAACAAATCAAAAAGGAATTCCTAATGTAATATAATTATCTCTACGGAGAGCTAAATTATTTAATCAGATAGTATTAAACTGTTCTGAATGTTGTTCTGAAATGCAAGTGAATAACGTGCATTTATCTGCACCAGGTAGAGAGGGAAGACCCCCTTTTGCGTTTTTTGATTTGTTTCTGAAATATTTGGCATCCCACTACACTAATATGACATTACAGCTCAAGATACTCCCACCCGGACCGCAAATCCCATCAATATGGAAGTTGTCCGTGGTAGTTATCTTACTTTATGGAACTTTTTTGTGCCCAGTCATCACCCCGGATGACATTATTGTGCCTCTCCCTGGTGGAAGTGCTGATGTTCGGGCTTCTCCGCCGGACACAGACAGCTGCCTCTATATTCTGTCACTGCTTTTTGACGCCGCTGAAGCTGAATCCTTCCATAGACTTTGCTATAGATTCCACGCCGGAGCCTTCCACCCCAGATGACAGGCTGCACAGCACTAAAAGCAATATAGGCTCCCGTTCAGACCATACATTTCAAGGTAATGTCTTTGTATGGGTAGGTAGCAGGCTCCACAAGTTGGATTCAGATCGATATAGAATTTGTTGTTGAGAAGAGACTGCTTCCATCAGTGTTTTCAATTTCTTTTTAAAATTCCTACGGTATTTGCGAACTCAGCGGTGGACAATATACTCCAAGGCCGTGTTCCCATTCAGTTAACTTGAAGCGAATCCTGGGCCTAAACAGAGAAACACTTTTAGCTTTTGTTCTAGACTTTGGAAATGTTTTTGTTTGTTTATTGTGCTTTATAAATGAACTGGATTGGATCGCATTAGGGTTGCATTTTCTGGCATAATCTTCTTCGTTCTGGCAGCTGGTAAACATATCTAACATTAAACATATTTAGGTCGAGATGCATTGCTATGTTAGTCAAGAAAGATTAGGGACATGCTCTTTGGAGGAGTCAGATCTGTCAACATGGACTCTCTATAGACTCCATGTTGATAATGTAAAGGGGGAGGAGTGATGAATAACAGTCTGTTTAAATAAATGTGTCTTTGGTTGTAGTCCTTTAAGCTTCTCTGTGTTTTCAAAGTCCTTTCTTGTGTTCATTACAGCAATGGAATTACAAACGATAACTCATCGCAGTTAGACATAACTCAAGAAACAGCAAGGAAAACCTTTGTGCACTAAAATTGATTTCATGACAGTTTGTAGCCTCTTTTCATTATCTGTGGAATAACATTTTTCAAAGAGTAAAATTCAGTTCATCACGATATTGGATGATTTGAAGAAAATTATGTCAGCGATCCGGTCTTCAATGTATCTGGCTAGCGTCATAAAAATGAGCGAGTGCCTTGAACAGATCCTAAAGAGTCAGCTTTTTGTTTTTAGCTTGTTCCACTTTGCATTGCATTTGCATTAGGAATATCAAGAGCTAGTTTGATTTGTTATTCATTGTATACACCAAAACGAAGGTGTCTCAAAGCAGTCTGAAGAGTCTGAATACAGCGTTGTAGTAGCTTGGCCAGCCAGCGGAACATTCTTAAAGGAATAGTTCACCGCTGTTCCATATTGAGATATGTTCTTACCCAAGCTTAGACGTGTTGATACGTACCTGTCTGGTCTTTGTGCGTGCTCGTGGAAGAGCGTAGTAGCTTCCAACTTCACCCCGTTTGGAGCTATAGGAATTCATTGGGAAAGGCCAAATGCTAAGAACCTCCTTTGGTCTTATTGCGTAACTGAGGGCACGCACAAAGACCAGACAGGTACACATCAACTCCTCTAAGCTCAGGTAAGAACATATCTCAGCATGTAAGAACTGTGTGCCCTGAGTATGGAAAAAACGGTGAACTATTCCTTTAAGCACATTTAATAAAATATTTTACTTAATTTGGTTTCTGTTGTGACAGTGTGGACTGTGATTGGATTCATTTAAAACTTCTGGAGATCTGATTGGCTATTAGCAAAGTTCCAGACGGTTCTGCTTCTGAACAGAAACAAAAAGCATGAGTGGAAACGACTGGCCAGGCAAGGATTGTAGGCCCTGCATGACAGCTGTGAAGAGAGAGGGAGAACATTTCAATTTAGGAAAAATCATTTGAGAGTGAGTGAAGCTATTTGAAACCACATTCGTGACTTTATACTTCTATTCTCTGATCAATGCAATTCTTATATCAGTGAAGCCTCATGTGGACTTTATGATTCCTGGTGGGCTCCTAAAGGCGGTTTTATGTTGTTTCTTACATCATGTCTACAGTGTAGTAGACGGTGCTGGAGCCAGAAAACATGTGTCTTCATAAAATAAAATAAAAAAATATCAATATCGATCATATGTATCATATGAATGCAGTCTCGAAACTCGTTTGGTTGCAAAGCCAGATTTCCAGCCAGCGCACAGTGGTTTCTTGTGGACGTGTAAAACAGGCTGTTATTTGGTAAGGCCAGAGTGTTTTGATTGCACTGATAAGGCGAGCAGGGGGCAGCGCTGAAGGCTTTGACGGCGCAGGACTGAATGATCGTGTGGCGACAGGCTGCTACTGTTACCCCTGTGTGCGATTACAGATAAGATTATGTCCCGATGTAGCATTGACGAATCACACAATATCAATAGACAAGGGGCTTTTAGATCTCTGCTAATGGCATGCAAGTAAATATGTGTGTTTGGCTGGTTAAAGCGCCTGCACCAACAGCAAAATGTTATGTTTTCCGACAATTTTAGAATTTAAATTTAAATTCCAGTGAAGGAGCATTATGAGACTCTTTTTTTGCACCCGATATAGGTATGATTTCATTCGTTTTAGCCATGTCTACTCCGGATTTAAAGGTGCACTGTGCAACTTTTCATGCAGAAAAAAAGCTTATATTTGTGCCTATTTGGCCTTGTAGTGACCCTGCGGCTGTATGAGTGGTCAGCATGACATCTTAACTTTCCATCGCAGTCATCTCTGCAACGCTCCAGGATCAATTGTTTTGTAGGTTTTCTGGTGAGAGGGTGTGTCAGCAGTGAAAACCTTCCCAACATTTGATTCTGGAGTGTCCTAGAGACCACTGTGATTAAAAGTAAAGGTGCCATGCTGACCACTCAAACAGCTGCTGGGTCACTACAAGGTAAAATACGCACATATATCAACTTTTTTTCCACATGAAAAAATACCCCTTTAAACTTCATCAAGGCCTGGTGCTGCTTAGAATTTCAAGTATTTTGTGAGGTGGAACTTGGTGTACATAGTATGAGAACAGCGGATCTACACTGGAATAAGAATGATCATTTAAAGATAGAAATGACATAAATTCACTTGGTTTAAGGGATTGAATCTAAAGTTTGAGTACGTTTGGGCCAGTCTTAGATGAGATATAACATATTTTTGCAGATTATTGAAATACAAGGTTCGTTTTCCCTGTAGATATTTCCGTGCTTTATTTCACTTTCTCGTTCAAGATTGGCAGCAAGGTGCAGGCTTTGAAATAACTGTTCCTGTTCCGACATACTGTACATAAGGGCCATCATGAGTGAATAGTTCTGTCCTTGGAATTTGAATTATCACCTTTGCTTCAGCACACGGAGAATTTTGACATTTGTCCATGAAAGCCTCATTCATGGTATAAAAGTATCCCAGATATTTGTATGAATAGAAACGCTAAATATATAATGTTTTCATCATGTGGGCCTTTATTCAGCGGTGCACTTTGAGGCTGACTCCTACTGAAACATGTCAATCGAATTTGAACATCTTTTATCCTCAGTGAACTCTGCACACAATTAATTATTTTGTGTGACCTCCACAGCACAGAAACATACAGAAGTGTATATACAGAGGTTGACATTGAGTCTGTAGAAAGTTGTTTGTGGATGATATATCTTCATCCTCTCTCTCTGTGTGTGCATGCGCCGCGGCCGTGTGCAGTGACTGTAGGCCCTGATCCCAGATAACCTTCTCATGTCCGCTCCCTCTTCTGCCTCAGCTCTGCCTCCTCGGCCACACAAACCCCGGGACTGCAAAGGTATCCATTTATTTCCTGTACTTATGTAATCGGTGTGCTGAAATAAAAATAAAAATAAAAATAAAAATAAAAATAAAAATGAAAATAAAAATAAAAATAAAAATAAAAATAAAAATAAAAATAAAAATAAAAATAAAAATAAAAATAAAAAATAAAAAATAAAAAATAAAATAAATAATAAAATAAAAATAAAAATAAAAATGTCATTTCAACAGTTCATTTGCGAGTGCCATTAGAAAGATCAGCCAAGATTTTATTTGCCTATCAAAATACGATATTGTACATCCAAGTACACAATGGAGATAATTTTTTCACTGAAACTTGGCTGTAAATACTGTTTAAGTGGCGCTACACCGTTAGCGTTGCCCGTTTGCATGTTAGCTTCTTCTTCGTGATTCCATTAGTGTGTATTGGTGGCTCCGACCCAGAGGCAAGAAAGTTGAAATTGTGGGTTTTCTGGCCAGAGACACCAGGGGGAGATAAAATTGCTCAAAATGAAAGATACCATTTTTTTTTTAAAGTCATATTTTTTAGTGATTGTAATCAGATTAGCAAATCTGTTTTTTATTATGTGTCTTTTTTACTCTCTATATTGTTTATATTGTGTCCTTTTACTTATCCTTGTATGTGAAGCACTTTGAGCACCTAGTGTTGTTGTAAATGTACTATACAAATAAAGTTGACAAAATTGACAGTACAGGCTAGTTGTTGTTGTTTTTATTGTTTTTTGTTTTTTTGGCATTTCTGTGAAAGTGACCCTGAAAAGTGATGCTGCAAGTTGTGAAACGTGCCTAGAAATGTGTCCCTGAGAAGAACTGGGATCTAACAAATATATAAGAAAAGTTAGGAATAAGTTTGGACAACAACAATTAAATGATTTCTTTTTTTTTGCTTCCTCTTTCATTGTTGTAAAACAATAAATCAGGTATACAGTAGGTCCTTCAATAAGACTAAAACTAAAACTAAGATGATGGTGATGATACTGATAACATGTGGACTTCAGTGAGACAGTTTGGAAGAGCTTTATATAATTCAAAATCACTGCCAAAGGAACAGGTCTATGCTTTGTTCATGTGGGAGAACGTGTGATACATTTGCAGGAGCTGTGATTTTGAAACTTTCAAAAGTGTCTCGCTCGGCCTCGTTTAACTTGAGGAAACTTGAAGAAAGTATCCGCTGCCTGCTTGGTCCACGTGTCCGGCCATCTCTCTCTCTCTCTCTTCCTCTCCCTCATCTTCACCAGCTCCCCCGCCCCCTGCCTCTCTCCCTCCTTCCTTTCCGTGGACGCTGAAACGAGATGCTTTCCTTCAGACTGCAGGCGCCTCCGTTAGTGACAGCGAGCGGACACGGGCAAGGTTATCTCCCGCACTCCGGCTGTATAGGATATCCCAGGTATATGCAAGCGCCGCGGCCGTTTCAGCCTGCCGAGGTATCGCCGCGGCTAATACCTATCAGCTGAAACGCCTAATGGTCGCCAGCTCCCTAAAACTCCCTTCAAACTAAAGTGAAACTGGAGCCGCGCGAGAGGAACGCTGATCAAAAGTCGAACGGGAGATTGGTTTTGATGCGTGATCATAACAGAATTACACTTACTCAACTGATACTGATAGAGGGGTCGGGTTACAGGGGGAAGGAAATGGTTTGGATTTGCTTTATTCGCAAAAGGAAGGGGAAAAAAAAAAAAAAGATGTGGACAGACTGACGTATTCACTTTGCACTGTGGAAGTAGGTTTCATGCAATGTGGATGTGCAATGGAGGGATGGGCGGATCGATCAATAGATTGGTCTCAGATGAATACATTTTCAGTATCGATAATAATTATCATATAGGTAAAGGCGTGTTCACAAAAAACACACGACAACAATCCTATTTATGTCAGAAGTTTCTGTTGTACTTACTTTACAGTTCTTTTTTCATTATAATTACTGTCATTTTCTGCCAGTCACCTGTGCACAGCAGCAACCTCAGCCATTGTCTACTTATGATTGATGGTTGAATGATATTATTATGATTGGGGGAAAAATTTACCTGGCTAAGTTGCTTGGAGCTTGGAGCTGGGGGCGTGTAAGGAGAGCAGGAGTATTTTGTGCAGTCAGGTGCAGTCCAGAGGGTTGTGACAAGACGTACCTTGGGGGAAACATTGAGAGGCGCCTGAACGAGACCGGTCACTCAATTGATGACAGGGATTCTGTGTGGATTGAAAGAGGGTTGAAGGAGGCCCGTCCCTCAATCGGCCTGGGTTAGAGCTGGTTTGGTGACACCACTGGGATGTAATGTCGCGTTTATGACTGACCCAGATCTCGATTCTGAAAAGAGAAGAGGTAAACAATACCAGTATGGTGCCGATAAAGAATAAAAATTAGAACATGAAAGCAATTGTGATATGTTTTGGTCAACAAGTCCTCCAAATCCATACGACACAAGTGGTCGTTTGTCTTATCCCTTAATTACGACCATATAAGACGTTTACTAAAACAGCGCCCCCAAGCTCCCATTGAGGGTATGTACATTTACATTACATTTAACCCAATTCAGAAACGACTTTATTTTACGTAGTGTTTTGCGATGACGATTCCAAAACACAAACGCAAAGAAATAAATCACAAACTGGCAAAATGAGCCCCACATGCAATAAGTAAAGCCGTCCCAGGTCTTCACCCCCGCCACACCTGTGGAGGAACTGAACGTCCAGCGGTGCCAAAGGCTCTCCAAGCGCGCTCTGCGCTATTACGCATCACACCTCCCCAACCGCAGCAGCGGCGACTATTCACCATCCTCATCATTTATTATATTATATGCGTGAGCTATAGGTTATCGCCATTTTACTCACAACAACAGCGACACCAAAGCACAACTCACCATTGACGCCTCTGTCCTCGTGTCTCAGACTCCGTGTCACCCGTACGTCCGGTTGTCCGGTGACCGCGGCGATCCTCGGATCCGCCCCGGGTTCCAGTGCGCATGATTCGGGGAAACACCGCTGTCACCCCGGCAAAGTCGGGCCTCGGCTCCGCTGCTGTTCTCCACAAAGTCCCGCATCTCTGTCAGAGTTCCTCTTGAAAACGTGCAGCCAAATGTCCTGATCAAACTGATGTGGTTCATTTCTCCGCAGTTTCGTCATTTAAGGATAAAAATATAAAACATTACAGCTGTGTTTAGCTCGCGGGTTTTTCCAACTAGATTTGACGGACACTCGCTCTGTCCAATGAAAACACGTGAATCAGCTCGAGGGCGTTTGGGCAGGTGAGCCTGCGCTCTGATTGGCTGAAGGGTCAGCTACGTCATATCCAGTAATATTTGTTAATAATTATCATCATTATATTATAAACAATCTGAAATAAACTGTTGTAAAGCATTTCCTCTGATGTCTGTGATTTATATGAACAATGTTACACATTTTATTATTTTTCTATTCAAAATAAATGTCTTGGTCATAATAATCATTCTACCCATATGTGTTTCTATGACATAATGGGCTAAACACATGATGCAGATTAAAGGTTATGATAATTTATGTGTCATTACAAAATGTGTCTCTGCATGTGGCCCCTCCTTCGACTGAGGCGAGCCGTCAGGAGCAGTGGGCAGGAGCGTGGAGCATCTGGGGACCATCTCCAGATGTGGAGCCAGGCTGATGGTCAGAATCACCTGCTGGAGGATTCACCTAATGCACATGTTTTATGTTTAACGCAAATGTAATAGAGACACTGCAGATGTGGCTCTTTGTGTTCAGTGTGAATGTTTTGTCATGTCTGATTGTGTGTGCGCAGATGAGCGGCTCTGTCGCCAAGAAAAAAGACAAATCCCCCTCTGGGGCTAAAGACGTTTATCTTATCTTATCATATCTTATCTTTTGTTGGGGTGCAGATGAACTCCACACTGAAAGGGAATTTAACCCAGGACCCTCTCACTGTGAGGCCAGAGCACAAACCACTCAGCCACATGTGCCGCCATCATGTAAATCATACAGACGACTGTCAAGTGTGTTTTAATAAAATATAGAAATGTAAACATGACTTTATCAAATAGTAATGAGGAGGTTGCATTATTTCTGTGCAGAGGAACATCATCATCATTCCCTATGATGTAAACATCTAATGAACAGCTGCAGGGACAGATGTGCTTCATGGAGTTCTGGACAGGCCAATTGTGTCCAGTTCTTTAGGTTCCTTTGTGAGCCAGTGTACGACACTGAGATGGTCAAATGTCCACACTCACTTTTATGTTACATGACTTAACACTGGTGATCCACATGTGGCTGTGGCTTCTCCTGTGGCTCCACCGACATCACATATGATCAACCAACACACACATGCACCACATGTATGTGCAAACCCTCACGGTCCAGATGAAACGTGACATGATGAAAACTATAAGAATTATGTTTTTGTTTCTTAATTTTATCATAACCCCTGAGTAAATGTTTGTCTAATTAAGGTTTAGTGTTGATAAAGCAGAGAAAAAACATAAAACAATGTTGAAAATTCTGATATGTGTAAAAAATACCCCAGAAAAAAATAAATCACAATTATTTTGATAAGACACAAGAAAATTAATACAGGTTTAGATTCATTGTGCTTTGATTCATTTTCTTTTTTTCTTTAGTTTGCCGCTTGCAGATTTACTCAGTAAAAAGATAACTACACTCGAGTACAGATACTACTTCAAAATAATATTACTTGAGTAAAAGTAAAACACTCAAATAACAACAATTAAAAATATAAATAAATGGATCCCAGAAAGAATAGTTATTGCTGCGGTAAATATATAAATGCATAAGTAGTAGATAATAAGAAATGTACAAATAAATAATTCAAATCAAATACATAAACCCCTTTCTTTTTTCTTCCCTCCTGTGCACCTTTTGCTATAGGGTTAAATCCTGCTTTAGTCCATATAAATCACAGGCATCAGAGGAAATGCTTTACAACAGTTTATTTCAGATTGTTTATAATATAATGATGATAATTATTAACAAATATTACTGGATATGACGTAGCTGACTCTTCAGCCAATCAGAGCGCAGGCTCACCTGCCTAAACACCCTCGAGCTGATTCACGTGTTTTCATTGGACAGAGCGAGTGTCCGTCAAATCTAGTTGGAAAAACCCGCGAGCTAAACACAGCTGTAATGTTTTATATTTTTATCCTTAAATGACGAAACTGCGGAGAAATGAACGACATCAGTTTGATCAGGACATTTGGCTGCACGTTTTCAAGAGGAACTCTGAAAGAGATGCGGGACTTTGTGGAGAACAGCAGCGGAGCCGAGGCCCGACTTTGTCGGGGTGACAGAGGTGCTTCCCTGCTTCATGCGCACTGGAACCCGGGGCGGATCCGAGGATCGCCGCGGTCACCGGACAACCGGACGTACGGGAGACACGGAGTCTGAGACACGAGGACGTTTGAGGACAGATGGAAGCGGACAGGAGAGTTTATGGAGTTGGCAGTGACGCATATGGAGGAGAAGAAACGAAGGCGTCAATGGTGAGTTGTGCTTTGGTGTCGCTGTTGTTGTGAGTAAAATGGCGATAACCTATAGCTCACGCATATAATATAATAAATGATGAGGATGGTGAATAGTCGCCGCTGCTGCGGTTGGGGAGGTGTGATGCGTAATAGCGCAGAGCGCGCTTGGAGAGCCTTTGGCACCTCTGGACGTTCAGTTCCTCCACAGGTGTGGCGGGGGTGAAGACCTGGGACGGCTTTACTTCTTGCATGTGGGGCTCATTTTGCCAGTTTGTGATTTATTTCTTTGCGTTTGAGTTTTGGAATCGTCATCGCAAAACACTACGTAAAATAAAGTCGTTTCTGAATCGGGTTAAATGTAATGTAAATGTACATACCCTCAATGGGAGCTTGGGGGCGCTGTTTTAGTAAACGTCTTATATGGTCGTAATTAAGGGATAAGACAAACGACCACTTGTGTCGTTTTCTGTTGGAGGACAGTCTCGTTTTGGTCCAGGGACAGCGTTAAAGGAATTGACTTGGTCTCAGCTCAAATAAATTCAACACATTTAAAAGAAATCATTAAAAAAAAATCTGGAATAAATTTTCATTATTGTTCTGTTTTCTGGTTCTAGATGACAAAAAATACGTATTGAAAAAAAAAATATTGTTCAGGTATCTGTATAGTAAACCAACTATCCAAGTCCAGATGCTTTGTTTTAACGTTAGAAGATTTGATTAACTGACTGGATGTCCGAGAGTCTACATCAACTACATTAAAATCTACAAGTGCTGTTTTTTTTTAATCTATAATATTCCATACCCCAAACACTTGGCCTTGACAATTTGCCAAATGTCTCTCCCTGCACTTCCCCGTCGGTTGATGGTCGTGAAGAACATACAGGTTTACAGTCTTTTTTGTGGAATTAAAAATACTACAATCTCATGAGTTAATCCCATTAAGTGGAGCCTCCTCTGAACGTGACGGGACGGGCTCTCATCTGATCGCTCTCAAGTGTAAATGAGAGCCGCTGAGAGGCATTTCTCACACGGCGACAAGAAGGGACAAAAATAGGGCTTGGACGACATGTGGAAATAAAATAAATAAAGAGTGTCTGTAACCAAGGAATTAGTTGCATACTTGATACAAATGTCAATGCTTGTAAAAAAAAAAAGAAAAAAAAAGAAAGAAAGAAGAACGAGTCTGGTAATGCTTTATTTTAAGAAGCGCTTGTTAAATATTAATAAAGCATTAATAAGCGTTAGAATCTTAGGGTTACGGGTTTGGGTGGGAATGAATGTAAAGTGTTACCAACTGTCTCTATGTAAGTCATCGTCAACAAAAATCATTCATATTTATAATATACATATATGTAATTTTTATTTTCATTTACCTATTTAAGTTAAGTAAATGAATCTGCCCTTTGAGACAACGTGATAGTTTTAAGTATTTTCATTATTGACACAATGCTTCTGTTTTAATTGTATTTACTTTTCTGTCTTACAAATACATTTTTATTTAGGTTATGAAAATGTATTTTGTTTATGTATCTATTTATTCATGCCCGGATTTCACCTTACGTGGCCGCACATCAATGTAATTACATGGCAGGATGAAGATATTAGTTTCACAATTAGATTAAGTAGTAATTAGTTGAAGTTAGTGGTTGATTCGTTTGCAAATAAATATTTTACAGGACTTGCACTGTAACCCAAAAGGCAATTACAAGCACTAATGCCCCCGTGCGGACATGCAAGGCAACCATAATGTTTTCCCGCGTGCACACACCGAAGCGCCTCTATTCTGTCATTATATGTGAGTGTTACAATGCTTTCAGTATCGCTTTAGATTAAGGTGTGCTCATTAAGTATTCATAAGCATTAGCAATCATTTTAGGGTTAGGTTTGGGGTTAGAGTTAAGGTTAGGGTTAGGGTTAGGGTTAGGTTAAGGGTTGGCTATGAAAAAGCATATTATTAGTGGCCTATTGGTATGTTTACAGATAAAAGTATAATAAGCAGCGTGTTAAAACTTTACAAGCATATTATTAATGCTTATTAATACTTAACAAGCACACCTTAATATAAAGTCTTACTCTACTTTCTCTTTTGTTTCTTCCATTTGCTGATTTCATTCAATTTTTGCATGTATATGCATTTGTGGTGAAAATAAGAAGTAATCCATATCTAAGAAATTAATACTTGCTTTTCATGTTGTCGGCGACATTTTGACGAGTTCACCATTCAAAGGAATATCTACATGATTGAATATGATTATCTTTGAAGAATCCCACAGCGTCGTCCCTTTTACCAGTGAAGCCTGACCTCCCTGCACTCTCTCACTATGGACCTGCCGTACAGTAAAGATACAGTGGGATAAATAAATCATGCTTCTCAGTAATGGGACGGAGCAGAGCCTTCGCCGTGGGAATGAGGTCGCAGCTGCCATGACAACCAGGGGTCACCCGAGGTCACCGGCAGCATCGCGCTCTGACCTTGTTCACCGCTGAGATGAGAGCGAGAGATGACGCTTAAGCACAGGAGGAATACAGACTGAGCATTGAGTAAAAGTTGAGCTATACATGGAGGAATCGATGTGAAATTTCAGGCAAAGTGTGTGTGTGAGTGTGAGCGTGTGTTTGTGTGTGTAAGTGTGTGTGTGTTGGAGTTTTTTTCCCTTGTGCAATCCGAACCTGAAAGTGCATGGCGGCTTGTGGGGCGTTTTGTTGTACCACATGCACAAAGAGCTTTTTTTTTCTTTGGTATTGCATTTAAATGATTGGAGGCTCTTTCAAACTGTGTCACTGGAAGCTCCGATCATTTTAACCACTTTAATTTTTTAGTCAACAAAAATATCTGGGGATTTGAATTCGGGCAGTTCAATTTGAAATGGAAATTTGATTGTAAAATATTGCAATCTTATGTCAATCTCAATAGTAGTCATGGGACTTATAATTACTTATAATTGACGGGTTTACAGTATTTCTTTGGCAGAAACAGCTCCTAGTTTTGGAGTTTGGACGAGATTTATGTGTTAAAAGAAACTGGAGGAAAGCGTTTGTTTGAGCAAGGTTTGTATAAAAGCTCTGTCTATAAGTTCATGATTCAGTGATTTTTTTTTTTTAACATACAATACATTGTATATTTTTTTTTACATACAAAATTAGTGTATTTTTGCATACAATACAATCATTTTTTTTTTTTTTTACATATAATAAAGTGTATCAGCTGCACTTTATTCCCTGTACCAGCATCACTTATTGACAACTTGCACTGGGACTGTAACTTTACACCCCGATATTCTACTTATAGAATCGTTCTAATTTTTATCCTATTTTTATTTATTATTATTTCCTTATTGTTCTAACTCCGCCCCCTAAGATTTTTGCTTCACTTATTGTACATAAGCTACCTCGTTTTCTACAATTTAACTGTTTGCACATTTCCTGCACACTCTGAGTGATCTTATTGAGTGCCGAATGTAACAAGTGAATTTCTCTGTTGTGAGATCAATAAAGGATTATCTTATCTTATCTTTTATTGTGAAAAAATAAAGTTGAATTGAAAATCGAGAAAAATCAATATGAGGCTGTAAAAAAGCACTAATTTTGATGAGAATTATGATGGGATATTTTAGTTGGCAGAAGTAACACTGTGAGGAGTGGTGGCACGTGTGAACATGAACACATGCACCTGCAAAAGGGGCTGTGTTTTTTCAGGAAAACTGAGGCACATGAAAAAAAGAAGTGATTGGAAAGTGTTGTTGATAATCGTACGCATGGATCATTATCCAGACAGGTGCTAAAGGTGCGAGCTGAAAAATAAGATATGCCAGTTTGAGGGCCTTTTGCACCTATTTGAAATGGTCTGTAATACAGTATTAGGGCCCTAAATCTGACATGTAAATGAAAGAATTGTGCGTGAGGAAAACTCGGCCCTAATGACCCGGCTGCTGATCCACTTTTTCACATGAACATATGCTCGGTAAATGACCCTCATAGTTTTTTATTAAGAATCAGGGAGATTTACAGCACACTATGCTCATGTTTTCTGTGCCAGTGGCATTACAAAAAATAATATTGCTGGTTACTTCTTCTACAGTCAGAAAGGAATAATAGAACGCAACTTACTTGTACCTGTAGAGGGGTGCAAAGCAGAAAGAGAAAAGAAAAAGCGCACAGTATCCATGGCAACAAAGTAAAATGAACCGAGTACAGAAGAAGAGGAGACGGAAAAAAAAGGCAAATTCACTTTTCAAACAATCCGCGGCTAAATAAATAAAAGTGAAAACAGCAGGTAGAGCCGGCGCCTCATGGTCAGCCTCATCAAAGCGTTTGCAGTCAAGGCTTTGGGCCGACGAGAGATTTATGGACTGCATTGTGCACGAAATATGCGATAAACAGAATACAAAAAAGCCTGCAAAATAAATGTGAGTTGACAAGACAAGAGTAGTGGCCTAATATTGTAATGTGCTACTCTACTTTCAACCTGGCAAACTGTCTATAGAGGGAGAGGTCACAGCGATTTGTCCTTTTTATGGCATTTATATCATTTCTGTAGTTGCTTTATCATTAACATATTATAAGATGATCTTCAGTGGCCATTGGATGTGTGTCCGACTGCACTAAAAGCAGAAACTTCACTGAATATGAGTTAGCATTTAGCTCAGAGGACACTTTTAGATGCTAATGTGTATCTCAAGAAAAACCTCATATGGTCTGTGCATTCTTTCATGATTCATAATGAGGTTTTGACCTCACCTATATGAGGTCAATTGGTTTACAACAGCTGAAAACATCTGGATCTTTCGTAGTTTACGATGTTTGATGGCTAATGCTAACGGCTATAGGAAAAATGCACTCTGAAAAGCCGACTTTTTAACTGGCGTTAGGATCCAACGCCTTTCTGTTTTTTATTGATGGACAGGAATACCCAGCCGTTAGCCTGTTGTGCATGTTTTAGATTGGTTTGGGGAAAAAGAACAGAAAACAAAAATAGTGGTGCAAACAAAACACCACCATGGCAAAAACACATTTCAAGCGGACATAGGTTAAAAAACATTACAGCCTAGATATTTTAGCATCCTCTGCTGACAGTAGTGGGAATAAAAACAAAAAAAGCAAGCTTTCACTTTCAGCTAATAGCATGCCAGCCAATCCAGGGCACACTGATAAACTCACTTTGAGCACAGAACAAGTCCAGTAATGGAAAGTAAGCTTTAAACATGTGGAGGACAGGTTTCGGTTCCCCCTATGATTCAGCAAAACTCGAAAGCACTTCAACAGTTGAGAAAGAAACAGCCAAAGTGAAGTGATGAAGCAGAAATGCTGCCCAACGATTGATTTCTCCTATTAAAGAATTCAGTGGTCATGCAATAATTAGCATCTGTGAAGAAAATAGTGATTTTTTTAAAAGGGAAAAACATCTTTTATATTATTTTATAAAGTATGTTTGCTTCATGATCTAATGTGGAGGGATAACTGTGAACTTGACACAAAAGCCCATAAGACAAAATAAACAGCATTTATATTTCAGAAATAATGCTTTGTTTTAGCCAGCTGCAGACTCAAAAGAATTGAACCAAGAACAAAGAAAACCCTATAGCTTTCATGTGCTCCCACACAATGGAGGCTCCGTGCAGTTACGCTGGGCTGTAGGATCCAACACACGGACAATCAAAGAGGATGCGCACATAAAGTAGTAAGAAAGATGATGGTGATGATGGTTGGTCCTGAGCAGTGGCTATGATTAATATGCAGCCGCGTGGCGAATCGAGCAGTCATATTTATAGGAACGTAGTTTACAGGTCTATTTCCGGCGCCTCGTTCCTCCTTGTCTGCACAACGGCCGTGTGATTAAACAAACTTGAAATGCAAAAGCATGGTTAAGAGTTTAAGATACAGTTCATGACGCATTCAACAATGCTGTATAAAAGCCTTTACGTACTTTTTACAGCAAGTTTGATAATTCCACTTAATTAAAACTCAAATACTAACTTTATATTGCCAGACAGACAGTGAGGTTCCAGGCTTAAATGTTGAACTCTCCTAAATGCACCCATTTGAATGTTTGACTGCAGTAACCAGTGATCTGCCCATGCTGTACACCAGTGGTTCCCAAAGTTGGGTCCGGGGCAAATTATTATTATTGGATGCCCCTGGAGGAATTTCATATTGATAAGGGTGCCACGATGTCCCAGACTTCAACATGCGGCCCTCGAGGAAAAAAACAACCTGCCTTACCCCATATACATTTGTGACAATATGACAAACGAGGAAAAAAATGTAATAAAATCACAACTGTTCATAGCACAACACCAATTACACTTAGGGCTGAAACAGGGCTAGTTATTTCATTCTACCACCTACCAAAGTATACACACAAACAAAACAAACAAAACAACAAACAGTACATTCAAGTGTTCTATAATTTTATATAATGCCCGCAGTATCCATCTTCTTCTGCACCCGTGGCCGGATTGTGGGGGCTGCTCGAATCACACTGCACTAGTACTGCTTTATATATAGATTCTTAAAAATGTCGGAATTGATTTGTTTGTTTGTTTATACACTTTATTGTCCACATTATGTGTCCTCTGCATTTGACCCATCCTTTCGATGCCGCTGGGGCAACCCATAAGGAGCAGCCGT
Source organism: Gobius niger (assembly GCF_951799975.1). NCBI lineage: Eukaryota > Metazoa > Chordata > Actinopteri > Gobiiformes > Gobiidae > Gobius > Gobius niger. The sequence goes on from NC_136854.1 coordinate 30,179,972, forward strand.
GCCCAGGGACCCATCTCCTGATGTAGGGCTAGGGTGATGGTCAGAATCACCTGGCTGATTCACCTATTGTACATGTTTTTTTTGTGGTAGGGGTTACGGGGGTACATGGAAGAAACCATACGCAGATATGGGGAGAACATGTAAAGACAGAAAAGCCCAGTCCAGGTGGGAATCTAACCCTCGGACGTTCCCAGGACGACCCTTTGGTTGTCTCAGCTGTTCCGTAGATTAACCCCTTCCACAACTGCTTTTCTTATCACAAAAAGGCGTGTTTCTTGGGAATTTAAATACTGTCCATACACTGCACCGCAATACTAATATGTTCCGAAGTTATATTAAAGGTTAAGCGATTTTTATTTTCATAATACAATTGCTGTGACTCTGCCGATATGGCCCGCATTCGAAAGTGTTGGGAAAGCAGAGCACCCAGTCCGTAAATCAAACCCTCTGGACCTTTTTCTTGCTGTGAGGTAAAACGCTAATGACTGAGCCACCACTCCACCCGTGTTATGCAGTTCTTTTTTTTTTTTCCCCGCTGTGATCTTAGATGCAGCTGAGTTTCAGGAATGCGCTCATCAAAGGGTCAAAAGCCTCCGTTGTAATGCTATTGTTGTTGTTTATTGATTGCGAAGACGATTAGTTTGAACGTCTCATTATGTAAAGGCTGTTTAGTTGCAATCTCTGCCTCTGATTATAAAGTATGCGGGCCGCAGCTCTGTTGTTTTTGTTTGTGAATGTTCTCCCTGTGATTGGCCATTAACCCTCAGCCAATCAGGACACAAACTTCCTGCCAACTCTGTCTAAATAAGTACAGCGCTGCAACTTGCTCGATCAAAGTGCAGCATTTGTATCAAGTAGCAGTCCAATCAGAGTCAGCGCATCAAATTCATAATCAAGGAAAATTAAAATATTAAAAGCATTGTGTTTAATTTTCATTTTTTACTCTATGAATTTTGACCACCTCACACTCTGCATTTTGTGTTTTGTTTAGAAGTCCATTAGAGGCCCTCTAGCTATTTTATTGCAGAGGATTGCCATTTGTTTTGTCCTTCAATATGCTCTAAAAGCAGACATTTGAGGGAGCACAGACCTTTGTGTGCTGTAAATCTACAAAGTATTCTTATAGATGGTGACCAAGCACATAAGATGATGTTTATGTGTAATTTTTACTCCACTTAAGGTATGAACAGGGTTTCCACGGGGCATTAAAAGGCATTAAATGAATTGTGCCAAAATCAAGGCCTTAAAGAAGCACTATGGAACTTTTTATGTGAAAAAGACAACTTGATATTTGTGTGTATTTTGCCTTTTAGTGACACAGTGGCTTTATGAGTGCAGCATGCCACCTTTGCTTTCCCTCAAAGTGGCCTCTGTGATGCCCCAGAATAAATTGTTTTGGGGTTTCTGGACAGTTTCTTGTACAAACTCCTCAAAACAATTGATCCTGGAGCGTCATAAAGTCCACTGTGAGGGAAAACAAAGGTGCCAAGCTGCACCCATAAAGCCACAGACTCACTAAAAGGTCAAATATGCACAAATATTACAATTTTTTTTTTTTCACTTAAAAAGTTGCATAGTGCACCTTTAAATGTCATTAGAAAGCATTTAAATGGATTCAGACTTCTGAAGTTCTGTGAAAATTATGACATTGCTCAACAATTCTTTCTGTATGAGATCATCCAAAAAATAAATTGTCTAAAACGCTGGTTCTCAACTGGCAAGGTGTCGGGACCCACGGTGAAAACCAAGCCCAGCGTTTCCTTTTTTAAATGCTTCCAAAAACGACTTTGTCCAATTCTCTTTCCTCGGTTTGATAAAGTTTGCAAATCGTGAGAAATTAAATCGTGTGTGTGGCATTAAAATATAGTATTTAGGCATTAAAATGGCATTCAAAAGCATTACATTTGACTTGCTTCTTCCTGTATAAACCCTGTATGAAACCTGCTCAATAAACTCCTCCCAGTGAAGTATTTTGAGATTTTGGAGGTTATGTTTGGAAAGTTAGTAATGATTAATTAATACACATTTCTAGCCTTGAAAATAACTGCGGTTCTCTTCACAAAAACACAAAATTCCACTCAAACTTCCTAAAAGACTATATCATGTTCAGAATAGGTTATACATGGAAACAAAAACACACCATGAAATTATATATTTAAGCTTATGTTGATTTGATTCAAATGTTTTCTTTACTGTACATTGTAACTCATCTTGGTGCACTACATGAGAAGTTTGTCAAAGTTTCCTCCTTATACCTAAAATGGGCAGATCAGTTTATGAACAGAGTGAAGGGAGAGGCTGGCATCATCTGCTCCTTACTTAAAAGCAAGGTAACGTTATGGGAGTCACAGCCTCATTGCGGGGGGCCACATCAAACAAATGTTTTCATCAGCGCTTGACAAACCCGTGAGGAGCACATAGTGTTTCTCATTGTCGTACAAAGAGGTACATGAGCGCTGATTTAATACAATGTACTCTAAAATCCAGTCTTTACATTTTTATTGGCAAAGGTGCAGGTGTTACAGTAAAAAAAAACATCCAAAGCAACATTTGGGTATTGGCCCAGATCTTTCGATGTTCAACATTTATGAATATTCCTCCTCTCTAATACATCCAAAGGGGAAAGGGGTTCACTGCACCGAAAAGGTTGGGATCTATATTGGGGAGACAGGGAATGGCTGAAGGACAGATGGGTGCAGGGAGGAGAGACGAGGTGAGGCAGGAGGTAGGAGGGTTGTGGGAAAAAGCCTGTGCGCGTTAGTCATGAATATGCACGAAGAACAGCGCGCCTCAGCCAGCCTCCTACGAGCAGAATGTTAGCCTGAGCTTTGGCAGAACGAAACCTTTAACTAGGACACACGACTGGACCGAACCCTAAAGAACATATAGACCCAACAACAAGACAGTCTTTGACGATAGGAAAAGTTTCACTATTTGACTGGCATCAACTTGTTCTTGATGTTCGAAGACCGAAGAACAGATGGGCTGACCAAACCTTAAAATATTACAAAGAATATATACACAACAATATTAACATTTAAGCTTAAAGTTAAGGTTTTTATGTATATAATTTGCTATTCCAATTATTCCTTCATTAACATATCCCAAGATACAGCATGTATGAATTTCATTAATAACAAGGAGGCAGATTTACTGACATCTATCCCACAGCTGAAAACTTCGACTCTCTTTTGTCTTAAAGAAGTACTTAGTTTACAAGAAGTTTTTTACCTTAATAAATCCATTTCGTAGTCCCTCTGGGGGTAATACAAGTGTTGATGGGATGATTGGCGTGTCTTTCATCTCCCCCTGGTGTCTCCACCAGAAAACCACCCTTGCAACTTTCCCTGCCCCCAGGTCTGAGGCGCAATGCACACTATTAGAATCACGAAGAAGAAGCTAGCAGGCTAATGGGCAAAGCTAACTGCGGGCTAGCGCCACTTTAGCAGTGATTACAGCCAAGTTTGAGTGAAAAAAATAGTGATTCGAAGCGTGTGCCGAGTAATCTAGAGGGGTGTTTATTGAAGCGCGTATCAATGCGGTGTGTGGTGACGTTCGAAGCCTCGGGAAGTGGCCATATCACGTGACTGATTCAGGAAATGATTGGCATCCTATTGTCTCTATTACATCACGAGCCCCCCCATTTATTGTAAGCACTCAGCATGTTATACATTTCTTGTCCATATGATGGCGTAGTGGAGCAAATAAAGCACCCTGATGCTTCGAACCACGTGTGATGCAGTTGGCTGCGATGCTTCAATGTTTCATGCGGCTTCATCTTGCTATCACTAGAAAACAATGATCTCCATTGTGTGATTGGGTTGTGGCACAATGTACAACATCCCTCTCTCCCTTTGTCTTTTCTGCCAGCATAGTATTTACTCTCACGGACAATTAATGAGTAAAAACAAACCGCAATATACTACGACACCTGCAGAGGTGCTTATGGCCTCTAGGGGCCAGTTTCTTCTCATCGTCATTCAAGAGTCCACAAAATGTTTCCTAAACTGACGTGTTTCTAATACATTTGTGTTGTTCACTATTTCATTAAAGAGGAATAAGACTGACTAAGATGAGAGTTAAAACTTTCTGCAACAACACTTACTGTATGCCAGATCCATTTTGTTTAACGTGGCATGGATTGCATATGTAGAAATGTCATGGTTTGTCTTGAATTTAAAACACTGGACATAAAAATAGTGTCTGTCAGCCGCCATTAGCATCACCGATCACCGTTTTCACACCTCCCGCGAGTGTGAACACTGTCATTACACCTGGTTGATCACGTCCATATGCTTCTGAATTCAGGTGCAATGATCCTGATGATGCCCTATTTTCTTCTTGGCAGGAGATACCGTATGTACTTCACAGTTAGATTTTTTTTTCCTAATGTCTCCTAAGAGCTGAACCAGAATTTAATCGAAAACACAGTGAATGATGGCAATACTGCAATAGCTATGTAGGAAAACAACCATACACCTTCACCAGATGGATCTTTTCAGCACTCCAACTAACTTAAATATGGTGCATATCTTTGCCAACACCCAGCTAATGTTTTTCACTTGAATTATAACTGCTTCTTCACACACACCCCAGACTGTTTTCTGTGGCTTGTGATCAGGACCAGATGACCAAAATTGCATTAATTTGAACACGATTGCCAATATATAATAAAACATTTTTTTAAAAGTCTAAATACTTACAATGGGAAAAAAAAAAAAATCTTTCACAAATCTGTTCGCAATAGATACAGATGGCATCTTTGGAATAGCCCATGAATGGTCATGTTTGCAACCATAGAAATCATCGAAATTATGTTTTTTCACTTCAACTGAACAATTTGCTGTAAAAATAAACAACATCCATATGGACCTGATTTTGGCTTGATTTTGTTGGTGTGTAATAAATATGTTTGTAGTCCATCAGAAAACAGCTAAAAAGAGTGAAAAAAAGTGTGATATCCGTGAGAGGTTTTCTTCTCCCTCAGCCACACCCCTTGTATGACGCTTTACCGCCTGTATAGTGAAGTAAATGTATTTGTCACTGTACAATTGTACGACAAAAATTGTGTTTAGGTGTTGGGTTAGTCCTGAGCCATTGTGGGCCAACCTGACCAGCATGGTTTTGGAGGTTGGAAAAACCGTAGCACCCGGAGGAAACCTGGCTGGCTGCCTTCAGTGCTCCTCTGATCCTCTGAAACGGTGCCTCCTGGGTTATGTCCCTGTTTAAGAGCGTGGTGTCCTGCACTGGTCAGCTCCTCCACCTCCTTCTTCCTTTATCTCCTGCTCCGCTCTGTCCGCTCCCTCCGACAGATGCAGTTTTTCACAATTTTCTGTGAAGAGCATCGGAGTCGATTATAATCCGTCTGTATCGCCTCTTGTGATGTCGTCACTGTGCTGCAGGTGTGGGGGGCTCTTGGTGCCTCTTCCGTGTTGCCGAAGAAGATCTAATGCACTTTGTCAGAAAAAAATATCAGTAATGAACTCGACACACGGGACTCGGCAATAATAATATATTTTTTTTACGTTTCTTGCATCGCGTTGCAAGAAATTTAACATGCGCAAATGTCGCATGTCACTTGACTGGAGGAAGACAAACAGGTTTCACATTGTCGGACAAGTTCCACAGGTAATTATCGAGCGCATCAAACCTCAAGGAAACCGGAAGTGTTTGATGACTGGGCTGAACACATTTATCAAGAGTTTGGGGGTCGATGAGTGGTTGTCCAGATGGGGCTGTGAGTGTGCACGTACAGTATGTATCTGGCCTGTGTGGGAGTGAGATGGAGGTGATACAGGTGTCACATGAACAGGGCGAGAGGTGACATGCTTCTCATTAGCACCAGCTCAGTGCCGACTTGTGGAGCTCCTCTCATCCCACCCTTTTAATCTCTTGCTACATGTCTCACTCAACACTGGGTCATGCTTTCAAATCTTCAAAATCTTGACATAAGTGGCAGCATTATGGTTTTCAAACACATCTTGATCACTATCTTACATTTTGTTGGTTAGAGTATGCTGTATTGATCTAAAACCAAATTGTCTCTTTAAGGCCTTGCCCTCTTGCTCTCACAAGAAACCTCTTCTGCCTCTCTGACTGCAGGAATATGGGGTATTTCAGCTCAGCCCTTCATCAGCAGACCTTTCATTTTTCCCATATCATAGCTTTTTTTTTTTGTTTCAGCATACTTTCATAGATTGTGGATGTGTGTGTCCACTCTGTTGTGTTGTATCTTATTTTTAAGGTCCTATATCATGCAAAATCGACTTTTTAGAGCTTTTAGTCATGTTGTTATGCTATTTCCTTATCAAAAACACCCCCAGAGTGGTTTGCGGCTTCATTCACGCAGCTCTCAGTAATCCTCCTGAATCCTGCTCTCTGAGCAGCTGCTCCGCCCTCTCCTGGTGAACGACTGAGTGTTCAGTTGTGTCGTAACAGCGGAACGGAAGTGCTCGACGTCTGTAATGTAATGTCTTAATTCTATGCTTACGGCCTGATTTTAATTTGTAAAACAGCGTTTTCATTATTTCTGTCGTAAGAGAGAAACAAAGAGAAAAAAAAGAAGAAAAAAAATAATTAAAAAGATAAAAAGGATGTGCCCGAGGTGCTTCCAGGTCAGCTGTGGCCAAAACAAACACCCTTGAGCGTCTGAACAGACGTCATGTTTGCGCTGCAGCTGTGAAGATGGAGCTCGTTACCTACTCTGGACACACCTGTTCTTCATCCTACCTAACGATAATGTCACGGAGAAAAAGAAGCGCGTTTGGCTTCAAGGACGGGAGTTTATTCAACCGTTTTCAAGGAGAGGCCACTCAGCTGTTTTTTTCTCCGGAATTCAGCGACTATCACCAAAATATTGTTTTTCTGTTACTGTCTCTGATGGATGTTTGGTGAACCTTCGCCAAAATCAAAGTGGATTAACTTTTATAACCAACGCGAGTCCCATAATGTAAACAGCGATGGACCAGAGCGGCGAGTCAGTCCAAACGCGGGTTAGCTTGTGTGTTAGCATATTAGCATGTGTGTTAGCATATTAGCATGTGTGTTAGCCATTTATGAAGCTGTGTTGCAGATGTCAACTCCGTATAACTGCATCGTGAAGCAATTTCACTTATTGCTGTTTATTTAGATTACAGTAAAGTTGTATGTGCGGAGAGAGGGGGCGGAGTTAACTGAATCGAAGCGTTGTGTCTTCCGGGTTCGAAAAATACCTCCAGAAAACACTTATATTTATCACAAAAATGAGTGCTCAATAGTGGTAGAGGTACAATATATCATATAAATGCCTATACTTAACTTTGGAATGGCTAAAATAGCATGATATAGCTCCTTTAAGCATGTCCTTAACATAAAACCCACCAACATTTCTCAGTGTTGTCCTCAAACCTCAGCTGCAGAATACACCATGCACCTCTTACTATTATCTATTACTATTTTAAACCAGGCCCTTTAAAATGTTATGACACTTCACGAACAAAACCAATTATATTGTTCAACCTTCTCAGAAAGTGCGAAGCAATGGCAGTGGGGACATTCTTAGGCAGGATTTTCAGTATCCAAATGGCTGGACAGATGCAGGACAAAGTGGTATTGCTCATTAAAATGCTTCCTCAAGTCAGCAACCACCTGTTTGGGGGAATTCATTTTTTGAGACATAAGGTAAGCTGTAAGTTTATAGCCACTCAAACAGGTTGAGGACCGAGATGTGGTCCTCTTGGTGCCGCTACCAGTTTGTTGATAGATTATGTAAGTATTTTGTCCATATTCTTCCATATACTCACGCTGTCCTATCCCACTACGCTTGCTCTCTTGACCCATCTGACTTAAGATTTGAGACATAGTGGACCCATCAAAAGTAAAAAAAAAAGTAGTAGTAGTAGTAGAAAGAGCAGCTATTTGTTTCTCATCTAAAGGAATCAGCTCTTTTGTTTCACTCCAAGAGGCTTCTTGAGCTCGTCCACTAAAGCAAACCTTAGAAATCTTTGACAAAGCAATGTCCAGAGCATCGCTCAAAACTGCTGTAACGGCTGTTCAGTTTTACCGCTATGAGCAGCGTCCAAGTTCGTTTACTTACACTATAAATTGTAGACTAACCTAAAGCTAAACCCTGTGTAACTGAAACCAGTACATAAAGAGTTAGTGAAAGGCTGCTTTAAGAGCTCAAGCTAAACCGGCGTATTAATAATGAACTCCTGTCCCTACTTGGTACCAAGATTTATTTGGACGGTACAGGCCTGTTTGTAGAGCGCTGGGCTGATCCGAAAATGATGGCCGCCAGTAACAGTAACGGGGAGTGAAACAGCGTTCTCACCCATGTACCAGTTTTGCCTTTGTAATGGTGGACAGTGGAGGACCTCTCCGGGAGGAAGAAGGAGGCGCGAAAAACAATGAAAGGGCTCCGCGATGTCCCAACGAGTTTAAATGAACAAAACACGTTCCAGGATGTCCTCAGCTGGTTGATTGGTCCGGGGTAATCCAGGGGTCCTCAGCGAAATCCAAGACTATGGCCAAGACTCCAACGGGCGCTGGTTCTGAGGCCTCGCGGCACCCTCTGAACAGTCTCACAGGGCGAGCTTCAACCAAAAAAACAGTACACCTCCGAACAACGGGAAGATCCAAACAGTGTTCAACATCTCCGATGAGCATGTAGTGTTACATCCACAGGCAAAAACGCACAGCTTACTAAGGACGCGGCCACTTGCCGAAGACCGAAAGTAGCATGATCAGCACAAGCAGAAGCAGCAAGAACAATTGTGTCCAACGAGGATCTTGAAATATTCACGTCTTTTTGTCTTCTTCTGAGTTTGTTATTTTGTCTAAAAAAAAAAAAAAGAGCTTTCTCGTCTTCAGCAGGTACAAAAGCAAGGTTACTGACACGCCCCAACAAGAGGGCTTTTATTACTCTGATTTGAAAAGCCCTTCATTGGCTCCCAATCCTGGTGCTGACTTTCAGAGCCTTGCACTTGTTATGTCCCTATATCCCCTCTCAGAGGTTGAGGTCTTTGGATCAGAATCGTCTCATGGTCCCTCATACTCATTTAAGGACCAGAGTTCACAAATCCTTTTAATTCCAGTAACTTAATCATTGTTTAATAACCATCATTTTGCGAATATAGAGTTACTGTATTTTTTATTGTCATTTTGTGGAGCACTTTGTCACTAAATAAACTTTACTAAGTATGTGTTCCTCAAAAGCAGAAAATCATGGCCAGATCATTTTTTGTATGACATGTTTTGTCAAAAAACACAAAAAAATAACTATTCTTCTGAAGCCAGTGATGTCAGGCGGGAAAGCCATGTAGCAGATTTTACTCAGAGTTGAACTTGTGCCAGCGTTTATGGGCATCTTTCAACTTTCAGAGTTTCAGAGGACCGCACAGATGCCCCATGAGTTCTACCTTACGCCTGCCTGAACTTGGAACAAAAATCATCAACCAATAAACAAACCACGTTGCCCTACTAGCAGAGTATGTTTTTGCTCAGTGTCTTGTTTTTTGGGGGAAATGGACACTTTTGACCCAGGAGAGCGCCAGGAAAGCTTTTTGAGTTTTCTATGGCTCCTTTGGTGGTTCATTCACTGTCTTTTATATCTATGCATCACTTTCAATATATTAGCTACTTCTCACGCATTTATTTCAACTGTAGCCCCACGTGACCCTTTTTGGGATGATACAAAACTGAATTGAATAGCATGGCGCTAATAGATTCTCTCATCTTTTCTGGCGCCCCGCTGCTAAAAGCTTTACGGCATTTGCAAATTCAAGGAAAAAAAGGGAAAAAAAGAAAAGAAAAAGTGGTTACGCGGTAAAGATCTGTTTATTCATCGTCCTGGAGTAGATGTGGCTGTTGACTTGAATTAGTGAGTAGACACTGTATGAATCTGCGCTCACTTCGAAAGCTCTTGCGGTGATTAGCGACGGAGGGAGAGGAGAGGAAGGGGGGAGCGCGAGTGGGGAATCTCTTCAAACACTTTTCTCCAATCTGATTAGCTCAATGTCACTTTGGAGAGCTCTGGACTGTTCTCTCTCTGCCGTGTGCCAGACATTAGCGAAAACATCAGCTGCTTCCAGTAAATGAGCATTAGAATATTTTCAGATATTTACAGTTTTTGAAGCATTGATGACACAAAACATCGTCCTTGAGTTAAAGTTCCAAATCTGTAGTTTATGTACTTATGGAAACAAAAGTTGGATTCACACATTCAGTTTTAACCTTGAACACATTCTGTTTACATAGAGAAGTTGCAGTGGATGTTGCTTTGGTTTTGTCGAGGCTCGTGTGAACCTTTCTCTCTGGATCTGGATGGCTTCTTCCAAGTGCTCTTGTTAACATTAGCAGTGACATCAATCTGGCATTGCTCCACTTGAAATCGTTTTTGGGAGTGGACAGACTTTTCACCGGGTTGTTAATTTGTACCTGTAAAAGTGCAATGTTACGTTCTTCGCAGGATTCTTGTATGTTTGTGAATGTGAACCAATGGGCAAGGAACATGCTTCTCTAAATAGGAGGAGCGGACATTGCTGTAATACCACCCTCTGGTGGCCAGAGACAACTCCAAGAGACACTTGGGAGCATTGATTCTAATGGGACTTCAAAAGTCCCAAGAATGGCTTAAAAGCCTGGCTCCAAAGAGTTTTTCTTTTTTTTAAATCATTATGACCCATGTGACAACGCTGGAGGAGGTGAAATATTTTAAACCATGCAGGTTTTTGTTTAAAAGCCCGAAAATTAGAAGCATTTTCAGTGCATTGACTAGCTCCAGAGCCTGTCAATCAAGCTCTGGGGAGGCACTGCCCATCTCATGCGCACAGGTCTTCCCGCCTTTTTACCCTTGTAAGGAACAGGCTTCGTAGAAGGAGACAGAGTGGCCATTAAGTTTCAGACACGACTCGAGAATCTTTAGGGCTGAATGCGACCCTCTCATCTTTACTCTATTATATCTATGATGTGAACACACCAATACAGCGAGAATTCAGCTTGCAGTCAAGGTTGCTGGTTTCCCTGATCCAAAGCATTCACAATAGTCTAATCATCCTCCTAGTATCAGCACCGGCTCTAGAACAAACTGACTGAAGGTGCATTAGAGTTTCAAACGGGTGCAACTAGAGATTCTCTATTGTGATGCCACTAAAAATGAGGTTGCAATGCATCCTTTTGCACCCCTGTAGATCCAGGCCTGGCTAGTATACTCAAACCTCTAATATCTGGAGATATTGCTCCTGACAGGTTGCCTCTGAGGGCGTAGCTACAGAGGGGACCCGGTGGCACACTTAACTTCATATTCTGCTGGCAATCTCAACATTGTATTTTGTTTTCTTTTTTCCATAAAATGATACATATGTCTGGATTGAACTAAATCTGAACAAACTTCTGGCTCACACTTTACATGGACACTACAGAACATGAAGACCGTATCAGTAAGAGATTAGCTGATGTGAAATACAGATAAAGTACAAACACATAGCCACAAACAACTGACTCATTGGTAGGCAGTCACCCTCTCTGTGCAGAGGAGTGCAAAACTAGGATAATAAGGAACTGTCAAAGGAGGTCGGGACTTCACTTCACTCTCTGTCACAAGTCACCAGCTCGTTATACTTCTTTGTAACTATTGGAACAACGGCGAGACGACTTCTATTTCCAGTATGCTTTGGCTATATCCAAATATCTGTCCTCGCGTGATACAAAAGAAGCCGGGTCATAACATGCTGTTCACTCACGCCTTAACTGCCCTGTGTGGAAAATTAATGCGCGCATGGCAGCCATTTTGTGCCAACATTCACACGGGCAAAGTGGGTAAAGTGTCTTGGCGAAGGACACCAAACACATGTGAATTGAGTACTTACGAAAATGCGCTTTCAGATTTGCAATGTAACGTATTTTCTTTCTTTTCTAGTCGTGAGATCCCTGAAGAAGATGACCAGGCTTTGCTTCAGAACAGACTGAATTTCCGAGAGAACCATTCAACAAGTCAGTAGGTCACGCTCTCACCTGCACTTGCTCTTTTCAATATTCTCTCGTCATATTTTTTTCCCCTTCCTTGTTTAAATAGTTTTTTTTTTCTGGCGTTCCCTCCAAAAATCTGCTGCTTAAGAGTGAGCAGATTAGCACCAATTTGCCCTGATTGGGCTATGGTTCTCACAGTCAGAGAGAGAGTGAGAGGGAGAGAGTGAGCGAGCGTGGAAAATAGGCTGTGCAATTTGAACACGTGCGGCGAACAAGTGATTGCAATCGATTGAAACGAGCTCAGGAAAAAAAAAAAAACTCGATAAAATGAACAAGTAAAAGAAGTGAATTGCCAATTTCTGTTCCAGTCAAGTGTTTTGGAAGACGGCTCTTGAGAAAAAGCTGTTTCCGACGAAGGGCTCTAACCACATTCTGTGCGTGTGCAAGGACCGCAGCACGAAACAATGGACTGTAACCACTGCACGAGGCCTGTTAGATGGACCTTCTGTTCATTAAAATTCAAATAGAAATGAACCTAAGCATATATTAGTCATTTTCAGAGAGGTATACCTTTACATGTCACTTTTCTATGGGTCTCAAGTGATGAAAAATGAGGACCCCAAGAATCAACCCTCATGGCACAAGATAAAATATGCCACAGTTAAAACCTGCCGTTTACATAATGTGAGAGATCAGCTTAGCTACTCTACCAGGCAAGCCAAATTACTTTAAAACTGTAATATATCCTGTTTTAGTAGATGCAGCTATAAAAAGAAATGTATGTTTGTATTACATAGCTGTTACACTACTTTGAGTTACTTTTGAGTTACTTTTGAGTTACTTTTGGAAAAATATAAACCGAAAATAGTAATAATGACACTGAGCATTCTCTTTGTTAGCTACACCGAACTGCAGATCTTATACACCAGTGTCCGTTATTACAGTCATGATTTCCAGTTTTTTTAAAGCCTAAATCAACAATAATGGTTTGGGGGAAATGCAGTATTTTGCATTGTATTGAGCACAGATTCCAACTAAGTGTGTGTATTTGTGCTTTCGGTAAAGTTTTGGATTTGAAAAAAAGGGAAATTTTTCAGGGCCCACAGCAAACCATCCCACCGCCCTAACCAATATACTGTAGTTCAGTTTGGGGGAGCAGAGGAATGCTTTTTCTTTTTTAATTTTTAATAGGAAAGAGGGACGCAGTAGTTTCCCAGCAATAACGAGATTTGACAGCTACGTAAGTTACATTTATACACATTTTTAAGTGTTTTCAGAGTTCAATTAATGTTTATTATACCATGGTCTGGGTGAATACTGGATTCTAATTGGCTGGTGGGTGCTAACAAGCGTGCATTATTTTCGTATAACCGCACACGTAGTCCGGTAGTTAAATCACTGGGATATCACTCTGCTGTGGTGGGCATCGCCATAGCAACGCATGACACAGCTGAATCAGATAAACGCGTAATTAGTGACTGACAGGAACGTATGAGATGGATTTTGTGATTAATTTCAACGTTTTTGGCCAAAACAAAACGTTTGATAAATGGGAAGTAGAGGAGAGTGAGCAGCTAGGTTAGCTACTGTTAATAAAGTACGAGCTCTCCATTTCTATTGAAAACGGTTAAGGCACTATTCATAATTTTCAGGCGTACATAAAATGATCCCAGCATTTAAGCATATTTGGCTGGATTAGTAAAGTCAAACATAAAAGTTTCAGTTAGTGGGGGCCAGGTGTAAGCGACTCCACCGCAGCTGTTTCCATAAACAGTTGAGCTCGTTGAGCTAGCTAGCTAGCTTCAGGTTAAACAGCGTAAGGTTTAGAGGTTAAGAGATTTATGTAGTGTTTTTGTACATTTTCTGTTCCTGGGCTCTGTCCCACCAGTCAAGCTCCTAATCTGTGGTGACACCCAACAAAAAACGAGAGAAAAGAAGCAGTTAAGCCATCAGGCATGAACACTTCAACAGTTGAGTTGACCAGTTTGCCATTCTACTAAATTAAAAAGGGGAAATGTGCTATTGTTTGGCAGGTGCAGCTCCTACAAACAGTCTTAACAAAACAGCTGTGTTACATATATTTAAACCTGCTCTCGCATCCACATCCGCAGACAGAGCCAGCGTTCCAGATGAGCCAACATCTGCTGTAATTAGTCTCTTTATTGGAGCTGGTTTAGTGCAGTGTTTACAGTGAGTCCACCATTCCGACGAAATGAATAATCACAATTAAACTAGATACAATAAAAAGCACAAAACGAGGCGAAGGTTTCAAGAGAAAACGCTGCGCTTTTGTGGTCAAGTTTTGCTTCTTTTGTTCAGATTAAAATGGATTTGAGAAAAAAGGCCCAAAAATAAATGGAGAGTTCATCCTGCAAGCCATAATGTTCCTGTTGCATGACAACGCCAAATAATACATTTTGAAATCCGTCAATTTCCTTCCTAACCACTCCTGTGCGACTGAGAGCTTACATGTTGGAGTAAAACAAGTAATTATTGAACAGCACAGTGAACCACTTGCGACCGCTCTTTACCGACTGTAAGAGGGTCCCGGGTTTGATTCCCAGACACGCTGAGGCCTGGGTAAAACCCGCCAACGCCGTAATTTAGACATCCACAGACATGTTCTGAAAAAAATGTCAATTTTGGCCACAGATCTGACAAAAGCCAATAGATTTCTGCAGGGAATATCCTGAGCACTGGAGCCTGCTGGTTGCGTCTGATATCAGCAGCAGACAAAGACAGAGCCAGAACAAAAAACATAAGAAAGAATTTATTATTCATCATTTGGAGTCATCAAAGCCCCAAATGAACCCAACAGTGTTTTTGTTCTCACAGATAATGGACAAAATCTGTTAAAGTACATTTACAACCAAGGAATATCTCTCAGTCTTGATGTGTATTTGAATTGAGCTACTTCCCATAGCATTTCAATTCATTAAGACAATTCAAATGACACACCTTTTGTTTTCTTGTAATTCCAAATCCTAATGGACGTGATTTTCTGTGGCAAACCCGGACTAGAGCTGAGACGTCTTCCTTCATTCACAATGTGTAAATGCATCAGTATATGCGGATCAAAAAAAAGGAGAAATACATGCTCCCGGTCTATTAACAAACATACTCGATACACGCTTAAACAAACGTGTAAGCGACAAAACTTTTGTGAAAGAGCAGGGCTGATTCAAAATAGCAGCGCCACTTGGGGTTTTTGAACTTGCCACAAGGTCCGATTGTTTGCGGCATTTCAAAACAGTGTTCTGAAATAGATTGTCTTCACCAAAACATATTAAGAATAGTTCTCTTTTGTCAGTGAAAAAAAGTGTATTGCTGTGCACCCTTTTTTTGTTGCTGGTGCATTTTGCCATCGGTCACGTGTTTGGCTCCTTGGCCTTATTTTACCACAAAATTACCGCTCAAAATACAAAACTATTGGTAGTAATTCTTCAGCGCATAATCTTTCACCAATCTAACTCAATAATCACATAATCTTTTGCGTTTGCTGCTAGAGAAGAAGAAGAAGATCTTTATTTATATAGCGCCTTTCACAGACATGGTCACAAAGCGCTTTACAGAGAGTGCCTCTATAAATTGTTGATGAAATAACAAGAATACTCATTCCAGCCACTAGGGGGCAGCTTACATTTTTTAAAAAGGAAAGAATTTCACACTTATCCAGTAGAGGGCACTGACATAATAAGAGATCGGGATATAAACAGCATATTATGGCCATGTGGTAAGTCTACCCCAGGGCGCCTGTGGCTACAATAGTCACTTACTGCCATTGAATGTGGAGTGAATGAATATTGACTTTATGTAGCACTTTGAGAAACATGTGACACAGGCTGATAAAGTGCAATACGTGTAAGTCGTTGCTATTTATTTGGCCACAGTCCTGCACGATATATGTGGCCCGCGGCCCGCCATGGGGGCTGAATTTCAGCCCACGACCCCAAAGAGTTGGACACCCCTGCGCCGCATCTCCTGCTTTTGGTACACTGAGCGGAACGTGCCTTCAGCCTAAGACCCGGGGGCACACGTAGACAACATACTGTGTATCGGCAAGTCAAGGAAACGCAACAGGCGAAAGAGTGAGGCGGACCAGGGGGAAGCAGTGCGGACAGAAGACAGACATTTGACACGGCAAGTTCAGAACAGAGGAAGGTGGACGTGGAAAACAGCACGTTTAAACGAGAAGAGACTGTTGCGTACTTGTTTGTCTTACATTTGTCTACGTTGCAGCAAGAACTTTATTGTAAATTTGGTGGGGAGACACTGATGCTTACAGTGTTATTGTAGGCACTCTTTAAAAGAAACTGACTAACTCTTTTTCGAAAATGTCACTTCACTGGTTGTTTATTTGGACCCTGCTGATTTTCAATGTACGACCCCTAGTTTACACGTCCGTTGTGGTTTGGTATATAGACGGAAGAAAGCAGTATCTACTCAGTGCACCCCATCCGCCTCTCATGTTATCATAATGTGGGAATAATGAACACCGCGGCACAATCCACAGATAGATTACTTCTTTTCTCTCGTATTCCTCTTGATTGTACCAGCTGTTTGCGCTGTGACACCGGGCGAGGTTACCCAGAGTTTAAACGTATATTACACTCGCAAAAAAAAAAAACCCAAAAAACCTGGCACAGTCTCCAAATCGAATTGTGAGTCCGTTAGGCGCCTGTAAAAAGAGTTGTTTCGCACATTAGCTAGGTATTCCACCTGGGATTCGCCAACATATGCAAATGGTTCATCTTCGCCTGCAAGCAATACTCTTCATGATAATAATAGAACTCTGTGTGCACACTTCTACACACACACACACACGCACTGGTGGTTATAGCGCAGAAAGTAATGGGAATTTCAAACAGATGAATAGATACATTCTTCAGACCCTGCAGACTACCTTCTTCTGTGACTTTACACTCCTATTTTTAAATACCTGTCTTTTCACAAACTACTTTATCACGTTACAGCTGAGTTAGTCCCAGACATCACAAAATGAAGGAAGCTGGGAGCAGATTATTCTTTTACTAGCTGAGACCCGGCCTTTGGCCGGGCCTCGCTAGTCTCCACATTTGATATTCTGAGATTATGAGTGATGACAAAGAAATGTCCAACCCGTCACACAGTTCAGCTGTAGACCAGTGGTTCCCAACCCATTCCAAAAACTATGGCCACTACAAATGTGTAAAATAATGAATGCAAAAAATAATTTCAAACCAACTGCAATTGGAGTGTTTGATGCACCCGTACTCCTTTCTTATAAACTACAACGACAATATTTTGGCTAAACTCAGGGAATAGAATTCAAGAGACAGTGGGATAATTATGGATAAATATTAGGGGTTCAGCTCTAACGGTTTGGTTCACGGTGCAGGACCAGTGTTGTGGTGCATCACGGTAGTGTACAATAAAAAAAAAAAAAGTAGGTTTAGAACTGAAATAGCCTAATGATCGTTGTTAGACAGTATCTATAACCTGACAATAAAATTGGCAATGCTTTCCAAGCTGCTTTAGAATAAAATGTACCTCTGGGCTCACAATACGTGAAAGCAAAATCGAAAACAAATGGTACAGCAGCAAAGTTAAAAAAAAAAAGAAAGAAAAAAACAACGCAGTGCAGGCCATGCGCTCGTTAAGTGGTAGTCAGTACTGTCGCCACACACACGCACGCGCCCTGTTTGGATGCGCGCACACGCACGGCAGCACCAACCACGCACACACTCAGTACTGTCGCCAGGCTTCCTGGTGTTCCCAAACGGTCTCCCATCCCAGTCCTAACCAGGCCCTTCCCTGCTTAGCATCCGAGGAACGGTCTCCCATCCCAGTTCAAACCAGGCACTTTCCTGCTTAGCTTCAAAGTCGGTATGGGAAATAAACATGGCGGCGCCCAGGCGGCGGCCATTGAGATAGCGTTTTCTATAATAGATGCGAGGCAAGGATTTGTTTCACTTTGCTTTTCGCATTTAAGAGAAAGGCACTTTATTTGAACATCTAGTTTTAAAACAGAGACAGTGCTTGATCTTGTGATTTTCACATTTCAATACATGTGGTCGTTGCACCCCACCTTTATTGGCACACATGTCGTACCTTCATCAGAAGCTCCGGCTCTCAGAGACCATGTATTATGTCTGATTCATTGTCTCTGCAGAAGTGGTCTTCATCTTCTCTGTGTATGTTTTCTGTTTGCTTCACACCGCTAAAGCAGCAGTGGAAGGAGGGAGATGCATTTAAATAGAGTTGTAGTAATAAATAAGATTCATTTTTGTCGATGTTAATTTCTTATTGTTTAAATGTCTATTCTAAGTTGTAGTGAGAAATACCAAGACTAAAGTGTGAAGTAGTTTGAGAAGATATATAATAGGATAATAAAAACAAAAACTAGTTGTGGACAAATGTGAGTCTCACATCTACCCATCTATTAAACTCCTTCACAAATAGACTGCCCCCCTGTGTTTAATCCATGCCCTGTACCTTTGTCAGTCCGTGGAATCTCCCTCTTCTCTCTCAGTGATGACCCACTCTCCAACACTGTAATTTCGGGCCATTCTGCTCATTGTGAGCGCCGCGCTCTGGTTACTGCGCCCAGATTGTACGGCTCTGCTCAGCATCTGTTTCTCCAGGTCTGATATTGTAATCTCCCAACAATAATCCTATTTATTTGGTCAGAGGCAGGTTTGATAATAGAGAAGGCCGTGCCCAGTGGTGATTATGAGTTCAAATGTCCGTTTGGCGTTTATTAGGCCGGATTAGTTCCCAGAAACTGGATTGTGATCTGAAGATGAGTTTGGATACCTTTACTTTCAACACAAAATAACAATTTAAAAGAAACAAAACACAATGTCACAATATTTGCTTATTTATTGTAAAGGGTCACATTTAAATGAATGCCCAGCCAGAGACTGGGACCAGACCAAATTACGATAGAAAAAACATTTCCAATCAATCAATCAAAACTTTATTTATAAAGTGCTTTACATTTAATTTTGCAACATACACATATTGTTGTTTTCAAATCAAATAAATTTCCATTCCTCATATTGTGGGGCTATAGAATTACCACTGAAAGTATGACTCAAATATCAGTACACGGGAAATATGTTATATGCTGTACATTTGTGCTTAATCTACCAAAAGAGAGAGAAAAAAAGTGCTGCACAATAAAAGAAATGCTCACACATTTAACAATAAGAGAGAATATCAACAACAATAAAATGAGAGCAATTACAATAAACAGAACATTTACAGTAAAGGCTAATATATTCTTTGAAATGGCTTTCGTCGAGTTTCCAGTCATTCAAATTTAAGTGTAAGCGATTTGCCGATCGCTTCCTCATTTTTTTCACGCCGTCCCTGTTCCTCCGTTTGCCCGTGCTACCACTCATAATGATTACACATGCCCACTGGACTCCCATGTTATCCCATGGAGAGAGAAACATGCCACAAATTCATCTTTTGATTCCCGAACACACACACTAACACACGCGCTGCACAATCGCTCCTTTGTGCGATGGCGAAACCTGCTACCTGGACAGGAAGCGGCGGGATTGGCGACAACAAGAGCGGGGGAAGAAAAAAAAAAGAAATCTTTAATCTAAGATGGAGTATCGCCCGACTGGCACCGCGTGAGTACTGTTAATTAAAACACAGGCCTATTCATCTGCATATGAAGTGTCCGGGGGTTTTGATATTAAAAGAATAGGGCGGGAAGAAGAGGCCGAAGTGATAGAGGGGAGTACAGAAACGTGGCGCTTAAAGAGGCTTGGGAATGGTTTGGATGAATGGGCTTATTGTTGAAAAACGTAGTGGACCTTTTTGCGCCCTCCACACCCCCACTCCAGCTCTCCTCCTCTCTATCTCTCCGAACGCTCCGCGATGTCGGCTCTGGTCACCTCAAGTTTCAAGCTAATGCCGCTAAACAGATGCTGGTGGGAAGGACGCGCCGCGAGAGTTCACTTTTGTATAGAAAACTCTAGAACTATAGAAAAGGATCGGCTCGGTGCACCATATGTCTGCGAAATGAAGATGTATAGAATTCACCAAAATGTGCTGACCCGAAGTGACTAGCAAAACTTATGATAAAAGTTGTCTCTTAGATCAGTAAACATTGTGGAAAAGTATAAAAAAACGTGTTCATTCATTGATGTGTAATGCATTTGGCATTCTTGGAGATCATCCCAAACAATTGAACTTTAACGGGCCAATACAGAGTTTATACAAGTCAGCAAGTCAAATGTAATGCTTTTTAATGCCCACATTTGAATGCTACAAACACAGACAAAATTGGTGCATATTTAATTGTCTTAAGATTTGCAAATATTTCATCAAACAGAGGAATATGCTCAACATTTACAATTAATCCAATGTAATGCTTTTTAATGTCATTCATGGCCTTGATTCAATTAATGACTTTTAATGGTTTCTAATGCCACGTGGAAACCCTGCCGTAGTACAGTATCAGATTTGTTTTTTCTCGTAGTGGAATGACATTTGTTTTTTCCATATATTGTAAAAGCAGACATTTAGTTCTTTTATTACATTCATCATGTCTTCTTGATAACACATTTAGTCCAGGCCTCTGATGAAGACGGAAGTAGTTCCTTGTCCGTCGAAATGTGTAAGGTATTTGAACAAGCTTTGTTTGTTTTACCTAGTGTCTTTCTAAAATAACCTAAAAAACAGATATATAGTTACAAAGCTTTCTTTATAATGACATGTGTTTACATTACAGTGATAGTATTGTTACTGAAAGTGGTGGAGCGCACTTGAAGATTACAACTCAACCTGTGCTTGTAAATTTGTCTTTACGTAGCAGTGTTTTTTCTTTTCAAGATTTGTTTCAGTGCCATAGAAACCATAAAGCCATTTTTTTTTCAATGAACTCATGGATGGTGTTGTGTCTCAGGGCTCTTTGAATCACTGACATCAATCTTAGGCGCCTGGGAGGATTAGTTGTCCGTTAAGCCCAGTTAAGGGAAAAACGACTGAAAAAGCTTTGATATTTCATGAAACATTTAGAGCACACACGGGTTTGTGCAGATACATCCACAATGAGGACAGTTTCTGCCAGACAAATACATCAGATTAAGAGAACAGCTGCTACAAAACAGCAAACAAGTATTTGAAGCTGCTGGTGCCTCCGGAGTCTCCTGAACATCAAGGTGTAGGACCCTCCAGAGGCTGCAGTTGTGCATAAACCTTCTATCCGGACCCCCCTAAACTGTTAATTGAATATTAACTGTATATATCTGTATATTTCATACACAGGGATATTAGTTCGGGCAGGGCGCTCGCTCACTCAAACAGATCAGTGCAATCAGAGTCATTTATTGCAGTTACGTGTTGTTCGCGAGCAGCGTCACTCTTGGGATGCAGAAGTCCCCTCGATTACGGGCGGTGCAAGAGAGAACCGAGAGCTTTTTTCTACTTGTCGGTAAATGACCAAAAACACATCGACAGTAGGTCATGTTTGAATATTAACATAGAACGGCTAGTAACGCTGCTGATTGCCCTTCGTTGATTGGTTCACTTTGCTTCCTGTTTGCTTGCACATGTGCCGCTCTGGAAGAGTAGTTTTTGCAGACACTTATCAAAGACTCCTTAGCTTATCGAACCATCTCCAGATCTTGAGCCATAAGATTTGGTCAATTATATGCAAGACAATTAGCCTAGTGAGCATGTTTTAGGACAGCATTTGGTCCCCAAGTTTTAGTTTTCCTCCGCTTTAAACTAATGGAAACAATAAATGGAAACTCCCAGAGAGAACCACCAAAGTTCAAAGAATTGGCCAAGATTCTATGGCAAAAACACTTCTATATAGAAAAAACAAACAAAACCGTGCTTGTTATTTTCTATTTTTGTAGCAGTGTTTCTTAATCACCAGTTCTGCTTTAGTGAATTAAAATGTCACTCCTTGATCAAATTGAGCTACGTTTTGTTTCTGTGGTGACATTAGTAACCCACATCAAAAGTCAAAAAAAATTTTCAAAACATATAAAGAATGGAAACATCTATTTTCCTCAGATATTGATTGTTACAATATTGGACAGAACAGACAATCCTTGTAAGAAGTCAGGTTTGCATAGGGGTTGTGCTGCTGTAACTGGCAGCTATAGGCCTGTGCTCATCTTTATGTATGTGAGGCTGAGTGTAGGCATTGTCACAGGAACATACAGGCCGCAGGCAGAAGCCAAGACCTTGGCACATCTCGTATGCACCGAGAGGACATGGAGAGGCAACCAGACGCGCGGGTTAGCAACAGTTCACAAGGTGCTGCCGTGTTGAATTTACATGGAATATGCATTATCTTGCAAAGGGCAAACTTACATTTAACTGGAAAATCTATATGATATCTGATAGGTTTTTAATGAGTAAATGAGGAGTAGTTTGAGTAGTTGAGAAGTCCTATTAAATGTTGGCACTTTGATTGGTTCAGAATCATCACTACATGCTTCCACTGTGTCCTCGGGAAAGACACACCACTTCACTGTATCATACTGAATCTCACAAGGGAATTAATACACATTGCAATAAAAATGGAAAGCAACTTACTAACTTATACTAACACATCACCCATAGACTATTCTCAGTCATGTGACTTTTGGTTGGCAATCAGATGGTTGGAACTGTGCCAATTTAAACATCGATTAAAATGGAACCTCAATAGAATAGACAAATGAAATAATAGCAACTTTGTGGTGGTGGGCGGAGTTCCAAACAGCTGACGGCCAACCAAAATGACAGAGATGAGAACGATTTAATAAGACGGAATACGTCAGGGATTGTGAAATATGATGTTTTGATAATGTGGCGATATACAGTGTTGCGCAGCCATATATATACATATATATATTTTTATATGGTATGTTTTTATAATGTTAGTGACAAGGGCCACACTTTTTTGCCCTCATCTTAATCAAACCCAACAGAAGTATATCAGCCATGTCCCGTAGCTACGTTTGATCTTGGTGTGAGGAGAAAGCATCGCAGGCTACAGTTTGAGCAGACACCAGTTAACTTATCAGTGACCTGCACGACCTGGCCACAAGCGATCGATAAACAGTGAACCAGTGAGGTGCTCATCTGTACGGACTGTCCTTGAACTCGCCCCCACCAGCTGCTTTTACTGGAGACTGTTGAAGTCTCCTTTCAAGACATTTTTTGTGATTTTTTTTACTATAATACATATACAGAAATTAATTTACAGATTTCGTCTAATATATGAAAAGTTGATTGAATGGATGAACTGGCACTGTAATCCAAATTGATGTCCTATCTGAGAGTCAGCCGAGGACATAGCAGCGGCTAAAGACGGAAGAAATATACAGGCGCATGTGTAGACGTTGCAAAACTTTAGGGACAGTTTTTTTCAAATGTGGTTTTCTTTATACAATATCTCCACTTTCGTAGCTTCTGACTCCAAACTTTACAGTCTTGTAGTAAACAATACTTGAAAGTTTTCTTGTGAAGGTTTATTTTTTTAAATGTATAATTCCCGCCTGATTTATTACGCTTTGAACAGCAAAAAGACAGATTTACCCCCCCCCCCCACTTATACTGCATATAGCCTATTCAGAACCTAAACAAGATATCCAAATTGCATGAAGTGCCTTATTTTTTGTATGAAAACATAAAAGGACAGAGAACTTGCAATACATGTTTTTCTTATATTTATCTTTATATTTATGTCTCTTTGATATCTCTAAGTCTGATTTTTTGCCCTATTCACTTGCAGTGTCTTGCTTTAATAAAATACAGTTTTATCCGTCATTTAAGATTAGGGAATGCACTCTTTTTTCCCATATTGTAATTTATCCCCATCGAAAACATACAAGTAGCATTTCGATTCAGTCATTCAGTTTTGAGTATTCCAGTTCATGTTGGTAAAATCTGAAGTGCAGAAGCGATCTTTATATCCTGGATTACATTGCCGACATGAAGCCGCCACATTTCTCAAGATCGTAATCCAACATCCGCTCATATGTCACCATCTTATCCGTACATAGTCAAAAATAATGTTTTTAAGCCACAATTATACAAACACGGGAATCTTTTTCTTGTAATTATTACTTATTACTAACAAAATCTGTAAAAAAAATCTTGATCTTAAAAAATCAGGCTTGTAAATATAGATAAATATAGAGTATATTCACCACGCCACTACATGTTTTATCTGCATATCAAAACAAAACCTTCATCTCTCTCTCTCCTCTCTCCTCATCCCTTATTCTTGATTAATCTGAGAGAGACGAGGCGGATTAAGGAGGAGAGGAAAGAAGAAGGGCAGGTTAAAAAGAGGGAGAGATTATAGCCGCTGGATTTGCACTTGTGCACTCACCAGAACCAAGGTTAGATAACATTGTCGAGTGGAGAAAGAAGAGAAAAGATTCGATGAAGGAGGGAGGAGGCGAGGGAGGGAATATCACGAGGCAGGTGGATTATGTCACTGTTCGTGTGATTACATGTCTCCAGCGTGCGATATGCGGCGCAATCACCGCCAGGCAACTCTAGATTGTCCCGTGGGCTCGGCTTTGAACTGCTAACACAGAAACAAGACCCCACATGAACCCAAATTGTATTTGTATTTGTACACAAAGACTAGACAGGTACGCATCAAGGAAGTATAAAAGGCAATTGCGACCAATAAAGAGTGCATAAATAATAGATTTTCATTTGCATAACTCAAAGCTGACAGTGGAGATGTGTCAGGCCCAGATTATGTGTGTAGCTGACCATGTGAAAGGAGAAAGTGTTGAAACCATTCCTACAACCTCTAATTAATTATCAAAGCTAAGAACCTGTGAGGTGAGCGGAAACTCCATGGCTACGTGGGCCAATTTAAATAATAAAACTCGCGGGCCAAAATGAGTTCCCGGTACACCCCTGGTCGCACCTGTTCCCGCCTCTTCTCACTCAAATATCTGACTTTAGAGACTCATTTATTTGGTGATTGAATGACAGATAAACACTATGGCCTGGTAGTAAACCAGGATTTAATCATGCAAAATAGAAACGAACTAGGACATAGACAGTTTTTCTTAGTTGCATAAATCATATAGGTTTAATTTCAAACTAGAAACACAATCCTCAGAAAAACGGATACTGCCCCTTTATGTTACTCAAAAGTTAATTGATCCATGCTGCGCACTGTTTGAGTCTTTGTAGCCCTTCCCTTTCAATCCAAGGAAAATCCCGATTTATTCTGTCTCTTGGTCCCCAAAAAGAGCCCTGTAAAGGCGCACAAACTGTTAGCGTGAGGTCGTAGCTGCAGTGTGCGCCCATGTAGCCACACTACGGAAAACATGAAAACAGAAACATGATGGATTGTTCTCACCGGTCCTGCTGAGCAGTGTCCAGACGCTCAAAGTCCTTTTAAAGTTAGGTAAGCGCTCCAAACCCGGGCTTTAGTCTGTGCGGTGAGGCCTAATCCCTTCAATAGTCCGTCTGGTAAGCACCATTCACTGTGGCGTGTGACTGGGAGCGAGGGTGCGCACGTGTGGTGATATACAATTAGTACGCCTGCCACAGCTGACGGGGCAGTCAGCTGGGCAGGTGAATAACAACTGAAACCTGCAATTAGATCAGCAGTTTCCCCCTGGTGGGGTTCGTGTCAGGTGCTTTCTTTGATGGGCGAACTTTAGGAGTCACGAAGCCAAAGCACGAGTGATCTGTTTTATAGATGATACAACCATTTAAAAAAAAAAAATGTTTTAAGCAGAAAAATAATTGCAACAGTTCATTGATATCAGGCATTTTAGCCTGCAAAAATCACTAAAAATACCTGCGAAACACTGGAGGGACTGTTGCAGTGGTATGCAAAAGTTTGGGCACCCCTGTAAATCTTTTCAGAGAAGATGCAAAGAGGAGAAACACTTACAATTGGCCTCCTTAAAAACCCTTTCTCAAGATTGGATTCACCAGTGTATGGAGGTCAAGGGTCACTAAGGCTACCAAACCAATTTTTAATAATTAGTGCTAAAGGTATTGAAATCAATAAAATTAAAAGGGTGAAAAGGATGCCTAATGTATGCACACGCCTAATTCTGTTTAAATAATTCTTGCACACTTTCCATAAATCATGTAAACTTTATTTCACTTCTGATATATCACTGTGTTTGTCTCCTATGATATATTTAAAGGGCCTATATCATGCAAAATCGACTTTTTGGAGCTTTTGGCCATGTTGTTGTGCTATTTCCTTATCAAAAACACCCCCAGAGTGGTTTGTGGCTTCATTCACGCAGCTCTCAGTAATCCTCCTGAATCCTGCTCTCTGAGCAGCTGCTCCGCCCTCTCCTGGTGAACGACTGACTTGCTCAGTTGTGTCGTCACAACGGAACGGAAGTGCTCGGCCTCTGCAATGTAATGTCTTAATTCTATGCTTGCGGCCTGATTTTAATTTGTAAACCAGCTTTTTCATTATTTCTGATGTAAGAAGGAAATAAAGGAAAAGAAAAAAAAATAATGGATGTGCCCGAGGTGCTTCCAGGTCAGCTGTGGCCAAAACAAACACATCCCCTGAGCGTCTGAACAGACGTCATGTTTGCGCTGCAGCTGTGAAGATGGAGCTCGTTATAACCTATTCTGGACACACCTGGTCTTTTTTCTTGCCTAACGATAATGTCACGGAGAAAAAGAAGTGCGTTTGGCTACGAGGACTTTTTTCAACCTTCCTAAAGCAGAGACCACTCGTCAGAAGTTTTTTTTTCTCTCCGGGATTCGGCGACTTTCACCAAAATAGTGTTTTTCTGTGACTGTCTCTGATGGATGTTTGGTGAACCTTCGCCTGAACCAAAGTAGATTAACTATAACCAACGCGAGTCCCATAATGTAAACAGCGATGGACCAGAGCGGTGAGTTTATCAAAACGCGCATTAGCTTGTGTGTTAGCTTGTGTGTTAGCCATTAATGAAGCTGTGTTGCAGATGTCAACTCCTTATAACTTCACTTATTGCTGTTTATTTATATTACGGTAAAGTTGTACACATAAGTATGTGTGGAGAGAGGGGGCGGAGTTAACTCAATCGAAGCGTTGTGTCTTCCGGGTTTGAAAAATACCTCCAGAAAATACTTAAATTTATCACAAAAATGAGTACATAGTGGTAGAGGTACAAGATATCATATAAATGCCTATACTTAACTTTGGAATGGCTAAAATAGCAGGATACAGATCCTTTAACTGAAATTTCATATCCAGACAACTATTTACAAAGGAAAATCCTGAAAATGTACAGGGGTGCCCAAACCTTTGCATTCCACTGTGTACGTCAGCAGAAACAGCAATACACTAAAGCAGCTGCAAGAAGGACAAAATATGAAAATCTCTCCAAATACAAATAAACCTTAATGTCAAGTCCGAACATAGAGATATAAAACTCTTCATTCATCTGCATTTCAGTCATCAAAAGGCCACATTATCCAAAGTCCCCGGAGATTTCCTGCAGGAGATAACGTGCACCTGTGCACACACACATTGTGCTGCCGGAGAAAAGATAGCGTACGCTCACGTCTACTTAATCACGCCATACAATAACAGGGGCTTAGCAAATAAAATAAGTCAACATGGTTTTCTCTGTATCTTTCAGACGGCAGACTTTACTTAACCTGAACATGTGCCGGCTTCTCTCTATATTTCAGCGAGCTGCTCCTTCCTGAGCAAACATCCGTCTACACCTGTGGATTCATGGGCAATGAGCTTTCAAGTCCGACTGTCTATCGCACTGTTTATCTTGTATGGAAAATGCCAGACAAAATATCAGTAGGATTTGCAAGATTGATGCGTTTGGTTCGCTGTTTTTGGATGCTTTCTGACACCAAGAGCTAACGTTTGCAGTTTGTGAGCAGTAAATCATTTTAAGGGGAGACACTACAGGTTCTCATATTTCTCAATCTACAGCAAAAGTTTCAAACTGATCTCTCTAAATCAAAAAAAGTTTCCCTATTCACCTGCAGCGTCTCGCCTTAAAATATTGTATGTAAATTCAAAAGCCATGAAATGATTAGTTTTGCAAGGATTATCGTCACCTTTAGTTTGTCAATTTTGTCACGTGTGAAGCAAACACAAAGAAAGCAATTATTTTTCAATATTCAATGTACATAGCACATAAGCTAATTTGTGGCCGTCTATGTCGAAGATTAGCAGGCAAATATATGGCGCAAACAGTAATCTTTTTTTTTT
Source organism: Gobius niger (assembly GCF_951799975.1). Taxonomy (NCBI): domain Eukaryota; kingdom Metazoa; phylum Chordata; class Actinopteri; order Gobiiformes; family Gobiidae; genus Gobius; species Gobius niger. The sequence goes on from NC_136854.1 coordinate 30,208,095, forward strand.
ATCTCAGTCCTATTCTTTTTTTAATGACTTTTATCAAATATATTTAATGTACTTCATGTGGAACTCCTTCTTTCATATCTCCATAATGTCCGATATTATCCGGCTGCAAATTGAATCAAGTGAAGACATTACAGCCTCGCGAGTATAGAAGCTTCAGCCGCTCATGGACGGTGTTTGTCCACAGCAGCAGCGTCAGGAGGTGAGTGTGTCCCTGAGGCTGCAGATAAACGCCGCTCAGGTCAGTGCGTGAGAGCGTGCGCGGATCACCCCCCCAGCTCCGTGGAAGGGTGACCTCAGAGGAGACAGCGCACAACCTCGCACTGAAACGCTAGCAAACATTACACACATTTCTAGAAGCACTTTTAGATAAGACGACTTCATATTTTGGGTCAATGTGTCAATTTCATGGGTAAAAAAAATAATTGCCTTATTTTCACAATAAGCTGCATCACTGTTTCTACTTCAAGGACCATTTTCTCAAAATGATATATATTATAGTGGCAACAACATATCTACTTAAAGACACTATACCTTTTTCTTCATGGTAACATTCTTTTTGCACATCAATATATGTAGTAAAAGTATTAATTTGTGAAAAAATGAGCCTAATGCATGACGTTTGCGTTGTATTATGTTTTATATGTGACAAAAAGAGGGATGCCTTTTTCGTCACATGTTGACTCCTAAGTACGGTAAAAATACTAGTTTTGTCACATTTAAAAAGTAGTACCTTTTAGGGTAGCACATTTAGATATCATCTTGTACTTAACAATGGTATAAAGATTAATTTTTTCTTTGCAAAAGAAGGTGTTTGATTTCCATTTCCTTGCACGACTTTTAGTTGCATCAAATATATCAACAATATATAACCATACATTTAAATCTGGCTCATCCATGTTTCAAATTTCACCAACAAAATATGGGCAATTTTGGCAATTATTTTGCACATCAAAGATCAGATATTTTCTGTATACTGTATTTTAGCCCTCCAACATAACCTTTAAAAAGGTTATGTTGTGGGACCCAGACACAAAAATGTGCTTGTATCGTTTAGAAAGAAAGATTGATATTTTTCAAAACCTTTTTTTGAAGGTTGGACTCTCTTCATATCATACATACAAAATAAATAGTAAAACAAAAAAAACTTTCATTGCCAACTTCAGTCACTATGGCCCAAAAGAAATTGGACATTTCTGGTTGGTTTGTGAGAGATGACCTGAAGGATTTGTTTATAGGTACAATTTTAGTAAAAACAATAGCATTGAAGGCCCATCGACATAAAACATGCGCTCAAAGCTTAAGGAAGCCATAACAGAAATTGTTCCCTCATGAACCCTTGTAAGATGTTGGCGACATTGTGGTTCCAGACGGTGTGGGGGTTTTCTATGTGGAGATTGCATGTTCTCACCGTGTCTGGCTGGGTTTCCTGAGGGTGCCAAGGTTTAATATAAAACATTTATAATAGGTTAATATTCACAATGCAAAATTTTATTTAGCCTTTTATGGACCAGTTTTTAAAGGAACATACAATTGTTAGGAATTAAGGCTTCACTTTTTATTCAGTTTCTCATTCACACCCTATGGTAAAAGCGTCGGCCTTGCCATTGGAATTTTCTTTGACTTTTCACAATTAATTTTTGCATTTTTTCTTCTTCCGAGAATAAATGTGATTGCAGTTTATTTGTGTTTCTATTTTTAGAAACTCTGTTCATGTAATACTAATTAAACAATCGATAGTCTTGATCTAAGCAGCTGGACATTTTTTTTTTATATGGCCAACATTTCTGATGTATTTATCTTTTGATTGATTGATTGGTCTACATCACCTACATCTTCCCTGAACAATACCAAAAACTATTTTTTGTTTTGTTTTCAATTTTATTTTTGACTCACTACCAAATTTCCCGTCCATCTGTGCATCACTTCACTCGTCGCCACTCGTTAAAACCATCCAAATATTTCAAAGTTCTCCTCCGGCAGCCGCGGCAGGTTAATTGATCCAGTCACAGAACAGAAATCCAGCACCAGCGCTTTAATCCCCATTAACTTTCCTTCGTTGCTCAGTGAAGCACAGTGTTTTTAATTAACAATTTAATTATTGATGAAGCACCTGATCAAGCCTCGCTAATTCACTTATTAACAGAAAACAACAGCAAACTTGATAGTTGTGTGCACTTTGCTCCGCCTTATCTCCTGGTGGCTTCACTGCTCACCTTTGAAGCTGATAAAGTGGTAAAACTTCAACTACCGCACAGGTCTCCGCAGAAAACTTTGTCAATTGAATTGAATTGAACTTGGCCTCAAAGTAGCGTGGCTTGGCAAACTTCAAGAGCGAATATCTGATCGAACCAGATAAAGATGACAAGAAAAGCAATAATATTAATATCCGCCCAGAAATGAAATATAGAGTGTATGCCCATTTCAAATCTGAACAGGAATAGAACCTTTAACACTGCAAATTGAGTGAGGAGAAAAAAATTGCTGCTGTTGCTGTGATGGCTAGCTAACTACTATACAAAAGCTATGTTGTGACAAAACATGCAGAACATCTATTCATATTTTGAGGTGAGGATTGATACTGGAAGCAGTTTTGTGTCTGAATCTGACTACACGAGGGGATCCCTATAGTCCCTGAAGAAAGGATATTTTAGGATTAAAAACAGAGGAACACCATTTGGAGACCAGTTTTGTATTTTATAGGGACAAATTATGAATCTATTGTTCTACTAAATAGATATAGACACATGCAGAGAAGCAAAGTGGTTCAACAGCCCATTAAATACTTAAAAAAACAGACAATGCTAACCAGAAAGCTAACGTTAGCTCCATGCTACATATACTTACGTTAGCAACAAGTGCAGTTTTTTGCTTCTATTGAACAATTTGTTGTGATAAAACAGCTGATTTTAGCTTGACTTTATTGGCTAATAGTCTGCCAGAAAACTGCATAAATTAGTGAACAATTGTGATTCTCATGAGATGTTTTCTTTCCCCTTAGCTATAGGCCATGCCCCTTGTATGACGTATGCCGTCTGTATCTATACAGCACTACTGACCCCAACTAATCAAACCAACTACAGACAAATGTATATTCATCTGAGAGATCCTTAAGATTTCCCAGCGGTGGCAGTGCACCAGTTTGCTGATGCTGCAGCGTAAATCAGGAGGCACAGCTGAAATATGACATGGGAGCCCGGAGGACCAGAGATTGATCAATGATGGCCCAGTATGAGATATTGCTGCATATTTCCATTCAGGACCTCAAAAATGAACATGTGTCGTAAACGTAGACGTAAAATGGCTCCTGCATACAGCCCAAAATACCACAATTTTAATGAGAAGTCAAGAATGCTAACCACCCCGCCCTACCACTCTCTTATACGGCAGTGAAAAAAACACACAGCCGGGCCTATTCATATTCCTACATCCGGGCACATAGAGATCCCATCTGACACATTTGCTGCTTGTTGGTTGAACGTAGTACCAAATTTGTAAGAAAAAAAAAAAGAAAAACAGAAGTGCTCGATTCCGAGACGCAGGTGCATGTCAAATTAGTCGCACTCCCAAGGCAGTGCTGAATGACTCCCAACAGGTGAGGCCGCCGCTGAGCGCTAAAACAACACAGCCAGGTGCCCAAATGCTCTCAATCAACTTATCCACAATGAGAGGAGGCGGCTCGAGAGGAGAGGCTCAACTTCGGGGAGCTGTTGTTTTGGGATGAAGGCGACTCGCGTTCTAATCTAGCTTCCGCGAGAATCAAAAGCCAAAAATAAAGCAATGGTAAAAAAATGTTTTTTTTAAAACTCACCCAAAAATCATTGTGTTCAGGCTGATTGAACTGTTGCTTGTTGAGAAATGTTTAAAATGTAAATGTTTGTGACTATTCATTACTTTTGAAGGTCACTTCCTTTTTTTTGCGGCAAAGTCCAGACACATAGTTTGCTGCCTTTATGAATAGTGAATGAAGGAAAATGTGAATACTGAGCCAGATTCCTCCCCAAACTCCAAACACAAGTTTGACGGGAAAATTTCAATAGAAACTTTAGCACAATCGATCAGAAAAATAGTATTCAGATGAAGTTATGATGGTGCTAATCTAACTGAATATGACAGTATATTCAAAAGGTTTGGAAAGCAATGTTTGAAAAACAAATGTTTGCCATTACCATTATTGATCCTTGTTGAGTAGAAGTGAAAACAAATCAGCCACATTTCACCGAGTCCATTTGATTTAGTATCATGAAAAACAAAGTCGATGTTACATTGAAGACTCTGTACGTTTGTCATTCATAGATCCCCTTTTTGGTCATCCTTCAGACCCCTGGCTTTAGGAAATTTGTAGGATGGGACAAAGAAAACTCGAACATATGACCAAAATGACTGTTGGTGATTGGTTTTGCTAGTTTTTTTTATATCCAACCTTATGGTTAATCAGTAGGATGTGTTATTATAGGCAAAAATACATTTTTGAGTAAACAAAAGGAGAGACAATCATCTTTTGAAGAATGTTCTTATCTAACACACTGCCGGAATCAAAACAAAAGTTGCCACAATAAAAGTTTTTTGTTTATAATCTTTATTAGATAAACTCAAATGTATTGAAAATGTATTTTCATCTTGACATCCTGCCTGGTCAGAGGACTTCCAAATCAACTTCACTTGCTGAGTGACACTCTTTCCAAAGCAAAATGCCTGACAATAGTTGACAAACATGTTGGTGTGTGGTACAACAGTGAAATGACGGGTTCGGAGCAGCACGTGGAGCAGGAGGCTGCAGTGTTTGTGTGTGTGATTGACGGCCAATGTGGGATACGTGACAGCCACATAGTAACTGTCAGTGAGTTTTACACATTTGCATATTCGTTGTCAGTGGTCCAGCGCCACAATAGTGATCACACATAATGGGGAAACACTGTGGTGACAACACTACTGAGATGGCTTTTCAGTGAGAGATTAAGAAAGAAACAAAACAAAAACAAGTAGCAAACAGAGGTCCATTCACATTCGGACAGTGACCCAAATTTTGTTCTTTATTTGTTATTTTGTAATTGATTGACTGCGGAATTCTTCCGCAGTCAATTATTGGTTTTCATGTTCTTTATTATTATTCCTCTTCCATCTTTTTCCCGATTTTCTCCAGCTTTCAGCACCTTCATGCTTTGTGCAATTTATGCAAGTTATGCATCAAAATGTTCCGCATGTTGAGGAGAAGGGTGCTATTACTTTTGGGACTTCTGCAACTTACGGTGTTTCCGCAATCGGCCAAAATGTCGGAGATTTTTCCCATTGACTTATAATGGGGCTGCTGCAAATCCATGCTTTTCTGCACTTTTTCCTGCATTTTATGCAATTTCTGCACTTTGTGCATGTTCAGCTTATGCAACTTGTGGGTTTTGAGAAAAAATTGGCCTTCTGCCGTTTTCCAGTTTTTTTATATGAGAGTTTGAAATTTTTGCATTGGTGTGTATGTGGGAATCCAGCCAATGGGGAGACTCCAGGACTTTCAGCCATTTGTGCAGCTTCTGCCAATCAAGCACTGAGGCCATTTCAACAGTTTGACCAGTTTATGGAATATAAAAGTTTATGCAATATTAATAATTTATGCAAAGTAACCACTTTATGGGATTTAACCAGTTAATGCATTTTAAAGCGTTTATGCAACTTACATAATTTATGCAAATTAACCCATTCATGCATTTTACCACTTTATGCAGTTTATACAGTTTATGCAACATGACATTTTATGCATTTTACCAGTTTATGCAAATTAGACTATGCAAATTAAGCAATTTATGCAATTTATGCATTCGCTTCCCGCAATTCCGCAGTCAATCGCAATGGCGCAGCCATTGCATTTCTAGTTGTTAAAGTAAATGTTCATTGCGAAAACTATGATAACATAATTCTGTATGATATGACATGATATCTTGTAGACTTCCCATGGAGTTTTATTCTATGTCAAAGTACTTTTGAGCCCATTTTGAGAAGTTGTAATTCCTCAGGTCGTGAATGCTCTCAAATTACACTGTGTTTTCAGTCATAATGATAGACTATTGTGTTTTGAAATCATAAATCTGTAGTTTTGGTCCTCACTTGCATTACTCTGAAATGCATGAATGTTATATTGAATATGGGGTCGGCGCTGTAAACTTTTTTCTTCAGTCTATACTCTTTTCGAGTTTATTTTCGTTTACATAAATTAGTTCAATGATATGACTTTGTAAATTAGGAATGCACAGTGGGAACCAGATGTTTACATACAGTACACTGCATAAAAAGACACATATGCATTTTCTTCTCACTGTCTGACATGAAACCAGAATTAACTTTTAGCTTTTTAGGTCAATTAGAATAAAAACATATATATTATTTATTTTTTAATTGTGCAAAATGCCAGAAGATTTAAAGTTATAATTTTCTATACGTTTTTTTAAATTTACTTTTTACAAAGCCAAAAGTGTACATACATTTCATTAATATCTGGTAGCATTGCATTTAAACTGTACAACTTGGGTGAACCATTTTTGATATCTTTCCACATTGCCATTGTCCATTTTGGAAGACCCATTTCCTGGCTGATGTCTTGAGATGTTGCTCCAATATTTCCACATAGTGTTCTTTCTTCATGATGCCATCTATTTTGTGAAGTGCACCAGTCACCCCTGCACCAAAAACAACCCCACAGCATGACAATGCCACCCCCTTATTTCACAGTTGGGATGGTGTTCATGTTTGGAGGACAAAGATTCCCCCTTTTTCCTCCAAACATGACAATGGTCATTATGGTAAAAAACAGTAATTGTTTAAACCAATAAATGTGGCATCTTGAAATATCACTTAAGGACATGACATTGTCATCTGGGCTTTCCCAAATAGTTTAAAGGTATAGTAATATTAGTTTATGCAAACTTCTGACTTTGTAGAAAGTAACAAAACAAATTTCAAAAACATCTATCTCTCATTCTTCTGGCACTTAGCAAATAGAAATATTTTTTTTATCCAATCCAATTATCCAACCATTTGTATAGCACATTTAACCAACAAAAATGTTTCCAAAGTGCTGCACATGAGATCCTAAAAACAGATACAATCCTTATTAGCTCTACCACAAAAAAACAGATTAAAAATAAAAGAAAAAAGAATATACTAAAACCTGCATAAAACAATAAATAGTTCGTAAAAGACATAAATAAAAATAAATAGATAAAACAATAAAATAATTAAAAACAATGAATAAAACAATAAAACCAACAAGATAAAATAAATAAAAGACACGGGGACCATACAACTCACACAGTGTTAAAAGCCTGAGAATAAAAATGGGTCTTAAAATGAGATTTAAAACACTCCGACAACGGAGAACGCTCTGTCCCCTCTGGTTTTCTGCTTTGTTTCAGGAACCACAAGCTGTAGCTGGGCCTCAGACCTCAGAGTGCGTGCCGGAGTATAGATTTGGATGAGGTCTACAATATACTGAGGGGCCAGTCTATTCAAAGCTTTAAAAACAAACAACAACATTTTAAAATCAATTCTAAAATGTACAGGTAGCCAGTGCAAAGAAGCTAAAATAGCTTCTTTTCAATTCTAATCGACCTATAAAAGGAAACGTTATTTCTGGTTTCATGTCAGAAACTGAGGACAAAATGCATATGTATCTTTTTATAGTGTATGTGAACATCAGGTTCCCACTGTAAATTGGTGAAATAAACTAATAAATATTGAAAAAAGACAGGGGAGTTCTCAAATATAACATTGTTCCCCGAATATTGTTCAATTTATTCTTGACCTGCTCATTTTTTCTTCTTCTTTCCTGTGCAAGTCACCAATCCAGCTTTATGCCCGAGTAAATTGGGTGAAAATACAAACTTAATAAAAGGCTGAATTTCCCAAAAGAGTAATAATATGGGGGATTTGAGTTCGGAAAGACCATTCCTTCACCTCAGACTATTATTACATTCGTTATAATGAGGTAAAAATACTCTATACTTTTACAGGCCTGTCCACGTGTCACTGCATGGCACTCTACATGGCACTTTACCATTATCCGCAGTTCTATTTAATGAACTGCTGCATACGCCTTGAAATCTAAACCAGAGGAAGCATAATATCTAAAACCACTTTATTTATTAGACAGGAAATTGATTATTAAATACTGGGCTTCACATTTACCAACACGATTAATATGAAGCTTTGTGTTTGAGAGTAAGCGACAGTGGAAGTGGAACATGCATGTGACTCCATAGGACCCTTACATTTTTAAAAATAGATATGAAGGATGTATGTGTAAAAAGAGTTTCTGAAAGTAAGAAAGTATTAAATTTAACAGTCAGATTTGCATAGTGTGCAATAGTCCACACAAAATGCTATACCCGTCTGAAACCCCAATGAGATGACGAACAGTGGGTGCAGTTGAGTTGGGTCAAAGAGTGCCCAATTTTTCTTTTCTTTTTTTTTTTTTTGTATTCTTATCGATAAAACTCACTTAAAGTAGACTCTGTCTTGTTGAATCTCCATTTTTTTTTCTTTTCTTTTTTTCACTATGCCGAGTTTGGATGTAGCCGTGGTATGGCTTTAGTGCGCAACACGCTTTAGGCTACTGGGACTATTTGACTAAAAAGATGCAGCAGCATGAAGAAGCAGGACCCATATCAAATACCACGGTGAGAGCGTGTTGCTATGAAGAGAGAGCACCTTCACGCGGCGTCAGGTGTCTCCTGCATGTGTCACTTTAGTCCCAAACTGCCGTTCAGTTTGTGCATCGTTTGAGCATTATGTGGTAAAATTAAGGACTCGTGACAGTTTATGCTAGAATGTTTCGTGATGAGTCCATATGCAATTTTGAACGTGGTATCTGCAGCTCATTAGATGGAAGCGCATTCACAGGGGATAATCGTGCATGAAGGATGGCCAGCGGCTCAGGAAGCGTTGTTTGGCAATTTGAAGGCCATTGTTTTGGGTCGGTTGGATCGGATTTCAATGTGTCGGGTTGGCTAAGGTCACAAACTAAAGCTGACCCCTGCATCGCTAATGTTCAAAACTTTGCAATGAAAATGATAAAGCGTCATTGTATACAGACTTCTGTAACCCCCAGCTTTAAGTATTCACTATTTTACTATTTGAGAGCGGTTTCGTTTATCCCATATAGACCAACGTCTTTCCCCCTCTGGTGAAGGGTTGGTGTCGGCCCCCTGCCCATACGTGCCCCTCTCCAACTCCCTTTGATTAGATGCGCCCGCAGATGAGCAGCTAATGCACGGACCCATAGTCTCTCATTAGCACTTCACCAAAGACATCACGTTGAGCTCGCATAAGGATCATATATAGAGGGCCATGTCAGTCCGTGTGTTAGTGCCATGTTGGCGCTGTCTCCCTCATGGTCGACAGCCAACACTCTCGAGGCCCTGGCTCCATACAACCACGCAAACGCACACAGCCAACAGCGCGGATGTGAAGTAAGCAGCATGTGTGTACTGGCGCTCGTTCGGTTTAGCGCTGAAATGAAATGGGAAAATTGTGCAAAGTTCGGCGAGACACTTTACTTTCTTAATGTGTTGTGCAACTGTCAGTTATAGGCAACTGCGACTACAAACATCACTTATTGAAGTATTTATTGACTGATCGCTTTATCTCACGGGTGTTTAAGTGGTTAGTGCACTTACAGGCGAAAGTGTACTTTGATTCCTGGACAGTGTGAGGCCAATCTATACGAATGATTGTGATGTCGTCATGTCCGGGGGCTGTGGTATAGGCAATTTAATGTATTAAATAAATGATAATAGTTTGTGCCTATCATAAACCTGTGTTCACAAACAGGGCATTGGTTCCCTTGTGCTGTAACAGATCGGTAATTTTATAAAAAAAAAAAAAAAAAAACAGTGTTAGAGGCCTGGATGCATCAGCTGTTTGTCTGCTGTTCAACAAAACAGCACAGCGATTGCTCATATACAGACGGCATTTTGTGTGGCAACAAACGCTGAATTATGTATATATTTTTCTACTTAATAAAGATAAGAGGGGAAATAAACACTAAGAGAGGAAAAGTGGTTCAACAGTTCATAAATACTAAATAATAAAAAATAAGCAATGCTAACCAATGCAAACAGTAGCTTCATGCTGCATATTCATTTCAACAAGTTTGCTTTTTTCAGAAGAATTTGGTGGGAAAAATATATGGGCCCAATTTTGAATTGACTGCATCGGTTCGTGATACATACCTATTAATAATGGGAAAAGTTTTGATTCCCCCTCGGCAAGGCCACGGCCCTTTGTATGACACGATTTTGTCTGTATGGAAGTTTGCATGTTCTTCAAATGTCTGGGGTCCTCTGCTTTCCCGTATCATCCCAAAACATGCACAATAGGCTCATCCTCCATGAGTCATCCTGACCAAACCTAGGACATTGTTTTGTGATGATTGCAGCTTCCAGTTGCAGCAAATGAACTTTCTACAAATATGAAGTACTTTATCAAATTCATTTTAAACAGTTCCATCTTAGCTGGTTAATTAGAGATAGACGATTCATCTGAGAAGTTTTTGCATGGACAAAATGGCCGCCTCTAACTTGAAAACGCACTGTAGTCACATAAACTCAGCCAGGCCTGTCTAAACTGTATATTTATTGAGCATTTTTGATGTATTCTGCCACTTAGAAATGTGGCACAGATAGTGATTGAATAACCGCTCACGTCTAAATCAAAGTAATTGTTTGATTATGCAGATTTTTATAGTTTTCTGCAGAGTAAATCAGAAACAGGTAAAGATTTGTACATCATGTGGGAATGGTAAATGAATATGCTTTTGGTGTCTGAAATGTAGTATTTTCTAGTGTCCTTTATGGGACGGGAGCTGAGCCTTCAGGGAGAGAGCCTCAGGGAAGCATTATTGTCTGGGGAAAAGTCCATTTTTTAAAACAGTTATGTGGTCAGACTGCAGCTCCGTGCTGTAGCCTGTAAAAGCTGGCGGTTCAATTCCTGCCTTGCGGTTGTATAATGTTGTGTCCTTGGTTAAAACACTTACCCTATCTTAGATGAATGAGTCAGAGGCTGTGTGATGGTAAGGGGAAAATAGGTTTTTTTAAAAAGCCAGATCACTGCAGGCCTGTTTACGTGTAAACACTAATGGCACACAAGCAGCATAACGGCTCTACACCAAAATCCCGCTTCCTTACTCTAAAAGCTTCTACTATATTAAGAATTTCACTGCAACGGTGCTGGCATCTTTATGTGTTGAAGAGCACCATAAACAAGCACTCTCCACGCTCACATAAACAAGCTTGTACATCCATAAAGCCGTTTTCTTCCCCTCCCAAATAGAGGATAATTTTAAGTGGAAATACATTTATTCCAAGTAGTTTAAATGAGAAAGACGCAACAGTAAATTAAACTGAAATAATGAAGGTTCTTTGTTGCAGTATTCTGGGATATTTATGTGTTTTGTTTATTTATTTATTTTACCTCAAGACACATTATAATGCATTTTTTGTTTCTTTTTTGTGAATAATCACCACTGAACTGTATTTTGCAACTCATCTTGTTTCTCTCCAGGTGGCCCCCGGCAGCCCTCTCCTGAACCCCCTCTGCCCCCCCTCTCCGTGCCCGGCCCGTGCGTTTCTCTCTGGGCAGTGGCTCCGCAGCATGCCTCTATGTTCAGCCGAAGCACCAGCCGCAGCATCATGGAAGTGAAGGAGCGACGGCCCTATTGCTCTCTCACCAAGGGCCGCAAGGACAGGGACGGGCCCTACACCGGTGAGAAATTAATTATGTGTTGTACTGAGCACCATAGTTAGAATATAGGGTGTGGATGGTTTATAATGGTTGTACAGGGTTTCGGCACTATTTGCAATGTGGCATTTAAGACCTTTTTAAAGGCTGGAATTATAACGATTTTTTTGTAAAATTATATATTTCAGATAAAAAATGCAAGAAAAAAGAAAATGTAATTTCTACTTATTTTAGATTTTTTTTTTAAAAATACTTTAAATACTTCAAAGGAATTTTAAGTATTTAAAAATCTTTTTTTGCTGATTTTGATCTTACTGCCAAATATGATTTTTTTGGGGTCTAATTTCAAGTACTGTTTTGTTTTATTTTAACTGTTTTATTTTAAGACATTCCAAACCTTCTCAAAATCAGCATAAATGGTATTAATTCAAGCACATTTAATGCCATCTATATGAGATGAGACATAATTTCTCCAGTGTAGAACAGAAAGAAGCAACAAGAAGCACAATGTGAAACTAATGTGTATGAAAAGAAACATTGGGAGGGATGGAGAAAATAATTTTCTTGTACATAAACTTCCCTCAATTTGCAATAAGATAATTGTACATTTTTTACATAATATGTGTATATTAGATTGCCTCTAACAAATAATGGGATACGAGTTTACTTTCTGGAATGAGTTTACCGTTTAATCCAGTTCAGTCAATTGAAAGTCATCGCTCTCGTGCGCAAACGGAACGCTAAATGTGCTTGTGAGTCCTTGCGGAATCACCAGACACCCTCGCACTTCATTCAGTTGTGCACCCCTGTCCCCCTCACGGCCCCATAACCCTCACACCCCTGTCCCCCTCACAGCCATGTACCCCGCTCATAGTGCTCAGATTGCACAATGCGAAACGGGGGCATAGACACACAATCCATGCAACCAGTCTTTAAATTACAATACATTGCATTTTGGCACTTGTTCACAATATTTGTGAATGTGGTATCATCATATTTATTGACTCGCTTTGTGTGAGTAATGCTACTGGTATACATAAAACATTATATTGTAAATCTTTATTTTATTGAGCTCCAGTACATAGAAATATACCTTGTTGGATTGGACGTCATTTAAACCTCCTCCATTAATGCTTTTCACCAACTTTACTTCTATGTAAACAGTCTGAGTTTTGGCCCTGTTTCTGTAAATTGTCAGCCACATTTCCATCATCATCCAAATGTGACAGCGAAAGCCTGTACACAAAGGTACAATATTATAATATTGTTTTTAGCCATTAGTTCTATACCTATTGCAACTACATTTTCCAAATACGGTGCAGCTCTTTCTTTCAACCATTATTTTGTTCTGGATGGAAACGCTCTGGCTACGCCTTTTTCATGGCTGGAGTGACTTAGCGTCGCCTGTCTCTTTCCCTCGGGGCCTCACATCTGTTGGTGATCAGAGGCAGTCAGCTCCTCTCCACAGATAACTCCTCCTAAAGACTCCATTAGGACGCTCACAGGGTCAGAGTTCAACTGTCGTGTGGGTCTTTCGGGGGTGCGCTCCTTTGTGGACGAGTGCGTTTTAATGGGGCGGGACACGAGCCGGACTGCAGTCAAATGAGGCGGCAATGATGACCCTGCTCTGCCCCGTTGTTTTATGAACATCCCTGACCACATGTTTGACTGATAACAGACTGGGGACTCTTTCAAAGCTCGTACTGTATTGTCAGGTGTAAAAGTGTATCTTAACTGTAAAAGAAAAAAAAAATAGGACCAACACTGTCCATTACTATGTGCATTAGACTTATTTTAATTCAGAAACATACAGTAGATACAGACCTAGGTGTAAGTCCTGTTTTTAAGCCTCCAGCAATCATGGTTCGTTTGCTTCCCAGCTGCGTTGCGACCCACCTCCACCCCTTCACCGCCTCTTTTATCCACGGCTTCATCCTTCGCCGGTCTCCCATACCACCACCAGGCTCTGGGGGAAGACATCTTAACTCCAACCTGCTCATCCATACTGACTTCAATTCATATATCGATGTCTACTGATGGGGTCTGATTGCCAAAATATAATATACAGATGTCAAGAAATCTTCCTAATCGCTGCTGTTGTCTGTCTGAGGTTGAACTAGTTGGCGTGGCCTAGCAAGGGGACAAAGAAGTCGGTTATGGAAATCATTATTTTTAGCAGCGTTTTTAGACATCTTCTGGTGGACTATAAACATATTTAGCACGCACAAAAAAAAGTCAAAATCAGGTCATTATGAATGTTCTTACACAACAGATTGTCCACAAGAAATTAAAAAGAGCACTTGAAGTTAGCTGTTAGCTTGTGGTATGAAGCTAACCTTAGAATTCTAAGTAATTATTATACGGCTCTTCACAACGCTCCATTGATTTGAATGGGATTTTCCAACATCCTACTGGTCATTATTTTCTGATAAAGGACCTCTGAAAAAAATAATGACCTCTGCCAATAGCAACGGAGTTCGTGCTTGTAATACAGGTCTTTCATATCACTCCGCACGTACATAGTAGCGGCAACGTTTGGCTAGGCTAGGAGCAGCAAGGCTAGCTACTAGCCTTGCTGCTCCTAGCCTAGCCAAACGTTGCCAAGCAATGCACAAACTTTTGGGAACTATTTGCCGCTTAAGTCATTAAATAAACCTTTCGGCCTTCATAAAAGTGTATGAAGTTTATGTTGTGTGTGTTCAGTTGGCAAATGGCCGTATAATAAGCGGGATAATGTATAGAACAGCGCTGTCGGTAGCCTACTTATTTTTCCGATAATGACCAGCGTTCTATACATTATCCCTTACGTGGTTTATTTGTCATTGTACAATTGTACAACGACATTGCGTTCAGGTGTTTAGTTTTTGGAGGTGGGAGAAACCGGAGTCGTCCTACTGAATGTTCCTCTGAAATGGTGCACCTCCTCCTGTTTCAGAGCGCGGTGCCCCACACTGTTCAGGTCCTCCACCTTCTCCCTCCACTCCACAACAGTCTTTCACCATCTTCTCCTTGTTTGGTTAGCTTTCTCCGCAATGTACAGTGTCTCTCGAAAGTACTAATACACCTTGAACTTTTGCACATTGTGTGTGCATACAACCATAAACATAAAGATTTTATTTAGATTTTTTTACTGAACGTTCACACACAAGTATCAGACAACTGTGAAGTGAAACCGTGCACAAGTATTCATACAGCATGAATTAATACTTTGTGGAACCCCCTTTTGCAGCAAGTATTTTGGGGTAAGACTGGCATTTTAGCCCATTCCTCTTTACAAAACAACAGGACAGCGTTTGTGAACAGCAGTTTTCAGGTCTTTCCACAGATTTTCAATACGATTTTGTTTCACTTTATTACCAAGCATCACCATTTGCAAGTACTACTAGGCCTAGATTAGATTTAAATTAAAGTCAGTTATGTCCAAACACACCTGATTTAAATGTATTACTCAACCAAAAATTCTAAAACGTCAGGCTTTTAATCCCTTATATCTCATTAGTTCATTCCCACTCCTCCTTAAACACGAAACTTAATGCTCAAACAGTTATTCGTCAAAGTAAAGTAACTCTAAATATTTGACTATACTCTGTATATTTGCTGGGCTCTCCTGGTTAAATAAAGGTTTGAAAGATCACATTACGTCTGATTTTCGGTAGAGATGACTTAACCGACAACAGTAGGAAGCCTGGCATTAGACGGAAAAGCTTGGATTAAGACCGGGTAGAGACACTGAGTTGCATGTGATGTTGCCTTTCATCTATTTATAGCACGTGTGCATAAATAAAAAGAAACTGGGAGGTATTCTTCTCCTGTGCAGCAGGAGGGCGGATGAGTCATGGATACACTCCTTTCTGCATGTGTGTGTGTGTGTGTGTGTGTTTGTGTGTGTGCGCTTTCAATGGAAATCACAACTTCATTAATGTAGTTTTAGCCCAGGATAATTTGTTTCTTATGAAAATGGTAATAATAATAATGATAACAATGCCATTTCTTCCCCTTTATTGCCAGTTTCAACACATTATAATTGTTCCTCATCAGTCTTCAATCCAAAAAAACTGGATTGAAGACTTTGTGCTTTGCAAATTCACTCCTTTTCCCATGAAAATATTTGTTGTCTGTTATTTTTGCTGCTCAAATAATCAAATAGACTAAACAAATCTACAGCAAAAGTTTCAAGTTCATTTATCATGATCATTTTTACCACATTCACCTCCAGTGTCTCGCCTTAAATGTAAACAGCATTACATTACACATGCGCGTTGATTGAGACATTAAATGAGTTCACAGTGGGAGAGATTCATTGTGTGTATGTGTCTGTGTTTTTCCGAAGGTTCTTCAGGAGACAGTGAGGACTGCGGCCTGGGCACACAGGGGCTCAGAGTCCCCACACAGAAATCCTACTCATCCAGCGAGACGCTCAAGGCCTTTGACCAGCATCAGGACCAGACCAGGTTCACACACACATGGGAAACATTTATGTATTCACTTTATACTGCATTGGAAAGTCGTCTCATTATCGTCTCTTTATGTTGATGAATATCTGAGAAGCCCTGTTTTCTCAGATTGCTGTATTGTCTTTGGCGCAGGTTACTGTACGGCACGACCAAAGGACACAAGGACATGGTGCACCATGACCACCACGACGACTACACCAGACCAGGCAAGACAGCACACACCGCAACCATATCACATTTTTACTGTTAGTAATTCTTTACTGGTTGACACAGGGCACGTTGAAGGCCCTATGCTGCAAAAAAAAAAAAAAAATTATACTGTATATTTTTTAGCAGAAAAATACCAGATTTTGTTCCAGTAGTGGAATTTGTTGTGAGTGTGTTGAGAATAACGACAATTGTGCAGATACAGGTTGAATATTACTCCAATAAAAGTCAAAGTCAAATTTCTATATGTAGAAAGTAGAGAGTACAAATCAGTTTATATATATGAATATTAACTTTGCAGCATCAAAAACACCAAAAAATCACTACAAACCTACGGCAACATAACGGGGACAAACTTTCTTCCTTGTTGTTTGTCATTGGCATTGCCAATAACACCTGCACAGCGCCACCTACTGCTCTGGAGTGTGCATTTCAAGGCTTTTTAAAAAACGAAACAAACACATGGCCAAATTTAAAACTCAGGCATTTGCGGTAAAAATACAGATCCTCAAAAGTAAAAAGTACAGTACGCAGATGATTTATTTATTTATTTTTTAAGTTTTGAAGGATAATTTTGAACTCACCCACAAAAAATAAGACTTGGCACATTAGAAACCGTAAAACTTCCCTCTTTCACTTCATGGCCTCATCTACCTTTTTTTTTTCTTTTATAAATAATGCATTTTCCATTTAGATTTAGTTCATTGTGTTCATTGTTACTGCTGGGATATGTCCTTTAGAGCACAATAGCGTAACCAACAAATACATTTGTAGCATTTATGCATTTTTCAGCGCAGTTGTCGTTCCGCGTTACATCATAGGCCCATAGTATTGGCATGATTTAAGGTCATACTATTCTAACAACAACACTAAGATTTAACGCTATTGCATCAAACGAAACTGCAAGGGCACAGCTGCAGAAGTACCTGGGAATATACGTATATATTTCCTTTTTTTTTCTTGTATATGCATCCTCTTTCATAACAAATGTATGCAGGGTTGTGTTGAGTTGGCAGGATGAAGTTCTCATGAGACCGGGCCCTGTCAACAACACTCGCACAGCGCTGTCCTCTGGAACACCGCGCCATTCTTATTCTCTCTGCAAAATAGATGCACACAACAAAAAGTCACGTAGAAATAAATAGATGTGTCCCTGATTTGAGTAATTGTAGCCGCAAGACATAGATTTTACACAAAGTGGTTAATGGTATACAAAATAATATACTTACCCTTTACAATGCTTTATTTCTTATATTCTGTCCTACAACACATAATTGATAAGTTGATAACGAAAACGCTGCACCGACGGTATTCATTCACAAATATTGACATATTTTGTGTCCACAGGTTCCCGAGATGATGCTGTAATCCAAATATTGTCAATTCCTTTCTGGGACACAGCCACCGCTAAAGACGAGACAAATTTACACGCGCATTGTCTCGAAACTAGGTTTTTGTTCCACTCTTGCAACAATATCTCCACTTCAGTAGCTCCTACAGACTCCAAACTTTCCAATCTTGGGGGTTTAACAATATTTTGCAGTTTTTTTGTTTTTTTTTCTCAGAAGTATGTTTTAATATCTACATCCCAGTCTGATTTATTGAGCATTGAACAAAGACGTTACAGTTTTGCTCACTTGTGGTTCACTTATTCAAAACTAAACATCCAAAATCCCCTCTAAAAAAGATCTCCGTTACTAGTATGTCAACAAAATATAAACATGCATTTAAACCTGGGTCTATCCATTACTTAGATTTAGGCTATTTTGGCCATACCAGTTGCCATTTGCATGCAATACATTATTTTCTACTTCTGTATATTTATGTCAGTAATGTACAGCAAAAGCTTCAAATCGATTTCTCTAAATTTAAAGCAGAACTATGTAACTTGTTTACCTTAATGAATCCTATTCGTAGTCCCTCTAAGGGAAATTCAAGTGTTAATGGGATGATTAGAGGGTCTTTCATCTCCCCCTGGTGTCTGGCCAGAAAACCACCCTTGCACCCTTGGAACTTCCCTGCCTCCGGGTCGGACGCGCAATACACACTAATAGAATCAAGTAGAAGAAGCTAACAGGCTAATGGGCAAAGCTAGCTGCTGGCTAGCGCCACTTTAGCAGTGTTTACAGCCAAGTTTGACTGAAAAAAAAAGATCTCCATTGTGTAATTGGATGTACAATATCCCTCTCTCCAATTTACTTTGTCTAAAATGATGTTGAAAAATATTTGTTGATTAAATGAACCACTATCAGCTAATAACGCTTCTAACCCCAAACTTCAGCTAACTTTTCCTAACTTTTTTTAGTTACAGATACATAAATCAAGACATTACACTTTAAACAGTTGACTCACCCAATCCTCTTTAATTTATTATTAAATTCCGCTCTCCGAATCAATCTTTAAAACTCTTTTTCATTTCTAGTTCATGAACAAATTTCACTTTCTTTGTCCTGCCTCCGGAGAACGCACCCATTGTTCTTAGCTGCCAATTAGCAGCGAGTCAATATTAGAGAAATTAAAAAATCATAATTACTCAATCATCTTAGGCCTCGCTGTTCTCTGTCGGCCTAATGAAGCTCATTTAAAATTAATACCGTTTTTAATTGAACGCAGCTCTCGTTATCTTCTGTTGTTTCATTAATTAGCAAAATGCCTCTTTTTTTTAAATATTCATTTGAATTATTTGGTGATCAAAGATGATTCACCGGACTGTAAATTACTTATTCTCTTTTTCTCTCTGTGTGTTCTCTGTGTTGTAAATTGGTATAATACATAATAGTTTAAGCTCTCATTACATATAGACCTTAACAAGAGAACAGTGTACACAGTTGTTTGTTTTATTATTTCACAGCATCATTGTTTCCCTGTACATGGATATACAAATGTATCAATTTGAAGGCCATTTCCTCGTTATGCACTTTTCACTAACAATGCAACAACGCACAAAAAAAAAAAATATATATATATTTTATAGAGCCTTGCACTTGAGTGAGTAAATTAAATTCTCAGTTGTGTTCCAAACTCTTTCTTTCACAACTGGGAGGCTCACTTTTCAGGGTCACGGTCACAGAAATGCTTAAAAACGCTGAAAATACTTGATAACAAGAGGCGCAGTAGTTATTTCCACAATTATCTTAGTTTACAATGAGCTGAAGGAGAACGAAACGAAATGTTGTTCCACTACTCAAAAAAACAATATTGCTTTAACAACATTGGTTTTGGTGGTTTTTGTCTTCATCTTTTTCAGAGAGATTTGTTTATATTACTCCCACACTTGGATTCGTCCAAATGATAACAAACATGTCAATGAAATATGCCATCAATTGAACTTTGGTCAGTCGTGGGGATTAAAACGCTTTATTTCTAAATATGAAAATCTTAGATAAGAAAAATGTTGCAATACATTTCTGACATCAATTCCTTTAAAAAAAAAAAAAAGTTTTTTAAATGTTTTTTGCCTCATTCACCTTCAGTGTCTCGCCTTAAAGTCTGTTTGAATTTGGCCGTGTAAACCTATGCAATTAAAATTACAGTACAAACAAAAAAAACATACTTTTCTTCTGGTATAAATAAGTTTCCGCTTCATTTCTTTTAATAAATAACAGCATGCGTAGGTTTGATTAATTACTGGACTACTGCTGTCACTCTGATTTAATGATTCTTGAGCGGAAAACGCACTAATCACCTTTTCCATCTGACAAACACATTTTTTCACTCTTCATGCAAAGCTCCCAGGATTTTTTTTTTTCTCCTATTCTTCTCACCTTGAATCATGCATGTGTCAGGTCTAGCATGTTCATAATCAAGACGCTTTTGTTTTGCTTGAATTGTTGAGAAGAAAGGTTACTTAACGAAGTACGCTTACTCAAGTGCTGTACTTCAGGCTCCAAAGTCAAAATTGTGACATTTCTGGAATAATCTGTCCCAAATATGCCCATCATTCATAACACTCGACTTGTACTCTCACATTTTCATTGAATTCTTAATGCTTGAACTCAAGTAAAACATTTGTCTGAGTGACTTTTACTTTTTTCAGAGAGAAACATTTGACCTGGGGGACTTTGACTCACATAATGAGATGTTTATCTCCAGAAGCTTCTTCTCACTAAACGTTCTCAACTCAACCAACCCAGTCTCAGCCAATGATATATTTGAAAATGTCTACAATGAAAGTAACTGTAGTTGTTGTTTCCACAGAAATAATAAAATATGTATTCAATGCTATTCAATACATATCCAAATGTATTTTTCCCATAGTAATTAGCATTAAAGGCACTATACCAGATTTATTTATTTTTTTTGTGGAAAAATGGAACAAAGTTGTTTTTTTCCTACTTTGATATATTGTAAACTCAGATGATTGAGAGGAGACAAATAAATAAAATGTGCATCTAAATATAAAGTGTTTAAGCCACCAAACATCACAAATTATGAACAATCCAGATGTTTCCATCGACCAAGTTTAGGTGACATCAAAGCCTGGTTAGAAATGATTGATGAATGCAAAGACCCTTTGAGATGTGACTTTAAATAAGACCAAATGCCAAATTACATTCAGTTACGTTGTGTCATGAACATGATGTGTTATACTTATAAATGGTAAATGGTCGCATTTTATATAGCGCCTTTCGACCTGCTTTACGCGCTTTACATCAAGGAACCAGTCACTCAATCACCAGTGTACGCAGACACTGGAGGCAGGGTGGGGGAAGTGTCTTGCCCAAGGACAAAACGACAGTGTGCACCTGCGGTATTTAAACCGCCGATCCACTGATCCCAAGACGACCCGCTCTACTCTCTGCTCCACTGTCGCCTGGATCTGGCTTCACCTTTCATTTGAATAGAATGTCCAGTGAAGCAAATGACGGCTTTGACAGCAAACGCCGACTCTGTGGTGTCTTATGGTCGTTTATCTCTTGCAGGTCAGCACTTCAGCCTGCGCCAGCTGGGCATCTGCGAGCCGCCTCCACCCCGCCGCGGCCTGGCGTTCTGCTCCGAGATGGGCCTTCCTCACCGGGGGTTTTCCGTGGGCACGTGTCCCGCGGAGCCTGAGCTGGACGGTGGGGCGGTCATGTCCCCGGAGCGGGCCATGAGGCTGTGGGGGCGCGGGGGGCTGGGGAAGACCTCCGGCAGAAGCTCCTGCCTGTCCAGCCGCTCCAACTCGGTGCTCACTCTCACCGACACCGAGCACGAGAACAAGTCTGACAGCGACAACGGTAGGAACCAAATCTAGTGTTTCTCTACGCCGCTGTTTTCATCACATGCACTCACAGAGACGCCCAACAGAGACGCTTTCTCTACATTTGAGACTGTCTTTCTCTACACTGGCGTCACAAGTATTCCTGATGCTAAAAACGAGAAAATAACTGAATGTAATATTTAAAAAATCAGGCTTTCCCCCAAGTCTTTGTATAGTCCCGCTTTGAATGCATTATTGTGGGATATTGTGTTTTTACTCATGGAAATGTACATCATTTTAGCATCAGTTTGCTTCACAATGTTCAGTTTTTATTCAAGCAACTTAAAAACAACGAAAATGTACATTATATTTCACACTTATAAACATGGGATACAGACTTATTTTCATGCTCGAATCGAATGGGAGTTGGATGAAGTATAGCACTTAACAGATTCAGATGCAAATTCAACCGACTCATTTTTACACATACACATGAACACATTCACAAACTCCGAGGACAATGATCCACGTGAGCTCTTACAGTTCTTCCTCAGTTCTATACTTCGCTTTATAAGTGGTTTGTAACTTTAACATGTGAATGCTTTTGCTTTGCTTGTACTTATTCTTCAGAGCTGGACAACACACACACACACACACACACGCACACGCACACGCACACACACACAAACCCCTTAGTCGATACCCTCCCTCTTTATGTCTGAACAGGTAAAGTTTTTGTTTGCCCTGTACATTATTTGAGCTGTGTTATATTCTACACAGTCATTTAGTTTTAATCATTTAGACTGCAAGAATAGTGAATTGTATGTTTAATATATCCTACCTCTCTCCGACAGCATACAACATTTCTATATATAGATTATGTTGATTATTGTTGATCAAACAGTTGAAAACCACTGCATAAAAAAAAAAAAAAAGTACTGAAGGGGAGACACTGCAGGCATGCAAGTACTGCCTACGGATTTTAGATTTTCCAGCCTTGGACTGAACTGTATTTTGATAGTTTTTTTTTTTTTTTTTTAAGAAGGATTTTCTTTCCTTTGAATTTTGTAAAAAAAAATATATATATACTGTGTGTATATATATATATATATATTTCCAGTAATAAACAGCTTATTTTAAAACTACTGTAAAGATATCCAAATCTCCATCTGAAAAAAGTCTTTATAACTAATTTGTCGACAAAATAAATCCATACATTTAAACCTGGCCATACATTTAAACCTGGCCATACATTTAAATGTGACCGTAAACAACAGTTTATAAAACAGTATATAAAAGAAGCATATATGCATAAATATAAGCATATATTTGAATAGGCTGCATACATAAAACACTTTTTTTAAGGGGGTTGTATTAATCTAGTACATTATCAAAGCTCGTACATTTTCTTTGTGCATTCAGTGCCTTTTATCTGCAGAATGGACAGAATTTACAGTTTGTAATCGCCGGTAGCTGGTGTTCATGTCCCTCGGAAAGCATTTACTGGGAATTAATGGCAGGGTGATGTTAAGCGCGGGCAGATAACAGGTGCGTGCTGCGTCTTATTAAAGCAGTTGTCTTTATTTCTTATTTCTATTAGAGGCCGACGCGCACGCACACACAGCCGCGGCGTACGTATGCGCTCTGGGTTTTGATGCAGTAATTAACAACACCATATAAAGCGCTGACTGCGTGCTTTGGCTATATTAAGTTTTGATAATGTTTTTATTAAATGGCATAATGCTGTGGATGTCAGAGCTCCGGGGGACGCACTTGTCTGAAAGTGAGTAGTCGTCATCTTTTCAGAGGCTAATTGCGACGCAGCTGCCGGCTTTGATAAAGTGCGTGTGGAAGAGAAATTAAGCAACAACGGAATGCAAACGCAGTCCGCGGCTCGTGCTGTTGATGTGGAGGTAAAGTGTAAATGCTCTGAGAGATGGCACGCAGAGTTGTGGGTGAGAGTCCCGATGGGGCGGATGCATTTTCTGTATGTGTGAATGAGTGACGTGCTGCTTTAATCCTAATGTAGAGAGGAGAGGGGAAACCTTTGCCTCATGAAATTGTTTAAATTGTTATTGGACAGTTTCTTTCTTATTAGTAGTATTATTGTCTCTATTTCTTTATGCCTTTTGTAATATAACGTTGATCCAAATTTGTTTCATGAAGTCTTCTCAGTACAATAAATTAATAAACCTGTTATTGTAACAATTTATATGTTTAGTTTCGGGCTGAAACAACTAATTGATTATTGAAATAGTTAACAACTATTTTTGTAATCAATTCATCGTTGTCTAGTAAACACACACTCAAATAGACCAAAAATGACATGTAGTATTTTAGATGAAAACCGACTTTGTTTTGAAAGTTAGGGTCTGTAGTGTTTTGTACATTGTAAATTTCATACACGCCTGTCTGTGTCTCATCCAATCAGAAAGCAGACACTAAGTGCCTCCTCTTGGTCAAACTCACAAATGAAAACTTCTGTGATTTCAACAGTGGGATGGCACAAAGCTGAGACCTAAATTTCTCATGAGAAATGTTTAAACTTGCAAATTAGATGATTATTTTGTATT
This sequence comes from Gobius niger, assembly GCF_951799975.1. Classification (NCBI taxonomy): domain Eukaryota; kingdom Metazoa; phylum Chordata; class Actinopteri; order Gobiiformes; family Gobiidae; genus Gobius; species Gobius niger. The sequence goes on from NC_136854.1 coordinate 30,232,229, forward strand.
TTTAAATTTAAAATACTGGACAAGGTCGGCTATTTTGATTTCTAATGCCACATGCATTTCTACAATCATATTAGACGTATTTCTGTGACAATAACACAATTTCAGAGGTCAGACAGTGTGTGAGACTGGGTGGACACTTCAAACCTAGGGGACAGTGACAGTAGCTTTTGTATAATCAGGTTCTATTGATTGCAGTATATGTTTAAGAGTACTTGAATGGTGCACAATCCACTCTGCCATGTGTGTTATCACTCAGATATGTATGCGCATTACAGAGGGGCTGAAGGTTGAAGTCTGCTGTCCACCCCCCCCATCCCTCACTCGCTCTTTTAAACACTCAGTTCAGCGAGGGCCAATAGATGTTCATCTTTGTGTACGGACATCTTTATTATATGTGGAGATGGCCTCTGAATTTATATAACATTCTTATGGAGTCCAGACTAAACAGTGTGGATTCTCTAATGGGGTTATCAAAACACAGCACTCCTCTGTATCATCCCGGCTGCAGTTTTCTCATAAGAACTTCTCCAATACATTACAATTTATTTAAAAAAAAAAGAAAGTTTAAAGAGAGACAAAGTTGTGAGACAAAATGCTGATGTGATGTGCTTGATGTTGGTTGTTGTTCTGCCGGAGGAGTCGTCCCGGGACGGTCTTTTTGTGAATGCTAATGTGCTGTTTACTGTAATACAAAGGGAATAATCTGTGGGTGGGTAAATATGACTAATAACAATGCATGCATAATGTCGAAATCTTTTTTTTTTTTGGTTACATCTTTTTTTGTGTGGACATAATTTTCACTTATTTACTTGGCCACTGCAACATATTTACAATTTACAGCTTGAAATAGTGTCAGTGAACGGAAAAGGGTACTGTATCACCAGGGGCTATTTTGGTTGACTTCTCATAGTTAGTTTGGAGCGCCCTCCTCTGGCAGCAGGGGGAAACAAACATGCTAAAAACAATATATGACCATCCACTTTTAGTGCTGCTGACAAATTGTGATAAACACAATTTTAACATAATCCAGGAAATAAAGACTGATTCGCTTCTGCAGTAGGGGTGTGTCAAAAGAAAGGTAAATCAAAAGAGCGACAAAAACACGACAAAAAAGTGATAGAAAAGCCACAAGAGAGCAACACAAAAGTGGCAAACACAACAACAAAAAAGAACGGAAGACATGACAAAATGCTTCAAAAATGCAACATAAAAGGGGCGACAATGCAACAAAAAAGTTACCATCAGTTTTGTAGGTCTTAACTTTCAGAGGAGGTGTGCTCTCCACTCGAGAAGCTTTTAGATTTGGGTAAAGCCGAGCTGTAGCAAATGTGCTCGCATAAGGCAGGGGGTCAGAGGTTAAAGAATGTGTCGCCACGTTATGAGGTTATCGTTATTGTGTGAATCATGAAGTTCCCATGTTCACACCCCTATTCAGCAGAAGACGAAACAACCAAGATGAACAGGAATACTCAAAACTGTGTGAATGGAGCAAAAATATTACACCAGATACTGCATGTCCGTGACGAGGGAATGTTCCGGCATGATTAAAATCTTTAAAAAGCCATTTTCCATGAGCTTCACATGCATGCACTCAAGGCCAGTCCATTTAAAACCGTAGAAATATCAACAATCACTTTTTTTAACTGTACTGAACTATCAGACTGAATGCCTCCTCTATCCCTGCTTGTGCAACGGGCTCGATTTAGCGATAAACTTGTTTTCCCCGTCTCCCCTTGACCTCTCGCCTCATTCGCTCCCCCTGATAATGTTGGTTTTGTGTCCAAACAATACACGCTACATCTGCTCCACGGAGACTCGGGCTACTGTGTTACTGCTCCCTGGATGCTCCCAAAACAGTAGGGAGAGTGTGCAGTAACTTAAACCCACCTGCGAGATCCCATCGGCCGCTTTGTTGTATAGGGCAAAAGAATAGGAGCGATGGAGAGATGAGACGACTTTGAATCCGAGTAATTCTGAGAGGGAATAAACGAAGAAGAGAAAGTCGCGGATGGAGAGGGGGGAGTGAACAGGAGAAGCCTCAGTGCATTGTTTGTTCTCCAGAGAGGAAATATTAGACCTGAGACGTCTGGCTGGGTCCCCAGTGGACAAGACACACAAGCATCGCACAACACACACGCACACACACGTACCCGTTTATGTGTGCTGTGGGGGCATGACTCCCGCAGTCTTTGTTGATCTAATTATTTTATTTTCGTTGGTCTTCATGGTTGTTTGTTATACTTTTTACGCTTTGCCATTTCCCTGCACTCTGCTTCTTCTTCTTCCTCTTCTTCTTCTTCTTTGAACCCAGGACACAGTGGGCCATGGCATTTTGAACTTTCAAGGAGATGAGCTCAACTTTCAATTGCATTCATCTATCCAGAGTTATGTCCAACTATGTTTAAAAGTTAAAAACAAAAGGTCAACAAAAAGTCAGTTTGACATATTACGGGACTTTCGAAATCCTCTGTTGCCCATATTGACGGTATAAGTCCCCACTTGACTTGCTAAGCACAGACACACACACACATAGACAGCCATACACACTTCTGTGGTGACTGGACCCTTGGGTGCCCGGCTGTCCTGTCACCCGATATCAGTGATCTCCAGCACCGACAGTAACGGAAAGATACGTTTACATTGTCTCCTCTGCGTGCAATCGTGATTCACAGGTGCGTCTGCAGAAGGCACTCGAGGGAGGACGTGCAGGACGACGAGCTTGAGTTACATTCATCACCTGGACATACGGCACAGGTGTCAGAGTAAGGGACTTTAGCCTGCAGGAAGGGTGGGTGTACGAGAACAGCTCAGCCAAGGACACTGCGTCATGACAGGAGCAATGGAAGGCTAGAGAAAGTCTTTGACGGACTTTGGAACTGTTTAGAAGTTCTCTTACTCAAAGTATTATACGTTTCCAATGGGAGATCATAGGAGAGTTATTTCCTAAGTGCGTAATGTTGTCCTTGAAGGTATAAGGTTGAGGTCGAGACGGATTAACTCAAAGGAAGGACTTTTTCTTCTGTATTTGACCCATTCTTCAAGAACAGTGTGCGACCACCGTGGAGTGTCGAAGACCCTTCTCCAAATCCTGAGATCCAATCAGAGCAGGAGCTTGGATATCAATCCACAAAGCTTGTTTAGTTTATTTGATGAAGAAACCAGAGCTTTATTTCAAATGTTTTCTGACCTTTATTGAACCAGGAATGTCTTGAGGAGTTTCAGAATACCATTTTCAGTGGAGTCCAGACCCAGGGGGAGATGCTATTGTTGTTTTTTTTGGTCAAATGGAAAACCAGAGCACCTAGAGGAAACCATATGCAGATGCGGAGAGAACAAGCTTTGGTGTCTTCTATTCTGGAATTCAAACCCGGGACCTTCTTGCTGTGCGGCCATGCCTTATAGGTTCGTAGCCGTTCTCATTTAGATTTAATTAATTCCCGGTTTTGTCTCAATTTAATTCCAGCTCAAACCTCAAACTCACAGTAAACACCCTCATTTGACATTTGCGTTTGGGAAGAACTGCCTCTATGGGTCTAAAAAGTTTGCCGACACCAGGTCTCGCTCAAGGACGTAACAACGTGCACTCTGGCAACATTTTAACCTGATACCTTCCGGCCGGTGAGTGATGAACAATCAACACACTATCGGCGATATTAATAAATCTATACCTGCTCCGTGTCTCTTCTACATTACGCCCTGACTGCCCTTGCCTATTGCACAAAATGATGACTGGTAATTACTTACATGTCCCCGCAGGACCAACAAACAGATGTCCTAGTGTGGCTTATGCAATAGGCTTAAAAAAAAAAAAAAAAAAAGCATTTAACTCCACGTCCTGACCTATTTCAGTATTTGCGCTCGCGTCTTTACGCGCAGAGCCGCAGATAAACGCATCTCCGCTGAATCTAGACACTGACTGACAGGACGTAATAGAAACAGGGTGAAAAATGTCCAAAAGTGAAGAGGAGAGATGGCAGACGTGGAGTGTATCTTGTCTTTGCTAACCAGATTATTTTGCTATGTGTCAACAAAACACTTAATCCATTTGGCATTTCTAAGCTGCTTAACACTTTAACCTGAGCTATTACACTCAGCGCACGCACACACTCACGGACCGGGAAGGCTGCTGCTGCTGCTGCTGAGGGAAAACTCACAGTTTAGGGACAAGAGAGAATGACATTTTCAACAGAAGTATAGTGGGTATAAAAACACATCTTTACAGTATGTACATTAGGTATAAACAATACTGATAGACATAGACACAACAAGTCTCCTGTGGTCCAATTATGGAATTGAATCATAATTTTGGCTCATACATACTTTTGGGTACCTCAGCATTGATTTTTTACGTTATATACAAAAAGGACAAGATTGAGAGGCTAGGCTTGTCAGGATTTGTTTTATGTGTGGCCTGGAGCGCCCTCTGCAGGCAGCAGTGGAAAGATGTGAATACAAGCTTTCTCCACAATAAATGCACTTTGAGGAAACAAAAAAGGAAAGGAAGCAAAAGCTGCGTGAATGAAGTAAAATACTAATTCATTCATTCATTTTTTTTTTTTCATCTGTGCACATTCGTATTGGTTTTCTTCAATATTATTCACACTGCGTTCCAAATTATTATGCAAATGACATTTTTCTAAGATTTTCTAAATTGTCAACTCAAATGAGAGTCAGCATAATTTTCAAGTCTTTAGCTGGTAGAGGATAATTTAAATGTGGTGGAAAAAATTTCCTAGTGATAGTATTTTTTTCAAAAATAAATATAGTAAAACCCTCAAAATCTACTGTTCCAAATTATTATGCAACTCATTGTTTCAGTACAGTTTAAAGCTTGTAATTAACTGAAAATGGTCATGTGTTGAATTTGTAGCATTAGGAGGTCATATTTACTGAAATCAAAAGCTATTTCAATCAAAAAAATATTAACAGGTCAAGTTATATTTCACCATAGGAGCCCTTGTGTGATAGCAGCTTCAAAATTCTTAAATCCATTAAACTTGTGAGTTTTTGTAGAGTTTCTGCTTGGATTTCTGCTTGGATTTTCTGCAGGATGTCAGAATAGCCTCCCAGAGCTGCCGTTTGGATGAAAACTGCCTGCCACCCTCATAGACGTTTTTTTTGTTGAGGCTCCAAAGGTTCTCAATAGGGCTGAGGTCAGGGGAGGAGGGGGTCCACATCATGAGTTTCTCTCCTTTTATGCCCATAGTAGCCAGTGATGCAGAGGTATTCTTTACAGTATGACATGGTGCGTTGTCATGCATGAAGAGGATTTTGTTAGGGAAAGCACGGCTCTTCTTTTTGTAGCATAGAAGACAGTGGTCAGTCAGAAACTCCACATATTTTTCAAAGGTCATTTTCACACCTTCAGGGAGCCTAAAAGGGCCTAATGGGGCCGACCAGCTCTCTCACCATGATTCTGGCCCAAAACATGACTCCGCCACCTCCTTACTGACGTCACAGCCTTGTTGGGACATTGTGGCCATTCACCAGCCATCCACTACTCCATTGATTTGACCATCCAGGGCTACACGGCGCTCATCAGTGAACAAGACTGTTGAGTCCTCATGTATTTCTGAGCCATTGCAGCCGTTTCTGTTCATCAGCTTCAATTAACAGTTTAGGGGAGGCCCGGATAGAAGGTTTATGCACAACTGCAGCCTCTGGAGGGTCCCACACCTTGATGTTTGGGAGACTCCAGAGGCACCAGCAGCTTCAAATACCTGTATGCTGCTTTGTAGCATCTGTTCTCTTAATCTGATGTGTTTGTCTGGCAGAAACCGTCCATATTGTGCCATTATCTGCACAAACCAGAGTGTGCTCTGAATCATCCACAAATCTCTTATCAGTATGATGATTACGCTTAATCTTTCATGAAGTATCGAAGGTTTTCATACCTAGACCAAGGCATTCAACTATTTCACGCTTTTCATTAGCAGAAAGACCCTTTTTCTTTCCCATATTGCTTGAAAATGATGATCTGCATAATAAAGTGGAACACCCTTTTTCAGTAGTTTTTCCCTTAACTGGGCTTAACCTGAAAACGAATCATCCCAGGTCTCTGAGATTAATGTCAGTGATTCATAGAGCCCCAAGACACGATACCATCCATGAGTTTCATGATTATTGTTTTTTTTTTACCTTTTTGACACAAAAATCCAATTTGCATAATAATTTGGAACGCAATGTAGTTTGTTTTGAATCGTCTTCGTAGCTAAGCCTCTCAGTACCTTTGTGATTTGCTTGTGCTCTGCTCCCGCTCTTGCTCTCCGAGTTCGACAGATCAGGCTCTGCTTGTTCCCAAAACACAAAGAAAGCTAAGAGGTGACTGTGCCTTTTCGCTGTCTGCTCCAAGATTATGGAATGAACCTTCAGACAAGGAATCACTTCCTGTCTTTAAATCCCTACTAAAATCGTATTTCTGTCTGCCGTTTGGCTCAGTTTGAGGGTTTTATTATTTTCACGTTTTGTTTTTAAGGTGTTTTTATAAGTAAAGTTAAGCTTAAAGATTGGACTTAGTATTATACTTAATATGTCTCCTTTAAATGCACAGCAACAACAACAACAAAAAAGAGAAAACCCAAACCCGAACCACTGACTTCGACCATCGCGCACCTGCCACACTGAAGCTGAAATATTTTGTATAATCCCTATATTATTACTACACTACTTAAAATACTGTTCACTATTTTTGAATAATTCTGCCTTCCTCAAATATTAATGATCTTTGCTTATTAAACAATCCATCAGCTGGCCCAAACAGAGTTCATATGCGTTTGACATATTTACTTGCCTTTGCCGCACCTAAACTGCATACATTAGCTGGCTTTTCGGCGCCATTTGCACTCGTGCTCGCACTTCATCAGATACAACAGATGTGGCTACTGCAAGAGACGGATGACTGCAATATCAAAGGTGAATATGGAGGGATATTTTACATGTGGTTTATTTTCTTATTTATTTCTTTATTTTTTTTCCCCCTCCGCGACACAGTGAAAGAGGAAACTGTCACCTCGCCGCCGTTCTTGATACATGGATATTACGCTCGGTTGTGCTTTTGTTCAAGCCACGTTGCATGTTTAATACAGAAAGAAGTGTTAGCGATAAATAATGTATGGCGTCGGAAGGAACACTTTGAGAGGAGACGGCGAGAGAGAGAGAGAGAGTGGTTTACGCTATTTCTCATACATATAAAGCAGGTATCAAAAGGTGTTTTCCAAAAGCTTTAAAGCTTCGTTCAGTCTTTATAATCTACTTTTGGACGCCCCGTGCTTTGATATTTTAGGGGTATAACTCAAAACAGTGGATGTCTTGAAAATACCCCTATTAGTTTTAATGTTATAAAATGTAGTTACAAAAATATGCCAGCAGAGAGCGCTATGAAGACAGCCAGGGACAGGATCGGAACAAGTTTGGTAAACCTCATCGATTACTCTGACGTATATCGGAGTGTGGGCTGGTGTTTATGTTTGTTGTTTGTTTGTGAACGTGACGCACTCTGCCTGAACAAACCAAAAAGGTCGCCAAAAAAAGAAAAGGTCACACGATCTATTATTTGATTGGACCACCCTTAGTTTTGATTACAGCACTTTGGCATTAAGCTTCTGCAATCAATTTCAATGTTGTTTTCACTTATAAAAAAGTTATATTCTTATTGTTTAAATCAAGTATTCTCTGACGCTGCTTTTCTGTGCGATCAGTGAGGCCCAAGCAGCGAATAGAACCTCCAAACCCTTTAAGCCCACGACCTCCTGACTCATTTAGTTGATTTCCGTTTTTTCAAATACTCTCTTGTTAATGAAAAGCATTTTTGCACCCAAACTTTTAAGGCAAAAAGAAACGTGAACAAAACAGTATGTATTGGTAAAGAGTAATATAACTGAAAGACAACATAATAAAGGTCAAAGTAATGTTACCATTAGCATTTCAGCAGCGACTTTCCAGGTAGTTTGTAGAGTGAGAAAACTAGGCCCTGTAGGAGGTGAAACATGTTGGGCGCACAGGCCTTTAATCCCACTAATATATGCATTTGCGAGCTTCATCCAATATTATGTAGTTAGCACGTGGAGTGGAATGCAATATGGAGTTGACCACAAGATGTCAGCCAGAAGCCCATAAAAACTAATTAGCTATGCTTGCAAATTATGTTCCCCATTGTTCCCCCATCGTTATATGGACTATATATATATATGAATTATTTGAGGAAAATCTGATAGTTTCATCGGCTAAGAGGGTGAGACCTGAAAATGCTTTTATTTTACTGTACGTTCCAATAAAGATTTTTATTACACTATCTGCTCTTTCCTTTGTCAGCAGCAAAAGTTAATGGGGATTAGCACTCGGAGCATGTGGTTGTTCCACAGGTCACTTTAGCTGCAGAATCGCTTGCTTTCCTCCAGGCTGCAGCTCTAACTCACACACACATACAGTTCGAGGAGCACGCGCACACATTGCCTCATGCTGCACAGAACTATGGTGCCAGTCATATTCAATAGCAATCAAGCACTGACCAGAGAAATCGATGCGTAACAGACTAAGTGACTAGAGGGTTTAACTTTGGCGCCGTTAACGGGGAGAAGACACTTCATTCCATCAAGTGGCAACATTAAATCATTAACCATACAAGCTCTCCCCCTCTCTTCCTATCCTCCTCTCCGCTCAGCGCACAGGCCGGGCTTTCATACACTCTGCTGCAGAGAATGCATCTGTGAAAGGACTGAATCGAGATCGTCAAACCACAACAAATTCTGGTGATCATTGGAAATTGTATGATCAGAGAACTTGTGCATCCGTGCTAAATCTTTAAGCGGTCTATATTTATTTATTTTCCTAATTGTTTTCTTGCATGAAAAAAAGACTTGGACAGGGTTTTCTGTTTGGAGTTTGCTCTCCCCAGGACTGTGAAGGTCTCCCTTATACCGACAAAACCCGCTGGTTGGTCTGGCTCAATGCAGCCGTGCATGTAAAAGCCACAGCGGACAAATTCAAACTCATGACAGCAGTTTCGACAAAGAGCTTCACATGAGCTACCGATTTGATCAAACAGAAGAACAGTTTGAAAATCAGCAATGAGATGTGAAATGGAAACAACAGATGGGAAATGACCAACAGTCGACAGTTGAAGGAGCAGATGGATGCTTGTTCCCGGGTGTCCCCTGTCCTTAGACTCTCTTTCTGGACAAGAAAGAACAGGGAATATACAGGGCCGCTGAAATCCATTTTGTTTGTCCAATTAAACAAATTAAGTTGAGATGTAGGTGTAGTTTAATAGTTGGTGCCCCCCAGAACCTGAGTTTCACTGCTCCGCCCCTGCAACTGCAGCACTTCAGCTCAGACATGTCTTCCCTCTCTGCGCCTTCCCCTCTTTCCTTCCTCACTTGCCGCTGTGAGCACCGGCACCAGAGAACACTACATGACACTAATGTATTATCAGGACATCTGAACTTGAGTTTTGCAGCGAATTTACTACGTTTGTGCGAGCGGGCCGTGTGTGAAGTCTCCTTGCGCGGCACAGGGAACAGACATGCGACGGATGATGCGACACACGTAGGAATCTCTCCTGCGTGGGTTGTATCATCAGTCGCATTGGCACACATTTCTATAACTTTTCGTTCTCACAAAACAGCGGCACGAATGCTGTACAATGCCGTTCAGTCAAAATGGCTTCTATGTGGTGCTCCTTGGAGACTTGACGCCCGACGCACAGCGCGTTATGAGCATATAGGGAGCGGCGGCACTGGAAATTTATCTTATTTATCCCTAGTGGCCATGCCGCCTTTGCTCTGCCCAATCCCGTCAGACCTTGGAAGCTAAGCAGGGAAGGACCTGGTCGGTATTTGGATGGGAGACCGTTTGGTAACACCAGGCAGCCTAGCAAATGTAGTGAGTGAGTGAGTGGTTGATGGTGGTCGGATGGCACAGACTGGTTGCCTCGCTTCCGTCAGTCTACCCCAGGGCAGCTGTGGCTACAATAGTAGCTTACCACCACGGAGTATGGAGTGAACGAATAGTGCAATGTAAAGCGTCTTTGAGTGTCCAGAAAAGCGCTATATAAAACCAATGCATTATTATTATTATTATTTCACGCATGGGTTGTTTATGCCTTTTCTTTCAGCCCTATCTGACCATATTCTATTCCATCCGTGTCATCAAACCCTTGCGAATCAGCTAAATTAGACCAATTTGAACCAGCACGTGGGGGTGTTGAACAACTTCATTCTGATTTCAATACCTCAGTCATTATTTGATAGATTTAAATGTGTGTGCAACTTTCAGCACGCCAGGCCACTGCTGCAGCCCACAGACTCGCAATTACTAATCCATCTAAATTAAACCTTAGACTTGTACCACGCCATATGGACATGGAGAGAGTTCCCTCCCAGAGCAGATAAGATGTTTCAAGGACCCCAGTGACGGGTTTTGTCCAGCGCGCTGCCCCTTCTTTCCTTGTGCACTTGTGTTTCTGAGAACCCATTTAGACCGAATCCATTACCAGGAGTACAGAGAGGAGCACAGGCGCAGAGCGGAGAGCGAGGGAGAGAGAGACGGGGTTAATAAAATGTACTGTTTCTGAGGCTCTTTCAGGAGTAAAATATGAGGGCCATTATACTTGAGGTGAGAGAGACAGGATTTGGAGGTTTAGGATGAGCACGGCGCAATTTTACGGTTCAAGTTTGAAAGTTTTGGGGGCTCTGTAGTTTTCCCTCGCAACCTAAAAAAGCCGACGAGACCGATCACTGTTGACGGAGATCCAGGCTCAAATCCAGGTTATTGTGAATTAGAATAAAATGATGTGCTAATAAATAAAAGAAAGTATTATATTCAGGGTTTATACAAGCAAGTCAAATTTAATCCGTTGTAATGCCATTTTTGACGCCATAAGAAAAAAAAATCTTTGCATATTTCATTGCTTAAGATTTGAAACCATTTTATCAAACAGAGGGAAGAGAACTTCTCCAAATGAGCAACTTTTGAGCAAAAAAAAAGTCAATTTCAGCCAAAAGTGCCACTGAATAATGTTTTAGACCATGATTTTGGTATTTTCTATGAACTCATACAGCGTAATATTTTGAGCAATGTCATAGTTTTTCAATAAATTTAGCTCAAATCAAATGTAATGCTTTTTGAATTACATTTCATTTTGATTTTGGTGATTTTGGTGGTAATGACTTTTAACTCCTTTTAATGCCCAGTGGAAACCCTGCTAGAAACCCTGATATTACACTGCCTGAAAAATGCTCACACGCTCTAATATTTTGTTGAACCACTTTAGCTTTGATTACAGCACGCATTCACTGTGGCGTTGTCTCAATAAGCTTCTGCAATGTCAAAAGTAATCCAGTATTGCAATCGTTTTTCACCAAGAGCACGTGTTGACGATGGGAGAGTGAGACCACTGGGCAAAGTCCTCTCCAGCACATCCCAAAGATTGACAATTAGGAATGTGAGAAAATGATGTCTCCACTCTTTCACAATGTGAGCCCGTGAATCCTGACATTGTCATCTTGGAATATGCCGTGTCATCAGGGAGGAAGAAATCCATTGGTGGAATAACCTGGTCATTCAGGATCTTGAGGTTGTCAGCTGATCCCATTCTTTGGGCACATAGGGTTGCTGAACCTTGCTTGACCTGACCAACTGCAGAAACCCTAGATCATAACAGTTGGTTAAATCCAAGTGGAGATGTTTGTGCATGGCATCTCATGCATATTATGATTATAGCAATCATAGAAGGAACACTAATACTAATAACAATTAGCCATGAGGACTAATTAATACACTAATATTGTAAACATCCCCTGAGTTATACTCGATGCCCTATTCAGCATGCCCAAACTCAGGCAGAACATGCAAACTCCACACAAAAAGGCCTCACAGGGTACAAGAAACCCTTCTTGCCAGAGTTCACCACTATGTGCTGTCTTTCAGTGATAAAAGATCTAATGGTTTCCTATAAAAAGCCTTGCCTGTGTTCTGTGCGAAACGAGACACCTCTGCCTGCACATATGACACATAAGCATCATGTGAGCTATTCTAGTGGCAAAGTGAGACCCGGTACGCCTTTTCCAGATGTTTCACCAGCTCCCATTTAAACACTATCTGCAAGTAGGTTAAAAGTCCCAATTTTGTGCAATGTTCAGGTTTATGAATCACTTTGATACCTTGGCGTTGCCCTTTTATGTTTTAAACTGAAAGGTGGATATTATAAACTCTATAGCTTTACCATGTTACAATGTTGGTCCCTTGTGTTGTTGCTCTCATCAAAAGCATGTGTGCAATAGCGACATGTGTTTTAAGCCATCTGAATACGTTAGAATCTGTGTTGTGGCACCTGCTCACACAATCAACCACAGATAATAGCTGACAAACAGTATTGTAGGTGACATTACAGACAATACAGTGCTGTCCATTTGTTCACATTGCGATTTGGCATCAGTTCAAAACGCTGAAAAGATTTATTGCAGACCCGCGTTTTACTCCAATGCCTTTGATTTAGCTAATGTGCTTAACAAGCCGCCAAATGACTTTATTATGGAGCTAATGAACACAACGCTAGATATTTAACTATCACAGAAGACTATTGGAAAAACATACTATCACAGTGATATTAATACTGGACCAAATAGGTAGCGTTCACGTGACATCACAACATTCTAAAGAGCCATAGTTTAACATTGAGGTGGAGGTCAACTGACGGTAACTATGGTAACGGTGGTAACTGACAAAATGCATATTTTTATGTCTTTGTTTTTGGCTCATATCTCAGTCATGACTGGAGGAATCCACATGAAATAAAAACTGTCACAAAGTTCATCGTCTCCTCTGTCGGCTCATATGAGCTAATGTACAATTATTATCTCTAAAAAAAGTCAAAAAGTGGTCACAATATGCAAAAACATGACCATGATATTGTCCAATAGAAAGGACTTTCAGACATAAAAATAATATCACAGGTTTGTGAATCCAATCACGATCAAATACTGAAGAGGAAAAACATTTGTCAATTTTCGTTTTGGAGATTTCTTCCAAAAACTGCATTTCTCCCATAGAGTTGTATTGGCCCTGCCCTCCATCTGACATTATGACATCATCACATTCGAAATCGTGAACGCTACCTATTGTATTGCAGTAATATCAGTGCAAGAAATGAGGAGCTGTACCGTGCATATTTTTGAGTAAAGTTGACTTTTTGGTCAGTGAATCTTAATGGCAAAAATGTGAAGTCTATGTAACAAGCAAACTCAACCAATTAAAATGTTTTTTTACCTACTACTTTGACATGTCCTTTTCAAATGTTACTAACCACTTCATATACAGTCACTTCACTTTCCCGGTTATTATTTAGAGTTTTTAATATTCCGGTTTTGTCGTTGGTCATTCAAACACAGTTTATAGAAACCTGAAAATAGAGGTTTCCCTTAATGAGAAACCTGAATTCTCCGGCAGGGATTCTCCACCAGTTACAGGATGCAAGCTATTTCCCGGTTACACGCGACTTCCCATTTCTTGCGTAAACAAACATGGCGGCGACGGATCTGAAGAGGTCCTGTTTCTGGAGTCATGAGGAGATTGAGTTTTTTGGGTCTTTTTCAACCATAAAAGAACTAAAACTAGAGAATATTTTTGATTGAAAAAAGGATCATAATGCGGATTTATATAAAACTGTCACAGACCGTTGAAAGGTTTTCCAACAGGTGTGTTCGCAATGGAAAACCTTGAAAAAACTGTTGGTGAACTCCAGTGCTCGCTTGTTCCATGTCGATGGCAAAGACAGACCCACAAAAGGTAACCCGCAGTCTGCCACCACTGTCGTCCTGCCCAAAGTCGGTATTCAAAAGCCATTATACAAACCCCGAAACAAGACACAGTGGTCGCATACTTATGCTTTTAATTTTTCCGCCAAATTGTTCTAAAAATGTTTAAATGCCCCTGCGCAGATGTAGCCTCAATACGAGAAGCCAGGTTCGATTTGATCATGAAAACAAGGGATTTGTGTTTCCCTAGTTCTCAGTGTACATACGGTATAAACCCCAAAATCCGACAACTGCCATAACCGGATTGTGGCAAAATACTCGAGCACATGTCAACGCACTCAATGTAGTTGTAGATCTGCTTTCCTTTCTTTTCTTTTTTTTTTACTGGTTTTGTTGGTAAATTCATCTGGTTAGGAATAACAGAGAAAAGTGCATGCGTACCACCTTTAACTTGTTTGACTCTCCCCTTTCTCTTGACACAACGGTAATTGAATCGGAGGGGGCTGCATTGCACTGAAGTGGAAAAGGTGTGATGCTTTTGTTCCGAAGAATATGCATTTCAGCAGTGTTCCTGACAGACGCGACAGAGAATAATAGTATGAATTTAAATGTGTGTGTGTGTATGTGTGTGTGTGAGACAGAGGAACAGGGTGGTAAAAGGGATCGGATACAGAGAAGATCAGGTTCAGACTGGCTTACATGCGTCGCCTTGTAATGGAGGTATTGATGAAGTGTCACAGCGGGATCGCAAGACGAAGAGCAAAAAAATGGCTTTGTATTCTCATTAAAAAAAAAAAAGTTGAAACATCCCACTTTATTTATTTTTGAAATTCACCTTCACCATGTCAGTCATTGGCTTGCATCTAAGATTGACACAACAGCGTTTTTAATTTTACAGGCTCAAACAAGAAACACAAAGGTAACTTAAAACTTACCTAGGTTTCAGTGTCTTATTTTTGCACAATTATTAGGTTTGTTTAAATGTGATGCAGTTTTGTAAAATAAAAAACACATTCATGTAATTATTGCAGTATTTTGGGAAATGCTCCAATATATGTGTCTCACATTGATAAGCCTCAATCAATACTGTTGCATGTTGTCCTTCCTGCATTTGCACATCTTTCCAAAAATCCTTACTGCTGCTTTGTCAAAACTCTGAGCGCCTTTTTGCTCTTTGGAACACATTTACTCCATACGAGTTGCAAAAAGTTCATTTGCTGTTTCAAGTCAATATGGGTTGATTTTGTTCAGTGTTTCACTGGCCCATTGTGTCGGATCCATGTGTGCACAACAAAGTGCTTCTTTTGACCTTGGAATGCTTCGGTGCTTTGTGAAGTTGGTCCTAAAAAAGAAAATGGTTGTCAGGAACAGTTATCAATTGAAAAAGAGAAATACAGACTGTTACAAAACCATTTTAGCTGTTTAAAAAAGCTATTTCATTCAGTAATAATGTTTATTGCAGACTGAAGTGTTTTGATCAAAGCGTGGCACAGAAAGTGGTCTATTGCAGTCTTGGTCCCTCAAACTGCTGTTCACACGCGAAGGCTGGGTGATAAGTGAGATGAGATGGAAAAGATCAGGTTCAGACCGGCTTTCATGTGTCACATTGTAATGGGAGTATTGATGAAGTGTCATAGCGGAATGACATGTATAAGGACCACCCTCCACACACACCCCCAAACACACACAGATACTCATCGCTTTTCAATGTAAATTCCATGACGTGTAGCCGATGAAAAACAGTTCTGGAGGCTTTCTTATACTACAAGGTTACCAATATCAGTGGATTTTGTGTTTCACTCAATACATCTTGTGGCTAAATGTCTTGTTGTGTCTTAAAATCCCTGAAGCTTTCACTGCTGATTACCATATTCCCCGGACTATAAGTCGCTCCGGAGTATAAGTTGCACCAGCCAAAAAATGCATAATGAAGAAGAAAAAACAGTTAAGTTGCTCCGGAGTGTAACCACGGGGCTAGGCTAGGGGTTCCCCATTTCAACCAACCCAATGCCCGAGGTAAGTCTGGTAACAAAGGAACCAAAGCAGAGGTAGTAAAAATATAAATCTTTTATTTTACATTTGTAGTTCAATTTTATCAAAGTTGGTTAAAACATAACCCTCGAAAAACCCAAAAACACACACTTAAAACGTAGCTAAAGTAAATGGGGAATTTAAACAAATAGAAAATATTCACAAAAACAAACTAAATGTTAATAAATCAACTCAAACCAAAAACGTTAATTAGGAAACAAACTCAAACAAATCCCCCAAAAACCAGCTAAGGTGCTGTAGTGCTTTAAGTGCTTTGAGTTACAGGATTATTTCTTGGTAAAATTTGTTTGTTTGGCAAATTCGGAGCTTTAATTGAGCAGCGTGGACATGACTGAAATACATAGAAAAACGTCAGTTCACTGCCAATTGGCCAAACCTAGGCTGTAAGACGGACACATACCTTAGGCAGACAGGAGGAACACAAACAGGGGGCTCAGGGCACCTCTGAGGAGCAGCATCAGCCCAGCAAACTCCACAAAAACCCTAACCAAACAGTTCAAATTATACCAGTGCACAAATAGCTTTAAAATAACACAAGGTGGAAAAGTACTCACGAAAAAGGCGCCCACACGCCAGCATACCAGCCCCGACACTAACCAACTCAAGCGCGCACCTTTTTGTAATCGCGCAATCAGTAGCACGGGCGGAGAGTGGCGGTGCGTTCACGGGCAGATAGGAACTTTGAATATTGTCTTACTACGACGAGTTTCAACCACCTGGTTACATTTACCCCCCCCAAATGAATCGGTGGCCCAACGATTAGAAAATGACCTATGACCATGGGCGAAATATTGCAGTGGTTAGGCTGCTAGCACCTTGGGTCCGAGAAGCAGCAGCCCCATTTTCCTCACCCCGGACCGGAGCAGGGAGGCGATGCGGATTGGTATGCTGTCCGGCGGTCGTCCGTGTTGACCTCCTTGGTGCAGATCCAGAGTTGTGAGGCACGCCGGGAACCGATGGAGGTGGAATTTGAGGCAGTTCGCGTGTGAGCATCTCAACTGGTGTGGATGGAGCACTGACCCTTTCTCTAACCCTCAGCCAAGCCCCCAACTCAACCTCATCATCACTGGCCGCCTCCTCCTCTGAAGGTAGTCCTTGTGGCCAGACCTCCTGGTCAGTGTCTGGTGGGGGGAGCGCAGGCTTCAAGGCGGTACGGTGCACTTGCCTTACTTGGTCGAGCCCGTCCACTGGGGCAATGGAATAGACCACACCTCCCGGGGTTGGAGCCTTCACGACCTGGTAGATGGTAGAACCCCAGGCATCTTGGATTTTTCTGCGTCCCGGGCCCACACCCCGGAGGTACACTCTTTGGCCTTCCACCAGTGACGCACACAAAGCGCGATCATCATGCCTCTCCTTCCTCTGCTTCGCTGCACACTCCATCCGACTCCGTGCAACATCCATAGCCACTTGCAAGCGCCTCCGATGCTCCACCACCCAATCACACACTCTTCCGGCTTCAGGCTCGGGCAGGTTGCCAAGGAGGAAATCCACAGGTAGGTGGGGGTCTTGTCCGAACATCAATAGGTGAGGCGACTCACCAGTGGTCTGATGGGAGGTGGCATTATAGTTGAACACCAGTTGTGGGAGGTGATTAGGCCAATCGGACTTCTCTTCCGGGGGAAGGGTGCGGAGCAGGTTGTGCAGGGTCCGATTAAACCGTTCACACTGGCCGTTACCCTGCGGATGGTAAGGGGTTGTGCGGCTCTTCTGGATCCCATACAATGCACACAGCTGCTGGACCAATGCACTCTCGAAGTTTCTTCCTTGGTCCGAATGTATTCGTGCCGGGACGCCAAACCGGTAGAACCATTCTCGGATCAACATTTTTGCCACCGTTTCTGCCTTCTGGTCACGGGTAGGTACAGCCTGTGTAAACTTGGAGAATACGTCAGTCATGATCAGCACCAGCTCCCTTCCATCACGGGCTGGTTCAAGCAGTGTGAAGTCGATTGCGAGCACCTGATTGGGTTTGGACGCAAGCAGGTGGCCAAGGGGAGCATGGACCTTTGGTTGGGTGTCCTTGGCAACCGCACAGCGCTCACAGTTCTGGCACCAGTCCTTGATGTCACGGTCCATTCCTGACCAGTAACAACGCTGCCGCACCACCTCCGTAGTCCGCTAGATCCCCTGGTGGCCATGGTTCTGGTGCAGCTCCTGCAACACCTCTGGCCGCAGGCACTCCGGCAACAGCAACTGGAAAACTTCCTCCCCTCCATCGGGTCTCAGCAGACGACGGTACAGCAGCCCCTCCTTCTGCACAACACGGTCCCACTGCTTCACCAAACCCCTCGTTCCAGGACCTAGCTTCTCTTGCTCGGCACGACTCGGTACCCTCTGTTGGCTCCAGAAGGGCAGGAAAGCACTGATGGACGGGTCCGACCTCTGGAGTCTTCTCAGGTCGGCTGGACTGCGGGACGGAAGAGCGGTAATGGCAGACTGAGTGGCCTCCCACTGTGGACGCTGGCAGACATTTTCTGCAATGGATTCCGGAACCCGGGTGCCAGGTAGGTAGGACTCCAACTCGACCCCATCACCACCCGCAAGAGTATGTTGCCTGGAGAGGGCGTCCGCATTCTGGTTGATCCGTCCTGGCCGATACCTCACGCTGTAGTCAAATGCAGACAGCTCCGCAACCCAGCGCTGCTCCGTGGCTCCAAGCTTGGCAGTGTCCAGGTGGCTCAGCGGATTGTTGTCCGTCCATACGACACAGCGGTGGCCCCACAGGTAGTCCTTGAATTTGTCGGCCAGGGCCCACTTCATGGCCGACATCTCCAGCTTCATGGAGCTATAGTTTTTCTCTGCAGGGTGCAGGCTGCGACTCCCGTAGGCAACAGGTCTCACTTTCCCTCCTTGCTCCTGCGATAGTACCGCTCCCAGTCCACAGTGGCTCGCATCTACTTCAACAATAAATGGCAGAGAGAAGTCAGCAAAAGCTAAGGTGGGTGCACTCACAAGGCGGGACTTCAGCTCTTGGAAGCTCCCCTCACATTCCTCCGACCAGGCGTCATGCAAGCGAATTCTTCTTCCTCCACGGTTGTTGGGACCAGACAGCTCTGCAACTAGCCGGTGAAGGGGGGCGGCCAGCTTGGAAAATCCCTCCACAAACCTTCGGTAGTAGCTGGAAAAGCCCAGGAAGGACCGCAGCTCAGAGACAGTTTCAGGACGGGGCCAGTTGGACACGGCAGAAACCTTCCCAGGATCAGTAGACACTCCCTCTTCTGAAATGCGATGTCCCAAGTATTGCACCTCCTGTTTGAAAAACTCACATTTCTCCAATTTCACTTTGAGTCCCTCTTGCTGCAGACGGTTCAGCACAACCTCCAGACGCATTAAGTGTTCATCAACAGTGGAGGAGAAAACAACAATATCATCCAAATAAAGTAACAGTGACTGGCCGTGCTGGGCGCCAAACATTCGCTCCATGAGCCTCTGGAAAGTCCCCGGCGCATTACATAACCCAAAGGGCATTCGGTTGAATTCGAATAACCCAAAGGGGGTGCAGAAAGCAGTCTTTTGTTTGTCGCCTTCTGCAACTGGTACCTGATTGTAGCCACAGGCCAAGTCCATGGTGGTAAACCACCGGGCTCCAGACAACGAGTCCAGGGACTCCTCAATTCGGGGCAGTGGAAATGCATCTTTTCTGGTTTTCTTATTTAGTTGCCGATAGTCCACACAGAGGCGCAAGCTGCCATCCTTTTTGCGTACAATGACAATGGGGGAGGCGTAGGGGCTACTGCTCTCTCGGATTACCTGGGCGTCTAGAAGTTGGTTTATGTGGGCCTTAACAGACTCGTACTCTGATGGAGGAATACGTCTATAGCGCTGACGCACAGGAACATTATCCAAAAGAGGGATTTCGTGAGAAATAAGCCCAGAACAACCTAGGTCGCCTTCGAACGCGGAAAATACTGACACATATTTAAGTAGCAGTGCCCTGACCTTTGGCTGCTCAGCCTCCGTTAACATGGAAAGATCAAGCCCCAATATTTTCTCCCGCACCGAACCCTCTTTCGCTGTGTGAGACCGAACTGTAGCAATAGTGGATTCGCGCTCACCGGGAACTTCATGCAATCCCGACGGTAGACTAACTACCTCAACAGGGGACACCAGGGCCAAGGGACAGCGAGACTTTAAAGTTACAGTGGACGTTCCAACATTAGTCACCGGTACATAAACAGTCCCTCTAACAACATTAACTAGGGTGGGCGACACCAACAGCCCGGGTGGGAGACTAAACCCATATCCCAGGGGTTCCGCAAGGGTAGCAACTGTAGACCCATCTACTGCAGAGCAAGTGGCGGCAACAAATTTTGTAGTTCCGGCAGGGATAGCGATAGGCCTCCGACCCCGAACCTTCGCTAAACCACTTCGAATTGAGCCATCCTGCACAGTGACCTGTTGGCACAACTGAAGAGCGGGAAACCAAGAGGTGGGGACTCCTAACCCAAGGGTAAGGTCAAACAAATCAGGGCCGTACTGGTGATGAAGCTGCTGGTAATACGCTTTTATGACATTCATGCCAATAATACCTGGCACAGAAGTAGCGCCATCCTGTCCTGGGGGGTCTTTTACAACCAATATTCCTCTTCTAGAGACCACTCTTCCACCCACTTCTACATCAGGCTCAAGATAACCCAGGTAGGGGATAGCTAACCCATTAGCAGCCCTCAACTCAAGCCAATTACATGACTTTAATTTAGCCTGAAAATGTTGCCTGAAGAAGGACTCTGAAATGGTTGAAACCATTGACCCAGTATCTAGGATACACTGAACAGGAACCCCAGCCAATTTGACTGTAACCTGGGGACAAGGGGCTATTAAATGCTCCACTTCTACATCTACCACTGGGACTGATGAGCCTAACCCACCCCCTCCTAATGTCTGGCTCCTGACAGTAGGGGGTGCTAGTTTTCCGTCTGCTGAAGGCTAGTGGGGGCTGCAGCCGGAGAGGAATTAACAGGAGGGGGCCTGGAACGAAAAGGGGCATTACAGTATCGAGCTATATGGCCTGACTGCTGACAGCGATGACAAATAACACTATTGGGACCCAAAGAAGTCGGTGGAGGCGATTTTAAAGCAGAAAGGGCCTGAGTAATCTCTGCAAGTTGTTCCTGTTGCTTCTGAACAAAAGCAGTAAGCGCGGCCAGTTGCGCAACAGTATCGGCAGTAGAGGGGCCCTGTGGTGGCATCAAAGCGCTTTGAGTCGCACACAAGGATGGCACCGAATGGAAATTTGCCCTACTATCAACAACACCCCCTTCACGTTCCCACTTAATGGCCTCTGACCGGACATCAAGTAGCGTATAGTTTGGATTTTCCCGGACTAAGCGCTTGAGCTCTCGCCGTAAACTAGGGTTATTGACATTTTCAACAAACTGATCGCGCAACAATGTGGGTGAATTGGTCATTCTATGGGGAGCATTGGCAACCACTTTTTCCATTAGACAAAACAGTGCATGTGAAAATTCTTGTAAAGTTTCCCCCTCTAACTGTCTTCTAGAAAAAAAGTCTTCTTGCAACAAGATATAAGGCTTCTGACACCCGTATAGCTCTTTTAGAATTTTGAAAACAGTCTCAGGGTTCTCACGTTCTCCAACAGTTCTGTACTTGATCTCATCCCGCGCTTCACCCTCCAAATGATCAAAAATAAACCCAGGCTGATCAGCCAGTCCAACATGCCTGACACGCATGCTTGCACGAATCTCCTCAACCCACTCATCAATCCCGATACCGTGATTTCCTCGGAACGTGGGGCACTTTCTTTCCCGTGGTAGGTAGATGATCCGGTCCGTAGTTCCCGTGTTTTCTGATCCTCTTTGACTAGGCCCTGCCTGGGCGACATCCCGCTCCTGTTGTAGTTGGTCCCGCTCGGTCTCCAACTCGCGGATCCGGTCCCGGAGCTGCTGTAGTTCTTCCGCCATGGTTGGTAGAATGGACGTCGGTAGCCGAAGTTCTCGGACCCCGTCCCACGGCGCGCCAGCTGCTGCTCAATTAAGCTCCGAATTTTATAAAGTTTACCAAAACTTCTAAATTGCTATAAAGCACACTACAAGCACCAAAACAGCTCTTCTAAAAATTAGAACTACACTCTGCTTGGTTCACCAGATCCTGCCGAACAAACGCCAATTTGTAACCACGGGGCTAGGCTAGGGGTTCCCCATTTCAACCAACCCAATGCCCGAGGTAAGTCTGGTAACAAAGGAACCAAAGCAGAGGTAGTAAAAATATAAATCTTTTATTTTACATTTGTAGTTCAATTTTATCAAAGTTGGTTAAAACATAACCCTCGAAAAACCCAAAAACACACACTTAAAACGTAGCTAAAGTAAATGGGGAATTTAAACAAATAGAAAATATTCACAAAAACAAACTAAATGTTAATAAATCAACTCAAACCAAAAACGTTAATTAGGAAACAAACTCAAACAAATCCCCCAAAAACCAGCTAAGGTGCTGTAGTGCTTTAAGTGCTTTGAGTTACAGGATTATTTCTTGGTAAAATTTGTTTGTTTGGCAAATTCGGAGCTTTAATTGAGCAGCGTGGACATGACTGAAATACATAGAAAAACGTCAGTTCACTGCCAATTGGCCAAACCTAGGCTGTAAGACGGACACATACCTTAGGCAGACAGGAGGAACACAAACAGGGGGCTCAGGGCACCTCTGAGGAGCAGCATCAGCCCAGCAAACTCCACAAAAACCCTAACCAAACAGTTCAAATTATACCAGTGCACAAATAGCTTTAAAATAACACAAGGTGGAAAAGTACTCACGAAAAAGGCGCCCACACGCCAGCATACCAGCCCCGACACTAACCAACTCAAGCGCGCACCTTTTTGTAATCGCGCAATCAGTAGCACGGGCGGAGAGTGGCGGTGCGTTCACGGGCAGATAGGAACTTTGAATATTGTCTTACTACGACGAGTTTCAACCACCTGGTTACAGGAGTATAAGTCGTACGAGCCGAAAAATGCATAACGAAGAAGAATAAAACATATTTAAGTCGCCTTGGCATCTACCTAGGCATGGAGGCGTAACTGCACTGTTGACAAGCCTCTCCCGGCATCACGTTACTCAAGCTCCCATTTATATTTTGATATACAAGTCGCACCTGAGTATAAATCGCACCCCCAGCCAAACAATACGGGAAAACAGTGTGACTTATAGTCCAGAAAATACAGTAAGACACTCTGGAGTTTAAGCCGCACCAGCCTTGGCAACTACCTGGGCATGGAGGCGTTTACAAGCCTCTCCCGGCAGCACATTGTTTTGCCTGTCTAGCTTTCAGCCACAATTCGCTTTTTTGGTTTTCTTCAATGCAGTAAAATAGGTACAGAAAGTAGTAAATAGTAAGTAAGTGAATGTCATTATACAACCATACAGGAGTAGCCCTCTAGCAGCTGTCAGTGTGAAAATGAAAATGTTGATATATCTATATCTATAACTACATTATATGTTATATATGTGTGTATATATGCATGTGTTTCTGTATATATGTTGTGCTTATGTACATATATTCATAATGTATACATGAACACAGAAATAAGTATACATATATAGATGCATGTGTGTATGTGCAAACTTTGTACATTGAGTGCCAACTTTCTTCGTTATATCTGTGATGAAGGGTTATACTAGAAAAGGTATTGTCTTGTATGCATTATGTTACACAAGTGGTTCTCAAACATCTCACACCAAGTACCTTTTTAAAACACTTGACCCTTGAAGCACCTTCATGATGTGTTTAAAAATAATCATAATAATCACAATAATCATGTAAAATTAACCTAAAAATTGTTTAAATTGTGTCTAGTGGCAAAAACTGGTGACTGGCTCATTACTTTGGAGCGCTTTGGACCTAAGGGGGGTGGAAGGTGCTGGAGTGGTGGCCATTTACCATAAAAAACACAGTTTGGGAACCACTGTATTCCTTCGATAATAGGTGGGGAGGTGAAATATGAGAGCTAGTGTGTGTGTGTGTGTGTATGTGAGTGAGTGTGTGTGTGTGTGTGTGTGTGTGTGTGTGTGCGTTAAGGTTTTGTTTATTATTATTATTTAATTTTTATTGTATTATTATTACTGTTATCATTTTGTTTGATTTGATTGCATCTACTCTGCTGTTTTCTGTTCTATTTTTCTTGGACATTTTTAGGACCCCCATGAAAACGAGATGATTCATCTCTTGGGGCTGATCCTCTAATAAAATGTTCATAAATAAATAAATATATAGGTCGCACCTGAGTATAAGTCACACCCCCAGCCAAACTATGAAAAAAAGTGCGACTAGTCCGGAAAATATGGTACGTGTAATATGTCTGTTTTTTATTTGTCTTTTATTTAACCAGGGAAGTCCTGAGGTTTCAGCATCTAATTTCCAGGGGAGTCCGGGCCCCACAGGGAAAGCTTTTTATTTGCAGGGGTAGACAACGTCAGGCGCGAGAGCGGAATCCGGCCCTCCAGCATTGAACCTCTGGCCCTCAAGATGATTTTGAGAAATATTATTACACAAAGTAAAGAGTTCCTTAACATTTTAGACTTAAAGTGCTTTACTTTGAGCTAAAATAGGAAGTGTCGGGCAAAAAATTTAGTGCCCAGACACACTGACATGGGGGGGAAACAGTTTAAAACTTTCTTACTCACATTATAACAAAGAAAGTAAGTAAGTCAAAGAGTAGAACTAACATGAAAGAAAAATCCCTGAACAAAAGTGCACAACCATTACTACACTGCGCCTCGCTCACTTCTACTTTTTTACGCTCATTTTAAAAGGACGACCCTGTTGCTCTATTCGTTTGACATTGTTGCCTTTGCCGCACACACGAGCCCCGGCACATGCAGTGGCACCGCGGTGTAATAGGCAGATCAATAGCCGCGCTGTTCTTACAGGATCATTTGGCCTCTGAAGCAAATGCTCTGACAGCCACTATATCATGAGGACATTAGCGCGGGCTCTCGCTCCGTCCGTCCATCCGTCCGTCTGTCTCTCCTTTCATCTCTCCCCGATTCCCTCCCTCCGTCCCCTCGCATCGCCAGGACGCTCTGCCCGTCTTCCATCCGCTGTGGCTGCACTTATCCCTTTATGCTTCTGTGCTCTTTCACTGTACATCACAACGTACACACAACATGAAAAGAACTCTGTTCATCCGCCACAGAGATGTACAGCAACAGCCTTGTCCTTGCCTGGAGACATTATAAGATATGTTAGGATCCATAGTTTAGATCTAGATTTTTGAAGGTTCTGTCCTGTTTTAGACTTGATTCAGCATCATTTTAGACCTGGTATTGCCCCAATGTAGGATGTCATTTATTTAGAAGGTTCGAAATCAATATAGACTTGTGTAAATGTTATTTTATCAGCCGTATCTTTTGTTGCAAAACATAATTCAGATGTAACTAATCATAAAAGAATATGATACAAGACTTAAAAAGTGCTTGAATTGAGAGGATTTATGCAAATTTTTGTTGGTTTGGACTATCTTGAAATCAGATTGCCAATGGTACAAGCATTAATTCTCTTAAAATAAGAGAAATTAACTTAAGAAAGAAATGAGACAGAACAAAAGACAAAGGCGAGAACAAAACATCCTTGTTCCATTAGAATCTTATTTTGGGACAGACTAAGTCCTCTGAAAATTACAATAACTCCTTTCTAGTATTGTTTTAATTGTTCATTTTCCATGTGAACACTGAACGTGTAACATTGTAATCCATAAATAACTTTTTTCATTGGTTTATGGAAAGCTATCTAAAGTTTTTACGTACTAATTCCTTTAAGAAGACTTTATTTATTTTTGCTGGCCCTCTTTTCAAAATGGCATCCTCTTTGATCAAACGATTCCAGTTTTGCTGTGCTGCTTGGCTTGGCTTGGCTTCCTCAACCCAGTCTCCATTGCCCAGACTTAAGCGCCAGCCTGACACGGCGAACACTTAAAATCACCATTCTCTCTTGCCTCTTGTTTTCCTCTCACACGTCGGGTCTAGTGATGGTGCGTGTAACCCCGGCATATGGCCAGTTATGCTGAGAAACTTCACAACTCTCTCCTATCATCGCATTGCCCCTATCTTGTGTTGTTCTCTCGCGCTCAGACGCCTACGTCGCCTTGTCTGTGCTTGGCAGCCCCCCCCACCCCCCCCTCTCCTCCCGCTCTATCTCGTCGTATGGCTCCTCCGAATGCGTCGCAAATTCTAACAAAAGGCGTTGAGTGGGCAGGCCGCGCTGTCTGTGGCCGCTCCCTGTCAACAGCTTGTCCGTCTGTCGGCCAGTGCCATCAGGGTTTTTGATTCACTGTGAACTGTCGGTGGCAATGTGCTTCAGTCTCTCGTCGTGGTAGGAGAAACTTGAAGTCAGATTGTGCTTGGAAAAGACTTCCAAAGACTCCGTCGCGCGTGATTGGCATGATTCGAATCCTAAAAAAAAAAAAAAAAAAGGGAAAAAAAATCTAAGAAAATAGGCAACAGGAAACCAAATTAGGAAAAGAAACCAAAAAAAATAATGGTTCTAAAAAGTATCCTCTACTTTGCACCATTTATTCCAATAGAATCACAACAATTTTTCTAAACAAAATATCCTGTCTTCATGTGGTCTTATGTTTAAAACAGCTAACCCTGTAACTTACACATACACAAACATATTCTGATATGCATGTGAATCTTGCAATAGTGTAGCAGTGTTTTCTGGGGATAGGCAGGATAATGTGCAATCAAAGAAGAACAGGACAATGTGCTAACAAATCATAGTAAAATAGAGGTATCTTATGCATACACAGTGAATAAGAAAAACTTTAAAACAGGCAAAATTACAACAAAATATAAAATAGCAAAAAGTCATTGCAGTGCTATGTTTACAGCCATAGTGCAGGCAATTGACACAGTGAGTTTGTCCCAAAAAAACTGTAATTCTATATTTTCCAAAATTCTGTAGCGATATCTATGACAATATATTGAAAAATACACCTACAGCAGTGATTGAGTTGGTTGATTGGCAGCCTTGCTTCCGTCCGTCTACCCTTGGGCAGCTGTGGCGACAATAGTAGCCATACCACTGAGTATGGCGTGAACTGATATTGACTAAAATGTAGCACTGAGAAACTTGTCAACTAAAGTGCATAGTAAATGCCATCATTATTCCTATTAAACCCTCTGAAAGACTCGGCCTCACTAGATTTTTACTTCAGAACCGCTTCCATTTTAACATTCAGACATTTTTTTTTACTCCAAACTTACATTTATACATCTCTATTTTCTTCACTTTCTTAGTCCCTGAGCCTGTCCTTGCACTGAGATGTGTCAACATGCAGAACTTTAGTTTTTTTGCAGTCACCATTTGCATGTAATTCCTTTGCTCGTTACAGAACCGCAAAACTACCGAATAGAGATCGACAACTATTTGGGCTTTGGAAGATTTTCATTTAACGTGGCACAACTTTTTGAGCTGAAAAGCTGCTTTGAAGAGCACTCTCACAATGCGCTGCTCTGAAACGTGTGAACATGCAAATCCCGTCACTTATCAAAGAAACCAGGGTTCATTGGAGAGCGTGTTTTTGCCTGCTCAGGGCGCCCGTTCACAGCCCTCTCGAATGAACCGCGGTAATTATGAGTAATAGATATTGACCAGGCCTCTCTGTCATCCTCAGATATGTTCATACATTTGTACTTGTGGATGATAAAAAAAAAAAAAAGACTCCAGGCACGGGGCTAGTGGCTCCCAGGTAATAAATACTCAGAGGCAATCCAGGACATGTTAAACAGTGATAAGAAAATGGCATGAGGGGGGGGAGGGGAAATGCAGAAGTCAATGTTTTGTAATGGATTCAACTGTGATCCATTTTCCTGCAGAGTTCATTTGCAAAAAACGATAAATGCTACTGAAATAGAGTTAACATATGGTTGTGATTGTCTCTTTGTGTAGCAGCGTTTTCAGTGACAAAAACTATTAATCATACTTGATCCACCGTTCATTCACACAAAGGACAAGCATATTTGAACATTTCTAAACAGAGGAAAGTTGAATTAGACAAATGTGCTTTTTGTTGTTTTCATAGCCAACACGCCGGATGTTTTTTTTAGGGTAGGTGTTCAGGGAGGTGTTCTTGTCATGTCCCGCCAAGAGGAGGCCCTAGCAAAGACCTATGACACGCTGGCAGAAATATGTCTCTCAGCTGACCTATCGGAACGTCATGGGATGAAAAGCTGGGGAGGTGTTTGAGAATCAGGAAGTCTTGGCATTACTGCTCAGACTGTAATGCTTTTGCGACCTGTGCTCAGATAAGAGGAAGAAGATGGATGGGTTTACTGTCCCAGTAGGAAAAATTTGCCCTCCTTTAAAGTGATAGTCTGCAAGTTTAAATATTTTACAAATAGTATGATTGAGCGCATGGGCCTGCAGTTTGACGTAAGCGATGATAAACTATCATGTTTTCTCTAAAGTCCCTCCTTTTGCTGATCTCAGCTACTAATCAGAATCACTGATGCCATGACTTTGACCAATGAGACGAGCTTTCCTGTGAACCGCGTCCAATCAGGAGGGGAAGTGGTTAAGAGCTTGATCGTTTACTTTTGAAATCCCTCTCTTTCTCTTTCCTCTCATTTTGCAATCTCATAGACTATCACTTTGAGGACTCGAGGGTCAAAGCTTCCATGCGCCGTGTGCAAAGCTCTGCAAGGCTCTGGACCCTTTTGTCAATGTCCATGCTGTTCTGCATTCACTCACATATTAGACAGTGGATGAGGGCACCTGGGATGGGACTTAACCTCCACCACAGCTGCCCCCTTGTCCTGGGGCCAAACCTTATAGTGCCCTTACCCTGAGGCAATGCAGTAGCAGCCACTCCGCCTCCATGCCGCCGCATGAGTTTCAATTGCCGTGCTGGAATATTAAGTCGTTTAAGTAGTGCATGTATTATTTACTGATCTTGATATTGGCCATACATAATTCAAAGCCTGTGTGATTGCCTCTTTCTGCTCCTCCAAACTGCGAGTGTGTTGACAATTACCTGTCGAGAGCCTGCCTCAGCTTCCTCCTCACATCCAGGGACGTTTCTGAGCGGGGGGACACCCTGACTTCCCTCTCCCCCGGCCACCTTCTTCGATTCACATTGTCACGGCGCATTTCTAGGGTCCCCCTTCCACCTTGAGCGTATGTTTCCTGTGATCTTTATGTCTTGCGTTTCACGTCACCTCGAAATTTGAGCGCTGAATTAATTAAACGCAAATGAAGTCGTCCTATACATCGGAGTCCATTGAAATCTCCTGAAACGAGTCAGAAAATGTAAACTTATTTATGAACTTTTAAGCAATTTTGACTCAAAGCAAGATCTTCTAGACTCCCGCCATGTTGACTATTTATGAACCTCCCCTTTTCTGCAACGAAGAGACGCTCTTTTAACATACTGTACTTCTATTTGATTGAAACAGTTGGCTGAAGGTTAATGCTATCGGCCCGTTCCATAAATAAACCCCATCGGACGCGCGGGTGCACCCTTTTGCCTGTACCCCGCGTCCCGCTGTTGTTTTTAATGTATTTCCCTTATTAAACAGGTGCTCCACAGATAAGAGCCCTTATCACCATCTCGGCCTGGCACAGTGCATACTAATCACCCGCGTTTGCAATTGAATGAGCAGGTTAGATCTACCACAGCAGAGGGTGAAGAGAGAGGGCTGCGTGAATGCCACCTCTACTGTCTGTAGTATCGTCACTTTACGAAATCGTTACAGTATTAAAAGACTTTGGTGAAATTTTTAACACAATTATCTCTTATGTTTTTGCCTTTTTAGAGCAGTGGCCTTCAGTCGCACAAATCCAAAGGCCAATGTGATGCCTGCTCCTGCCAGTGCCTATGCTGTTGTGAGCTAGACCAGTGGTTTTCAAACTGTGTTTACCAATGGTGGCGCATGAGCTTCTTCAAGTTTTCCTCAGGATCATATGTAGGTTAGAATTGATTCTGTATTCATTTTTAATTACAGATATAATATAATAATCATGATCTACTTTGGTTGGTGGAAGGGGATATGTTGGGCTCATTGATTAGTTCAGCAGGTACTTGCAACCTTACAAGAAAATAATTAAATACACCCATTTTAAGTGTTTTTCTCTGTTAATAGGCAGAAAGAAAGTTGAACTAATGAACTGCTGAACTGATGAATAAGATGGTGCTTTTATGTTGGTGTGCTGGATCGAAACAGGCAGTCACTTCTTGGGCGGCGTTGTTGTGATTTGAAGTTTTGCACAGAGTCAGTTAGGCCATGTGCGTTTTGGAAGATCCCAAAAATGTTTGAGGTTGTACTTGTGTGAGAACCATTGAACTAGAGACACCTCACTCAATTTGCCTCCCGTGTCTATGTGCACAAGACTTTTTATTTATTTGTTAATTTGATGCTGCATGAGCCAACTCGTTTCATACTGTTGTCCCAGATTTGAACCTTCCTTTTTAGCGGTGGGAGAAACCGGAGCACCTAAATAAAAACATCCTTCTTTCTTTGAGAGGTCACAACAGCTAACCACTCTGCCACCTCTGTTGTCCTGACACGTGCACGATTGCAGGGGCATGCACTTGCAGATCCTCCGACCTCCATTCACTGCAATGACCTAATGCTTTTAAGTAATCTCATCACAGGAAAACGAGAGCATAGAGGAGGAGGAAGCAAGAAAAAAAAAAGAAGAAGAAATCTATGAGTGGTGTGAAGGAAAGGTGAAGTGATTCTTATGAATGAATCACCTCCTTCCTGTTAAGTCTCTCTCTCTCGTCTCTCTGTCTCCCCCTCTTGGTGTCGTCCCCTCCCTCCCCGCGTCTTATCTGACTCCTTATTGCGCACTCAAGGTATTTGTAATCCGCTTATGCTTGTTCGGGCTTCTTCTACATTGAAAGTTGATACGGAGCCGTGCCCTGCCGCTGTGGCATGTGAGACACAGATCTAAGGTAACAAGACTCAGTGTTTACCAGGTGCCCTCCGTCTTTAATTCACACGTGAAGCAGCGCAGGTGAAAAGTTCAGGCCGCGGGTTTGGTCGTGTAATTGAAAGCGGAGATCGGGCGTAATTAAAGGTCGAACAATGTGTAAGTGTTTGGAACTGAGGTGTTGAGTCACAACAGCGGTGGTAGCGTTACACAGAACCACGCAGTCTGTAACTACAGTTCAAGAATAGAAGATTGTGGCTTATTTTGTATTTATTTTAATTTTGTTGTGTTTTTTGTGCACAATGTTTCCATAAGTAAGGCCTGGGACTAACTAGACTTTTATAAGCTTTTGCAATTTTAAAAAAAAGCACAAACATAAGGATATTTTTCCTCAATAATAATGTAGGAGCACACACTTCCCATAGCGTTTGAGTTACCTTGAGGTACTTTGTCTTTCTTTTTCTATTATAGTACGACAGGCTATTTAATCAGACTCATCATGCGCAATATATGTCGACAAATGATCATTATCGCAGTGTTAGGTGACGCAATATCCATATCTCAAGATGAAATTATTTTGCTGAATTGCTCAGCTCGTTCCACAATCCACGGTAAATTAAAAATTTACAGAACTTAAGTTTTAAGGCAATACATGGCAAGTGAAGGCATCGATTTTTCAAGTTTTCTCCTTTAACAAAAAAATTTATAAAATATCCTATGACGTTTTGTTCGCTAGCAAGCCATAGATAGCGACGGAATCGCTACAGGTATCAGCTTTAGTAGCTCCTACAGACTCCAAACTTTTATCATTTTGTCAACAAATTTTGTCTTTTGTTTTAAATTGTGCCGAAATTCAGCTTTGAAATCCAATAAAACGAAGCCAGATTTATTAATTTTTTCACTTATTTTGGTTATTCAAAAACTAAACATGATATCCAAATTCCACCCCAAAAATAAATTTGTAAGTAACACATTAAAATGAAAGCTTACATTTAAACCTGGCTTGATCCCTTACTGTATTTAGATTTTCGCTCTGAGAATACAGATGGTTCATGAACCTTCATCGAGGCTGATAAATCCATCCATGTCAGTCATCTATAGCAAAAAACAGTCAAATTGATACCTCTAAATTATCATTCTTTCCCAACTCACCTGCAGTTTCTTGCCTTAATCATGATTTTCCTGACTTAGCCCCATCTAAACCTGATTTAGTGTTATCTAAAGTTGTGTCAATGACAATTTGACAAAAACACAAAACGCTGTCTGTTTGACTGTCATAGGAAATCCTTATTTTATTTTTTTGTATCACTTGCAGCGATTCCGGTCCCACAAACAAGGGCAATACCTCTCCTCTCTCCTCTCCCTGTAGAAGTGTGTGCGGTTGGAAGGAGCAGGGGAAAGTCCTCTGTAAAGGCAACCCAGCAAATATCATTACCAGCTGGATTTAATCATGCTGCGCTCTCATAACCTCCCTCTCTCCTTTCTCCGGGGAGGCAGGTCTCTAATTGAAACCCTCTATTTGTTTATCCCCTGCGTCGGCTAACAGCTTTAAGAGCATGTGCCGATGAGAAAGAGGCTGGGAAAATGAAAGACGAGGCGACACGCTTGCCTTCATCTCGGGAGTAATGCGTTCCCAAAAAGTTGTTTTAAATAAGCCACTCGCCCTCTGCGTTTCTCATCATGCGGTCGCATTACGGCGCGGGCCCGATCGGCGTGACGGAGTTAGCCTTCGGGAGGGCCTTGCAGGGATACAGGAAATTGAATGGTATGGTTTTGGCTACTTAGTGATTTTTAAGTTGTTCTCAGTCAAGTCAGAAGTAGCGGGGTAATGGCAAGCGACAGTATTCATCGCGTCATAGTCTAAAAAAGGCACACGCAAAAACAAAAAGGGGGAAAACGCTGCACAGTTTTGGCTAAGGAGGTCTCAAGTTCAATCTCGGGGAAGTGGAAGGCTTTTCTGTGTGGAGTTTGCATGTTCTCCCCATGTCCCGGTTCTTTGATTTCCCTCTACCTCTAAAAACGTTGGTACTAAATCTCTGTGGGACTTTCCTGGCTTAATAAAGGTCATAGGCGCAATAAGCTTCAGCTTCTGCCTATTCCATTTCAAACTTTATGAATATTTTTTCCCTCTCTTCACATGGGAAATGTTTAAATGTCTGAATAAATTAAGTAAGTAAGTAGGTGCTGTATTTGTACAACCATACAACAAAATTGTGTTAAGATGTTAGTCCTAAGCTGTGCCGCCACTGTGGGCCAACGTGCCCAGCATGTTTTTGGAGGTAGAGGAAACCGTAGCACCGGGAGGAAACCTGGCTGGCTGCCTTCACTGATCCTCTGAAACGATGCAGCGCCTCCTGGGATTGTCCCTGTTTCCCACACTGGTCAGCTCCACCACCACCAGCTTAGCAGTTCATCTGATTTTTTTCTCCAGTGAACGCCCATTAGCCAGAACACTAGTAAGGATAGAAGGCAAGTGGGGCTTAGCTGTGAGTCTTGCCCGGATAACTCCTCGTTTGTCCCTTTTTTGTTTCCTGTTGCGACTTTTGTGACGCCTCCACTGTGCTGCAGGTGTGGAAGGCTCTTGATCAAATTTGATTCTAAAAATGAAACTAAAATAAAGGTCAGATAAATAAATAAATAAACAAACTAAAGATGGGGGACTGATGGCTGGGTCATTTTAGTCAATAACTGATGCCAATATTGGTAATTTTACACGGATGGCTGACAACGAAAAGGTTACAGTGTGATATTTGGTTGGAGCGCCTTTAGCTTTGATTACAGCACACATCCACTGCGGTATCCAAAAAATCCAGTGTTGCATTCATTTTTCACCAAGATCTTGTATTGATGATGGGAGAGTGAGACCACTGCGCAAAGCCTTCTCCAGCACATCCCAAAGATTCTCAATGGGGTTAAGATCTGGACTCTGTGACGACCAATCCATCTCATGCTCCCTGAACCACTCTTTCACAATGTGAGCCGGATGGATGAATCCCGACATTGCCATCTCCGTCGTCAGGGAAGAAGGAATCCATTGATGGAATAACCTGGTCATGCAGGATGTTCAGGTAGTCAGCTGATCTCCATCTTTGGGCACATATTGTTGCTGAACCTAGACCTGACCAACTGCACAAACCCTTGTTCAAAACATTTAGTTTAATCCAGGTGGCAACATTGAAATGTAAATGTGTTTAATTAGACAAAATAACCATTCACATGACATAATATTAGAACATAGAAACTTTCAATCGGGGTTATTTACTTTTCTCTTTCCTTAACCTGTCACTGTTACAAAATCAACCTCTGCCTCTCAACTGATCACCTCTCCTGACATTTATATAAGTGCACTCCCTCTCCTCTCCATCATCCCGCTGTTTCACCTACTACCTGAGGGACAGATTTTCCTTTTAACAAATCATAGCGCCAAAGTTTGTTCCGAAGGTTTCCCCGACACTCCTCTGGATACTCCCCAGTAACATACATCTGAAAGTCCGCATCTGAAACACCAATCTCACAACTATGTGCACATCTTTTCATTTTCCGTTAAAATTATCCAATTGGACTATCTTTACAAAACTCTGTCCCTTAGAACTTGCTGTAAATGCCAAAGCCGCGCGCGCATCCCTTGTCATGTTGTCACGGTTTGTGCAGATAACCTCGGCAGTACAGCCTCAGATGAAAGTCTCGGTCCATGGTTTAATCAAATATAACAAACCGCGGCTTTCCTCCTGTATCAGATATCCCACACTGGTGCAACTCGAGACCTTGACATCTCGCTAATTGCTTGGCTTCCTCTTCAAAGGGGGTTTTCTAAAGTGAAGCGGCAAAAGTGAAATTTGGCACAGGGACGACTCCGCGTGCCGGATTCGTTTCAATCAAATCTGAATTAGCCGGAGTCAGATGTCGTGCGTGGATTAACCAGCGCTCTATGGCCCCCGCGTGATACCGAAAAGCAATTGCACGGAAACGGACAAAGTGAATAGACTTCACTTTCAAATGTTTTCAAATTCGGTGTGACATGTTGGCGCATGTTCGCCCGCCCACGATACAATGTTGTTCCACGTGTCGATCCGAATTCACCAGGCACAGGCGTTATCATTTCAGTTCTCAAATCGCCTCTATGAACACCTGGATTTTGCTAACTGGGGATCTGTAGTGCAGTTAGACAAGTTTTGCTTCAGCAACACTAAGAATGAAATCAGCCGACGGCCTGAACATCCTGAATGACCAATCAATGGATTTCTTCGTCCCTGATGGCACGGGCGATGATTCATCAAGCTCACATTGTGAAAGAGTGGTTCAGGGAGCATGGATTGGACGCCACAGGGTCCAGATCATAACCCCTCTGAGAATCTTCCGTAGGCCGATACCGGTACTTTAACGATACTTGGTTTACAATACAGATACCTGAGCAATACTTTTTCAAGACCTGTGCTAAATAATTGTCATTTAGAACCATTAAACAGAACCATAATGTACATTTATTCCTGTAAACTTTTTTTGAGCTAAAGTAACTAAGTAACTTCCTTTAATGCCTTCTCTGGACCAACAGGCATAAAAAATTGGTCTTTAAAGACATATTTATTTTGGTACCTTTTCAATACCAGTAGTACCTGAACTTTTTTCCGGCACCATAGGGGTATCGTATAACAGTACCCAGCCCTAAGCTTTGGGGTGTGCTCGAAAAGGCTTTGCGCTGTGGACACACTCTCCCATCATCAATGCAAGATCTTGGTGAAAAATGAAGGCAACGTTTGTTTTTTTGACATTGCAGAAGCTCATTGAAATGATGATGATGCACCATATTTTCCGGACTAAACGTCGCTCCGGAGTATAAGTCGCACCAGCCAAAAAATGCATATGCAAAAAAACATATATAAGTCGCTCTGGAGTATAGGCCGCACCAGCCATGGCAACTACCTGGGCATGTGAAATTATATATGTATAAAAAACATGTGAAGTTGTATATTTTGATGTACAAGTCGCACCTGACTATAAGTCACACCCCCAGCCAATCTATGAAAAAAGTGTGATTTATAGTCTGGAAAATATGGTATATGCTCACAAATGTGGGTTTAATTACTTTAATCTGTTAGTGTAGGCTCTCAGTTGTCCAGAAATGTTATATTGTTGCTGGGATTGGGTTGAGTCTTCTTCTCGCTCTAAAGTCAAATAATAAGGTTGGGTAAACACTATGACATACTACTGATTTGATTATACTATATGATTTATAGATGGCACTGAGAAGCAGTATGTGTATCTTAGTGAGTGAATAGACAGTGGACCTTTTCAAACATGTCCGCCGCTTTGCTAATTCAACTTTCATTCATCTCCGCATGTCACTGGGGCCCTAAAACATGCATCGCCTTTTCTTCCGACCGAACAATTCATCTCAATCCCTTACGCTCTTCTCGGCCGGGGCAAAAGGAGGACGCTCCCAGTCGCCTCTCCTGCTTCACGCTCATCTGCCGAATTCCACACCACACACACGCACCCTACACGCTCTGACCCAGAGCTGTCTACAAACGACTCTCCTAAAGACGGAGCATAATCTGTCACGGGGAAAGTGTGTCTGACATGGAGAAGGGGTTGATACATTATAGGAACTGCTTTTGTCCAGATAAACACATTTCGTAAAAGGTGCCTCCTTTTAGACAGCGTGAAAACAAGACAGGACCATTTTAAAAGAAAGAAAAGTAGCATTAGTGAAGCAACAAGCAGTCATGAAATCCATTACGAAAGAAGTCGGAGCAAGGCAAAAGTGAAATCCACTAATTACGGTTTGGAAAGAGTACAGTTTGAGAGAACACACCTACAGAAAAGGGTAATATGATAGCATGACATACTATATGATTTGCCGTTAGATGGGTGTAACATTGTTCTGCTATTTGCTTTGTAAGGTTGCTCCCCCACAGTGCACCTGTTGATCCGTGCATATGTGTCTTTCATTTTCATTTGTGCAAAACTATGACCTGTTGAACTGCCAGCAACAGGTGTCAAAGGATTTGTATTTTATCTTAGTAATGACTGACGGTTGTGTGCGTTTCTAATAGTGGCACTGTGGCCCAAGATGGATTTCGACCTTTGTTTTATCCTGTTTCAGTATATTGTAAATTGAAAACATATTGTGCGATTATAAAGTATGTGTATCAACTTCATGAACCTGCATGCTAGCTTGTGACCCTAAAAAGTGGCCCTGCAAGTTGTGAAAAGTGCACAACTGTGTAAAATTTGGAAGTTAGGAATGAGTTTGGAGTTTTTTATTATATAATTTACTCGCTTCCATTGTATGTAAACATTAAAAAAATCAAGTACATGGCCTTTAATGTCAGTATCAATTTTCATTTATAAAGCACATTATAAACAACCACAGCTGCCCAGAGCTATTTGCATCATTGTGTCTTTGCACCTATTTTATTCATTTTTACTGACATACATAAACTGCAATCTTGGGATAAACTCAACTCCTCTCTTTGTGTTTACATGTGACGCTTCCTAACTCGCTTGCTTTTATAAACTTAAAAGAGCGTTAGGCAACTTTGAACACTGTCGCTTTTTTTTCCTGCTGCATTCCCACCAATAAACCTAGCACAGAGTGTGTTAGTGGCCTGGATTTGCGTGTCTGTGGCTAATCGCTTTGTTGCCCCGGCCCCCTCGCGCTCTGTCACTCACACGGACCGGGCCCCGACGTTGCTCCTCGAACCTCCGAACGACTCTCCCCGCACACAAGAGGGAGACGCACGCGCCATAGGCTCACACGTTTAGCTTTGTTCAAGATGATCCCGAGCTCAATGCATTTGGAACGGGAGATAAAAACATGACAGAGCAGAACAGCCGGATGGTATATGCTGCATGATACTGTGACATCATGGCGCGCCTTTTTCTGAGGCCTCGCATTAGCAATACATTCGAGGGAGATAATAAGGCATTAAATGTGTGAAGGATTCTGCAACGGGAGGGAAACAGGCGATCTTTACATGTATGGATCGGGGAACATATTGCAAATTAACAATGACATACATTTGGTGTGCAAAGGAATAAATTGGCATATCAGTTTATTCGGTCAAAATTATGCAAAAAAGATTTACATTCAGTTATATATAGTATAATATATAGTCGTCAATTGGACAAATTTGATTAGCATTAAGGCGAGACACTGCAGGTAAAAAGGGAAAAAATACATTTGAAACTTTAAATTAATTATATGAATATGAAAGGGGGAAAAGATTTATGCATGTACAGTAAATGGCCTGAACAATATTTCATTGACAAAATCTAAATATTGGATAGAGCCAGATTTAAATGCATGGTTTTATGTTGTTGAAATACTAGTTACAAGAGCCATTTTGAATATCTTATTTACAAGTGAAAAAATCTATAAAAATGTAATATTTCACCATGATTTTTGCGGTTCAAAGCTCATTAGATTAGGAATTAAAAATCCCTTTAATTACACCTTCAAAAATGGTTAAGTACAAGTCTGGCGTCTGTAAGAGCTAATAAAGGGAAGATGTTGTTGAGTGTAAAGAAAACCTAATTTTGACAAAATAGGCCCCAGAGTTTTGTAACGTTTGCACATGCACCAGCATATTTCCCCCGTTTTTAGCGGTCACTGTCTCCCAGTAAGAAAATGACAGTATTTGCATTACAGCGTCATCTCGGTGTGGCTACCAAATATCTCAATGGTTGTTCATAAATAAGCGTGGGAGACCGGCCAGTGCGCCGCAACTTTGAAGTTATTCCCTGGAAATCTCTGGCATACTATTGTATAAAACTTATAAAATAAGTGTTGGTCCCTGAAAGCCTTTCGTCAGGTATCGGGCCTTTAAAGATTGTTGTTTTTTTTGTGATAGAATAACCACTGCCATAGTCTTTTGTAATCTTGCATCTTTTCTAATCTTAATCTGTCTTTTTTTTTCTCCCTCTGCCCCCGCGGTGGGGGTGTGAGAAGCCCATTGTAGCAGTGCATTCCCAACCCAGTGGTGGGTACAGCAGCAGGTCCCCGGTCTCTCTGAATGACTCCGCCCCCGCCTTCGTGCGATGGCGGTAATCACAGTTATTCAGGCAGGGCCAGTGCAGGGCGCGGACGCACATACACACCACAGGGGGCGCTGGTCAGCATGATTACCGTTATTTCGCGGTCCAACCAGGAGGCGGAAATGTCCGAACTCACAGTGTGTGTCTCTCGCTCATGCGCTACACGCGGTGCTTGTTAGTGGGGTTCGGGTCGGCTTATCTCCCCGTGAATGTGAACAGACAGAATAAAGCATTAGGCCTATTTCTCGTCTTTGTACCTTGTGTCTTTATGAAAAGGGTACAAGAAAATGAATAGATGAAAAGACAGTTCACGGGGGGGGGGGGGGGGGGGGGGACGGCGCAGGTAGTCTCTCTGAAGGCTTAAAGAGGATTTATCCTTTAAAACTGACTATTTTGAGCTTTTAAGTATGTTGTAACATCATCTAAATCATAGCCAGCTCAAGTGGGATTCCCCTTCATTCACGGTAATCTGAGTAATCCTGTTTCTCTTTCGCTTAATTTTATTTTGTCGTAGAACCTAGAACCGTCCTCCACATTTTTTACGCCCAAAGTGTGTTCCTGACGACGCCATTGATTTGCTAGCTTTTAGCTAAAAACAAAACCTCATGTTGTTATCTTTTTCTGTCTAATTTCATTCTGATTGCTGCCTGTAGAGGGCGCACCAGACTAGTTTAAGATACTGAGCAACACAGTCCACATTTAAAAAAATGTCTGCGTAACTTTTTTTGGGAAAAACACAAAACATGCTCCTAATGACCAGCGAGACATGAGAAAATGCTATTTTTGTGGTAGGTATGCAAAGAATGGATTTGGATGAGGACCTAACCTATATTTACCTATAATGGTATTATATATTCTTCATGCATAGCTTATGTTAATGATCTTTTTCCATTTTATCTACTACAGTGTTTTAACATTTCAATATAAAATGAGAATTCAAATGATAATGCTTTAAAAAAAAAATGAATTTCTGGGGATTAGATTTGTAATATAGAATTTTTTACGAAGAAAATTAAACTTTAATTCTTTTGTTGTTCCCTTTCATTGAAGATGTAAATAAAAAAAACATGTTAAGATTGAATGTATAGCTGTGATGACTGGAATCAGATTATGGAAGATAATCTAATTAATAAATTCACAAACCTTTTGTTTCTCATTTAATTCAATTCAATTGGTGAAATCTCATATTTGGCTGCCTTTAGTTGACATCTCCATGGAGACGCGCAAGAAGTTGTATCCCAACATTTTCTTTTTACCCTCCCATTACCCACTCCAGTCACAGTAATGATGCTGCAACAGGAAGGGCATCTGCTTTTGGTCAAAATGTCGGCAAATCTCTTATCATTATATACTTATTTATTTGTCAAGAAAATATAGAAATTCAATGCCAGGGAACGTACCATAATGATCAGATTATCCTGGGTTCGATTCCCACCTGGACGGGGCCTTTCTTTTGTTTGCATGTTCTCCCTGTGTAGGTTTCCTCCGGGTATTTCGGTTTCCCCTACCACTAAAAACATGTACAATAGGCCAGGATGAATGAGAGTGTGTTTCAGAGTGCGAGTGTGGGCCAACGGATGCAAATTAACCCAAGGCACTGTCCCAACCAAATAAACACATAGATAAATAAATGTATTAATAAGACTAAAATGAATTGTGGCTCGAAGAGAATGAACCTCATACATGTGATATTTGTGACTCACACTAAGATGGATTAAACAATAGAATGGCATTGAAACAAGCTATTATGAGGCTTTTCTCCCACGCGCAAATGCAACAAACGCGAGTTATCCCGCGTTATCTCCCATCGACACAGAGAGGGATTAAACCAGCACCTACTTTAGCTCTTTTTTTTTTTTTTCTTGTCTTGTGTTTTGTAGGGTTTTGGATTCTCGGTTCATTGCCCTCTTCCTCTCTAATTCTGCACTCCACTTGTTTAAGCCACTCGCCGCCTATACCCTGCCCGCTCCCTCGCCCGCCCCACATTCCCCCTTTGCAAACTTCTTTTCATTTCCATCTCTCCCTCTGAGGTTGTGAACTTGCCCAGCGGGGGTCCCATACACCGAAATGAAAGCGCTTTCGGGAGCCCTATCATTCACATTCGCCGGGTTAAACATGGGATGTATAAACGACGGGCAGCTGAACTTATATACAAAAAAACACACACACACACCTCCCCCCCTTTTCGATCAAGGCACACAGCGCAGGGCAATAGAGTGTATATTGTGGAGGGCAATGGGGGGTTACCAGCCAAAGCACCGGTGTTAGAATAGCTGCTCGGCTGGAGAGACGCTGGAGGAGAAAAAGGAGCGCGCCCAGTGAAGCTAAGTCTCTCTTTTTCGTGGCGTTCTCCCACTGTTGTGTCCCAGGGGAAGCGCATGCAGGCTAAATTCTTATTCAGTTCTTCTCCTCACAGATTTAGAATGGATGAACCTGACAGGGCAAGATTATAAGGAAGTTAGGTAAGATACACTTTGCGCCACAAAAAAAAGTCATTCTTGATAAGTTGAATGAGATGTTTTTCTTATTCAGTAAAAATTTGATGTATTAGGTTCAATAAGATACATGTTTTTTATTTAAAGTCAGGTCAAACACTTTTTTTTTTGGCTGGGTCCTATTTTTGTACATGAATCGCACAGAGAAAAATCTCCAGATCTTGAGCTGGGTTTGATCAAGGTTAACTATGGAAGATCAAATCTCTCGAGTGCATGTAGGGCAAACCAGAACATCCAGAGGAAAACCCAACCCAGACACAGGAAGAACATGCACACCCCAGATATAACGCTATCGTCAAAGCTTACACGTAAATAATATTTTGTTCTTAATGTTTTGCCTATTCACCTGCAGCGTCTCGCCTGTAGACTACAGAGAAAGATCAAGGCCGCGTTGTCCCACTGCTAAACCAATGACTTTTTTGACTTGGACGGGACAAACCCAACGCAGCGCAGAGTATTCTGTTTGCGCCGACTTCTGCTAGAGCTGTTAACATCCTGAAAAGTTACACAGCGTTGCCTTAATTGAAATGTCCCTGGGCCCTGTTCATCGTTTTGTTGGACACATTTCTCCGATTCACTCAAAAATTGATCTTCAGACTCCCAAATGACTTTCATTCTTTACGTCGCCTCCTCCAAACCTCGTCTGACTGCGGTTCACGGCAGGGTTAGGAAGGAAAAAATAATAATTTCTGCCGCCCCAGCGCATTTTTTCACCGCCGCTTTATCCTCCGGACTTAATATGTTTTACCTTGAGTTACTCGGATCCCCGCGACCTCTATGTATTGAACTTAAAAATGCAACTTAAATGCTGTAGCTACAAACTGTGCGTCCTCGGCTCCCTCTGCCAAGTCGAGCCGGTCTCTCTTTGATAACGTCGCTATAATGTTTTCTTCAATCCATTTGCAGTCATCCATATTTCAGGATTGCATAGAAATGAGGAGTTGCAACTAGGTCATGTAATTTAACACTGCTGGGGGTTTTTTTGGGGGGAGGGGGTGTAAGGTGACAGAAATAACTTGCTATCGGGATAGAGAAAAATCCACGTTTACTGTGATTGAGCATGCTGTGATAGTGAACGGCCCCGACATGAGCGCCTCATAGTCAACAGTTATATCATACACCCAATGCAAGTTATCTTAGACTTTTATCAGACTTATTATGAAAAACGTAACCTCCCAAAAGCGCCAAATGCCTTTAGTAACTTTTGCACAGTAATATCATTCAGAAAGGACTTGGACATCTGCTGTTGAGATTGTCAAGTAAATAAAGCCAATGAAACAATGTGCAAACTATCTTGGAATTGTACACTTTCTTCAGCCTGACTAGTGTTAGACTCTGCTGTAGTTCTGTAGTGCCGCTCTCGTCTCCTTATCGGACACATATCCACAAAGCTCTGGATGACGTGGAGGTTTCTTAGAAGGTGGATTTGAGTTTATCTCCGGCAGAGGTGGGCGAGAGACGGGAGTTTGAGGCGAGTTTCAGAGCAAGGAGGCAGTGAGCCGAGCGTGTTGGCTCTGCCCTGTGGGAGAGGCTTGAACTGGATGTGAAGACAGTGTGTTTAAATCTGAGGAGCCGTGTTGAACAGGGGTACCTCTGATGAAAAGCGCTGGTGTCTGCGGGGGCCCTCCACAGACATGGGATCGAGAGCTCCGACGAAGTAACGATACCAACTCTTTAGTTTAAGTCCACCTATATGGGCTCGACGGTGAGACTGTACATGTCTGTTGTGTCATGGGAAACATAGCTGATATATTAGTTCTCACAGTAACGTTTGAAAGACTGGAGTTTCTAGACAGATCTTTTGAAGACTTACCCAGACACGAGGAGAACACGCAAACGTCTTCCTGTTACAGTCTCTATATCTGGAAACTCTGCCAATTTGGTTATGTCCTGGTT
Source organism: Gobius niger (assembly GCF_951799975.1). Taxonomy (NCBI): domain Eukaryota; kingdom Metazoa; phylum Chordata; class Actinopteri; order Gobiiformes; family Gobiidae; genus Gobius; species Gobius niger. Next base: position 30,275,356 of record NC_136854.1, read on the forward strand.
TACTCTTTATTTTGTCCTATGGTTCTGAATCCTTACTATCTCCTTGTTTCAAATTGTGACCGAAATAATAGTGGCCACCTTGATTTAACTAACCTTTATGATCTGGAGTTGCTGCAGTTTGTCTGATGCAGGTTCAGCAACACTATGTGCCTAAAGAATGAGATCAACTAACAACCTGAATCTCGTGCATGACCAGGTTATTCCATTAAAGGGGGGGTATTATGTAAAATCGACTTTTACAAGCTTTACATCATGTTATTATGTCATTCCCTCATTAAAAACATGCCTGAAGTGTTGCCTTGGCAAGTTCAAGTATTTTTGGGTAATCTGTAAAAACTCTGATGCAGCCATTTTAGGGATAGGTTTGCCTGTGTCCTCCTAGGAACGCCCCCACCTCCTGGAGACGCCTCCGAGCTTTCGTCACCAGCTGAGTAACCAACCACTGCTCTTCAGCAGAACCCCTTCTCCACTGATGCCACAGACAGCGTGTGGAGGGGGCGTGTCGGAAAGAGTCAGAGGTTCTTAAAGAGACAGGGGCCTATTTCAAGCCATTCACTACAGCCATTTTGAGAGAGCAATTTTATACAAGGCAGTTATTCTAATTTACTGCATTTACAGACCAGCAGAAGGTTTCGTCATCATTGTAGTGTGCTATAGACTAGTGCTATGTGATTTAAAAAAGCATATTAACCCCTCTTTAATGGATTTCTTCTTCCCTGATGGCACGGACATATCCTAAGATAACAATGCCAGGATTCATCTATCAGGCTCACATGAGATGGATTGGCCACCACAGAGTCCAGATCTTAACCCCATTGAGAATCTTTGGGATGTGCTTGAGAAGGCTTTGTGCAGTGGTCACACTCTCTCTCTATAATCAATGCAAGATCTTAGTGAAGAATGAATGAACACTAGCTCTTTTGACGTTGTAGGAGCTTATAGAAACAATGCCATCGCGAATGCAAGGTGGTTAGAACGTGTGACCTTTTTGTGTGGGAGTGTTCATTGAATTGACTGGACTGAAATCATGACCAAAACAACTTGGCACCTGTCCTGTAAACAAGCGCAACAATTTAAATGTTCCTCAAGAGTCTACTTTTGGGTCACAACCTACTAATCTAGAACCACTGGCATAATATATTTTGCATTATTTTGTAATGCTGTAAACCAATCTCATGCCATTCTCTCTCCATCGTCCTGACGTCTAGACCTGTGTCGAGATGCCAGAGCCACAGGCTGATTTATAGTTCCTTTATTTTAGTCCTTATTATTTTATTTTGATTTGACTCTATCTACTGCCAAATATTTTACTGCCAAGTTTTTTTGTGAGATGGTTCTTGAAGATTAAGAAGCTGTGGCATAAATGGGATTCTGCCATTGCCAGTGGTTTTAGAAAAAATCCATTAATGGAAAGCTCAATCTATTTCAGTTTTATATTATTTGTTTAGCAAGCTGCAAACCAATAAAGAAGCTCTAACCTAGTTTCTTATGAGAAAATTGCCTTTTAACCTTTGTATGCAACGACTGAGTAACAAGGCGGGGGAAAGCGAACAAGCTAATTACTCCTATAGCCGTAGCCGCGTGCTAAATTAGCGTCTTGTACTGTATTGATTGAAGATGCAACGTGAAACCCGCTCGGAGCAGACGCTGAAGAAATTGGCTGGAATATTAAACACACATGAGTCATTTATTACGCACCAGGTTTTCCCTTTCACACCAATCCATCCTCGGCCCGCGCTGGAAATCGAAACCACCGGCCTGTCATCTGCAATTACAGGGGACAATACGGCAATCTTTAACCAAGGGAAGGCTCAGTCGGCCGGATGCACAAGACAAACTGGCCTCCTCGGACCCGGAGTGTGTTAATCAGCGTCTGCTGCGTGTGTTCGTATGTCCCTGATCGAAAGAAATGCAGCTTCTACGCACATGTGAGCCATGCATCACGTATACACTGCACTAAAGGGGGAGCGTTAACAATAAATAACAACTGTTTTTCTTTCTTTCTCCTTCTGGCTTAAGTCATTTTAAGCACAGTATCTAAAATTGCAGTTACGCAAACACATAGCAAGCAGATCATTGGTATCTATCTATCTATCTATCTATCTATCTATCTATCTATCTATCTATCTATCTATCTATCTATCTATCTATCTATCTATCTATCTATCTATCTATCTATCTATCTATCTATCTATCTATCTACTGTAGATAGATATAAAACATTAGATATTTATGCTACACTACATTCTTTAAAATAAATAATACTGTGCAAAATACCTCACCTTATATAAACACCTGCAGTTTACTACAGAACTCTAGACTTGACAAAATTTTGATAATTGATTTCATTTCTAGATCATAACATTTTGGTTGGTTGCAATGATTGCAAGTAATTAAAACATTTGATTAATGATTACTGTCTTTGCAAGCTCTCAGCTGTACAAAGGTCTTCCATTGTAGAAAATTGTAGTTCTCAAGCCTTCATCTGCACTGTGATTTCCTTTGATGAATAACTTAATATTCTGAATGCAAATTTAGTAGAGTAGATTCATTATTGTGTAGTGTAGCGGGGTGAAAGAGTCATGCTCTGTTTGTACAAGTGAATTCTGTAATAAAAGCGTCCACATCCAGGATTAAGGATAACTCGGCGCTTTATACCCTCTCATGCTTTGCCAATGGCCTGCATGCCAAAATCAATACTCCATTAACCTCTATGGGAGATGATGCTTATATCATTAGCTGTGTGCATGCGATGCTTATGATGACGTATGGGCTCATAAAATATTCACAGTGCAGTGTGTACGGGCCTGCGCGTGTTTCGGCTAAATTAGCTCCATGGGCACGCGATCGTTTGTCCTTACATTTCTGAATCAGAATGAGCGTATAAAGTGCGCCGGCGTAAATTGAAGGCAGGAAAGTAATGCGCGCTTGCCCCGGCTTTGGTGCCGTCCGCCGCGGCCTGTAGAACGCTGATCTCACACTGCTCAAATATTTATAACGCTACAAGTGGTTTCTAAATGGACAGAGCTTAATTTAACGCTAAATAAGGAAATGGTTTCTCCTTGACGCCTGCGAGACCGCTCCAGCTTTTGCCTTCGGACCTAATGGCTGTTGTGCAATTTGAGAAAGCAAATGTACTCACGCTCCAAAAACAAAACAAAAACCTTCAAACTATTCATGGGTTTCATTCACATGGTTATGAAACACCGTTATGAAGAGCACTGAAAAGCAAACGAGGGTTAATTGTGTCAACTAAAACAGTATGAATATGATTTTGTGTGGACTATGAATTCGACTAAATCTAAACTGAACTTCCAATAACGCACCGTGAAAAAGCCTTGTATCGAGCAGGAACGGCTCCAGTTCTTTGTACATGCGGGAGCTGCTTCTTGAGGCAGTGCAGTTCCATGAAATATGTCTGAATGAAGCAATATGGAGAGTCCGATTCAAAGAAGACGTCTCACTCCTATTGTCAGTACAGCCCGCTCCCCTGAGGACGTCTTTATAGGTCACTGTCTCGGAGAACACAAAGAGCACAGGCCACATTCGTATACCCACCTCAGTCAAGCTGCGGACTCTTAGTAACGGTCTTGTTAGTCTTTTTAAGCAGTGACTCACACGAGGCTCCTGCTGTACCAGTTGTTTTTTTTAGCCTGTGCTTGTTTCTTAGTGTGTGTGTGGTTGTCTCTGTGCATTGTTGATGCAAAAGCGACGCTAACTAAAATATGGATCAAACCTCGTCCAAGATCTGGCTCCGCAGAGGACTGATTTCCTTACGTCAGGGGTGTCCAAACTATAAACATTAAAATAAATGTTTTCTGGGAAATTGTTCTGTGACCCGCTTTTGGGTCCCGATCCACCAGCCGAGAACCACCACTATAAGACACTTCCCCAAGCCTGCTCCTGTCCATATGCAGGTTGTAAGTGCGTGTTTGTTTGCATAGTTGGGACATACACACATTATGACTTAATTCGTTTTGGCATGCTCGACATCACGGCCATTGTATTTTGCTACTGTTGAAAAAGTCAAGTATCCAATTTTCCCCAGGCAAGTTTTTCCAAGAGCTGTCCAAGTTTTCAATATAGAAGGTGATATATGGTTTGTGACATGTTGACTTTGATTGACAACCCATTTTCCGTCATCTTTCTTGAAGCTTTTGGCGCTCAATTGCTTCTACGCCCACGCAATCATCGCATTGTTCTCTTTTCTGAGCTCCCCAAATCCTCTTTATTTACGAAAAAAAAAAATTACCTTCCGATAGTGCTATGCTATTACCCACTGCATTAAACAGTATCGCCAGCATCATTATTATATAAATCCAGCTTTCCTATTGTGCGGATAAATGATCGTAGTGCACTTTACTGAATTCCTCGGAGGGCTGCTTCAACACATAAAACTTTATTAGCATCTTCTCTCCTCAAACTGATTAAAATGTTACGAGACATGAATGTGTTTTTTTTTTTTTTTATGATATTACAAAGCTTTTGAAGATGTACAAATATGAAATTAATGACTTTTCTTATAGCGCTGTATAACAGCGCACCAGTCAGATTACCTTTGTGGACAATATAGAGCTAAAAATAACTCTCTGATACATGCCTGAGCCTCTTAATACCATTAGATATGGGAAATTTATGTGCGGGGCCAGAAGGGACCAGCAATAGAAAAAACACAGGTCTGAATCACAGCATATGCATAAGACTTACAGTGTTTATTTTTGTGGCCTTAGATGTGGGTCTCTTCAGTTAATATAATAAAGTTTCCTCCTCACAAGAAAATGCATCCTCTCTTGATGCCTATGGGCGACCTGTCAGGATCAGTGGGCGTAAACCGTGTAGTGACCTTTCCGTAATATCCCAGCCAGGACGGTGCATGTCTTGGTCGTTATTTTGTTTTCATTTTATAATAACATTAATAATAAACACATTATTCATTTTTATGTAAATTAACAAAACAAGAACGCACCATGCTCCCCAAATTTAATGGAAAATTGTTTATTATTTCACTAAAATACTACACACATCTATAGAAGCAATGAAAGGCAAGTTTGTGTCATGGAGGACCAATTGTCAGCACTGCCAAAACACCAAGGGCTGAATCTCACCATTGTTACCCAAAAGTAAAGAGCCATCTTCTGCAAATGCCAATGTTTTACATAATATATGACCTAGCCCAGGGACCTTCAACCAGCTTGAGAACTACCAGTAGATCGCCAGACTTTCTACATCTCTATACGCTTGATAACTCAAATTTTAGATTCATTTCTTGTTTGTTCTGAACATGAACACAATCTGCACTCACTTGTAAAGTATCAGGACTAAACTTATGTCATTTCCTTTGAAATACCATCTCGGCAACTAATTCTGAACGACACCCAAGTGTTTCTGAAGCGGCTCTCAGACATTCTTGACGTGTAATATTAGCTCACTGTATATGAATGGTTGACTTTGACGTAGTGGGATGTTCTGGCAGGAAATTTTCAAAAATACTGACAGTATTTCTAGCCTTTTTAGAGTTCTTTAACATGTATTAGTATTAGTCTTATTTACAAAATAATATTTCTCAAAATCCTCTTGGAGACCAGAGGTTCTGTGCTGGAGGGCCGGTTTTTGGCCCCGGGTCTGATGTTGCCTTCTCCTAGTTTACAAGATATAAATATGCACAAAATTTAAATATGAGAGAGAACTTTTATTTAAAAAAAATAATTAAAAAATCATTGCAGGTTTTTTTTTGGTTAAAACAAGAAAACTGGACTTATTTTATGTTGATGTTTTTACACACACACCAATGTTTCACTCTTCAGCCTGCTTTCTGGATGTAAAAAAAAAAAAAAAGAAAAAAAAAGTCTTGTAACCATACAAGATTAAACTAACCACTTGACTTCGTCTTTACACCGTTTTCGCTTGTAAAGATGAAACTAATCCAAGTCCCATTTCCACCTTGCTATTGGCCGGCACTTCACTCTCTGACCTGATCCATCTTCTCTCATAATGCCGTGCGCTCTTTCGCTCTCGTTCTTCCTTTATCCCTCCATCTGTTTTTTGTCTCTCTCCTCCTCCACCTCCTCCTCTCTTGTCCTGCACCTTCAGTTGACACAGCTGGCTTTCCCCACATCGCGCTCAAATCGCCCAACATGCCGTGCCACTCGGGCTCACTGAAACCAGCGCTCTGTTTATGACACAGGCGCAGCGAGGCACACGTCCTCACTGTGCCATGAATACTTGCGCAGCCGCGGCGGAAATCGGCACGATCGCAGCGCCGGAATGCATTTCCCCCCCCACCTTCTCTTTTTTTTTTTCTTCTTCTTTTCGTGGGTTGGGTATCTCCTCTCACGAAGCTCCCACCCCCCCTTGCTCACCACTACACCTCTAGGACACACAAAACCCCGCCACACTCCCCTCCCTTTCACTCTATCTCTCCTCTCGCTTCGAGCCCCGGCAAACCAATCGCGCGCCTCCGTTCGCTTCCCAAGCCCTGCCCACATCTTTCGGCGCAGCCAGCAAGAGCGCTCCAAACTTCCAGGAGCATAGAGAGAGAGAGAGAGAGAGAGAGAGAGAGAGAGGGAGAGAGAGAGAGAGAGTGAGGAAGGTAGAGCCGGGGAGCGCGCAGTCTAGTCGGCAGTAGCCAGCGAAGACACATCGCACTATAGTACGGCAAAGGCAATCCGGCACGCGCTATACGAACAAGAGGGAAAGCCCACAAACCAGCAGCGCTCTTTTTGATCTCCATCCTCACCGACGTCCGAAGGGGGGGGGAAAGGATCTGCCGCTGAGACTACACAAAAGCTCCTTTGTCCATTTTTCTACACATCTTTTTCCTCCTTTCTTTTCCTCAAGTCTCCATCCATACCTCACTCTACAAGCTTGCGGGAGAAGTGCAAGGAACCCGGTACAGGCAGCCAGTCCCGTGCGGAGGAGAGCAACCACACTCTTTTTTTCTGTTGTTGTTGTTTGTCAGGAAAATTGATTCCTAACACAAAAAAAGGAGAAGAAGAAGAGCAAAAAAAAGGGACAAATTGAAACGAGAGGTGCTGTTTTTTTTTTCTTTCCTCCCCGTTTTGCTCAACGCTCAAGAGTCTCCATGCGTGCCTGAAAGGATCCTATGTGCTTTTTTCCCGGAGCGTTAACCCTTTAAAGTGGGCGAAACTGGAGTACCAACACAGACAAGGTAGAGATCCAGCAGCCCCCTTTATTATTACACATCTACCATTACTTCTACTTGTACTGCTGCTGTTCCTGCTGGTTATTGTGCGCTGTGGTGATGTATGAGCGTGTGTGTTGGTGTGTGAGTGTGTGTGTGTGTGTGTGTGTGTGTGTTGGATAAAGGGGAGAGTTGCCCCTTCTCCTGTCAACTGGCTCTCATTGTGTGGAACCACTGACTGCATTTAAACTCATTGACCAAGGAAAGGAAAAAAAAAAAAAAAAAAAAGGCAGTGCTTTGTGTTGCTTTTCGTGTTGCCCGTCGGTTGAATTTGTGCGTTAGGGTTTGGCGTGTGTTTTGGTGAAGTGCAGGGAGAGTGCGGTGGCAGCGACTGCATGGGCCCCGGATTATGGCGAGAGAGTGCCAACGAAAAGGCCAAGGTGAAAACGTGCTGTGATCAGACTGGTAAAAGTGATCAATGCTTTTTTTTTCTTTTTATTAATTATGTATTAGCAATTCTCATGACTGAATACAAATTTTAAGTCAATTTCTCAGATACACTGTCTCCATAATGCAAATGTACATGGGGTCATGTATTTTTTAACAACTCTGCCTGCTCCATGTGTATCGATTTGGGAAATTTAGCATTTTTTTTTTACCTCTAGGCAACAACAAGAGTCGAGTCTATGGGCTGGCAAGCATATTTTTGATATTTTTTTTAATTATTTGCACCGTTAGAGAATGTTTCAAATTAAATTGCACACATCGAAAGTTCTCAAGTATCTACTTTCTTTATTGTCAAGATTGTTACGCGTACTTCTTTACTTTCTGAGCCAATTTATGCACCATCAGAGTGTGCCGCATTATAACATTACCTGTCAAAAGTAGTCAACTTAATTGCGCATATTCAAACTTTACTTTTAAAATTTGCATACGCGCTATACATTTCTTGGTAGTTTTTTTTCTTTTTTTGTCCATTTTGAAGTGGAAGGAAGTTACAGGCGAAAGAAGCCAAGTTCATCATCGAACTGTCAACCTGTCAATCACACGTCAAGGCCCTATAGCCTCCACCCCACCCCCCCTAGCCCTCTCTCTCTCTCTCTCTCTCTCCATCCATCTCTATGTCTCTGTCCATTAGGAACCACTTAGTGCGCCTCATTTTATAAATCTACCTTCATTCGGTGAACTCTGTCTTCATCTGTGTCACGGTCTCTCACACTCAGGGACACGTGTGTCTCCCCCACGCACGCACGCACACACACACACACACACAAACACACACACACGCACGCACGCACGCACGCACGCACACACACACACACACACACACACACACACACACACACACACACACTACACACACACACACACACACACTCCGCTCCACCGTACGACCACATGTAAATATTTCAGCACTTGATCAAATAAGTGTTAGTGTCTATTTGTGTATTTAATTTGACTATTATGATTTTTTATTTTTTTTCCTTTCGGCCTTTGTTTTGGCTGCTCTGCGGTCGCCCACTGCCCCGCACGGGTCGCACCAGCGGCATAGAAGGATGGGTCAAACGCAGGGCCTAAATTTCAGGACAGGGACGACAAAGCACACCTTAGCCTTACACCTGTTCTTGATCAGTGGTTACTTTGTTTTCTTTTTTTCACTTACTCTTTCTATAGAAACACCTCAATACATTTTTAATCGCTTTTTGTTTGTTGTTGTTTTTTCCTTTTTTTCCTTTTTTTGTAACTTTATCGTAATATTATTATGCTTGGAAAATATTTCTAAATTTATATTTTGTTTTATTTAGTTTATTTTTTGTTCCATATGCTTTATTAGACGGGATAATTAAAGTGAAAGGGGGTAAATGCGGGGAGTTGAACTTGCAACACTGAGGCCGGAAGATTGACCTGCAGCCTTAACCACTCGGCCATCTGAAACGTTATTGTGACCAAAATGCTTCCTATTTCTTTACATTATTGATTTATAAAACAATACTCCTACTCGGCTTAGTTTTCCTGACTAAATCGGACTTCAGTGTTTTCAGCATTATGTAATTGTGCTAATGCAAGTGCGTGTTTACATATTAAATGACTTATTTGCATATCAAATCATCGCATGACTCATTCCCTAAACATCCTCTCATTTCTAATCTCCATAAAACTTTTCAATTTTTTATTTTTATTTTTTTCACATTCAAAAGCATACTCTTTTCCCTTGCTTTCAGTATTCATAGAACCATACCAGATTTAACCGTATGGAGGAGGTCTGTCTGTCGCACCTTGCCGAAGCTCCAGCTGCTGCTTCGGTGGAGCTCGCGGACGCCGGGCCTCAAGTGTAACAAACATGACCATTATGTCCACCGTGTGACCGTCGAACGCTCGGGGTCATCAGCGCCAAGGCCGGGAAGACAACCTTATTGACTCCAGGAAGATATTTAGAGTTACAGTTCATGACCAGGGAGGAGAAGAGTTTGGATGCATTTTATATGGAATTCAAAGGCCATGTACCTGATTTCTTTCTGGCAGTGAAATCAAAAAAGTATTCATTCACTGCCCTGGGGTGGACTGTAGAGGTTGGTTGGCGGTAAAGGCAACATTTGTGAAAAAAGACCATGCGCATCTAGTTAGAAAACCTTATCAATCGTTCGTGAACTAGCGTTGTCATGTAGACGTATACCGGTGAAAAGTTGTGATGTTATAAATGTGTTAGGAATGAGTTTGCGTCACGGCTAACGAAAAAATGGTTTAATGTAGGACCTTTAATTATTTTACTTTTTTCCCCCCTGTTTTGAACATCTATGCATTTATCTCCTGTTGAGTTAATGATATACTCACAACGTGGCTCCCGAAGTCGACCCGACCTGCTCCGTTTGACTAAGAAGGTGAAAGCCATACTTATGAATTGACTGACAGACCCAAAATAAACACTTCATTCTCGGAGTCCCTAATGAAACGCACATGTCCGGGGCTGACCCGGACGCTGCTCTCTCACACTGGCGCGATCCGCAGACGACACAGGCGCGCTGAACTTGGCCTTATGGGATCAAAGCATGGGGAAAATGAGTTATTTTGGTTTGTGCAGTGTTTGTGTGCCATGACGAGGTTTTTAGAGAATTTCCTTTACGAATCACGGCGCACGAAACCCTTTTCATCCCACAAATAAATCACATGTAATGCCTTTAACTTTCTTCCATTTTATCCGTTCACAACTCGGCAAAAAAGCAACATGGAAGCGATTTCTTGACACCAGTGGGCATGGTATGTTTAACCCAGCCAATGGCGGATAAACTCAGGAAGGCATGAGGCGCACAGATCTGGCCTCTTTGCAATTTAACGCCACCGCCTTTAGCCCTGTATGCGAGCGTACTTGTGTGCGCTTGTGTGTGTGTGTGTGAGGCAGGTGAGGGTTAGCTGCTCGCGCTCAGCGTCAGAAAGACAAGACGGGCCTACGCACTCGGCCTAATGGCTTCCAGACATGCATTTACATTCCAACGCATGGATCTCTTACCTTTTTAGCCTCCTGTATTTCTTGGCCTCTCCCTTTAGCGACCTATAGGTCTGCCTTTTACATCGGCAAACATCTGAATTGCACTTCAATAATGTGTGTCCAAATCACGAGTCTGTACACACAGGGATCAGGGTGCAAAGCTCTAGGGGAAAATATTAGTTTAGATGTTCTGCATGTTCTGCTTGCTAAAACCGTCTGCTTCACATCTCCTGCCGTTCCTCTTTGTGACCAGCAGAGGGCACAGCTGTTCGTTATGCAAGACTGCATTTACTTTAAATTGAAGTCAACGTGATTGCATTATTGTGGCTTATAAAGATGAATCTGGGTAACTCAGCATTGATACTTTACAACATGAATATTTAATTATGTTTATATTTTTGGAAGGACACTTAAGGAGTGAGAACTGTGTTGCTCTGCATTTTTGCATTGGCTCAGACTGCCCTCTGCAGGCAGTAGTGGGAATCGCATGTGGTAAAACAGTCAATGCAAGCTTTTGTTTTTAATTAACACCGTACTAACAAGTCAGTGATACCCTGATGAATGCACTTTAGCTGCACAACTGCTCAGGAGAGGTCTGGTGATGATTTATGGGCTTTAAAAGTGGACATGGCAGTTCTAGGTTCTATCTATTGTGCAATAAAAAACAGATTGTCCAAATGAGTGTACTTTCTGCAAAAGAAGAAGTAAACATTACTCTAACTTATGTCAGTCAAGATTAATGTTACCTCAGGTATGTTTCCGATGACGAGAGAACAACATTAACACGTCAAACAATTTTGATTTAACAGGACTTGTTCCCGCCTGATACAGTACCTTTAATATTTTAACAGATAAGACAAAGCAAAAACCATACATCACCTCACGGTTGACCTAAAGGCTTCCAGACACATTCCAGCGCATGTATCTTTTTACCTACGCTGTCCCCGCGGCCGCCTCTATCGTAAACTTTTTCAATTAGAGACATAAATTTTGATGCGGCGCGAAACATGGCGTGAGAGCAGGGAAGCAGGGGAGGAAGAGACGAAGAGAGTGATGGATTAAAGGTATTAAACTGTCAAAGCGAAAGGAAACGTGCCCCCCCCAAAAAAAGAAAAAAAAAAAAAAGAGCGAACGAGATGGACATGTCGTAAAGAAATGAGGCCATGAGACAGCGCAGTAACATGTGCCACTGATTAGGATTCCAGGAGCGCTATTAGTAATAATCCAACGTCTTAGTCAGAATGGGCGTTGGGCAATTTATGCATCACGTCTTAGATTTCCAGATGCACAAATAGGAGGGTTTTAGGTAGATTCCATGGAATTAAAAGCGCCAAGTACACAGGCTGAGAGCTAGAACTGCAATCTGTAGGCCTATATCTGCGATCTGTTGTGTGTTGCCTTGTGGTCGTGAAGCTTCGGAGGATGTTTTGGCCTGTGCTTTGCAAGAGATTGGGAGATAAAAGTGCTTTGTGATTACACAGGGCCGCGATACTGTTGAATGATGACCGCGGAAGATTCAAAGATGACTCAAACATGTGCAACTGGTTCAACGAAACAACAACTCCATGACTATTTCTATTGAAGGAACAACATTTTGTGTCATGCAGAGACAATTCTTTTTAGTTTATCATGTTAGCAATTGAATCAATATTTTTCAGTACTGCGGCTACTCTTATTTGAAAATCCATGTATGCCCATTATTATTGTTGTCTTTTTTAGTTACTGTGTCCAAACTCTGATATTACAAAAAAAAACCTAACTTGAATAATATGCTCCTGAAAGAGCTTTTCTCCTGCAAACCCATAAAGTAAATTGAGGGAAAGCCGATAACCGTGTGTAGCCGTGCCCGTAATAACTCCAACAAAAGGCTTTGGCGGGGATTTGGTGCTCATATTTGGTCTTGTTGGTGGGATGTTTTAGTGGATTAGCCGGCGGTGAGTGGCAGACCAACCGCTGGGGGAGACAAAGCAGTCAGTCAAGCAGCACAGGCAGCTGCCACATTCCAGCGCCAGCTCCAATAAGGGACGCGACCGGCAACACTGCCCAGCGACTTCAAAGTTCGTTCGCTGGTTCTTAGAAAGAGGCTCGCGGAGTCAGAGGGAGGGGGGGTGAGTGTAGTGAAAGTCACGGAACTAAACAGTTCATATTAAAGACCGGAGTTAGCGTTGCACTTGGCTACCTGTAAGCGATCACTCAAAGCACTCACCCATTCACGCTGATCAATAGAGGGTATAGCGTGGCAACAGAAGCCAAAGAGTGTCTTTTCTGCATTGTTTTTTCTTGCTTTGACGCTCAGTACCAGAAAGATTGTTTGAAAGAGTTTGAAAGGACATTAATATGTATTTGCTCAAATGCACACATTCCTTTGAATCGAGTAAATCATCATTGATGGGAGGGGCCTGTTTGATCTTTGATGAGGGGGCCAGACTTTGGGAATGCTTGCCCTATGGATATTTAGCAAGGTGGTCAAAATGGAGGCACCAACCAGAGCACCCATGTCCAATCCCGTTACAAGAAGGCCAATCTGGATTAAAGGGACCTTGTTAGATTGAATTATGTGAGATTTTTGTCAGAATAGTGTTGACCAAGCTTAAGATTTGTGGATTTTCTTTCACATAAAAGATGCCATATAATCGATAACAAGAATGCTGCCTCTTTCCAATTCACCGAGGGACATCCTAAAGACCAAAACAAAAATGTGTCCGTCTGTGTGAGTCTCTTGTCAGATTACGGACGATGTATTTGCAGATTAAACGGGCGTGAGTGTGTGCGTGAGTGTGTGTGAATCGGTGACCGCTGGGGCAGACAATGTGCCCAGCCGACCATTATATGACCTGCTGGATCCACCACCGCCGCCACTGCAATTGGCCCCGAACGCACTGGCAGCCTTCGCAGCCTTACGGCATTAGAGCACGGATATGTCCACGTGCACATGAGCGACCAAGCATGGGCTGCACGTACTGTACACACTCTCACCGCGGGCATGGTCGCTGTGCGCATCGCCAAAGACAGGAGGAAACAGGGAAGCTGGTGTTCAAGGGAGGCGACAACTCGGTCTGTCTGGATGGATGGATGTTTGTGTCACGAATAAGGGAAGAAATCAATAGTTTTAGGCAGATCTCAAATGTTGTACTTGTTTTTTTTCAAGTTATTGTGGTGCTTATGGTTAGTATTGCGTGTAGTGTAATTTATAATGTGTGGTCTTGAAAATACCTCCAGAACTTATAAATATTGGATGTCCAGCAGAGTGATTTTTCATGATAATTTACACAAACACATCTCCTTTGTCAAGAATGATTTGTCAAGGCTACATTTTTTTCTGCAAATTTGAATGAACGCATTGCAAACCATATGCTGAGCAGAAACGATCCCATTTTGGTTGGTCGCGTTTGATCCGCCGCGCTAAGATCAATGAATGTGGAAAATCCTTCTTTTAAATTGCTATCTTGGAACAACTAAATAAATAGCAATTAGTCTGGACACATGCTTCCTCTTATCTTCCCTCACTGCCAGAGTAGTTAAAATGTAACTCGACTAAAAAGGAAAATCTGAAGCCTTTTTAAGTCTCTGGTTTCGCGAGGAGACAACGTTCAGTAGAAGCCGTCGCTTGTTAGCACAAAATGAGGGTGGAAAAGTATACCTTTTCTTGAAATTAGAGACTGACATGTCTTCGATGCCCGAGACAAACAAATGAACCAAACTTCCAAACTAAATCCTGATCCAGTTTGACGTAATCTTGCGTCCAAAATTCTGCACAACTTGGTAAATGTAACCTGGCAGATGTAACGTATTACTCCCCTCTTCCGCTGATGGGTAAAATACCTCCTCCTGCTAAATGAGCTCGGCCAAAACATCACAAAGTGTCCAAATCCCAGAGAAAGTAGGCCGCTGTGTCTCTCTGACGGAGTGCTCTGGTTCCCCGCGGTATGAATGTGCGTTTGTGAGAGATATATCTGAGGAGATTCATGGCGCTTTAAACAACTTGACTCCAGTATCTCGCCCATTGCTCATTCAGATGCTTGCTCTGAGTTTATCTTCCTCCCTCTTCCCCTCTCTTCCCCTCTCTCTCTCTCTCTCTCTCTCTCTCTCTCTACACAAATAGACCAGTATCTCTATAGAAACAAGGCCTGAGAGACTGATGGGGGAGATAGACCGGGTGTTTCTGGATACATCGTTTCCCCTCGCATTTGGTGACTTTTTGTTCCAAAATTAGGCGATCAATATTGTCGGAACAGAGGGACTTTGAAGCCTGACTCGAAATGTGTAGATTCAGAACTTTGGAGTACATTAGACTGGAATTGATTTGCAAGTATAGGGGTATTTGTTCTTTGAATTTGACCTTTGAACGAGACATATCGCGCACAAAGTAGGCAGAAGTATTTTTGCTTCGTTCACACTGTTTTGAGTCATCCTATACAGGTGATTTCTTCTTCTACTACTGAAGGGCTCCTATTTGTATTTCCTGTTTTATTTTTGGTGTCATAAATGGAACACATAACTGCCCCTCCACATTTTGAAAGCCCACGATCCATCACCGAACCCGCTCTGAACAGTTCTCTACACTTTGGTGTCATCAGTTTCCCAGCATGCCGTTAGCTCCTCTGCTCTATCCCGTGCCATTCCCACTCCAGACTGCAGAGGGCGCTTCAGGTTGATTCAAAATGCCGACTAGTCAAGTGAATACTATTTCGAATGTCAAAACGGAGAATATCAAAGCCGAGGTGTCCTAAAGAATGTTTTATCCTCAGTTCTGTTCACCCTAATACACAATGTGTTTCGAAAATGAAAATGTGGTGCACTGTCCCTTTAAGAGAAGACTGTAAGCCACTGACTTGCCTCCGCTCCTGTCTGTGCTTCTGCGGCCCGAGCTGGAAAGGAGAGTCATTTTCCCGATGGACTACATTACTCCAGATGGGGCTATTACTCTGAAAATAAAAGTTTCAATTATTGTTGAAATGCCCGGGCCGTACATCCACGCACACAGCGCGATACACGGTGATATAGTGGCGGCATTGCATCCGGCTCCGCACGGGGAGATTTAGTGCGCTTGTTTGAATGCACGCGCCGCAGATGCATAAAGGTCCTGCTCACTCGCACTATTTTGTCCATATTTTCAGCTGCTTTATGGCTTTTCATTATGTGCGTGGACATTTATAGAGCATGCATCATGGCCGTACAGCAGTAATATGGGAGTATTATACTGTGGAGGGCGCGAATGAGCTAGGGAATCACTATGCGCAAGTAGATTTGGTGTGCCATCGGTCATGTCTCAGTGTCTTAACACATATGAGGCAACATTTGTCTGTCGTGAAAGAGTTTTGTAGATTGATCATCGGAAAGCTGCTCATTTGCTTCTAGGATTGTCGGTGTTATCTAGTGAAAAAGTTATCATCTTTAAACTACTTTCATTTTTAAATATATATGCTAACCATCTGTCCATCTTTCCAATTTCTTCACTCCCAAAATGACTAAACACAAGATATACAAAACATGTGCATTTCGACCTTTAAATTTAATCCCCCCGTTTGCTGTTCTAAAACTAATTTGGCCATTTGGTTTAAAACCGATTATAGATTCATGCGGAAATTGGTCTGTGCTCTTTCATTACTAATGCAAAAGGACAGACTGGGAAGGAAGAACTCATGTTTCGCTCATAAAATAGACAAAAGAAGTAACTTAAGTTCATTTTACAGTATTTATCCGGAACAACTGCATCGTTACTATATATCGCCACTATATATCAGCAGCACTATATATCAGCAGAGATATTACAATGGATATGACATAGGAGTTGTGTAAAAACCTCGATTTTGGCATGAGGCGTTTTGTCGCCAAGGATTGTATTAGTTTCCGTGCAAATATTTGGTTGCTGACAGCTGGGAGAATTAAACATGCTAAAAGCAATACACAAACCTCTATTTGTAGCTAGTCGCAGGCAAACAAATCCATGGCACAGAGATAAACATAGATTGAGGGCAAAAAAATGTGAGCGATTCTGAATTCTGTGTCACGCATGATGCTTCTATACAGTGAAGAAAGAAATGCCCAGAGTGAACAGCATTACTCAAAGCAAACCACTTCTCCAAGTATGCTTTTGACGAGGTTACAGCCTAATTAAAAGTACAATTTGCTTGATCTGTTCTCTTTAACTCAGAGTTCAGTTCTCTCTCATCTCTGAATACCAAAGGACTCGAGGTACGATCATTTGTTGTAGCATCTAATCTCTGTTGACATTCTTGTCCTGACATAAGCCCGTCATAAGAAGTGCCTTCCTTGTGTTTCCACTTGAGGAGTTTGACCCCGCCCCCTTCTTTTGTATACACTACAAAGGGCGGGATACGGGTGGCCCCTTACCTCTGGTTTAACCCTTTGCTTCCTGCAACTTGACCCATCTTCATCTCCCTGCTGTCTCCTATCAGTTACAGGTGAAGTCATAGCCAGTAAAAATGCAAATTCGGGCGTACACCAGAGTGTGCGTCTTGTGTTTAAGAGAGAATATCATATATCTTTCGTGAGCTTGCAACTGTGTTACAAAGAATGTTGGAGTCACTATGGTTGTTTCTTCTTCTTCTTCTGTAGTTCCTGGATTTGGTTGCATAAATAGATGGACGAAGCCTCCCCTGCATACACTGCCACTGGTCCCGTTCTGCTCTCAGACTACATCGAACACAGCGCCCTGGACTTAATTGCATGCTGTTGGCTAAAAATGGTGGCTTGTACCTTAATTTTATCTCCATACAACAGACAAGATACCCCAAAGGCCCACAAAAAATGTATTATTCCAAACAGACATCAGTTCAAATGATGAAAAACATGAACAAATAACGCTCAAGAGCCGAAATGCCAGCTCATAAGACACAAGTTGGGAAGATTTGTCAATTTCAGATGATGTTTTTCAATATAGCGTCAAAAAAGTAGTGATATTGTTCTCGTGCAAAGGCCAGATTGTCAAAAGTAGACGGGGGCATTGCTAAGCCACAAGATTAAAGGAGAGTTTACGGACACAATCCCTAGCAAAAATAATCATGTGCAACGTTTGTGGATTTTCTGATTTTGTTGTTGTTGCCCTCCATGTGAGATTAGAACATTATTGAAGATTGTGAACGCAGCCCATTGGGTGACAGAGCTTCAGCAAAGTTAGTGAATGGAGTGACTTGGAGAAGGTTTTTTTTTCTTTCTTTTGGTTTAAAACAGGCCGAAACAGAAGGCTGGCGCTGAGTGATGAGGTGCGGCGCTGACTAAGTGTTTCTTATCAGAGACTAAGTCCAGATGGTTTGGAGCTCACCTCCTCCTCAGCCCACAGGCCGTCGCGGCAGACAGTTCCCACATATTCAAGAAGGCTAAATATTCATGGGCCAACTCATACGCTGACCCCCGAAAGTGATTTAAATGCCTCCAGTTTGGGATGGTTTGTATCCGTGGAAAAGGGAGTTATCTCTGGTGTGATATGTCGGTGCGCCTTTTGTGAATGCGAACTGAACTGTTTATTTTAGTTTCCCGTACGTTATACAAGCTTTTCAGGACATGTTTACAGTATGAACCAGGGTTAGCAAGATTTCAAATAATATAAGACACTTGTTGTTTTCAGAGGACCAAATCACCAAAATAATGTAATTCTTTGCAACCAACAGATCTGGATTCAGTTGCAATCATTTGTGCTCCTATTATGGGCCACAATAAGCCGGGAGAAAATAGAACATTTACTGCAGAACTGCTTCCTCGATCAGGCCTATATGTAATATTTAAAGAAGCTTAATTATATGTTGAGTGTCCAGGGGTTTCAACTAATGTAAAATGTGCATAGTTACAATGAAATAGAGAACATGGCAGTTCAACATTTTGGATAAAAAGTCCCCAGAATGGCATTCATCCATCCATCCATCCATCCATCCATCCATCCATCCATTTTCTTCCGCTTTATCCGGGGCCGGGTCACGGGAATGGCATTCATATGAGGGAAAAGTCATATAACTGAAACCCATGGATAGACATCACCTACCTGAGGCCAAGTAGTAGCCATTACAGTAACTCACCATGTCAATGCTGGTAGCTGCTGGCCTTGGGCACGACGCTTCATAGAGGCTTGGCATTGTGAAAGGACCAGAGGTGGATCATGCACTACATTGGTATTCACATGTGAGTTTCTATGCATACAGAAATGCTCTTTAGGCCTAATGCATGCATGATAGTTTTGTTCCCTGAAAGTTATGAAAGGCTAGGGATGAGCTAGGACCAAAACTAAGAATGTAAAATGCAGCTGCTCTCTTTTTGTTGTTTGTGAAAAAAAGAAAAAAAAAGAAAAAGAAAATCAGTTTTCAAGCATAAGGATCTTCTTTGAGAACCGACACTGTTCACTACCTTGACAAAACACCAAGAGTAAAAAAGCACTGTGGCTCTCCTAGGTTACAGTACATACACACCGCCCTGCTTGTTAGTTTATGATTCGAAGAGACAGTTTTCCTGGCTCCGAGTTGCTGTAGCTGGCTGCGCAGTTAAGCTAACGGCGCGGTGACATTTGCGTGGTGTCAGCCGCGCGGCCCCGGCTGACAGTGATCCAGTGAGTGCCACTCTCCGGATAAAGGCCGCATTATCACTCGACGTGGGCAGCTTTTATCGGAGGTGCCACAGACTTCATAACGCCGGGGTCGCGCCGCGCTGAGAGCCCCGTCTGCGGCTCCTGTTTTTTAGGGAGCGAGGCAGATTAGAAGGGGAGCGTGGAGAAGTGACGGGACAGGCTGAGCTCGGGGGGGGGAGAGGAGAAGGAGTCAGTTTGACTCACGGAAACGTGACGTGGAATAGACACTTTTGATCCAAGGTTGGAGACAGTAGAGTGTAGGGAGCTGTACAGTTGCTTCAACGTTGTGGAGTTGAGATGGAGAGAAGGTGGCTTATATCACTGAATTTGGCTTTTAGCTGACATGTTGCAGATGTTTTGACCTAGTTTAAAGCTAAATCTTGTTTAGCCGTAGTGTTGGGGAAATACTTTGAAACTGTTACAGAATCATGAATACTTTCCTTAATATGTATTTTGTAATGTATTATGTTAGTTTGTCCAATCAGAGTACTGTATTCTGAATATTGATTTGCTTTATATACATGCATAAATGCGGGACATTATTAATAACATATGGGCTAAACTTGTTGCACCACTTGAAGAAATTATTTACTGCTAATTATGAAAGCACTTAGCAAATTCCCACACCCGAGAGCGACATAGAGCTAAAGTTTTCCCAGGCGGTTTTGACCTTATCTTTCTTATTATTGTCATGAATGTGAAACTGGAATGTAATGATTCAGTACTATGATGTATTCCTTTCATTTTCAGAAAGTAACTGTAGGCTAAATACCCTCAAACAAAAGAGTTACTGTACCTTAAATCAGTATAACATCAGATAGCATTCATTATGAACACAACCTTTTTTTTTTAATTTCCTAATACTGAATGTTCAGCATTGTTGTTTGGCTCAATACAGCAGGGAGAGCATCTGATACGAAAAGAGAAGGGAGAGAAGTCATATTATAGATTTTATTTTTTTATTTTTGAAACGTGCACTTAAATGGTCAATATGGCTTTCTTCCCTCACTTTTTATGTAAATGTAATTGACTCTAATTCACCATCCAGTGCGCACCACACTATTAATATCACTTCTGATACATTGTGGACCAGTCAGTGCTTCAATAGTGTACTCCCCGCGCCTCTGCTTACCGACTCTCCCCGTTATTAGCCAGAACTATGATCCGCACTTACAGTAAAACCCTTTCTTTCCCACAGCCCCCTCCCTCTCGGTGGAGCCTGGGGGCCTCTCGCTGTCTCACTCTCTTTCACATGTTATCTGCCGCTGCTGCTGTGGGAATGAAGACAGACAATGTGACAGCAGAGTGAACCACGGGCACCGGGAGATGTGTATAGGGAGAGCGATTACCAACTGTTTTGTGCCTTTATTTGATGACGGAACACACTTCTACCAACATCTGACAAGTTCTGCTGCCCCACGCAAGTTGTGAAGAACGACGGCAAAAAATGGGCTATATTTAGAGGCGTTAGTCATAATAAATTAATTCTGAGGGGCTTTGTGTACTCGCGTCCTATAGCGGGGCAGATGATTGGATTAACTATAGGCAAACACAGATTCGCGTCGTAGAGAAAGTGCCAGCACATTTCAACAGCAGGGTGTGGAAGAAAGCGTCAACTCATACTTACTACAATTGTACTTCTTAAAATGACAATCCAGATTTCAGTACTGCCACAAACAAATGGCAAAGTGGAAATAATATACCACAAATCTTTAAAGTGACATTGCGATTTAAATGGAAGCAATGACTATTTTGCAATTACCAAATCCAACATGTTCTGAAATGAGTTTTTAATTTCTCAAATGCTAATGCTACTGGACCTGTTTTTTTTCCCATTTTAAAATTAATATAGAGATTCTTTATTTGACAGCGTTGTTTGCAAATCTAATAATTAGGACTGGGGCGATGCACTTTTGCCGTGATCCAATATGTATCACGATACTGTTTAAACAAAAGAGCCGAATCTGGATATAACAAAACTATCTTTAGGTCAAAAACTTCACCCTAAAAGTATTGTGATGTATTGCAAAACAATATTTTGTCCCAGCCCTACTAATAATAATCACTTCTCAGGGAAAAACAAACAACGCAATTAGATAGCCGTCCCATTCCGAGCTGCCCTTATGATACTAAGTCTATTCGTCCGTTCCTTTTTGTTATTGGAACAGTGAAGTTTAGCAACTCTTGGTATTTGAGAGGCTGAATTCCACTCATGTCCTTGTACAATAGCCCGGGAAAAGAAAGGCATTACATAAGCTCCCCCCTCGCCATAAGCAGTCTCCTCTCTCTCCCTCCAGACCCCCGCTGAGACAGATAGGTGCTCAAATAAAAGCTTAAGTCCGCTCTTAACTGCGAAAGGGGGGTGGAACGATGGCCAGTTTCGTCCTCTCAGCTCTTCTGTTGATCTGCTTAGGCTGGACATCCACGAAACTGAGCGTGCGGAGGGTGGTGATGGTGACACCGAGCAAAACTGACGGCCTTTGTATTAATGCGCCGCTTTTTGTGGGTAATAATAGTTCCTCAGATTTGCTTAGCCAGTGTTCCTTAAGAATGCGGAGTTGCTCGGTCAAAGCCAAAGCATTTCCTCAAATCTGCCCGCCCCGTCATTCACTTTGAGCCTGCTAACCTTCATATAAATACAGTCTCTCTCCCCTCATTCCCTGCATTTCAGCTGCCGACCATCCTCTATCCCTCATCCAGCGCAACGGCAGAACAATAAGCTTCCTCAGCCTCCTCTTTACCACCAACAACAAGCGGATAAAAATGCAACATTCATAACAATTTCAACACCCTTACTTTCCAGCAGCTTTACGTAAAATTAGTCAATCAGGATAGACACAAGGCTGAAATTGAACAGCCTTGTGTCTATCCTATTCAGAAAGTCATGACAAAAGCATTTTTAGGGCAGCATTAGCAATGGTTTGAATCCGCACTTTTGTGAGACACGATATTCCAATTGTCTAAAAGTAGCTTTCTATTGGCCTTGTCAGGAAGATTTGCCACTAAATAGACCACCTGAAATGTCTTAATTCTGGCACTTTTAATCCGAAAATGAAAGCAAGCACTTTTAGAAATGACCCACCTCCTCCAGAAGCCATCTCCGATACCTCCTGAGACCACTACTGGGGACTTGAAAGGCCCATGTTGGCTTCCTAATGACTACTTAGGCAGCTCAAAGCAGATTACGGGGAGATTTGGAAAGGAGTTGAGCAAAATCCACATTGTCTCAGAAAAAGAACTCTCAGCTTTAGATAGAATCAGAATCCTAAAGTCAATATAATCCCAATTGGGTGCTCGTGATAGTGACAAAGAGAGGGACTTTGCAAATCCACGTGAAGCCTTAGCCGAAAAATCCACATTAAGCTTACATTAAGACATTTACGCTTTTAATATTCCACATTTTGTTTGTTTGAACATGTTCCTATGCCTAGAGAGTACTTGGATGTGCATGATGTCTCGCTCAAAAGTGGAGAACGGACCGCGTGGCTGTGAATTTCAACGCAAACACAAGTTCAAGTGAAGCTACCATTACTCATCCGGCCCACTCCGCGTACAGCTCATTAAAACCGTCCCTTTTGATTCCGACGGGAACCCCAATTTGTCATGCGTCGTCAACAAAAGAAACGCAACGCTACGGGACCCCACATGGGACAATTGACCCCGCGCTCCTTCCCCCTTCCCCCAATGTCATTTATTTGTTCATGTCAGGGGCAAGGTGAGGTCACGACCCCCCCGGCGAGCCATTCCGGGGTCAGCTTACAGGAAGGGCATTGGGTGACCCCCGATGACATATGGGCTTGGTTAAGTGCAATTTTGTGGTTCTTTCGCCTTGAAAATGGATTGTCATGGTGATTGGTGAACAAAGAGGCACGAAAGCAGGAAGAAAGGGGGACTGATGTGGGATACTGATGGGTGTTTAATGGGAACTAAGTCTTCGGAATAATTCTAAAGAAACCTGCCTGATACTGTATAATTATCCTCTTACCTTAATTGCATAAGTCGTTTCTCTCTAAACTAGGGGCGGCAAAACTAAGGCCATTGGGATCAGATGTGGCCTATTTAGCTTTCCAGCCCACAAAACCTAATATGAGAATAACTCCTAAATGACACCAAATATTTTTTAGTCCTGGTCTAAATAGATAAAGGGACTAAGAAAATATAGAATTATGACCATGTCAATCCTGTCAATCCTGAGCTATCTCCTCATTTGTTTGGGACCCTGCTAATTTTGAATGTAAAAGATACAGGACAAGAAGTACAGCACCGATCTTTCTGTCCAGTAAGAGATCACGTGGGGATATCGTGCATGTAGCTCATTTAACAGTAATGCTTGAGGAAAAGACAATATTTTACATTATTTTTCAAAGGTTTTCCCATAGAGCTGCATCTTTGTCCTCAGTACATTAGAAAGCCAATGAAACTCCCTCTGCCTCAGCCACGAAACGTTTAAATATGACTCAAGCAATTATGCTCAAGAAAACAGGCTTCAACTCATAACTAATTCTTGAGAGATGTACATTTTGAATAAATTGTCAAAACCTTCAGCAATACATTTAACCTTGCCCCACATTCAGAGAAGAGTACTGTAAACTGTGTTGTCACGTCTGTGCAACGGTTTATTGGACCTTCCTCGAGAGTTATTAAAAAAAAAATCCCGTTCCTCCCTCCACGAACATTTGCATTATAGAATTTGTATGTCGCGCGCGCACTAGCAGAAGCCAGTGCAGTTAAGATGAAAGATTGTAATCAAAAAGAGTTTATCCGTTCAGTCACAGTGAGCGCTTTGCATTCGTATTGTTTATTAGTCTCGCTCGATCAGCAGGATTTTATCGCAGCAATCGACCGTATGCACATTGCATCCAATACGTGCGCGGGAATATTATTCAAATTTAGCTTGTGCCGGTCTGGAAACCACTGACTTAGTTTGATAAAAAAGCTGTGTTTTTGCGATATGAATAACAAGTAATATAGTAGTCAAAAAGCTTAATGTCTAGGTTACTATTTTTCTACAGTATGCAGCCAATTTTATCCACAGCAGAGTTTTGGTCTTTTTGTTTTTTATCCTTTTGGTATGCATCTAAATCAGTCTTTTAAGATAAACGGGCTTGTTTTCATGGGTTATCACATACAAAGTTGTGGGGGGGGCCAGACTTTTTTTTTTCCACAGGGCCCTGTATACCTAGCAGCGCCTTTGGTTGAAAAAGAATAAAAGGTGGATTGCCTGAATTATCTTATGACAGCCATGTATCGAGCCAAGTCTTTTGTAGGGATGTACTGATCCAATACTGGTATCTGATAATCAGAGTTGATACTGGAAAAAATATGATATTGGGTATTGGCTACTGAACCACTACCAGTTTTGGCTCTCAGCGCTTTAAAAACAACTTTTGCCACCTAAATCTAAGTGAATATGATCATGTTGTATATTATTTTAAAGCTAAGAACCTGGAGTATTCAATCGCTGATTTAGTTTTAACCTCGGCAAATGGATTTATTGATCAACACGCAAAATGCCGTGCTAGCAATAGCATGCTAGAGATAGCGGGTACATGCTAATGCTAACAAAAAACTAATCAAGGTTGAGTCAGAAACTATGATAGAAATATCTCAAGAAGCCTAATACAATAAAAAAAAACACAATTGTTTGTATTTTAGTTTAAGCAATAACTGATCTAACCTATTTGAAATGATCAGATCACTTCATGTGAGTTGTTAATATTAATGTAACCTACAGCCTGTTTTATACCCAAGGATATTTAGTGTAGAAAAGTCCAGTGATCCTTGTTAAATGTTTATCCATTAGTTTATCAGTAGATACACTTGATAATTGATCTGTTAAAGCATGACGATAAAATATGGCTTTATTAATCTTAAAATGGAAAAGAGTCAATTCAATTTTTCCACTTTTAAAAGACACTTTTAAGAAAGTCTCTTGGTCTCTTATAGTATCCTTGGATTTACCACGTACAGTATACTTCACGTAACATCCAACGTCTGTACCTCCAACTCTTTGATATTACTTTCTCCTATTAAACTTCAAAACTCTCACAGGTGCCGCGGTGGTCTGTCTTCCCCATTTGCCTCGCTCCTGCGCGTGTAATTCTGTGATTACTTTCTGCGCCGCATCAACACAAAGTCTGTATGACAACCTTGAGCAAATGTCACAACACGTGCTCCGCCGGCAGCATTTAAATGACGGATTATTCAGAGCTGATTTAGCACAGTGGAGTGTGTCTGGTTAAATTTAAGGCTCCGCTGCAACCTGCCAACGCAAGTCAACAAAAGTCTCACCTGTGGATCTGCGGCGTCTCATTATAGCCAGCTCCTCCGCTTGTTTCATTAGCATTAGCCCGGCGAACTTCACACTTGCCGGGGTGACCGCTGACAACTCCGGGACAGCCCTCATCTCATCAAAACCAATAGGACACTGAAGCAGAGGTGCCGTTCACGTTCTTGGATTTGATGGAAATCTCAGATGGAGGACAGGTGGGACGTTTTTGTTTTTGTTTGTAACAAGTCCCCAAACAATCTGGTCAATTGGTGGTGAATGGATCCGCAAACCTTCTATATATCATCATATGGTGAACATCAAGCAAATGTTCTTTTGATATTTGGTAAATGTAGTGCAGCTAATGAAAAGTCACGTTTTGTATTGCAACCAAATGTAAATATCTACACCAGCTCGCAATATGCTTATCCTTCTTTATTTGTTGTGGCTGGTTTCAACTTTTTTGAGCTGTAGATTTGTTAAAGGGACTATACAGAGTTTAAAAATGTTAGTTATATATTTTCCTCCCCCCTACATGTTCCAGCCATGTTCTAATGTGTAGAATGAGCTCGGACCTATTCGCCATGACTGCCTCCACAATCCTGCATATAGAAGCTGCAGTTACGCATAAGGCCTGAGATGGCAGTAGTGAGTATAAAATCGCGAACTTGCATCTAGCCCCTTTAAGTTTGCGAACCAGACAAATCAAATACTGTATAACAGAGAAGCTCAGTTTATGTCGAGTGAAACCTCTGCCATTCTTAAAACACACAATACCTTTTGAAAACCTTTCATGTTGCACAGGCAAGGCAGGTTCAATCTATTATTTCAGCTAGTTTGCAAATGCCACTACAAACTTCTCCTGCAGTTACATTTTAGGACGCTACAGGAAGAAAGGAAGCGCTTTACATGGGACGACTGACATTCACTTTAATGACAAGGGAACTGGAGAGCGCCAGAGGAAACCTAGAACATGCAAACTCCTCACAGAAAAGACCTGTCCGCGGGGGATCAGACTGGGAGCCCTCTTGCTGTGCCACTACAGGGAGAGGGAGAAAACTGAACTTCCATGTCAATACAATGGTATGAGTCATTCCAGCACTGAGAGCGCCGCCGGCATTTAGCACGAGCAGATCAGATGGAAACGACCCCTATAGCGATAATGTACCACAGTTGTCCGCGTGCAACATCAATTTTCCCTCGTCTTGAGCAGTCAAATTGCCATAACTAATTCAACGCCATTGTTGTATTCACACATAACCGCTCGCGTGCAAATGGCCTCACATTATAAGTAAATGATCCAAACGAGGAAGCGCGTACTGGAATGTCTTTTTGCGCGCAGAAATCAAATGTATTTTCGCAGTCTCCTCATGGCACATACGCGGTGATTACTTCTGACGCCTGATGGGAAATGCCTCCATTTCACCGGTGGCATGGGGAGTTGGGGAAATGAACAGTATAGAGCGGTAACGACAGCAACTGTGCGAGAAGGCATTCTGAAAAACATAAATATCTACATTCGGTTGCAAATTCTACACGCTTGCCCTTCCTGATTTGCATTGTTGTGGCCAGTTTCAACTTTATTTTTTGGGGGGGATTTTGACCATCCTCTCATCAAAAACGTAGGATGTTGCTTCGGTCACACAGGTTTGATGTTGGATTGTGTTTTGTTTTTGCCATGGTTAATCCCCCATGCTGCCAACAGAGGGAGCTGCTGACTTTAATGACATTTCCTAAAAAGTCTTAAAGAGGGGGTATTAGGCTTTTTTCAATCAAATAGCACCAGTCTATAGCACACTACAATGATGACGAAACCTTCTGTTGGTCTGTAAATGCAGTAAAGTAGAATAACTGCCTTGTATAAAATTGCTCTCTCAAAATGGCTGTAGCGAATGTCTTGAAATAGGCCTCTGTCTCTTTAAAAACCTCTGACCCTTTCCGACACGCCCCCTCCACATGCTATCTGTGGCATCAGTGGGGAGGGGGTTCTGCTGAGGAGCAGTGGTTGGTTACTCGGCTGATGACGAAAGCTCGGAGGAGTCTCCAGGAGGTGGGGGCGTTCCTAGGAGAACTCAGGCAAACCTATCCCTAAGATGGCTGCCATCAGAGTTTTTACAGACACTTCAGGCATGTTTTTAATGAGGGAATGACATAATAACATGCTGTAAATCTTGAAAAAGTCGATTTTGCATAATACCCCCCCTTTAAGCTACATAGCTCGCAGCTGTTGTCGTCAGCTTTCCTTAAACCACTTTGCTGTTTGCGCAGCCTTTGACAATGGTGCTTTGTGTGCACAGAAATTAGGACTCATGTTCACCAGCTTTCCACACGTACACATTAAGCTATGTTTAAGTATCCAAAAAGTATTTAAAAATGCCTTCAACTAATGTAAGCCCTTTTTGCTTCACATTTATAGCAACATGTGCAACTGTAATTTGGTTGCGGGCAGTGTTGGCCCGAGTGTGAGCCCATCGCGCTCCCTCTTTTCTCTAGATCTTTCCGCAGTATGCATAGCTGTGGTCCGGGGGAAAGCAGCCTGGAGCTATGGCACTCTGAGCCAACTGGACCCTTCACCGGGGCTGGGAACACTCAGGCTGACTGCGGCGCTTATTTCAGGCCCACGCTGCCGGCTACAGCGCACTCGCACACTGTCTCTCACTCGGCCTGGTTAACCTCGGCTGGGACGGCGCTGGTAACATTCGCCGTGTCAGGGGAGCTTGATATAATGAGGTCGAAGCCCAAAGAAGAGATCACCGGACTCATCAAGTTATTGAGCTTTTAAAGTGACTTCTTATTGCCTTTACACGGAAGCATATCTGTGTCTGCTATCTTCACGTTGCTAATAGCTGTGCTGCTAATTGTATTTTCAAGTCAAAGAGTTGCCATCACAATTTAAAAGCTTCCCGACGGTGGCGCAGTTGGTAGAGCGGGTCGTCTAGGTTGTGGGTTAGAATCCCAGCTCCCGTAAATGCACACTGTTGTTGTGTCCTTGGGCAAGACACTTCACCCAAGTTGCCTCCGGTGTCTCCGTACATTGGTGTATGAATGAGAGAGTGAATGGGTGACTGGTTCCTTACTGTAAAGCACTTTGTCCATTTACCATTGAAACCGTTTCAAGTGGTACATTAGAGAATCCAAAAGTCCTAGCCTACAGAACACCTTGGACAGTGTGTTTTGAAAGCTCAGATTATGCTAAATCAGGTTTTGCATGATTTTAACCTGCCTTTTCAGATGCCTTTTAAAGTAAACTGTTATTCATCTATCAGCCTGATGCTACTGATAGCTGTGCTGCCATTTAGCCATTCCCTTCCTTTACCAGCAAAGGGAGACAGATAACAAATCTAGGCATTTTCTTTAAAATCTGTAGATAAAGTGACCCCAAAAGGAGACTGTCGCCATTCATTTAGGTTGTTTAGCTATTGCAATGTGTGTACGTATTCAAAAATCCCTCAATAAAACACAGCACGGCACATTCACCTTTCGTTTTTTTCCACACCACCATCATCAAACATGAGATAAATAAACACCAGGGCACTGTGCGTCATGATATTGATAACAGCAGTGATTTGTAACGCTGCGCTTCCTCAATAAGACAATGGGTTTCGAGAGCCCTTGGAATTGTGTTTTGGAAACAGAAGAAACTGCCCGTCCCCGTTTGGAAGGAGACGCACTCTAACCCCGCGGTGAACCTGTACTTTTAATAACAAAGATAATTATCCGTAGCTCTGAGGGAAAGCCAAATTTCCCAAGGCTAAACACATGCAATTTGCGCTGTCATTATCACATTACACTAGTTACACGCTTGTATTTGAGAGACCACCTACAATCACATCATCATTTGTAAACTCATGCCCATATAATATTATGAAAAAAAGAAAGTGCCCTCGACCAGATTGCTTGCATTGCTCCCATACTCAAAGCACTACCATTAGAGACACTAATTCATTGCATTTTCTCTTTACAAAAAAGCTGTAGCTTTCTCATTTTAACTACAGAATTCCCGCAAGTGATAGCATTTAAGATGTGGCGAATTTTTAAAAGCTTCAGATTCACCTGCTAAATGATTCACCTCTGCAAAGTGAGCAGCGTTTTCTTGTGTTATAATGTGCGCGCAGACACAAAAAATGCACCTGTGATTCCTGTATGTATTTCCATAATTGCTCTACTTGTCTTAGTGCTAAGCAAATTCGAAATAACAATTATTACGCGGCGCCGTGTCGAGATTTACATATAGCATGAGCTGAGAATATGAAGCAGCCTTTTACATTTATGAATCTGCACCGTTGTTTGTGAGGTTAGTAGTTCAATCCTGTACATAGACGAGACATGCTAACGTCGAGCCTTGACTCCTCCCTTTGTTTGGTGAAAGGTTACTAAAGCAGCTTGTAAATGTATCATTCATTCAGGAACAATGATATATATATGGATATTTAAACATTTCTCAGTGCATGTGATGACCTAAACAAGTAGCAAATAATGAATAACAGGAAGAGACTCAAGTCATTTTGTATTGGATATCATCTTGGCGGCTCATTCTCCAGTGTAAACTCATCGTAAGACGCATAATTATACAAGTGACAGTGGGGAATAAGTAGCTCTCTGCCATTTTTATTACCTAACCTCTTAACCCCCACCTGAACTGAGCACATTTTCTCCAGTTTGGCTTTACTACAAATCTGAAAGCTTCTTGAAAAAAAACATCAAAATCGCAACAAAAACGGAAAACGGGGATGAAAACACAACAAAATAGCGGCAAGAAAGTGACGAAAAATGACAAAAATGGGTCGAAAACGGCATAGAAAGTGCCCCAAAAAAGACAGACAAAACAGCATGAAAAAGTGGCAAAAATGCGATGACAACATGGCAACAATGCAAGGAAAAAGATCCATTTAGATCAGTTCTGTGGGTCTTAGCTTTCAAATGAGGCGCAAGCTTTTACATTTGGGTAAAGGGGCCGATCTCAGCACAAATGATAGTCCTATATGCTCTCACCCTATCGCACCATTTCCAACCTTCTGTTATTATGCCAAAGCCGAGCAATTCTGAAGTCCTTGTTTCCCACCTAAGGCTTTACAGAAGGATGTAATCATGTCCATTATAGAGAAGCAGGATCACGTAACTCAATAAAGGAGCTAAAACAAATAGAAAATGCAATAGCAGTGGCGCGAAAGTCCCAATACTAATGTGCTTTTGGCGCGCGATGACTAACGCTGAAATGATGAGGTTCAGAGACACGCTGTTAGATTACTGTGAGGATATTACTTTGACAAGAACAGACGGCTTTGGAAATCTGGTGTACAATTTAATTTTAAAAGATACTTTTATTTTGTCTCTTTTCATTGAGCGGTTTAACTTGATTCATCTTGGAAGAACTGTTGAACAAATAAGTCGCTTTTTGTTGAAAGCCCAGTTATTTTTTAAAGCATCTTCTTTTGTCGGCTCGCGTTAGGTGCTGTGCATGCTTTTTGACTTTGGCATTAACACATCTGATGGAACTTCTTGCAATTTTCCTCAAACACTAAATCAATAGGCCATGAAGACTCATATTAAATACATTATGCTAAATAAGTATGAGGCTGCTTTCCTGCTTGCGAATATTAACCACTTCATTTCCCATCATGCACATGCCGATATGTGGTAAGAGAAGGTGTTAGACATCTTTATTTTCACGTTGCGCGGCTTATTCCCAGGTCCGCGCTGATACGGGGCCGGCTTTAGATGTGCTTTTGAAAAGAGAAACACAAAAAGGACCACCACCAAGACACAAGCAACACAACAAAAGCCGCAATCAGCGCTTTTGTTTCCCCGCAAATGTATTTATCGTTGATTACTTGTTTGTCTCTTTGAGGCTCTGCAGCGGCTAGCTCAGAGAGAGGAGATTTCTTTTTTCTTTTCTTTTCTTTTTTTTTTATGTGTTTGGTCCCAAGTGCCATGTTGAATTGCTGTTGATGTTTGAAGGGTGGGCATTTATACTTCAACCACCAATTAGCATGCTGCAAGGACAAAACATACAGGCATGTTAAGCTTCATGGGGAGAAACGGTTGCTTCATTCATAATTACATGTTGATCAAAACTCTACAATCCTCACCGATTCCATACGATATTAAAGGAACAGGCCACCGTTTTTCCATGCTGAGATATGTTCTTACCTGAGCTTAGATGAGTTGATACGTACCTGTCTGGTCGTTGTGCCCGTGGAAGAGCGTGGTAGCTTCCAACTTCACCCCCAATTGGAGCTATAGGAATACATTGGGAGAAGCCAAATGCTAGCAACATCTTTAGTCGTTTTGCGTGACTGAGGGCACACACAAAGACCCGACTCGTCTAAGCTCAGGTAAGAACATATCTCAGTATGGAAAAACGGTGGCCTGTTCCTTTAAGAGAATACGTTTGGAGTGATAGTGGGTGCAACTGGATAGAAGCAGGTGCAAATCTTAAAACAATATAACAAACAATATATGTATAAGGAAGTGCACTGCTTTCTACTCATTTCAAAAAAGTGGAAGTAGGTTTTAAAAGTCAATGCGCAAAGCCTCTTCAGCCAGCTGCTATTGGAAGAATTTCATTGAATTCCCTGGGTATTTAATCTGCAGTTATATGCTTAGTTTTCCTTTGTTTTGCTTTATAACAGTTTACACTTTTTTTCCGATTAATAATGTTCCTTCATTGAAAATAGGCACGTGGTGTGACATAGGAAGAGGTAAACAGTCCATAACATAAGTGAACGCCGCTTCCTTGATACTCGAATTTCAGGCTTTTTACCCAGCGTTTCTCCTTGATAAGATTGTCACCACACTGGTGCAGAATTAATTGAATAACCAGGAAAGAAAAAACATGAAATTTAACGTAAAAATCCTAACATGAATAAACAAACGGAAAACAAAATGAAAAATTACCACTGTGATGCAAGCCTTTCATTCCCCCCAATCGCTTAATTATGTCCCTTTTGTTGTCTTGATTACTTCTTTAAGCTCTAATCAAAAGCAGCGTACGACCAGAAAAAAAAAAAAAAAAAAAAAAACCTTTACAGAAAGCATTTAAAAAGCGGCGTCATCTTTTACCCCGTTGTTCTAGTTCACTATCAATTAGCCCGATGTCAGGGGCGCTCATGGGCAAATATGGACGAGCTGCTGTTTACCTTTCCGTTAGCTTATGCGCGCGCCCACACAGCCGCGCTAATACCGTCGGTGAGGCTAGCTAAAGTCAACCAATTAAGCCTCGGTTCCATATGTAGCTAAGCGCAGCCTGCCCACTCGCGCTTTTCTCACAAGGCTCTCAAACGCAACCGCCACAGGAAGCACGGACACTTTTTTTTTTTTTTTGTCTGAGTGTGAGTGTGTGTGTGTATGTGTGTGTGTGTAGCCGTATCCCCCCTTCGTTTTAATTACGCTCTTCTCGCAGACAGGTTTATTTAATTTATGCATTTCATTTGAATTTGTGCCGTGGCGGAGTGGCTAAGGCTTAGCTGCAGTCGCGGGGTATAATTGCATTCTCTCTAGTGGATAGAGACAGAGAAAGAGGGGCGCTAACGACAACAGACAACGGGCTAATAGCGCTGTGCAACTTCTCCTCCCGGGGTTGGCTTTCCTGCTTTTTTCCATCGCTACTGGTACTTATTTCAAATATGAGACACCAATGCTACGGGGCAATTGTAACGGTTATTACAATTACTTTTGAACGGGACATGTTTAGAATATGTACTGTAAACACAAACAATCATCGCAATTAGCTACTTTTCCAGAGCCGCTCGGTCCTATGCCACGCACATACGTGTAGATGTGGGCAAATGGTGCGCACATGTCGCCCTGTCATCACTGACATTCTAAATCTGTCGCTGCACACACGGAGGCTTATTCTGCTTTATTTTGAGCTACTGTCCACCATATGTGCTCGTGATGGCAAACATTTATGCCGTCTGTACATTTCTTTGATCAAATTGTCCATATGCTTTTTATAATTCAGTTTCTTTGATGTTAGCGATACCCTAAACAGACTTTTTTGAGAGTTTAGCAAGGTTCTAATTTTGTTTCTAGAATAACAACAAACAAAAAGTTATGTTCTATGAGTCTGTCATAGGAAATACCAAGGTTAGGGTGTCGATGGGCCTGTTACAATAACAGAATCTAATGTTCAAAATATTGAGGCAAGAAAATATTGAGATAAATTATATTATTGAAGACCTTTTAATGCCACAAAAACTGCACAGTAAAGATTTGTTCGAAAAGTACTAAATCTTAAATTATACAATGGTCTGGGTGAATACTTGATTCTGATTGGCTGGAGGGTGTTGGTTAAAAAGTGATATACTACACCTATGCATTCATGTGAACTGTGGTGCTCGTTTTCCTGAGATGTGATATCATTGTCCCCAGTTGGTTTGTGTTTTTGTGGTTTTTATGTGGGAAAGTGGAGATTTCAATGTCATCAAATAAAAATGATTAGTGTTTAGCTGAGCTAATCTTTTAAATGTGTTGTCAGCGTCTCAAAAGCTTAACTGTAGTTTAAAAAAAATCTTATAGCATTGATGTCAGGCGTTTCACTCGCAATTTTGTTACTACGACGATGACGACATTAAACTCAAAAAAGTAACAGTGTTTAACTAAAAAGCTCACGATAAAATAACAAATCAGTTGGGTGTGGAAGTCGGGAGCTCGTTTTGACCCGAGTTCTCGAGGACCACATGAACACACCACTAGTCCAGCAACAGTCTTTCCATAGTAACGATTTAGCTAGAACTAACCCTAACCCTACAGGTAAAACAGATTAAAAAGTGAAATAACTCCTGCCCAGAACCAATTCAGTTTGTGGGACCATGGTATAAGCGGGATAATGCACTCCGAGGTGTCAGAAATAACTGGACTCTGCGGTATCAGTTATTTCTGATAATGGACACCTCGTCGGGCATTATCCCATACATATTCCACAATAAACATGAAATGCAATGAAACTCATCTTACTTTGGGTAAAAACAAAAAAGAATCCATTGTAGAAAAATTGGGAAACATGCAAATAAATGTACATTCAATAAAAATTTAGCCCTTAAGTGCTTTGTTTATCTGTCATTTATTGAACGATAATTCGATGTAATTATTGTGACACGCGTATTTAATCATCTCACTGAGATTTTAGAACCTCTTATTCAGGAGAGTCCTAGGGGAACCTATTGTTCACTTTTAGCAATGATTTCTTCTCCCAACACTCATTTACCATGACTTCATAATTTGCACATTTAATCCATTTCCCAGAAAATTATGAAACGGAAAAGTCATCTCCAATGTGAGTCCCTGTCTGCAATTTCAATCAAGCTGCACCAATAATTTCTTGGCAGCCATTTGCAAACACAGGCTAATTGACTTCAAGCTAACTGTCCACTAAACTAAACGTCACGAATATCTCCGCCATAGCCATGATGGGATTCGTAATACCATGTTTGCCCGGGGTTTTAGACATTCCCAGTGCAAAACGGCATGCACGGGTGATGATTATTGGCCTAAGCAAATGGAGAAATATGAGATCTTTGTCATGTTAGCTTGAAATCATGAAATAAATCTCACCATTCACTCAAGCTTAGTCAGATGAAAGAGAACAAGCTGCAGGTGATTTTGTTAGGGCTTCTGAATGGATTATCCAACCAGGAGTTAGCGCCAGGTAATCAATGGCCAGATGTCTCTCACACCGCTGCTTGTTGTGTTTTCGGCCCTTAGAGAATTACCTATTCAAAAGCGTGTTAAAACCCAAAAGGAAGTCGCACAAACAGGAGCCTTTTCAAACGCTTTATTCGCAGCAAGTGGAAAGTGATCTTGAACAGCAAGAATCAGCACAATCACCGATCGCACAAAAGCTTAGTGACGCTCCTCAAAAAAAAAAAAAAAAAACTGCCACAATTTTCAACAAAAGGAGCACAGTTTGGTGTATCTGAAGCTTTGGGACCATTAGGGCTTTGATTTTTTTTTTTCTCTCTCTTTTTAGCGAGTGGCACCCCGGTTGGTGGGGAAAGATTCGATGAACAGATGAGATTTCACCAATACAAAACAACACGGCAACAATCCGCCTCATGCAGAGAAGAAAGTTTAAAAACATGACCAAAGCTCTTGAGGGGCACACGTTCGACTAACTCTACCAACTATTTTTAAGCTTTAAAACATGCTCTAATGAAAAGTAATAATACCCCCGAAACAACAGATCCATCCAGAGCTTGTTCCATTTAGACGTTATGAATTTACAATAGCATTTTGCGTGAAGAGGGTTATTTTTCTATCTTGTTCCATATAAAAAACAGACCCTACGTTTGGAGATTTTGCCCAGAAGATTGTGAATGTGAGCACCGTTATGTGCCGCTGAACCCTCCCTATGGATTTCGCCATAGTGCAAGATATGTGCTTGCAATACAGGATATTACACTGGAGCAAATGTAATAAAAGTGTGGTTCAATAAACAGCAAACAGCCTCAACAAATGGAAGTATAGACAACTGTCAGTCAAAGGACCGTATATGTTCTTTAGATGTAACCTTGCTATCTTCCAAGGCTTCTAAACATTATAGACCGCACAGAACACAGCGTTAATGTCCTTTCAAGAGCGCGTACCATAGAGAATAGTTTTTGCTTGTGTTGCGAAACCTTTTTTCAGGTGATTGCAAGGGGATCTTCTGCAATGCAATATGGAATGTTTTATAAGCCACGCCAAGGAATACATGCAGACATATTGATAACGCTGTATTTAACTTTTTGCTTTCGGAGCTTTGTTGTTTGTGAATGTGTGCGCGTCTGTCAGTGCAGCCTTGTGTCGGAGGTGTGAAGTTGTCAAGCCATTACAACAAGAAGCAGTAAACAGGTGTCAGTGAGTGAGAGTCTCTGAAGGGAATTGGAACCGTTCGAAGTTGTTGCTCAGTGTTGCATTCAGTGACGATTCATACTGCTGTGGTTTCCCTGTGCAAGACATTAATCAGATGTTATGTTTATGTCTTGGAGTGACTGGTCGTGGATGTTTGCAAGAGACTCGCAGCCACTTGTTTACCAGGAAGGATATAGAAAATATGTTCGGTATGGCAGTATAAAAGTAACTCTACAAATGGGTATTTTATTTCTTCAGCTAACTCTCTATGGATTGGATTTTTTTCATTCTTTTTCCCATGGCTTTGTCGTTACCTTATACACCACCTGCCTCTGATATTTCGTTGGATTTTTACTTTCTTTTTCCCATGGCTTTGTCGTTACCTTATACACCACCTGCCTCTAATATTTCGTTGGACCACCTTTAGCTTTGATTACATCACACATTCACTGTGGCTTTGTTTGAAGAAGCTTCTACAATGTCAAAAGATCCAGTGTCGCATTCATTTTTCGCCAAGATCTTGTATTGATGATGGGAGAGAGTGTCCACGGAGCAAAGCCTTCTCCAGCACATTCCAGAGTCTCAATGGGGTTAAGATCTGGACTCTGTGGTGGTGTGAAAATCATATCTCTTGCTCCTGAACCAGTCTTTCACAATGTGAGCCGATGAATCCTTGCATTGTCATTGTGACGTCAGAAGAAATCCATTGATGGAATTACCTGGTCAAGCAGGATGTCCAGATAGTCAGCTGATCTCATTCTTTGGGCACATAGTGTTACTGAACCTAGACCAGACCAAGTGCAGCAACTCCAGATCAGAACAGTTAGTTAAATCCAAGTGGCGACTGTTTTTTTAGTGTCTGAGTAATCTTGGTCAAAAGCCTCCAAGCCACCAGCTGATGTCATGGGGTTGCTGATCATTTGAGCCCAGCGTTTTGTAATATCGTTTTGAGCCGCATCTGAACTGTTTACTCCCTGCTCCATTAAATTATCTTTTCAGTATGTCGTCCCATTGTTTCCCCCGTCTACACGGCCTGGTTTGTCTTCACTTCCACACAATGATTGATTCGCTGAATTGAGCTTCTGTTGACACTGTCGCCTGCCCGGTGTCAACAGTCTTTAGGCTTTGGGGGGAAACTCGACCCCGGCGGCAGATGCGCACTTGTTGTTACATGCCGGGGCCGCCGTGAGTGATGGTAAAGTAACATGGCACTGTGTATGTCTAAGTGGAGCGCATAGTGGAAGCAAATGGAGTCTCAGGAGCTGCCAATCAGGACTTTGAGGGTGAGAACGTGATATCCCTGGGACTGGCTTTTTGAGTCTGCCTCATAGCTAACACCTTATAGCAACAATAGCCGCGGCGTTTGAATGGATTGGGGTTGTTAGGAGACCGTTCCAAAATTCATTGAGGGGTGGCAAACGTTCAGGGTAACGCTACGTGTCAAAGATATGTGTACTCAAGTTGAAGTAAAAGAGTGTGAATAAAAGAATATGTTGCAGGCGTTTCAGTGTAAAGTCTCTCAGATGCAATCCAATCCATTCTTTTTCTTTCCATTTCGATACATACAGACAAATAACTAAGTGGAAAAAGCAGGCAAATTTGTACACAAGAAAGAGTTCTGAAACTTCCTAAAGTTTAAGTTAGAGGAAGTGTGTGGCATGCACTTTGAATGAACAATTTCTTCAACACATGACGTGCACTTGCGGCTGTTGAGGACTCCTTCAGCTGTAAGCCATTTCTGTAGGCTAACTATACTGTCATGTATCACTGGCTCGTGGATCATGTTGTTGGAGCTTGTAGAAGAAGTGCCAAAACACGGCGCTTACAGAGAGTTAGTCAGGTCTGAGTCACTGACAGCACGACGCTGAATGTAAAGCGGCCAAATATACACAGCTTCACACAGTTATAAGGAGAACTCTGTTGGCTTTCAGTATGTGTTGATTAGTCATGCAAAGAAACACTGTTTTATTACTACATAGTGTGCCTCAGGTCTTCCTACCAGGAGGGGCATGGCGTGACGGTGCCATTTACAGTTCTCAGCACAGAATTGCAGGCAAGTGAGAGCAAATAGGTCCCCCGTCATCCTGCTTCACCGTCCCTTGAGCTGTAAACATACTTTTTTTTTTTTACTAAGTATCTTTGCAAGAAGCACCGCAAACTGGCCCGCTACAAGATCAGAACAGCGCTGAGCAATCGGCAGCACAGTGTGATAGAAGCTAGCCATGGGGTAAAAGGCTACAGAACTTCATATCAGCAAACCAACTTTCATGAAAATAGGCCATTAAGAGGTAAAAATATCATCTAAATCAACATATATTTGAATAAGGCTACAAACCAAACACACTTGAAATAAACCACGAAAGAAAAGCAAACCATAGTGAGCATTTTAAAGTATGTCATGCATAGGATGTCGTTGTATTTTCACCTTTCGTTGCTGTAGACAGAGGTGAGGCGAGGCAAACAGGAGCAACGGCCTAGACTTGAGTTGTTCTTGGTGCTATTTATGGTGCTAATGAGGGCGCAATGAAAACACCCTTCTCCTGACCCATTTTAAACCCTTCCACGTCATGAATCTCTGTCCCCGCTCCTGTTTACTGCTCCAGACCCCATCGATATCTATGGTAAGGAACAACTTTTGAATCAAGAGAGACAAATAAAGATGTTTTTTGTTCAATAGAGTGCGAGATCGAGGTGGCTGAGGAGGCTTGTGGCTCTGCTGCTGAGGGTCGCTAAAGAAGAATGAGGAGGAGTTCTGAGTCCTAACTTTTTGAGAGGCAAAGGTTGTGATATAGGCGTGGCTCAGTGGCAGGAGTAGTCAGCTGTTATTGGATGTCTTTGAATCCAATAACAGCTGACTAATGATCTCTTGGCCGGGGTGCACCCCACTTTAGGCACATGGTCGGTGACATTGATACAAAGGGAAGTGATAACAAACCTGGAAACATTTAAGGATGTGTTAAGAAGTGTTACACGTCAATCCAGCCCGAATGTTGTTTATTGTTTTCGCAGCTATAGACGGCATTAATTGAGTTAGCATTTACCGTGATATCTCTCTCTGAATGTGATCAGGTGCCGTTCAAGCAGAAACATAAGCAATTTGTTTCCTCGAAATGTTAAAGCCATTGTTATGTAGTTATGCTCGTATCCAGCGTGTTGACAGGCTTTGCAATTTTGCCTGCGCTACGTCAATATTTCACACATCACGGCTTTGGGGAAATGCAATTTAGTTCGGGAGACTGTTGAATACAAAACCCCGCTGCAGAGAGCTCTTGCCTGCGCTAAAACTAATCAGGCTGTTGGGGCTTAAACATAAATACATGCAAGGTGCAGTTTGTTGCTAATGTTTACAGACAGGAGTGGACACACAGGTGCTAACCAGGCACAATATTAACTGCGCGTTGTTGTTTATGCCGTATTCTGCTGACAACAGGACGGCAGCGCTTATTATGCATGTTGACAAAAGCACAATTGGCCCGTGCATACAAATTCATCATACCTTGCACACTGGCCGAAGCACACACTGTCCAGGGCTCTCCACCTGAAGCAGGGCCCCGCCACAATTTAGGTCACTAATCCGTTTCCGTAGCGATGGCCTGCCTGCAAATCAGTGCGCACCCACCGCCTTTGTGTCCCGTTCAAGATGCAGAACTCGACGTCCCCCCCCTCCCCCCGTCACCAAGCGGGACGGGCTGTGTACCACCCACGCGTCTTCTATTCTTCTCTGCTCCTCTTTTTTTTTTAATAAGATATCACAGCACTTTATAGATGATTATGAAGGGGAGACACAATAGGCAAACCCTTTTTTTTTACCACTTGTAATTAAGTTTTTTTTCCTTTTGCTCCTTTACCGAAAACATTTGGTGATATCCTATTTCCTTGCCTCATTTATTGTGCTTTTAGGCAAAAAGTAGTAACTATTTGCTTCCAGTCTATTGGCTGCTGTACACTGCAATTCCAATTTTTTTTGTCTAATTAGACTTTTGGATGTCACATTGCATGATGTGGGGATTGTATAATCGTGAAGTGCACTTGTAACCATTGTGTGATGGTTCAAAGAGAGGTCCCCTCATTAAAGGCCTGGATATCAGTCATGACAGATACTCTACATTTGGAAAGAATCCGCTACAACCTCAATAATAGACTGGAAGATTTTGACTGTGTTTGGAAGCCTTTCACTTTGTACCTGGAAACCATGGATCAACAATCTAGTTGGACTGACGGATAGCACTGTGGGGTTTGGGGAAGGGGTGGGAGTTTATTTTTATTCTATTTTTTTTTCCTTTTATTTTTTTTTAGGTGTTTTAGTCATGTTATGTGTTTGTGCATGTAGTTTTTGTCTGAATATTGTGACATTTATTTCTTTTTGTCCTTTTTGTATTTTTGTAAAATGAAGCATTCAGTAACTTCAATAATGGTTAACCTGTAAAAAGATTTGCTTCTCAATAAAAATATTTGAATCGATGGTTCAAAGAGAGAATCGTAGTCACAACTGAAGTTTATCATAGAGAATATCATGCTACAGATGCCTAGTGTTCAGCTGAGGGGAGTACAGCATGCAACCGGTGTTTTTTTCCACAGAAAGGTTCAGGGAAAGTCCTGTAAAATGCGGAGTCAGACCCGCTCATGCCTGGCCTCTGTTGCTTTGACAAAGATGCCGGTCGTGGCTTGTCTTTGGTCGTAGGACGGTTCAATTTCAAATCTTTGTTCATGTATGACCTAAGATTTTGAGCTACAACCTAAGATTTTCCCCACAGCAAGTCATCGTTCGTTGCAAAAGGCTAAAATCGTGCGGTGTACACGCGGCTTAAGATATCCTAAATCCCTTATAGATATTGTCCCAAATCTAAACCTGGGTTAAAACCTGGTTTTGTCCCTCAAATTCTTGTCAATTTTGGCCATTTTAGCATGTCAATAATGAGAAAAGCTCACAATATTTTAATTAGTCATCGATAGCGTACATTTCCAGAGGATACCTTTATAGATTTGTTTCTATTCGCCAGTTTCTTATCTTAATTAAGTTGCAGTAGTTTAACTTTAAAAAGTTATAGAATACTATACAGTCTTACTACTTCATTTCAGACATGGTTTACACCCAGTTTAGACTTAACTATGTCCAGTTGTGATCTATCTCACACACTTTTTAAACCCATTTAGACCTGATTTGATCTTGATCCAGCCCTGTGCTTGCAAGGTCAAATGTTTTATGAGGTTGTACTTGGTCTTAAAAGTTTAAGAACCACTCCTCTTTTTCTGTTCGTGCCGCTCGATGCTTATCTCTCATAATTTCATCGGATTGTGTGTGCTGGGATTTGCTATGTGTGTTTAGCCGACGCCAAGCTGTTTACAAGAATATGGGGGAGATATTGCTAGTATCAAGTAAACACAGAGGGATTGTACGAGCGTGTACACAGAGCGGATTTGTCTACCGCTTTGAGGAAACACTCGTGCAAACTAACATTATTTGCATGTTTTTGTAGATGATATTTGTCCCGTTTTCTTCAATTTACCTACGCTCCGGAAAATCTCCAAACAAAAGGCGCGATGGTTATTAAAGGCAATTAGCGCTTCCGTGCGTACGCTTTTGTGTTTGCGCTCTCAAAGTGAGGCAATAGGCTCTTTCTAGTGTTGTTTCTTCAGCGAGCGTCTGTAACCCGGCGGGAAAATATAGACATTAAAGTGTATGATTCAACTTTGAGCTGAGTTGCATGCAAATCAACCCATGGAGGTGGACACACACACACACGCACAAGAACAAGTGACTAGTGCCTTGTGTCGACACATACGGCAATATAGATTCATCATATTTGTCATGTCCACATTAAAATGCACAGAATAGGCCCCGCAGTGCTGTACAGTGCCATAATATGTCTTGTTTTCTATTCTCTCAATGATGGGTTTATCAGAGAAGACATGGTGCCGTGTGCGAATCCGAGCATCGATTATAATGAATTATCCTTGCTGTATTTCTGGTACGAAACAGGGACACAGGAATATTGTTGAAAACTCTTCAAAAGAAAGCTATTATGATTCATGTTTTGAATCTCGCTCTACTCTGGTGAGTGTCACTTCAACCACATGTGTTTGGTGGAACAAAATTACCACCAAGTACCACCCCATAAAGTATTAAGCTGGGTGTAAAAAAAAAACATGCCTAAACCAAATAAAACCCCATGCGCATAAATGAAAGTGTGTCAATAAAATTAATCAAGTCTAAAATTGCCACTGGTAAAGAAAAACAAATGCTCAAAAAAACGGAATTTGGAGTTTTATTAAAACCTCAATATTCAATTTCCGAAATACCACATCAGTAACACTAACACATTTATTTAGGCATCTATCCTCACGGACTCAGAGGCTTCTGTCTGACATTTCTGTTCAGAAAACACCGCAAAGGTTGGCTCTTTTTTTATATATATATATTTTTTTTCTTTTTTGGCGGGACACAAATGTTTCCGCCTCTTTGATTCAATTCTCCAGAAGACGATTACAACTCTACTGAGGAGGTCTCTTAATTGAATTGCTGAATTGGAAAATGCCGGGTCCCCATCCCGTACACCTTTGGAGGGTTGAGTGGCCCTTTGTGAAGGCAGAGAGCTGGCTGCTGTCCATGTCTGTCTCACAACATCTGCTCCGGGAACAAAGAGGGCTGTTTTAGTTTTTCGACATGCGGGCGCAGAGGAGAGTGCTCCCTGAATCACTCTTTTCACTGAATCCTGAAAATTTGCATAGTGGAATTTATACCTGTCCTGCTTTTAGTTTAGTTTTAGATTTAGTTTTAGATTTAGTTTTACCACGTTGCGCTTTCACTTTGAGTACTTGCAGTGGAAAAGCACATTAAACACAATTGAGATAATTTACTGAAAGACTGATAAATACACTAAATGATGCAGGGGTTTGATAAGATAAGATAAGATGGTACTTCATTGATTTCACAGATGGAGAAATTGCAATTGGCATGTCAAACTTTGAAACAAGCAAATAATGCATTCACTTGACGTAAATTGGAGCCGTCATTCAATGCCAGCCGGCTCAACGTGGCAGTACTAGTAGCAGACAACCAAACTGAAGCGTCCAGTAACCCTTCCATAGACCTCGATGTTGTTTAGGAGCAGCTGGCTGGAGAGTTAGGTTCTATTTTGTGATGTTTGCAGGTTCTGCCCTGTCCTTCTTCAGGGTTATCTGACTCTGAGACCTTCTTCTTGTGAGGTGAGAATGAGAAAGAGCGGTGAGACAATATATCGATTT
Organism: Gobius niger; assembly: GCF_951799975.1. NCBI lineage: Eukaryota > Metazoa > Chordata > Actinopteri > Gobiiformes > Gobiidae > Gobius > Gobius niger. The sequence continues at coordinate 30,318,902 of NC_136854.1, forward strand.
TGCGATAAATCACGATATTTTGAGGCACAATACGATACTTTTTCTTCCAATATCAATGCTTTTAATGATGCTGTACATATTAGCCTCTTACCCCCCGCCTTAACCAAGTGCATTGTCTTCAGTTTGGCTTTACCCAAACACGTGGCAAAAGAGCAACAAAAACGTGCCGGAACAGCAACAATAGCACAATAAAAAAGCGACAAAAACTAAACTAAAGACTAAAGAGTGTTGAAAAAGCAAAAAAAAACAAAATAACTTCAAAATGCCGACAGAAAAGTTTTGTAGATCTTAGCTTTCGCAAATGAGGTGTTACACTGGCCTATAGGGGTCAAAGAACATCCCATTGCACACAATACAGTCACAACAGCAGTTTTTCTGAGTGACACAGAAATAAGTTACTTTTAATGATAGCATTCATCATTTTACATAAGAATGTCTTGTGGTATCCCTTTCGCAAACAGGACTGTGGCTATTAAAATGTATGTAAATGAAGTATTGTGGTCCATTTCCGTTTCCAGTTCCAAGTCCAGTATCATTTACTCACTTATTTCAGAAAAAAGAGGAGCAATGCACATACAAAAAGTAAATATGGAATATGTAGTTGTTTATGAAGTAACGATATTAACATAAAGTCTTTAAAAAAGTGTTTGTTTGGGGGTTTTAAACAAACAGTGATATATTACTTTTATCTGCATTACTGTATTGCATGTCTGTATCTTCTGGTTCTCCCTATACCACGTCACATAACTACAATAGGCTTCCTTCTGTGGCCAGGACTCTTCTGAAAAAGACATCCTGTATCTCTGTGGGATTTTGAATAAAACCCATGTCTGAAGATGTGCCCTTGATTCCGGAAAATAAAGAAATCCTGCCACATTTGCCCGACACTTACATCGGTTTAAAGTTGCGCTCAGTAGACCTAAATGACAAATTAAATACTGCATCAATTACACTCCCAGTGACACGTCGCCTTGTTCTTTCCCTGAGACACTGGAGATCTAATTAATCAGAATATCAAACTAATTAAAGAGTGCTTTCAAAAGTAAAAATGAGAGCCGTCCATTAGCCGCCGTTTGCTTCGTTACCAAGGGGTCTATAAAGACTGATCGCACTTGAAACACCATTACTGTTAACCTTGTAGCCAATGATGTAGATTCTCCTTGCGCTTGTTATAGCGTTTTTTAAATACTTGATTATATCCTTGCGCAGGAAACTTCCAAATGAATGGAGACGCTTCGGGGGGGGGGGGGCCTGACTGCACCAAAGGCGGGTGAATCAGTTCAATTCAGAGCAGACGTGTAACTCGATAAGCGCTCTCGGAAGTTGCCCGAAAATTTTCGAAGTCATCTCGCACCCCGAAGCCTTAACAAAAAAAAAAAAATGGATAAGTTAAAACTCAATCTCGCGAATGCCGGAGTGGTTTTCCCGGCGTGCAGTAACTTAGGGCAATTAGCCTGAAGGCAGCCCTCTAAAGGTGAGAAACCCAGGATTTATGTCGGTAAGTGCAGAAATAAACATTTAAAAGTGCGGCAGCTGCAGACCCTGGAAAACACGCTGTTGGGTTCGCATAATGTTTTTTTTTTCTTTTTTCTTTTTTTCCTCCGCTTTTCAAATGCTGAGCAAAGTACATTTAGCGAGTCTGTGGGGAATAATAAAAAGCTTTTATCTAATGGCAGTGCGCAGAAAGGTTAAAACACAGCCGACTGTCAGGTGTGTTGGTGATTTAGACTCGAATGTGCGCGACTTCATCCGGGGCCAAACAGAATACAGTGAGTAAATGTTTTATGGGCAGATGCGGGAGGGTTTAAAGATTAGGGATAATTGTGTAGTTGCTTTGTTTGCATGTTTACAAGAGGCACGAGCGCTATCAACGATAATTGGGGGAAAGGTATGAGCTTTAGCTGCTTCTGAGTGCTGGATTACAATTATGTTCCATGCCATTTCAGAGCTCTTTTAGATATAATAGTGCTTTCATTTTTGCGTCAAGATTAGGTTAGCAGTTTCGAAGTTGCACTTACTTTGACCCGGTTTAGACGGGGCTGTGCTTGGTGTTGTTGTGGTGAAGAGCTGACGGTGGCTCAGGTCGTTGAGTAAATTGTCTTATAATCTGAAGTCTATCCCAAGGCGACTATGGTTATACTACTACCGAGTTACTGCTACTATTTACTCGGGCTGGGACAAAATATCGGATCGGACTTGGATCGCAATACTTTTGCTGCAATACCAAGTATAAATACTTTATCAAGTATCGCAATACTTTTAATACTTGGGTTTAGAGGCATTTTTATCACACTCTCCTTTGTTTTCCATTAATAGCACAATGTTACATTGTGTGTTAATGCACTTTTCAATCTTAACACTTCAGTAAATGTCAAATGGCATTTGATTTATAAACTTTGGATACATTTTTTTACACATTTGAAAGTAAACATATTACTCATAATCATTATCATAATTACTTACTGGATTGCAATACATATCGGATCGGCCCCGAGTATCGTGATACGTATCGGATCGTGACAAAAGTGGATCGACCTAGCCCTACTGTTTACCACTACTGAGTTGTGAGTAATGGCGATGTGCCTGTCACGATATCAAAAGCTGAAGTTCGATACATCGTGGCAGGAAACTATCGTGATAAACGATAGAAGACCTGATAATGCCACAGAAACTAACTCTATAAGCTCTGTTCAAAAAGTACTTCATCTTAAAATATCCCATAATAAACATGAAATACAATGAGACAAAAAAGATATAGTATTACATAAGAAAAAGGTGGGGGAAATGCAAATAAATGTACTGACGATAAATACTGAGCCCAAAATTGTATTGTTTACCTGTCATTAGTTGATATAGTATCTATTAGGGCTTGGACGATACACTATTGTCACAAGCCGATACATATCACGATACCGATACATATTGCGATACAACAAGTAATTATGGTGAGTGATATGTTTACCTTAAAATGTGTAAAAAGAAAACAGTCATGTGTCCAACGTTTATATTCCAAATGCCATTTGACAGTTATTGAAGTGTAAAGATTGAAAAGTGCATTAACACAAAATGTAAACAAAGGGGTGAATGATAGAAATAACTCAAAGACAAGTATTGAAAGTATTGTGGTACTTGATAAAGTATCAATTCTTATTACCTATAGTGACAGCTCTACTTGTCAAGCATGTAAGCTGACATTTGGTAGTAAAGTTTTAGTCCCACATGATCAAATACCCCTAATTTCTGTTATATTTTATAAACAAGAATTTACAATGAAAAATTGAAGATACTTCTGGTCATTGACATAAATATCACCAATATTTTGACAGCAATACCAAAGAAATTATAGCCCTAAAATATGTTGCCGTGTCGAGGAAGATGAGTAACCAATTAGTGCCTTCGTGATGGTTTAAAATTCAAGCTGAAATGTACCAGGCAATTTATTCTATTCAAACTGCTAAAAGGTTTGCTTTGACAACCACAGCTATTCTAATGCTTTTACCAAAAACATATATTCAACCTTAAGGCCTTTTTTTGTTCTACCACGTTATTCAAAGACCCACTTAATCCTCATTTCAAAGTACTTCTTACTAGCTATATCTTTTGTTTTGTTTCTTCTTTTTTATCTGCTTTTTACACCTGATTTGTGGTACCTTTTGTGAAGTCCTAAAAAAAAAAAATGGGCCAATTTTGTCCCACTTTACCGAGACTCAAATCCTTGTTTCCACACTCCCCTTAAGTCAACAATATCCGATTCTCAAAAAATATTTTGCTTTTGGTCTGTCACATTCAGAACACCTCATCTCATGTGTTTGCCGGATACCACCAACAGAGAGCAGCTACATTTCTGGTAAGAGAACACCTTGATTTTCGTGAAGGAGGGATTGTGTGCGCGCGGTGTCGTGGGCTTCTGTTAAAAAAAAAAGAAAAAGGGGGGGGGGGGAGAAAGTATCAGATTTTGTATTTGGGGCTTCCAAGTGCGAAGTTACCGGCATGCCCCGATGTGTCCTTGCCTTCTCTGTGTGAGCATAGGCAAGTGATGGATGATAGAAAAATAGAGAGGCAGCGAGTGAGACAGGGCCGGCTGGTGCAGGGAGAACTAAAGCTTAGGAGGTGACGCGGGCAAACAAAGCGCAGGAAGCCTCAAACGCGCGGATAAAGTGTCTCTGGCAGTTTGACACCGCTGTTTTGCCGGAGATGGTTTGGAGAAATGCGCCTCTGAACGCACACTGAGCAGGTCCAAATAACAAGGCAGGAAAACGTTATGAAATCTAATATGTGATGTCTGAGATCGTTGCATTGAGGTGGGAACTAGACTCCAGCAATCGGGGATAGTCAGCTGGAGAGCAACTCAATAAATGTTCTTCTCTGTATATCCATTATGTATTCTCCCGCCTGATCTTCCTGATCTGTGGCAGCTCTGAACTCAGCTTCCTACTCCCCAAATATCCACTGCCCTTCCTCTGCACCCGTCCGAACCAACTCAAATCGGACAGTCTATCGTCAAAACATCAAAAGCAGCCTGTCCGTCTAAGTAGTAGTAGTTCCAACAGACACTTCACCCAAATTAAAAGAAAAAAGTCTAAAAACTACCAAATTTACATGGGAAAAATAGTTTGGTCATTACATTTCCATTTGAGTGGAAGACACTATAGCAAAACACAATAATTTAATGTTGAGATTTTAGGGTCTTCCTCTCAATGTGTGGGCTTTCACTTGAAAAAAAGAAAAGAAAGTGTGTATTAGCACAGTACAGTACCCGTCACCTGTATTGGCTTTTCTTTATTTTGGAAACACTTTATTTTACACAACCCTTGATACATTGTACCTTCAGTACAATGTCATTGGAAGTGTAACAATGTGTAATAACTTGTACCTATGTATTACATACACAATAGAACCATGGTAGCGCAGCGGTTAGCGCCTCTGCTTCACAGCTAGAAGGTCCTGGGTTCGATTCCCACCAGGACGGGGCCTTTCTCTGTGGAGTTTGCATGTTCTCCCTGTGGCTGTGTAGGTTTCCTCCGGGTACTCCGGTTTTCCTTACCACTAAAAATTCTGACCATCAGCCTGGCTCCTCATCGTGGGGATGGGTCCCCAGGTGCGGCACTGCCGTCGACCACTGCTCCTTACGGGTTCCCTCAGTGGCATCGAAGGATGGGTTAAATGCAGAGGACAAATTTCCCTACAGGGACAACAAATAATGAATAAAACATAAGAACTAACTCTAACTCTAACCTTAAGCCCTAACCCTTAGGGTCTAGTACTAATACACATTATTCCATTGTGTATTTACAACATAGGTACATGTTATTACAGATTGTTACAAAGCAAAATACAATGTACTACGTTTAGTTTGGTATAATGTATAAAGGGAGTGTAAAATAAAGTGTGACCTTTATTATTTTTAACACTATTCGATTGTTTGATTCTCACTGAAGGCATTAAACTATACAGTAATCAAAACAAAAGGCGGTTCAACTTTGTGTTCATTCATAAATGAATGTCTTTAACAGTCTTGAAATAAAAGAAAAAACAATACATCCGGTACTATATTATTAACAAAAAACTTAAATATTAGACTCATTTAATCCCAAATCCCTTCTGAAGAATGTATTTGTATCCAGCATGTCCACAAAATAAATCTATACATTTAAACCTGGTTCTGTCCATATGTTCTCGGCCATTTTATCATAAAATACCTTATCTGAATGAATGAAATTGATATATCTCTGTAATTACTTTATTATCATTTCATATTCCCCTGCAGTGCCTCGCCTTTTGAGACACTGGGAACACACAAAACTGGCTCCACATTGTTTACGCTTTTCCAACCCCTGGGTCAAAGAAACTCTACTCTTTTCATATTCCATGCACCTCTGTGTGTGTTTTCTCCGTTTTGTTGCTGGACACATCTTCGCATCAGCCGGCCGCATTTAGCAGCGAGACACAAACACAGGTGGCACCACTGAACTTTTGCCCCTATAGAGCAGAGCAGACATATCGATTGGCTCAACTTTGAGGTCCTAACCTTGCCCGCTCCTTTGGTCTTTCAAAGGGAATGACAAACCCAATCAATGAGCAAACAGCGGGCTTTTTCTACACTCTTTCATTCCGTCCACTTTCGGAATTACACCTTAGCGCCACCAAATCCCCGCGAAACCACTATATTCCACATGTTGCGCGGGCCAAAACACTGTTGCTAGCCCCAATAACGCCGAGCCGAGACAGAATCTGACAGTTTTATAGCAGCTTTTCCACATAGATTAGGAGCGTTGTCTATCTCTGTCAAGGTTTGTGCCGACAAGTTGCCTGTAATTGTCGAAACTCTTGAAGAGGTGCTAAAGGCTTTTTTTTTTGAGGCAGCTTTCACCAGGTGCAGCCTTGTCAAGTGCCGCGTCGGAGCCGTGTCAGCGAAAACTCTTGTTCGTTTTCTTCTTCTATCAGGTGTTTTTGACACTTTAAGGGTTTAAAGTCTGTCGGTAAATACGCTCAAAAGTATTCGCTCACGGGCCGTTCTCTCTTTCTCCATTGCTCCTAGTCATAAGCGGGTAGAGATGGGTGATCAGATGCATTTACTCGACTTTTGGAAGAAATTGTACTCCAGTGAGTAAAGTGAGTACAGTGTCATTATTTAGAGTAATAGAACTGGTTACTCTCCTCACTGTGTGTACTTGACAAAAGCTTTATTCAGGTTTTTTATTCAAGTCCAATTTTTTTTTTGTATTTAGTATTAAATAGATATGTTTTTCTATGCCGTGTCTGTCAGATTAAGATACGACTGAAACATAGATGAGCTTTTTACACTTAAAGGCACAATGTGTAACATTCTCCTGTTGCCAATACAAAACATGCTCCGAAAAGTGCAATGAATGAGATCCAAACTTGTTTAAATCTCATATTCAAGTAGGTTCGGTCAACATCTCCAATGAAACGAGCTGGAGATGTCCCCCGTTTCCGGTAAAGTTTACAGTCAGGTCTGAGGGGAGGTGAGCCGCTCATAGCAAAGACATGGGATCATTTTTAGGCATCTTTGCAAAAATAAAAGTATCTGTAATGAAATAAATGCTTTTATTTTATTCTGATAATTGGGTGAAATGTTACGTGGTGTTGCTTTTAGTAGATTATGACCAAATACTTTTCTTAAAGCTGCATTATGCAACTTTCTATATATACAAAAAAAAGTTGATAGTTGTGCGTATATGACCTTGTAGTGACCCAGCGGCTGTATGAGTGGTCAACGTGTTGCCTTTATTTACCATCACAGTAGTCTCCAGGACGCTCCAGGATCAACTGCTTGCAAAACCTACAAAACAATTGATCCTGGAGTGTTATAGAGACCACTGTCATGAAAAGTATAAAAGCATAAAAAGTTGCTAATGCATCTTTAAGCAATTATTTGGATCAAAGTTTATTTTTGTAGCACTTTACAACAACACTTAGCAGACTGCTTTCTACAAAAAAACAAGACAAAAACATCAACAATAATTATATATTACTTCAATACATGTAAAAGTTGCCACATTATTACTTATGTTGAAGTACTGAAGTATCTGCCATCCCTAACCCTAAGTCAACAAACTTTCTTTATTGTCAAATTTCCCGGCCTCGTTCTTTTGAATTTCAAAAGACAAAATGTCATTTTATTTTTTACAGATTTTCTTACGATAAACAGACACAAAATCCCTTCTGAAAAAAATCTTTGTAACTAAAATGTCAACTGATCAAACCATAAATGTAAGAGTAAATACTTCTGCTACTCCATAAATAAATAAATAAATAAATAAAATCCGCCTCTGTCTGTAAATCCAGTCAAAAGCACTTCGACTATCGCGGGGTGACTGTCTCTCTCTTTCCCAATCTCTCCAAGTGGAATCCCAAGTATCCCGCCCTGTCTACCCCATACAGATAAAGCATTAAGAGCCACAGCATCACTCATTGCAAGTTCAGGGGAGCCAAAAAAAAAAAAAAAAGAGAGAGAGAGAACATTTTTCTGTCTTTTATCCCCGTCAGTCTGCGGCGTGTTTCCCCTCGTCATGGTCTGAAATGGAGGTTTGAATGGCCTTGTCTGTACAGCTGCAAGCTTCACTGAGCACGGTTCGCACAGGAGCCGGCGCAGAGATGACGGGTGGGCGAAAGAAAAGGGGGGCTGGGAATGAAAAAGAAAATGAAGAAAGAAAAGTCTTGGGGGGGAATGAGAGGGAGAATCTGACGGAGCAGATTGGGATCGCGTTTTTAATCCGTCAGTAAGTGAAATGGGGAACTGACCGCCCGTCCGAAGGCGCTCCCGCCCCGCTCTCTCCTTCAGTTGCTCTGTGGAATGTGGACTTAACTGTACAAGGCCAATAGAGCACAGAGAATGGGGGCTATGAGGTGGTAAATAGCTTTAATGTTGCGCCGTATGGATGAGAATGGATGTCTCGTGTCCAGCCCGGGCAATGGTGAAACAGGAAGTTGGCTTGTTTAAGAAACTCAAGGAGGCAAATGCTGGACTCAAAACTCGCATAAGGATTGGCTTCAAATGGATTTGTTCATTAACCCTGTGCTTGGATTTTTCAATAACTCTCTTGTAGACCAGTGGTTCTCAAACTTTTCATGTGCACCTCATAAAACATTTGACCATCTAAGTCAGGATTAAACACTTTAAAATTAGTCTAAAGTAACTTAAAGGCATTACTAACGCATAGATAAAGCTGTCATTTGAATTGAGGAAGTTTAAACTGACAGATGACCCGAGTATTACCCGAAGAAGCCACCGTTTTTCGAACCGCTGTTGATACAACACCGCATTATTGTTGTACTTGTGTGACCGACCCCTGCAGCTATTGTCTATTGTCTAGAGTTTCTATTTATTCAAAGTCCGTATTATATCACCAGAGCAGTTATTTTCCCCCGAAATATAGGTGCTTTCCAAAATGCGACTGGGACATTGCACATGCATTATTTAGCATCACAATCTTCAAGTTGAAATTGCATCTTCTTCCTGTGCCGTTTTGCATGCTCCGAGAGGTATTCCGCTGTCGCAGTGACATTTTGTGAAAGTGCAAATGTGGTAATAAAAAGCCTTTTGTACTCTATAGTTGTATGACATTTTTTGCCGGAAAGGTCAGACACCCGAACAAACTGAACTATTTCATATGGGAAAGGTTTTTACTAAAGTTGGGAACTCTTTTGCAACAGACACTAGGATGAAATGTTGCTTCTTTGGTTCGTTGGAAATACGTAAAAGGCTGACTCTTTCAAGCGCTTAACCCAGGTTGTAATGTTTATTATCCATATTTTAACTGCTTCACTCCCGTCCACACCTCGTTTTCTGGCAACAATGGAATGCAGGGTTGATTTAGCATCGGTTTTGTTACATTCCTTGTGATTATATCTGACATGGCATGGCATTTAAACCAGCTACTATGCACCTTGGCATTCACGGTTAGTTTCATGACTTATAGAAATTCCTTCACAGCAAAGCACTGCTCTGTTTTTGTATATTGTTGTTTAGTTTCAAAGTGAGCCACTAACATGTCGATGGCACAGTGATGAATGCAATTTAAAGGGATATTTCAGGATTTTTCACATAATTCCCTAGTTATCCAGAGTGTTGTCGATTTCTGGATTTTTAATTTGTTTTTTTATTCATGCAGTCCTTATATTTGAAGAGTTTAGTGGTGCTAGGCTAGTGCTAGGCTAGTGCATGTCTATGGTAACTAATAGCCTGTATTAAAAACAGTCTGACCCAAGCACAGTGCACCTGAGGCAAATCACTTATAACACCAGACTACCGATATAAATGTCTGAACATTTTTTGAAATATAACCATTTTGCATTTAGCATTGCATTACATTGAGGAGGTGGACAGTTTCAAGTACCTTGGTGTTCACCTCAACAATAAACTGGACTGGTCCCACAACACCAACTCCCTGTACAAGAAGGGCCAAAGTCGCCTCCACCTTCTGAGGAGACTGAGGTCCTGCAGCCGGCATTACTACACGTGGAATTCACAAAGGAGCTTTCTTCAAATCAGATATGACAATGTTTGGAGGACTACCGGATGATTTTGAAGAGGTTTTTTATGCAGGCTACAAGTTACCCTAGACATGCGCTAGCCAAGCACTAGCCTAGCACCACTAGGAAATACATATTGCAGTAAAAGAAGAAGAAGAAGAAGTAGAGGAAGAAATCCCCATATTAAACAGGTCTTAATAATACACATTTCATGTTTTATGTAGCACGATTCCCAGTTTGTGAACCCGTTCACTGACAGTGGCAATAAAACCAATTCCGATTCATAAAACGTACCGTTAAAGAAAGTAGAAAAAGTCAGGTATCTACTTTGACATTTTGCATGAGAGGAAAGCAAAATGATTGATGAAAACTTTCAACGATTCCTCGATACTCAATTTGGCAGTGTCTTACCAAAAGAGTGATTCGCGACATTGGCTCCTTTCTATTCTGACAACTGCGCCGCAAAGAAAGACGTCCCAAATCATACAAAGCAGAAGATTTCAGTGTTTGAAGTGGCATATCCACCAAACACAAGCTACAGACAGGGAGGCCTTATCTCTCCTATTAAAATGCTAATGGACCGAAATTATCTGACCAGTCAACGGCTCCGCTTCTGTACGGTTTATCTCTCTTTTTCGAATGCAACCTTTTGGAGCAGAGCCAGGCCTTTAGCAAGCGTGCACACGTAAAATCGGCGCACACTCTGCAGAAAAGGCGTCTATGCAGTGGACTTGTATTTGAAGTGACAGCGGGGTCAGGGCTGGCATTTTAGCTGCTGACCCGTTTTGTCTCCACAGAGGGTGTTTCGTTTTGTCTGACGCGAGGGCGCACACGTCTATAAGACAAAAGAATTGAGATAAAGAAAGATCTTTGATGTCTAAAACTTGATTTGGAAGTATGCATGTTTTATCTCAACCTTTTGAGGTTTCATTTGCGTCTTATCGCCCGTCCCGACAACCTAAACAAAGACGTCAGCAATAACACCCATTCTCCTATATCCTATATAGAGCGAGTCAAAACAAGACTTAAAATAGTTCTCAAGACAGAGCGAATCTAAACAAGACTTAAAAATGCATATAACTGAAAGAATCTTATCTGCACTCTTGCCTCTTACTGTAATTGATTAATTCTATGTTGATGTTTTTATTGATTGTATTTGTTTTCTTATATTTATGCAACTGTGAAGCACTTTGAATTGCCTTGTGTATGAATTGTGCTCTACAAATAAACTTGCCTTGCCTTACCTTGCCTATAGCGATCAGACATCGGCAATAGTCTTTTATGGAGCAAGATATCAAAATAAGGCATCTACTTAGTGAGTTAAACTATGTGTTTGTGTACCGGCAGTTTAAGCAAAGCAACAGCATCTTCATGGACACAAGCATCCTCTCACCGGCATTTTTCACTAATTAAAACACCCTTGAATAAAAAAAAGCTTGTATTTTATCCTTTTTGTTTGGTTAAATGTTACACAGTATGGCTTTACATTTAATTTTAAGTTTCAACCAAGAGAGAAGTCATACAAAGAAACATATGGGTAATTGCCAGTTGTACAGTTTAAGTTTCTGTAAAAGCCCCATAAGTTGACAGCATTGTTAGTTACTATCGTTATTAAACTCATCTAAAAACACGTTTTTCTTTCATGACTCTACGTTTGTACACCTCGATTGCATCTCCCCTCCCCTCCTCACTCTCCTGTCTCGTCTCCCCAGTCCTGTCTCGTGCGTTGGAGATAGCGCAGCATTAGCCGCCTGCATGACCCCAGGGTGCTCCACTTCATGTTCAGTTCGCTCCATCGATCCTGACACGATGGAGAATTAGACGGAGAGACAAATGAAAACAATGGGGGCGCGTTTTAATAGACTGCGTGTCTTTGTATGTGCGTGCGTGTGTGTTTCCTTTGTTGGTGGTATTCTGTCGTATCCTGTCATGTGGGCATTTCGTGCAACAATAGACTGTACTTAGTGTATAGTATTTTGCTTCATTCATGCATTTTTGAGTGATCATGTTCACGTTGGTCACTCCGATCCGGATTTCCTGGAGTTTTGTTGTTATAATCCATCACAAGACCCGTTATTGCTGGAAACATGTTCATCGTGGCACCATTGATTCGCAAGCATGACGTTGGCGAAAATTGAAAGCTTGTTTTCACTGTTTTGCTTTGTAATTCTCAAAAGCTGCCCACATTGTTTCTTGACGTAATCATTATTTGTTTTAGTCTCATTCATGCACTTTAAGCTCAGTGAGGAATGAAGTCTCAGATGAAGCCTTTTTTTGTTACCCGATGTCATATACGCCTTGGAAAAATGTCTATATCGTTTTAATAATGGATTTGCCAAATTTTTCACTCCCACCGTTTCATTATTTCTGCTGCATTGTAAACTGGAGACTTGAAAAAAACAACAACAACAACAATAAATTGCGTTAATTTCTAAGCGCCCCGGGGTTGACATCTCCACTGGGGCACATTACAGTTCGCAGCGGTACAACATTCACTGATTAAAGGTCTCCTCTGTGCGGCATCTTGCTTGTTTTACATAATTTCTCCTCTCTTTGATAATAACAAACCCAAACCATTACACTGGAGCGAAGGGCTGTAGCCGCACAATGACCTCTGGCTTCTGGGGTCACCGGCATTCTATTAGTATGGACAATTGCCGGAGTCTTATACGCACAGCAAAGATAGCTTGTTTTCTTTCGGGTGTTTGGACGCTGTGAAGCAGAAACAGATTGCTAAAAGTTTCCACTAGATAGTATCATCTAATGGAAAAAAAAGAAGAAATTACAGAGATAATGATATGAAACTATTAGTTGGAAGTAACACTTACGTTCGGACAGACCTATAATTTTGCACATCCTAACAACAGCTAAACTACATATTTGTATTTCAATGAAAATATGTATAAAATAGAAATAGGTGCCTACCTTAAATTGGAGATTCATAACAATCTCCGATTCTATTCGGTATTGGCTTCCAACAACCAATATCGAGAACAAAGAAAGCCAAATAAACTAATCATTGATGTAAAATGACTATTCACAGTGCAATTAAAGTTTAGCTTGTACCTTATACCTTCTATTCACATATTGTTATTTGCATATTTGCAGTTAAAGTGAGGTAGGAATATTAAGTGTAAAGTTAAGAAAATTGTGAATAAATCCCGACTTTCTTCCTTTGTTCCTTTATCTGTATATAGATAACACAATCCATTACCTGGAGTAAAGGACACTAACCACACAGTGACCTCTGGGTTCAGGGATCACTAACGTTCTATTAATACAGACAAGGCTCGCACGGATCAAAGTCAGCTCACCCTGACCACTGCCTGAGTTTAACCAACCTGCCCAGACAGCCTTAGCATAATGAGCCACTTTAATATTGAGATGGCCAAAGCCAATGTGAAGCATCAAGGTTAAGAAATTGTATGGTGCACTTGGGGGACATTAGAATCGTATTATGACGCGGCGATTGGCAAATGGCCAATGACACGGGAATCTGTCCACCGGAGATTTAATTAAAAAGGTCGAACCCCGGTGACCCTTTGTCCTAACGCAGTTCTGGACTGCAGTCAGGCTAATGCGTTGGCGGGGAAAACACCTTCGTATTCCTAAATATGTTCAACGTTTAGTGTGTTGTTTACGCCGCTACGAAGTTCTGTATTGTTCTATGCAGATCTTCTGTTGAAAAATGAACAACTCCAAATCATAGTTCAATCAACTGTATGCTGTACTGCAATGTATTTGGACACACAACACGCTTTACCTTCACACTACTGACACTGAAAGAAAGGACATGCAGTGTCTGGCCCCAGGGCACACTTGCAATTTTGCGAGAAGAAAAGATTTAACCACCAAACGAGGTTTATCACAGGAACATTGATCAGTCAGTAATGAAAAGACAATAACCCAAAAAAAACAATGTCTCCTAATAAGAAATGCCCAACTCATACACTGATTTATGTTTAGTATTAGACACTATTATCCTCATCTTTTTTTTTGCTGCTATCTCCTACATTCAGTATTATATAGGTCTGCACAATACATCATCAAAGTATCAAATTAGGAGGTGCCATAAGATGACATAAGTCACAATATATAATTTAATCATCTATGTGAACCTGTCTAAGATTAACAAATGTTTTGCTCACCCAATCTAAAACAAAAATGCAAGTATACTTAAAAAAAATGTGCAAGAGTTGAGTTTGAGTCAGTATTTTCCTAACTTGGCCCTGTTTTGGTCCTGAGTTGGAAGTTTTGTCTTGTTTTGACACACTTGGACGAAAAAAAAGGCTCATGATTTTGTTTGAATTTACTGGAGGATGTTGTGTAGAAAAGGTCCATTGCAATAATATTCAGGAGATGTTCTTACCCCCCTCGTATTGTGCGGCCCCTGTTATTAAACCATTTGCTGATCCTGCCAGTGTCGCCCTCGGCTTCTCGAGTTCACGCGGGGCGAGTGTTGTCGTCCTCTGTCGAAACCACCTGTAATCATTCTGTGTTCATTTTTGCGTTACACTAATCCCCTACCCTTGAACCCCGGTCTACCTGCTCCGCCATAAATCACCTCCTATACCTGCACACGTGTGCCGGAGGAGCCCTAATAAATCACTTTCCGTGTGATCGCTCCTGTGCCGCAGTAGACTGACTATAGAGAGACTGAGGAGCGCATTGAAGTGAATACGGCGAATCACGGAGGAGTCAAAGGAACAGCTGGATCCCCTCACCTCGCCTCCAACTGGGAGTTGAACTCGCAACCCCCTGTCTTGCTTTCGGGAGCTCTTTCTGTACATCTGCGGAGACAAGGATTCGCTGTAATCCCAGTTATGCAAGTGTATGTCAAAACGTATTACTTTTTTTGCACTCTTTGCAGAGATAAGAGCCAAGAGCTGAGGCGAAATTGTGGACTTTTGATGCGTTTTGACAAGGTTACATTGCAGTTTAGTCCTGCTTAGAATAACATGATAGAGATGGCCGTTCGGATCACAATTTGCTTGTACATCCCAGGATTGTTCTTCTAAATAATAAAATCTTCATGTTGCAACAAGAGAATTTTGGCTACATTAAGTCCTGCGCCCAAAAGAAGATGAAGTACTTTCTTCATAAAACATTCAGGAGGGTAATTGGCTGTTGGTCATGCAGAAATTGGACCGTAATGCCCTTGTCAAAATCAGTGAAACTCTAACATATTGTTCTTGCTCCTACAGACATGAAGGACAGCTTTGTTCAAAGTAAAATACACTGCCTGGCCAAACCCAAATCCCAGGCAAAAAAGGTCACACACTCTGATATTTCAATAGAACGCGCTTAGCTTTGATTTGGCATGCATTCGCTGAGGCTTTGTTTTTGTTCTGCTTCTGCAACGTCACAAGATTTACTTTCGTCCAGTGTTGCATCGGTTTTTCACCTAGAGTGGGACCACGGCACAAAGTTTTCTCCAGCACAACCCAAATATTCTCCGTGGGGTTAAGAACTGGACTCTCTGGTGGCCAATCCATGTGTGAAAAATGTTCCATGCTCCTTGAACCAGTGTTTCAGAATGTGAGCTCAATGAATCCTGGTAATTCATTCAGGTAGACAACTGGGCTCATTCTTAACCCCAGATCTTTTAACTCCAGGTGGTGATTGTTTTGGTGGGGCAAGCAGTGTTTTTAGTCTTCTGAAATTTGAAAGAGAGATGGACCGTAGATTACTTATGAAAGTGATGATGTATAGCATGATTGGTTTCATTTCATGCCACTTGGGCAACCTGTCAAGAGCTGAGCAACACCTGGGAACCCACCTCTAGATCTTTTAAGTTTAGTCAAGATTGCTTAAGGTGAGGATTCGCCTGTTGTGCATTTGGTTGATGGGGGAACCACAAGCACTAAAAGCCCACAGAGCCTGAAACACATGCTCTTGTGTTTTTTTAGGCCAAACCATTTAGCCAATGTCCCCCAATTTCTAATATAAAAAATGTTTAAAAATTCACTAAAAAGACCCTTTACCAGGGGCTGCCCAAGTGTGTTTTCCCTCAATATGCTTTTGGAACATTCCATCAACAACTTTTCAACATAACATTCTCTAGACTTCTTTACAGCATAGAGTGACTCTAGTCGCTTTCAAATACTGTACATTCACCAATGCTTACAGCTTTTTTCC
Source organism: Gobius niger (assembly GCF_951799975.1). NCBI lineage: Eukaryota > Metazoa > Chordata > Actinopteri > Gobiiformes > Gobiidae > Gobius > Gobius niger. Next base: position 30,335,036 of record NC_136854.1, read on the forward strand.
CCTTTGTATAGAAATCATTCCATCATCCGTGGCAGCTCGGCGCAGCATTAGTCAGTCGCCAGCCGAGTGCGAAGCTGCCGCTGATAAACAGGACTTGTTGGGAGAGGGATGTGAGCTCTGCACATATTCAGCCTGATATTATCCACGCTGCCAGCCGCCTGTGTCACATGTCCCGGGCATTCAGGCTGCACGCCGCGCCAATCAGCATAATTATGACTGAGTGAAATATAGACGATTATTGAAAACGGTGATCCGCGCCGCGCCATCTGTTCTGCTCGGCTGCGCACACAAAAACTGAGGCACACACGCACAAGGGGTTCATGGGTTTTGTGAGGACTTAAGACTTGACATTTGTTTTCAAACTGTTACCTAATATGAATTACTTGTAGCGTCTCGCAGCTTGTCCTCGTATGTCTTATCTCATCTATGTCTTTTACTGTAGTTTTTTTTCTTTTTCTACTGCCTTTTAACAATGATTTAAATCAATCTTTTGCCAATTTACTTGACTTCGACATGTAGGGTTAGTTCTGGTTTAGCCCTGGTGGTACTTGACAAGCCAAATACACCATAAAGAACACTGATCCCCATAAAAACTAATTGAGTCCCCACATGACTATATAAAAATGTACATACACACTCGTTAACTGAGCGTAACTTCAGATTTTTGTTGGTTTCTTTTTTGAAATAAAATTGTATTATTTGTTTGTACATTCCTTACCCAACAAAAGTGAGTACAGCTATTAGACAACTTATCGCTCATGTCTGGTCCACACATGACTCTGTAACCATGTTCACACACACACACACACACACACACACACACACACACACACACACACACACACACACACACACACACACACACACAAACGCACACATATAGTGTCTGGCTGCAATGGGATCGAAACAAGTGGAACAAGCTGGCGAAATAGGCACCGACACGGAGAGATTAATGCTCGCGCCGACAGATGAAGGATGGATTTCATTTGGTCAGCGAACAGACCAACTTCACACAGCAGCACGAGTTGGCAAAACATCATCATCGCGTTCCAATGCTTCATTTTACTCACTGCATTGCGTTTCAGCTCAACGCACAGCGCTCGGCTGTTTGGGCTCGTAAACAACAGCATTACTCAACATATGGGCCTCGTGCTGTACATTCTATCTTTTTCTAATTGGCATATTTCAACAAAAAGGGAGTGTATAGGTTTTAAATTAGATGGGTAAGTTGTTCTCCTCAGGGATATTTATCCAGGAAAATATTGAATAGGGATGTTCTAGCCATTTGCGTGATTTGACTTGGACATAAAAGACGACAGACTTTTAGTCAGTACCATAAAATACATCGCCGTGTGCGCACCCTTGAGGGATTCTCTAAATGGCCCCTGACATTTTATTCGTTTAACCGGTGATTGATTTGCTCCTGTTGAGAACATGAGGGCTGAAAGGAACAGCAATTCTTTGAAGATTTTAACCAAACATGTCTTGATGAACTGAACGACCGATTTTGCTAATTTTTTAACAGCCTTGAAGCTCGCAGTGAAATGATTCTGAACTTGACTCTCGGTCCAAAAACAACAGATGAACAACAAAGCCTCAACTTTCTGTTCCAATGTTTTGAGACGTTTTCTCCAGAATTAGAATCTGTTCAACATCTTGATCTGAGATTTCTCACTAAGTCCATAACAATAGGATAGAAATAGCATGAGTCATTTGTGCAAAATTTACTCATCAGATTTGGGGCCCTAGTAATGTCAACAAATTAAGTAGATAAACCTCAAAAGTTAAATATGGATTTATGTTACATGTTACAGGGGCTGCAAAATGCATTTTTAATATTTCCATCCTGACATTATCATGGTCTTAGTGTGTCATTTAATGCGGCCAAATAAGATGTCTTTGTCTGAAAACCTGCGACTGCTATACTGCAGTCAGTCAGGTGGGTGAAGGACCATGCCCAAGGACACAACAATCCTCCTACCAAAGAGCTGTGGATATAAATCTTTTTCTACCAAGTTCCACCTCCTAAGAAATCCGTTGACCTTCCAAATACTACCTAATGTAAAAATGGGACTAAACCACCGCTTAAAAGTATTTCAGTACACAAAAATAAGTACACATTTTTTCAATACAGTATATTTGAGTACTATCTGAAGATGTTTGCACTCCCCCAGTAAGAAATAGCTTTTAGTTCAATCCATTACATCTGATAACATATGAATTTATTGGTGCAAAGTCACATCTAAGCAAAGGACTGTTATATAGAAGGACTGTTAGCATCCCCAAACTGCATGTACTTGCTGAACCTGTCAACGTGCCTCCCCAGAACACAGAAAATGAAGAATTAGCCGTTCACAGGGTGGCGCCGCCTCTTTATGCCAAGCCATCATGACTTTAATGTTTAGTCTGTCCTCTCTCCGTGGCGTTATGAGCCTTAGTGGAGCGAACAGGTGCGTATTCCAAACAGTGGAGGAGTTTGCCTGCGCCGTTTTAGCGTCAGGGCCGGGCCACCGTCTGTCTAAAGCTAACACTGAGCGCGCTAATGGCTGCAATGTGTTTACCGCTTTTTGTTTACGGCTCTGTCAATATTGTTTCATGCGCCGCGTTAACCGGGCCATCTGCATACACTTCATACTGTAGCGCTCTGTGTCAGACTCAATTTGGCGTCGATATCACAGGCCTATGGGGGGACACTCGATGCATTTGCATGGATAGCTTTTTGCATAATACTCCCTGGTCCTCTGATGTGTGCTTTTCTGTTCTGATGACCCAATCCATGTGTTGTTTTTTGTTCAGTTTTGAATAAGGCATGATTGGGGTGTGCTAGGGCTGTGCAATTAACTGCAGTCAAATCAAAAGTGGCTGCAATTGGCAAATCCAAATATAATATACAAAACAACTTCATAAAGCAGGGATCTCCAACCAGTGGCTCAGGAGCTATAGTGGGTCTCCAGCCCTTTCCAAATAGATCACCTAAGGCTGTCTACATTTCCATATTCGCTTAATGTGTGCAAAGACACTCGAGCTTGCTTTGACCTTATAATATATATTATGCATATTTTATGTTCATTGACAGCCAATTCTATTGATTGTGCCAATATTTTAAATAATAAAAGTAAACCCTATTGTCACAATCAGGACTATAGATACAATCTGGAACGAGTCATGCAAGGGGGAGTGGCCTAGACGAGGAAGTAAACCTTATGGGATTCACAGTTTTTTCGCAATTATAAATATATTTATCACACACCAATAAAGTCAAGCTAAAAACAGGTCCATATGGATGATTTTTCATAGCAAATTGCAGCGACAAAACAGCACTTGCTGCTAACGTTAGCATATGTAGCATGAAAATAACGAAAATATATTCATAGTTGTAAAAGTAATGGCGGAGAAATGGGATAAAGTTCAGTTTTTTTTTCTCTCTTCTTTCTTTTCCCCCTCTGGCTGCTTCGAGCATAACCATATATGGATAAAGATACCGTCTGTATAGTTGACAGTACAGTACAATGACTCAAATTCCAATGGTCTGACAGTAACAAACACAAAAAAAGAAAGCTCAACCTCAGCCTCTCCTCATCCTCTCATCTTCTAATATCTGTTTAGTCACGTGTACTTGTACCCACCATGACTTACAATTGTGGCAGCCTCCATCCACTGTCGTTTGATCAGGGAGTCGGAGAGGGCCTTAAGGCAAAGCCAGCCCCATTTCTTCACACACACACAGACACACACACACACACACACACACACACACACACACACACACACGCACACACACACACTTTTCTCTCTCTCTTCTCTGCTCTGTTTGCATGTTTCTGACCTGGATTGTCAAGCCATTTTCATCTCAGCTCTCCGGGTGACGGCGACAGCTCGTTTTGCTGGTAACACACTCTTTGAAAACACTAAAGGAAGTGGAAGTCTTTGCCGTGAATTGCCCACTCTCTGCCCCTGCGTATGAAATGGCTGCCTGTAGCCGGGTCGCCCGGGGCCAAGTCGCCACTCCCTCTTCACACTTTAACGGTCACAGACTTGTTTGGCCAAATAAAAAAATGCAGTCAAATTATCGACTTCTGGTCGGGAGCCTCTTTTGAGCCTTTTTCTCTCTGTGATCTTGACCAGGTTTGCATTTTCTGGAACTTTTGTTTTGAAACTTTGTGACATATACAGTACATTCGGTAAAGACTTATGAGCCATTGCCCCACTAATTTAGAAGATGTTTCACTTATTCAATGGTTATGCAACTGGTGAAGTCAATTTTGTTTTTGTTTAAACTAATGTAAGCCTATTGTATCATCTAAATTTACAATTGTGATTTCCAACTTATTTGGAATATGTTATGACCTTTTGCTACATCATTTCCAACAAAGACAGCTTCTATCAATCAAACAATGTGGTCTTGCTATTGCTACATTACTCTGTAGTCTGTAATTTAGATAAATAGTTATAATTAATTAATTAATAAGATTAGAATAAGAATAGATGTCTGGAAAACTTTCTACAACCAAGACAAATGGGTCAAACACAGAGTAAAATAGAAAGCCAAACATTGTCTTGTTTAAAATTGTGTGAAAACCTTCAGAACCACGACCCGACAGTGTATGAGAAATGTCAAAACACGAATGACATGAAATATATCTCAAATACCATCCAGAGACCTAAAAACGCCAAACCATAATTGTTGTTATTAAGGAGCGCAGATATAGCCACTTTATTGTTCTCTCAATGTTATGGGCCCTCTGGGGGGAGAGAACGGGCTACAACAGTTTGTGGCTGCCTTAACGACTTTTATTTCCTCTCATAAAAGTCATGATGCCGTTTCTATCATCGGAACAGGAGTAAGCAGAGAGCACAAGGCCTTCCCAAAGTGGTTTTAATGGGGCCGGCTTTAAGCATGTGCAAATGCGGTTCCAGCCCCGCAAATGGAGCGAGCGGCCGAATGCAAGATGGATAAATAAACTACTCAGATCCTAATATTGTGGCTAGATTATAAAAGGCCGGAATGGACTAGATTAGTGGCGGAAAAAAATTAGACAGCCATCGTAATGCTAGAGGAAAGTTTACTGCAACGATACAAAAACATGTCACAAGAGTAATATTAGCAGTTGACTGCTGGAGTAAAGTGCAAATCCAAGGGGTTTATTTTTGCTATTGGGATTTTGAACAAAACAAATTATAATATTGAGAGCAGGACTATACCACTATAAGGCTTTTCAATGGGATTTTTACTTCCTGAACCAGAAGATTGGAACCAGGCAGGACTTTTGATCTATACATCTCCAAACTTATTTATATTAATAAATTACCATAAGAAATGATCTTAAAAGCTACCCGAATGAAAAATGTAGTAGCGTTGTACGTACAGTGAAACATGATACTGAATGCTGTTTTATGAATTGTCTTTACGTTATTAAGCAAAGTGTGAATTTGCCTTTGAAATTCCCACTTAGCAAACAATTAGCAGAGCCTCAAACTAAACCAGGGCTGTAGCAACAAGAGACTCCCCAACACACTCCAACTGACCTTAAAACCCACTTGCTGTTAGCGCAACATTTGGGAGTAAAGGCAAAAGGGATATCGTTAGAGTTGGCTGTTGGTGGACCACATTCATTGGCAACCAGCCATGGCTCAAAGTGCTTTGTTTAAGCTTACGCAGATTGCAGTCATTACTGCAGTAGATTGAATAACGATAAACTTTATCATCCCTGTTGTGATAATTAGTCCTCTTCAAATCTTTCAATGTCACTGAGCTGTATATTAGGATCATGAGGTATTTAAATAAGTATATTGTGCATGGCATATTCTTTATTCCTTTTTTTTTTTAAAGTGGATTGGACTAGGAATAGCAAAGACAGCAGATTAAAAAGTCAGAAGTGCTTTAGGGCTCCTGTTAAAAGCTGCAGAAGATCTTGAGCCAAGATCTTGGTGAGGAGAACCTATAGCTGGAGGTTTTAGGGTTGGCAACATTGGGTATGGGACCAAATACGCCATTTGAGAATACAGTATATTCTCTAGCCCCAAAGTTGATTTTGAGAACTACTATAATGGCACTCAACTTTTTCACTAATTTCCTTCTACAGTATTCAATGTTTACAAAATTAGGTCTACATAATGAACAAGACAAATTTTAGTAGAAATTGGCCATTCAGTTTTGGCCATGGTGGAACAGGTTTGGCCACCTATCATTTGACATAGTAAAAGATTGGACTGTGACCAAGCAAACTAGCCAAAGTCTATTGTTTGTTTCAGGCTGATCAGGAAAACCAGAGCCCCTGAAACCTAAACGTGCTAAACATAACTAAACATGCAAACTCCACACAGTGTCCCAGGAATTGGACCATCTTGATGTGAAGCAAGAGCTGCTACGCCACAGAAAAATTATGCATTTTCAAATATTTTTGAATTCTTACAAGATGAATACAAGACTTATTTTTGTAAACCTTTCATATTTCATTGTTATACCACTATGCTTTAGGCATATAATGCAATAAACTTTCACGCAACATTGTTAGGATTCATTCCTCCCTCTGTCCAGCCTCTCCTCGGTGGCTAATTTACAGCGCACACGGACAAACTCTTATTTAGACCCGGCTGACAGAGATAAATGCACGCGCTGAGCCATTAGTATACAGGGAGATGCACATCCTCCATGCGGTCCCCTTAGTATTCGGAGGTTGGCCGTTGGCTGCTTCTGCTCTGTCTCCTCAGGGGCTTTCTGTTGAAACAAAGGGTAATATATTGCGCTCTGTTGTGTAGTGTCCCCATCAGAGGGATCCTAATTTACAACGCACACACAAAGCATCCTCCATAGGACATATTAGCTGAGAAAGTGAACGTCCAGGGACAGGTTGAGGCCCTAGTGTTTTGGATGCTAGCCTGGATGCTAGCAGGTAATTATGTGCTCATATGTATGTCATGGAAACACACTGATGAAGTTTATTTTTCCCCTTTGCGCTCCGACATTGGCAGCGTTTCACCTGTTATGCAAAAACACCGAGGCCTGGATTAGCCCCACGCCTGATCCCATATATCACGGCGCCATCGTTGTTTGCTATTTCGGAACGGTTAGTTGTGTACGTGGTCTTTGTAGGGAGGGAACAAGGAAAGTTTGTTGTGACATTCATGTTTTTTCCCCATAATTTATAAATTATGCCAAAGGAAATTAGAAACACGTTTTTTTTGTTTTGTTTTGAAAGTAGTGGAATGTAGTGTATGACAGAGATATGGCAGAGATTGAAATATGTTTGACACGAGGCTTACAACCAACAGTATGTCCTGCCAATAACTTGCTACCACTTTGAACATCGGTGGGCGGGGTTCTTTAGTAGACAAACGAATGACAAATGTGTGAAAATGTTGAGTTATAATAATTGACAAGGCTCTGTTTAACGTGAGAAGGGCTCTGTTTAACATGAAAATGATGCAAGTTTGTAATCTCTTTAAGTGGAGAACCTATTTATAATATCTAAATAATACAACGATTTCAATAGTTATTTGTTGTTTCTGTTTATGAGAAAACCAAGCCATTTTATACAGCAACTGTAAACTGTAAACCAAACCAAAACCAAATCCAAACCTTACAATAATAGACAGCTTCTTCTCACTCCTCCCTGTTTGCCATAATGACCACATTCGAAAGGGAATCTATGGCGGATTTATAGACTCCTCCTACCATGCTCTTCTTAAAAAGGGCATAAGGGCGGGATCTTCACTGTAGACTTGGTCCTTGCAGGGCATGTAGTTCGATTGTAGCGGCGCCCGTGCCATTAACGCTAATGCTAACGGCCTGTCAATCAAAGTCCGGCCCTCATTAGTATACGAGATTTCTAAAATGTCCCTTACGAAAACCAGCATGGTTTCTTTAATTGTAACTAACCCAGCGTTATCACAGGAGCAATGTCTAGCTGTAGAAAGTAAAATTAAAAAATTGAAACCAGGAGTTACAGTTGCTTAGAACGTGTGTAAAGAGCAATGCTTTTTTATGGAAAACTAGCTTGTTTCGCCGCCCCTATATGGAGGTGCTACAGCAATGGTGGACCCTAGCGTCGTGGACACTAAGCAGAGCGACCAGCGACCATTGATCCTAACTCTACTATCTCACTGTTACTTTCTCTTGCAAAAAGAACAAATTCCATCAATCATTTTGTGGGTAAAAAAGTCTAATTCACAACTTTAAAAAAAAATCGTCATGTTTTAATCATCATTAGACAAAACATGAAAAACAAACAGATACAACTAAGAATGCTTGAAAAGAATGGCCACACTGATGATGAATAATGTTACAGAAAATAAGAAGAAATTGCAGTTATTGTACTGACAATAACATCAATAACTGTTTTAGTTCTTGCTTTTGGAAGTAATCAAAACACCTCTTCAGCCACATGCCGCCAGACTCCGCTCACTCTGCCCCATCTTTCAACATCTAAGTGGACGGCTTTAGCATGTGTCCTCCGCCATCTCCACTTGTTACTGTAATTGTCCCCGAGAGAAACCACAGAGACTTAACACCAGCCGGCAGCCCACCAGAACAAAAAAAAACAGCCAGATGATCTTTCGGGTTTCATAAAAGCGCCGACGCAAGAATAATGAAAAAGTGAGAGACACGGAGCGACAAGTACCAACTCAAGCCCACTTAAATTTAATTTTCTAGTTCTCTGTTCGATCTCGGCTGCGGAAGAGAGAGGAGGAGAAATGGAAAAGATCAAGACTGGTCACAATTCATTTTCCTGCAGATGGAGTTGAACTGAAATAGATTATGTGGAAGGGTGAGCATGTACAGTGTAAAGGGCAGAGGTGATGTTCCAATAACTTTATCAGAGAGAAATGTCAATACTTCATTTTCAAAGATTTTGGGTGAATTCAGTTTCTTCCAGCACTGCAAAAAGTAATTGACTAGATTAGTTCAAATGCCTCAATTTGAGCATAATAATCCAAATTTGAGTTGTTTTGATTTAGGTTAACATTTAGTAGGTCATTTGACCTAGATTATTTCACTTGTTCTGAGATGTTTCTGACTCATTTCAATCCATTTCGTCTTTACTTCAGGTAATTTTCTTTGCCAATGGGGTAAGAGAATTGGTCTTATCCCATTGGCACTTTCTTATTTCAAACAAGATTACCTTAGAACTAGGTTCTAATCTCGTTTGAGACCTGCCAAATCTGTTACAATATAATGTGCTGTGTAATAACATGTACCTATGTGATACACAATGGAATAATATGTATTTGTAGTTTGGAGGTACATAAAGTAACAAGACATAGGACCCTAACTCTAACCCTAGCTTTAAGTGCTAACCCTTAGGGTCTTATTACATTCTATTGTGTTACATACACAATATCTCTACATAGCTACAAGTTATTGCAAATTGTTACAAAGCATTGATTGATTGATACGTTGTACTAAATTTAGTTAGGCACAATATATTAAGGTAGTGTAAAATAAAGTGTAACTTCCCATGTTAGTGTTTTTATTACTTTTTTAGATGACTTTATTATGTTTATATTATGTTTAATGCGCTACGGTGGAATTCAAACTGGCTTCCCTCTGGTTCCCATTTTGCTCAACAGGCGCCCTTTGTACTGTAACTGTGAACATAGCTCATCATCGGCCTTTGACATGTTACAAGCGCGCTCGGCTCATTGTTTGTCCGTTGTCCGTCCGGGGGATTGCAAAATGCCACATGTTTTTTTCTTTTTTTATGGAGTGTCGTCTCATTAGCCTGTACGTAATGGCCTGTTTGGACGCCTCATTTGGATCACACATCCTGGAAGGCGCGCGCTCGGGCCGGACAACGACAATTAACTTCACACACAGTTGTCCCAGCCACAAAATGACCCTGATGACAGAGCCTGGCCATGTGCACTCAACGGAGCCTCTGACATTTCCAGTTTTTTATAGGTTTTCAGACGAGTTACGATGCACCAAAACAAATATGTGGAAAGTTTATGGCCATCGGTTAGTTTGTACTTAAATCCTAAGCTGTGGCAATTATTCTCACTATAAAAAGCCACAAGGACGCTTTAATATTGAAGAAGCTTTTCTTTTTATGTGATGTGTCTTGATAGCACTGTGATGACTTGCTGCATAAAAGCTTCAGTTTTGGTAATGCCGATGTGTCTCCTGACACTTCAGGACACCAAAAAGTGAACATTTGGCTTTTTATCTAATAAGGCAAGGCAAGGCATGTTTATTTATACCGCACATTTTGTACACAAGGCAACACAATGTGCCTTACAAAAGAAGATATGCAAAATTATCATCAGGTTTAGTTAAGGCGAGGTAGAGAGCAGGTAGCACCCTTCACAGTTCATCCCTTTTCCTCTTCTTTACTTCATGATAATATTAAATAAAATAAAGCAATAAATGAGGGGACAAAAAAAAAAACATAACATTTTTAGCTATCCACTCAATCACCTCTGATTTGTTAGCATGCTGTCACACACATTCATTTAGATTATAAAACGTAACCTATCTTTTTTGAGATGCCCTAAAACAGGTTTATAAGCCCCAATTACGTGCTACAGATGTGAAGGATATGATTATTATTTACTGTCAAACCAATGAGATTTTTTGGTACTTGATGAGACTATTTTTTGCTTCCACACACAGCACACACACGAATATCTCCTCCCACTCGGGCAAACGTGCTTGTTTCCAACCTCATGGCAGTCGCTCCTGTTTGCTCTACAGTTGTCATTGTATGCACTGTATGCCGTCAGTGTATAGGAGCATTGCTTTGAGCCTGTCTTTCCGCTCTCGGCTGTTCTCCCAGAATAGAAAGCTGGGTTGGTGCTTCTATATTTAAAACTGTAATGACTCTGATGAAAAAAAAAAAAGTTGATTTGGTGAAGTCGCTCCAGGCCACAATCCCAGTGTCCCATCACAAAAGTGTCCCTCTCCGTTCCCCTCTGCTCCCCCTCTGCGCTGTGGGTTCAACAAATTAGAGACCTCTGCAGGATTGGCCATTTAGGTGACAAGTTCCATTAGATTTCGCCCAAAGTGTCCCTAACTGCAAAGCACTCGATGTACGCTCAGAAGCATATGTTTCAGATGTCGATCTAAAGGGAAACCGCTTACAAACTTTTAAAACCGTTCATTCACTCAATGCCTGTAACTGTCTGTGTGTCAAATTACACTCCTTCTTGAAGTTGAACTGATCTGGACTAAACTGGATAAAAAGGACATAAAACAGACCTTGGGCTAAAGTTTGTCTACAATGGGGTAAAACCATGTCTCAGCCAGAAAAAGCACCTAACTTAAATGCATTACGAAAGCATACATTAAATTATGTCTGGTTAAAATTGCAGCTAGACGCCCTTGTACCAGTTGTCCGTGAACCACTGCATTGTAACAGTCGTTGCTTTAGCATTTCGTCTGCGCGCTTCTTCAATTCTCTCTACCACATCACCGCTTTTAACTACTTTGTAAAACTTAGTCTTTGTATTTCTCGCACTACAAACGGTCCTGGATTGTGTTGATTTGAGGTGTAGTTGTACCAAACACCAGCAGAGAGCGCTAATTTCTGTCTCTAAGTGAAAGCGAAAACCCATTTGGCAGAAAAAACATTTCGAGGGCGCTTAAGACGACTTACCAAATGTTCAAATGTACATGAATGAATAACGTCAGCTTGGGAAGAGGGGAAAAAATATGTTGCAAAGTGAGTATAGGATAAGAGGTTATGGTGATATCCTAATAAAAAGCATTGAGTTTGCCGACACATTTGGCTCTGGTTTGAGACGGCACTGCAGTAGGTTGAGAACTCTTTCAATTGTTGGAAGGTCATTGGTATAAATCTCATATTTCCTCAGTGTTTTGTCTTTCTGCAAGACATTTTTCATTTTTTATCGGCCATGGTATACGCTGTTTTCTGCAGGTACCGGATTGGGGCCTGTGGAAACAGAAATCACTGCTGGGGAGGAAACAAAGGATTTGTGTCACATGCATTTCTGCCACTGAAATCAACGAAAGAATCCACTTTGAATCGGTCCTGTTTACATGTGGCATAAACAGAACCTGATTAATACAACTCTCATCACAATGTTTCAATTGCTCCTCCAAAACACACACTATATAAACATCACGACGTTCCCCTGATCAAAAACGCGGCCGTGGACGACTCGCGGACTTGATTTGTAGCCGATCATTTCCTCGACAAATTTCCTAAATCGAATACACCCAGGTCTTCAATAACAAACATTTGTCCCAGTACATCAATTGAAAGCATGTCTGCGCATCTTCCAATGCAGGGGAAAAAAAAAGTAAACTCCCCTTTGTGGTGAATCTGATGACACTGAATGCCCAGGGAAATTGGCCCAATCAGGACATATGGTTCGTTAAAGAAGAAATTTGCCGCAGGCCTAATATGCAACAGAAGGCATTGGGCATGTAAACATAAGCAACCCATTTGAGACGTCGGGCATTGCATCTGGAAATATTCAGGCTGGTGATTGCAGCCTCTTAGAAATAATCTGTGCCTCACTTGCGATGATCACAGCGGCGCGGCTCGCTCGGCGCTCCCCCGGGGACGCAACAATAAGGAAACACAATGGACTGATTACCTGACAGGCTGCCATTTTTTGGAGATCAAGCGTATATACCGGTGTTGTTGTGAGAGGTGGGGTTAGCTTACGGCGAACTACCTGTGGAGAAAAACACTAGCATTGAAGGCGTTTAGTGTGAAATTGGGCAGTTTGAGCTGTCTGGAAATATTACAACGATTAGTCCGGCTTTGAAATGGAAGCATGTCCAGTTGAGTTGTGACCAAAAAAAAAAACTTTAAGCAGAGATGTTTTAGCAGTTGCAAGGAAAAGACCCACTTATCATTTTAAGTACACAGCAAATCGCCGGCCATATAATGTAATTGTGTACTCGTCATTAACCGAGAGAATGCCACAACTATCACACTTATATCGGCATGTATTAGGTCTTCACAGTGTTACAAGAATCATTGCAAGACTGGGCGCCGATCTTAGCGAGATTTACGCATTTACATTTATTGCAGGGAGACTTTATAGACATGTGGAGAGATGTGCTCTTTGTTACTTGAGTCACTGTTCCATTATTAATCATTGTGCTCCAATTATTTGAAGCTTTGAAGAAAACAATGTGCGATTTCTTTCTTTTGTTCACATCTCTCTCCTCTCGCAACTTGAGAGAGAGTATATCATGGTTCGTGTCGGCTGTATGTGCACAAGGTCACAGCGTTGGAAAGACCATAGTCAATTATGTTGCTTGTTTTCTTTTACGGCCGTACATAATGTTTGAAGTTGAAATGGCAGAGAACAAACACTCTTCAGACTGCAGACAGCTGAGCAATCGTGGTTTTTTCAATACAATTTCAACCATTTCAATTTCAATTTTCAATACAATTTCCATTTCCGTTATTTGTTTGCCAATAATGGAAATGGACATTTGAAGCAGTGTTGTACCTTGAGTTGGAATATTGTTGTCGGTATTGGGAAAAATGTCTTCTTATCTTGTCTTATCTTCTTATCTTATCTCTAAAAAGTGCTTGAATTTAGGGAATTTGGACTGTCTTGAAATAAGACTGTCAATTGAACAAGCATTAATTCACTTAAAACAAGAGAAAATAACTTAATCAAAAAACTTAATCACACTTGAAATGAGTCCAAAAGTCAAAGGTAAGAAAAAACATGCTTGTTCCATTGGCCATACATTAGTCCATATCTGCTTGAATCCCACTATTTTAAGCACTTTTAAGTCATTTTTACATAAGTCTAGATGGCATTTTTCCAGTTTAGATGCATTTTATACACTATGTTCAATAACTAGATGTTCAAAGTTAAAGGCACACAGTGAAACATTTTGGACTATACTGTTGCCATCACTACAAAACTCTTAATGACCAGCTGAACACAGAAAATGCTATTACTTCAGTGGTTAATCAAATAATTGATTTGGATGATAACCTTTTTTTTTCTCTAAATCTCAAATTCTGCTGTCTTTAGTCGACATCTCCATGGAGACGAGCAGAAGACCTACCCACTCCCGGTAAAGTTACAGTCATGTCTTAGGAGAGCTGAGGTGCTCACAGCAAAAGCTCATGTTTGTTTGTACATTTATGAGGTATTTTTCAATCATGAAAATATCTGTCATAAAATAAATGCTTGTATTTCAATTTTGTTATTGGGTTAAATTCTACCCAGTGTGGCTTTAATGATCTATCCATAGCTTTATCGCACAAAGTCACAGGATTGAAACTGATTTTCATTTCACCATACAGCATCTTCCAACCTGCCTTCCATATGACAACAATAAGCGTATTATCTCAGCATAAAATGGTTCGTTTAGCCGTGCTTCACTTAATAAATCAGGCACAAAAAAAAGAAAAGAAAGAAAAACGCTTAAAAAGCAATTACTGTCAAGACCGCACGAGTTTAACTTTCTATCCATTTGCATCAAAATGTAAATTCGGCTAATATTGATTTATTTCACCGAAGTTTTGGGAAGCAAAGTAGAGCAGTCCCGCCGCGCGGCACACCGGGCGGTCGAAAGCAAGCGAGCAAGAGTTCACCACGAAACAGCAGGGCGATAAATAGACAAAATACAGATTGAGCGAGGGCAGGAAAACAAAGCGCGTTACCCGGGGACAGTACGAGTGACACATCTGTGCGTTGTACCAGTGTGAGAGCAAAAGGCTGCCAAAACCAAGCCAAGCAGGGATGAAGGATGAGGGGCCGGCCCAGGAGCCAGGTGTGCACGGAAAATATAGATAAAAAAAACCCAATGTAGTTCAAACATGGGCACAAAGTAGCAGAAACATCTGGGGAGGGTTGCTCTTGTTTTGCATGACAAGTCCAGGGGTTGAAAGGCTCGGTACAGTTACGCTGTTCACATCATTCATATCAACACCGGGGTAACACACACGCACAAACAAACACAAAGACACGGGGCGATAGACTTACTAAATTTCACAGAACGACGATCAACATGTTTTTGGAATTTGAAAGACAACACAAACTTTTGGAGGGTGAGCTCAGTGAATATATGATTGCAAGAGCAGGTGGCAGAGACGGTTTGTTGCTTATGCAAAGTTTATAGAGGAGGAAATGGATCATGATATGTCCTTTTTTCCTGACAATCAGCGCTAGTAAAAGTTTGTTGTCGTTTAAAATTCTCACAGATTCGTGATGCAGCTTATTTGGACACAATTCCTCTTTGAAATCGAACTTTTGCTGTAAAATGGTGGTTCTCAGACTTTTCACACCAAGAACAATCTCGTAAAACATCTGTCCTTCTATTTGCTGTCAGGCCTACAAGATCCAATCAGGTCTAAACCGGGTCTGAAATTGGTCTTAAATAGACTCAAACTAGCCAAACAAGAAAAAAAGAGAAAACTTAAATGCATTACTAAAGCATAAATTAAATCATGTCCAAGTCTAAATTTGCAGATGACCCAAACAAAACAGCTTGAAAACCACTGAAATGTAGATGATTTCTTGGCACACAATATTTAAAAAAACCTTTTACTGTCCAATTTCCCACACAAACGAAATGAAAATGCTGTATCTTCTTATACCATTGAAAGTGCCTCACCTGCAGAGTGGACCGCCGCACTAATGCTCTGTCCAAGCTTTTATACGGTTCACAGATGCAGGAATTAGCCGCCTTCAACGTCACCGCCGCTCTCTCCCGAGTGCAGACGATTCAAACTCGGTGACACCTCCTTGCGTCATTCACCAGACAGGACAGATCCCCACCCGAACGCAGCACGTCTATTTTTGTGCCGCCAATGGCTTTATGCAATGGCAGTACCTGGAGTATTCGTCTTAGTCATCCCTTTTTTCGCACAAGTAGAGTCGGCTTGCCACAAGAAATGCTCATAATAGACTTCCAATATAAGCTTTGGTACAGTACAGTCACAGTGCAAAGTCGTGGTCTGAAAAGGCGGGAAGTTATGAGTAAGTTCAGGATGTGGAGGTATCTTGAGATTGTCCATTGGTATTTTGACGTGGGCAGTAGTAGGGAATGATGAAATGCGGAATAAAAAAGAAAACTGTTATGCAAAATGGCTTGTTTTTAAGATTTAATCTGTCATATAGTAGGGAGCATAAAACTGTCCTAATCCATGGCAGTTTTGAGCTCAAAATGTGTTCATTACAGCATCCTGGATTTGATAGCATGCCATTGTAGAAGAAACTGCCATTCCCACCACTACCTTTTGAAATTTTCCTTCCTAACCAGCACAGTCTCTCACTCCTTACTGTGATTTCTTTACGAATACATTCTTTTAGGTTTCAAAACGTACAATATCAGTGGTGCGGTGCTCGGAATGATGTTTTCACTTTAATGTTTTGACAACCCACCCGGACCGGCTGCAATTGATGTAGTCACACACACAAATTTAGACTCGCGCAGGTGAAAAGTTTTGTCATGAACTTCGCGGTGCCTGAATCCGTTCAAGTTTGTCCATCGATTTTTTTGTTTTTTTTTGTTTTTATTTCCTGGACTTTCTTCCTGGTAGGTATGCACACGCACGAGCCCATGCCCACTCCGCCTTCCCTCCGCACGGATCCCATAAAAGAGGACCCCGTAACCTCTCTGCTCACCTGCGCACCTCAACACCTCCTAACCTCCTGCGCGGTTTTATTTCTTATTCCTACACCTTTTTTTCCTTCTGCTAGCTCGCTCCACTCCCTCCCCCAGGCGCATGTATAAAAGTGGCTTCTACGTGAAAAGACAGTGAATTTGAGGCGCGGCGTGCTGCCTCCCCAATGTTAAGCTATTTACGCCCAACAACATACTGCAATTCTTCTCTTCCAACCTTTTTTTGAAATGTAGCTCCCTGTTTTTCAAAAGTAGGTTGAAATTAACTTAACCCAGGCTTCGACGTGCAAGGATTTTGAGATTCCGCGCTGGCTACTGCCTCCATATGTTTCCAGCAATTCTTACAGAACACAATAGAGAAACTCTTAACCTTTTAGCGTGCTGTACTGAAAGTTGGTCGAAATCAAGTTAGCTCGCTGGCAGGCTGGCGTTACCCTTTTGTTGTTGGGTAAGATCCGTGTTTAATTCAATACTACCCCGGTTCCAACTCACTTTTGTTTGGCCCTTTGCTTCATGGTGCATGCATAATGAGATGTAGTCCGTCCAACAAATTCTAATATTCTTACGGAGAGAAAAGACATTGCCAGTGAAAGTTGGAATTTGTTTATTTGGAAACATTGCTGATTGCTATGGATTGGTAGTCTTTTTTCGCTTTCAAATAAAGCTAGAACTTATCACATCATATTTCAGCCTCAGGGCGGTGGAATTTACCCACATGACATTTCATTATGAATAATTTTACATTGATAAAGATCATTGATTTGACCGCTGACCTGAAAGTCACGCTCGCGTGCACACACGCAGTCTCCTGATGGCTTACTGTAGTCGACTCGTATTGCCAAAACACGAAGACATTTACTGATGTGCCTGGCCTGGTCAAAAAGCATGAATTTGGATTTTGGAAACATACCGAATGGTGCAGCAATTTGTCTAGCTTTTGCTTGATAGGAGTATTCTTCCACAAACCAAAAAGTGAGTCGGTTCCCCAAACAAATGGACATTTTCAAACGTGCCTGTATGGATATTGCGATTGGTCCAAGATGGCATTAATAACAAAAGACACCTACACTTCTGGCAACCTGCCCAAGGATGGATGCGACTGCAGAATGAAGCATAAAGCACAACAATAATGCAACAGATGAGTGGCTCTCAAACTTGTGCCAGGATTTTTCTTTGGCTAAGCTTGACTTCAGTGTTCGTCGACTAAAATATTTAGTCACAATTTTAGTCAAAGTAAATTTTTTGCAGACTAAAATGAGACTAAAACTAAATCAAAAGCTGTTCATGAGACTAATATTATGACTAAAATTTCCATACATGTCCGTCGATGAAAATATGACTAAATCAAAAAGAAAGGAAGAGCCTCATCATTTCAATTCACTGCCAAAGGAACAGCTCTGTGCTTTGTTCAAGTAGAGAACCTTGATTGAATAGGATTATACTAAATATTAATGTAACGTTCTCCAAATGAATTTTAGATATACTAGGAGAGGAGAGGCAGAGTGCTTGTTGGATGATAAATGGTCTCAACTTATATAGCGCTTTTCCACCTACATTAGGCACTCAAAGCGCTTTACAGCAAGGATCCACTCACCCATTCACACTCTCATTCATACGCCAATGTGCGCAGACACTGGAGGCAAGGAGGGTGAAATGTCTTGTCGACAGTGTGCATCTATGAGGACTTACCCAGTTTCGGGTAAAAGCATAAGCATAGTCTCGAGAACAAAAATGCAGAGAAACCGGTGTACTGGACTTCGTAGAAAGTGGCTAAATCTGTACTTGAATGCTTTTATACCTTCATAGAATAATCCCATTGCTTTTCAAAGCCTTCCAATGTCAATCTACACATACATAGCATTGTATAATACATCGCTGCTGTAAGTGAAAGTGTGGGTTTTCCTGTGACAGTGAGCCGGAGTGAGACTATGGGCCGCTGTGTTGGCGTTGTTTGACAGTTGTAGGCTACGTGTGCAGAAATGCCCCGAACACGCTGTTCCCTGCTTCGTACATTATACATTTCTTATACTGTCTCCTCTCGGCACCTCCAGGGAGAGCCTTCGAGACACCAGGTAGCACAGGCCGAAAACTTCCTCTGTTTGTTTAAAATAAATGAACGCCTCGGCCGGTTTAAATATACGTGCTGCCTCTTCTGCTTTGATGCACTTGATGTCCAGACGCCGAGAAACAGCTCCTTCTTTTCCCTGGGCGACTCGCGGGGAGAAGCCAAGAGGCAGCTCGCCATCTAAAGGGGGGGATTTCATTTCTTCTTCTTTTTTCCCCCCAACAAAGTTATTTTTATTGCATTGATCCAAGCTTGAAAATATATTGTTCTGAGCCAGAAGAACGCGCTCCTGGGCAATCATAGCAAGAGTTTAACATTGCACCCCGGAGGCACCGACCGGTAGCGATCGCAAATATTGCACTTTTTTTAGGACTGATGCGATGTAACTTTTTTGGAAATACTTTGCAACATATGGATATACAATTAGCAGTCATATAGGACTCAGAGGGACAGCGTTCGCCCAACAACACAAAGGTTGGCTGACAGGCTACCAGACATTTCTGCAATCACAGTGTCTGCCCCTGACCTATTTATTGCACGCTTCTTGTCGCCTCCAACAGAGTAAAGGTGCGCGAAGTTTCTCCTCCTAAAAGCAATTTTTCAGTTTTCTCCTTGCTTCGCGTCTCGCAGACTAATCCGGGAGACAATACGTTCTACAGGGCGTCTTTGATATGGAGATTGACAGAAAGCTGGAGAGCGGGCAAGAAAACCAAGAGAAAAATAGACTTTCCCCCCCAACCCCCCAGTCTCTCGCCTGCAAACTTGAGAACAATGCAGGTGGATTTTTCAAAGCGGCGTTGGATGCACACAATGGGCAGTAGATCTAAGGAGCAGCTGAACTGTCAGAGATGGTAAAAACCTGGGCTCTTCTGCAGGTCTGAGACGGCATTATACAGTCAAATGTCGAATTAAGATGCAACAAACCACTTTGCAGTCGCCGTGTTGGTCAATTCCAACATGAGTGTGAGCGTGAATCAAACCTGACTCAATCATGCCCCATAAATATAAGCATGAATTAATTTAACAAGAGGACCGTTCAGTTGTCATATCGCTAACACAACCTTTCGACCTGGATTTGAATATGGTCAGAGATTTGCCCTGTATCACATCTTCAGAAAGACTTTATGTGCTGAAATGCAGCCTCATCGTGTTTAGTCCTGAATCTAGCCACCAGCAGTTCATCTGATACTGGTACCTGTGAATATAATGCATAAGCCTGGGAATTGGGAAAACAACACACTATTATCCTGTTCTCCTCACATGCACAAACTGGGTGAAAGAAAAAGTAGTTTCGGCTAAACACCCATTCAACCATAAAAATAAAAGATCCTTTAAAAGACATGAAAAAGGAGAATTTATGTTTAAACACGAAGATTAATCATTTTCATAAAGACACCAGTATTGATCTGTCCATTCCTAGCTGGGACACTTCATGCATCTTAAGACAATTCCTCTTGCTGTGAAAACACACATCACCCACTACAATCAGTCATCACCCCGAAAAGATGTCACAGAAAGACTTACACATCTTTCTACACTACAGCACACTTGCATATCTCTCCCAATAAAATGTCATTTTGCCCATTTTCTCCAGATCAGTTACACATTTCTTACCAACTTAATTTGTCAAATCGGGTCCTCATGCTCTCCCTCTGCCTCCAACGGCCACTTGCCACCCTCTCCCTCCCGCTTGCGTCATGTCATGTCTTGATGCTTGTGTCTTGGCTTGCGGGATTGGCTGCGTGGATGCCTCCTCTGTGCACTGCTTGTCCTCGGGGCGGTGTGTGTTGGCTGCTTTTGAGCGTTTGCAGATCTGAAGAGTATCCAGGAGCCGTTTGGCAGAACACGCCGCTCTGCGCGAAACGCTAACAAGTGATCGTTCTATCAACGCGATCTCTGACACCAGCAACAAACGCGCACCCGACGCAGTCAAATGCAACATTTGTTGTGTGTACTCTGTAATTACATGAAAAACGATAGCACCGTGGCGCGTCTGCCTGCGGCCGGTAAACTGCGCGACCTGGCGAAGAAAACCCTAAAACTAAATTTGTACTAGTCCTCACGGTGGGAATATCTGACTGGCTCATGCTTTTGGCTACACTTTTACTTCTGAGTCTAAAGAAATTCTCACAAATTTGCGGCTCGTTCACCTCCTGTAACTGATAAAGATATTTTAAAGTTAGATTTTGACAGTTAAGCAATGTTCCAGGGCTTTTTGTAGCTTTATTTTTCAGGCTCACGCAATCATGTCTACAGCAGGGGTCTCTAACCTGTACGGGAGCTACAGAGAAATCCTTCCACATCTTTCCAAATATCTCCTCAAAGACTCTATGATTCCTCCCTGTGAACCTTGCTTTCGTTAGTCATGGCATGATTTGGCAAACTAAAATAAATGTTGATAGTTTCCAGTCAAATTCATTGGGATTTGAGCACCAAGTGGGTAGTTTTTAGTTATAAAAATGCATGATTTTCTGAATTTTAGCACGCAGGAGTGGGAGTGCGGAAGGACGGTGCATTACATGACCAAACCTTTTGCCCGAAGCTTTTGTTCAATTTTAAACATTGTAACCACAAGTACTATGTACTATGTAATAAAAAGGCTCATAGTGACGGGGTAACAGTATAGGCTCCCACCTTGAGAATGCCTGACTTGCGCAGTCATAAGAGCATACGGCTCTGATCTTAAGGCTGGCGTTTCGTTCATTAAAAATGCCGTCAGAGCTGCGGGAGCCCATCAAATAAAAGCCGTTTCTGAAGACATAGCACACAGTTGGAACAAAAGAACTGGTCTTACATTTAAAAGAGATGGCTTTGGTGACCGCCGTGTCCACCACCGAACCACGCTCCAACTTTTGGACCAATGGCAGAGAGTGATGTAACAGAATGGACGATTCTTACACAATTTCGCACAACACGTTGTTTTATAAATCACAGAGTTCCGATGCAACGCTGGGCAAAAAACTGACATATCAATTGCTAATAATACCCTTTATGTAGAGAGACAAGCTACAATCCTGCAGCATTTCAGAGAGCGCGCAGTGCCATAAAAAATGCATGCTTCTTGACACATACAAACTGAGACGGGAAACAGAGGGGAGAATTTGTATTGGCTTACATGGGCTAATGTCTAGAATCGGCGTTGTTCCTTCAGACAGGGAAAAATATAACTATTGATATTATTGTGTAGAAGGAAGAGGACTTTAACCAATAATTTCCACTGTGATTGCTTTGGTGGAGTGACGTCTCGAGTTCAGTGGAGTCTAACAAACGTGTCAAAGGAAAAAAGAGGCCAAATGCTATTATGCAGATGACAGGAAAACAAATCGGGGCATGCTGGGAAAGTGATTTAAATGTTTCTTGTTGAATCAATTCAGGTGGCAGCCTCTATACAGTCTGATCAATCCGGCTGTAATTACATGGAGGGGCCGACGGAGCCATCCTGCTGCCCGATGCCATTACAGCCACGTGTAAACCTGAGTTATGGCGCACGTGCATGTACCGAGCAAAGTGACGCCGTTTCTACAAATGAAGACCACACACGCAGGGGTAGTTACATAATGCTGAATAGACTGAAATGTTTATAGGTTTTTTTGTGCGATATGAATCAAAGCATTTGCTGTATTGATCAGGTTAGCTGAGGTAAGAAACTCAAGGGAAAAGATCGAATGATAAATGCAGCAGATGTAACGATACATTAGCTCTGTAGTTTGTTTGGATTTTTTTTTAAACTTTGCAGTGAGGTTTCCAATCATAGCTGAGCCAAGGTAACTTATGGTGGAAACTAAAAGTGGTAGTAACTTGATAATTTCTCCATAAAACCACATTTTCAGGCTACTTTAGTTGATCCATAACCCTAACCAAGTAGAAAAGCAGGTAAATTCCAAACAATCATGGTCATCCTTTGTTTTTCCTAAGTTGCCATGCGTTCCATTCGATCACCATGTTATCACTGTGCTGTAAAGTAAACACAGATGCTTAGTTTACGTCATCTTTATAGATGATTCTCTTTACTTCGTGGCCCATTTAGGGGATAATCAGTTCTACATTGTTCAGTTTCTATTCAAACGGCTGCTGGCCCACAAGCTGGTGCTTTGATCACGTTTTTGAGGTGTGGAGATTACAGTTTCTTTCCCTCGGGATACGGGCAGTGTTTAACTCACAGTGGGATAAATAAAGTTTGTTGTTTGTCCTGTGAGAGCTTAAAGAGGGTTGTGAATGCTGAACAAGAGGCTGCACACAATGTTGTAGTGTCGTAAAAGTGGGAGTTCAGTGGGAGTAATAGTGGTCAGTTTCATTCTTAATTTAAGGCTATACATGTGATTCTGCCCAAATCACATTTCACCAGCCCCTATTGCTCCTCCTGCAGGCTGTGGGTCCACGGAAGGTCGGCTTCACGATTCTAACTGAGGCCTGTTGGTCTCTCATAAGGGGCTTCTGAACCGCTCTTTGTCTGACCCGTCACCTAGGACCTTTTTGCCATGGGAGACCCTACCAGGGGCACGAAGCCCCCGATAACAGAGCTCCCAGGATCATTCGGGTGCTCAAACCCCTTCACCACGTTACGGTGACGGTTCCAGGAGGGGTATAGAGGAAGCCACTATAGTAAAATGTTATTTGTGGTCCAAATGTTTCCTAACTTTCCTAACACATTTGTAGCATCTCAATTCGTCACAGGGATGTTTATTGGCACATTTCACAACTTGCAGGATCACTTTTCAGGGTGACTTTCACAGAAATGCGAGAAAATTAGCCTGTTCCCAAGTCTTTAATCTACAAAATTACACAATTACATAGTAATGACAACTCAAAAGGAGTCGGCCGAAGCAAGA
The DNA here is from genome assembly GCF_951799975.1 of Gobius niger. NCBI lineage: Eukaryota > Metazoa > Chordata > Actinopteri > Gobiiformes > Gobiidae > Gobius > Gobius niger. The sequence continues at coordinate 30,358,500 of NC_136854.1, forward strand.
AATGTTAATGTTAAGAGGAGAGGGGAAACAGCTCATTCATTGTTTATTTTTTATTTTTTCCTAGGCAATGCCCCCATTTGTATGCAAGATACCAGCCTCGTCTTGAGCAACATTTAGGATTCATAATGTACGCTGAAAATACCAAAATATATTTCTGTATTGGTATTTAATATGCTGCTAACCCTGCGTTTACTTCTAAAAACATTTTTCTTGCATGACTTCTTATTGCTTCTGAGGTTGTTTAAAGTGTGCACTAAGAACAGAATACTGATTGTAACAAACAAATCACTTATCTTAATTGTATTGGAAAACAAAAAAATGTGTGCAGCCCTTATTTAGGACAACATTAAAACAACCCGTTTTCACTCATAATTGTCTTCAACTCTTGTTTTCCCCGGCCGTTGCGCATTGTTTACAGGGCGTACTGTTGCTACCTTGCAACACTGTAAAATTCCAAAGTGATATGATCTCTGCGAAAGCCACGAGGCATCTGTGTTTTCGTTGTTCTGAGGCGGATTGGAAATAAATCTGGTGCTGGGCGTCGTTGCTGGGAGCGACAGCGTTGAGCTCTGAACGCAGCAGACACTATACCTCATACTAATATAGCGTTTGCGCTTCAGAAAAAGGCGAACACGGCTTAACACGAGTATATTGCCTTATTTCTTTCAGCGCGAGCTTCTTCATAAATGCCAAGCTGCTCTGCGAGGCCTTACCTGCAAATGACCCGCCATTGATTTTGGAATTTCAATTTCTCCCTATACTTTGCTGCAATGAAGAGAGATCAAGAGATTTAGAAAGAGACATAACGCATTTTTGTCAATAAACTCACATGCCGGCATATAACATTTGTTTTTTCTATCATTTTCTGTATTGAAATCATTGACGCTTATATTGAGGTTTCTTATGTCAGATTGGCAATATACTGTTATTATTATTATTTTTTATTTTTATTCCAGGCAGAGCGGTTGCTTTCATTGTAGTCCCTATTGTCAATATAGGGAAATATTCTCTCTCCATTTGTTTGAGAGCAATACCAACGGAGAAATTGTTCCCGAGCAATAACTGTTCTCCAGACCTTGATCCGGGAGTAGAAGGTAGTTGCTAAGTTAGTATAAGTGGTTCTCAGACTGTGTAACTTGTACCACAACAGCTTCTTCAGGTGGTACTCAATGTAATTTGCAATTTTAGATTATTATTTAGACCCTAGTTTAGTCCTGATTTAATCTAGTTCTCGGCCTGGTGTTACGTATATGTTGAGGTCAAACTTGGTGTGAATAGTTTAAGAACCACTAGTCCCTGGCATGTTTTAGGTTGATGAGGCCAGAGTTCGTTTTGGCGAACACAGCTTCGTGCTTCACAGACAGAATGTCCCAGGTTTGATCCCCAGCCGGACGTGGTCATTTCTGTGTGGAGTATGTACATGTATTGTACATGTACAACTGGCCAGGATGAATGATGTGTGCACGTGAATGAATGGTGGTGGTCATAGGGACCGTTGGTGCTTCTGTCGGTCTGCCCTAGAGGAAACTATTGCTATACGTATAGCTTCCCACCACTGTGTGTGGAGTGAATGAAGAACAAATTCCCTACACTGAGTGAATCGCTCTTGGTTGACTTGTGCCATGTGAAAAGTGCTGCACAAACAAGGTTCCATTCCATTTTCCACCTATTTTAGTTGACATATTTAACCATAGTAAAGCCACATACAATAAGTAGATGCAAACTCCACACAGAGAGGCCTCACCGCATCAAGGAATCAAACATGGGACAGTCTTTTCCATTTGGCTCCTCACGTATCACAGTTTAATATTTGCATTATTATAATGATGTTGGTATAATCCACGACACCAGTATTTGTTTGATTTCTCGAAGAGTTGTCAAAGACTAACTGTGCTGCTTTCTTGTGGGCCCATTTGTATGTAGAGCAGGCGAGTGTTAGATCATCAGTATGGGCAAACACACACATTTACAAATGGCCTCCGACGCACACAAACACACCAAACAGCACCGAGCATTTAGCCATAACAAGTCGGTAAATGCCAAGGTTACCGCATCAATACCCCATTGATTCTGTGCTTTTCTTCCGAGTCTGGACGCAGACAAACTTCACCTGACCGTCAGCTCCATCTCCAACCTCGCGTTCGTCCAGAGAAAGACATACTTGAGCTTTAATGGAATCTGAAAATGCACCATGGACTTTACCCTGAATCCATACTCGACCGGCCGGCTTTAATGTTAATGGTGGAGATCAAATGTGTAGAGTTGTTTTTTAACGCAGTGTGTTTCAGTGTTGACTTTCTGGATTTTCTTGCCATAGAGAAACATTAAAACCTTCTGGACACAGACTGTTCTGCAAAATGCAAATGTGACATTCCTGAGCTTTCAACCAGGTTATGATGAGGCCTTTAGTAGTTTGATCTGTATTCCCTGCATTTAGTCGTGTCATAGAGGCCACACAAAAGTCTTCCACATTTTCAAAGCCCATAGTTCAGCAGTTTTGCACTTTAAGGGGGTCATTTACCAAGCGTTTGCTCCCGTGCAAAGCAGATTCAGTGCCCTAGTACTGTAATTTCGATTTGAAATGCTAAATTAGGTGTAACATTCCCTTCAAAATCTCGCAATTTTGATCAGTGACCATCTGTAGGCGTTTATAATGGGGTCATCGGATCGCTAACATAGTGAAAGCTTATGCTCACTGTTCTGTGACATGTCATTCTGCTGCCACTGTAGTCTCTCACTCCTTACACTGGAAAAATCACCATTTTAAATAAGAGAAATGAGAGAAATGATGGCTTGAATAAAGGTTCTTTTGTTGAATTTGAGTCAGTTTGAACTAATCTAAGATGCTAATGCCAATTTAGCAAGTATAAATCCCACTTGAAATCAGACAAATTTACTTTTACATTTAAAGAAAAGATTTCTTATTCGCTTGAAATGATACAACATTTTCGGAATTAAGAAAAAATACACTTGTTCCTTTGGCAATAAGAGGTTTTATCTCATCTAAAACCAGACCAAATCTAGGCAAAGCAAGCCAAGGCAACTTTATGTATACCGCGTTTTTCGTACGCAAGGCAACTCAATGCGCCTACTCAAACTTTACATCTAATCTCTTAATTCAAGTACAGTTAAAGAATGTCTTCCTGAACATGGACATCTATTTTACTGTACCTTACATATTTGTAGCAGATAACACATTTTACACCCATCCTTCAATGCACTTGCAGCACCAGTGAGCGATAAGAGTAAAGAATTTGATTATTGTGCCGACTTTTTGGTGGATATACTGTAGCTCCCAGGATTTAAACATGCGTCCTGAATTACCTGTAGGCGCTCAACGTACAGTAGCTATAATTATATGACATTATAGAGCTTTTTTTTTTTTTCATTCTTATTTAATTTTCATGTATGTCACACAACATCAACTTCATACATTTTTTTTCAGTCTGGTCCATCTTATATATGCTCACCTCCCAATAAGCTCGCGCACTAGTGTGTACAATGTGGCTGTGCTACCGGCACTACCTCCATGTTTTATTCACGTCGGGGCTGTCGATGTCAGTAACCCGTGGACTTATGGATACACTCTGATACATACTGTCCAGGCAAGCCCTGTCTTTGGTACAGGCGAGAGGAGAGAGACACACATAGAGGAGGGAGAGGTGAAAAGGGCCCCAGGACTGGCCCGAGGCTCTGCTGCCAAAAACCTGGGCTCCTACGCCGGCTGATGCTGTTTGTGTTGGCCTGCCGGGGGGAGCACCAGGCGTCGCTGTCTTTGTGACTTCATTTGGCTGTGCCCATTGCGAGAGCTGAAATGTGGCCCAAGAAACTCCCTAATCCCACAGCCCTCAATTGCAATTAGGTGTTGCACTGGGTCGGACAGTCAATAGGGAGCGCCGAAGTGAATAGCGGTTTGGAAATGAACACAAAGAGACTCCTTCGTCCTTCCACAATCACAGCAGCACCTGTCCCCAATCAAGTCTTATAGCGCTCAGTGACTGAACCCTCGAGGTTCTTAGCTTTCAGATGTCATGGTTTCCTGAAAATGGAGTTTAAGGCAACCCAGGTTCAATTGCAATGTTGGTGCCATTTTAAACCACTAAGAACACATTGTATAAACATACTCTTTGAACTGATATTTGCATTAAAAGCATTAAAAGATAGTAAAATGTTCATGAAATAACTTTGATTCAAATAGTTAAATTACTTCCGAATAGAGCAAGTATTTGGGCTCTTAAAATAAGATATGTATTACACTGAAAATTAGAATACAAATCCCCTTATTTCTTCAAATAAGTTTTTTCTTTGTTTAAATGCAAAAAAATCTCGTTCTAATGGCCGGTGTTTTTACCTTACACAATAATAAAATTATTATTAATATTCTTGAAGTAATTTGACATGTTTTTTAAGCCCTCCTTCCGATGTTGCATACAGTTGTGCGGATGTATGGTTCATTGAGTTGAGAAAATAGTAGCTTATTGTCCGAAAATGACGGTACTTTGCGTTTGTGCAAAAAGGCTGCGTTCGTATTGTTGCTGTTGTTTGCTGACCGTCAGTGTGCGGTACTTTTTTGTGGGGAACATTGAGTGCTTTTGAGATGAGTCCACTAGACATTCGGCCTCCACTTCAAATGATAGAGGCCTGGGCACAACCTTGCTACTCTCTCCCACTATAGCAGACCGGCGAATACTTTCTTTTTAAATACACCATGTCCATGCATCCTCAAACCATGGCTTACCACACATCTTTTTTTTTTTTACTTTGCAATGTCAATTTGTGTAACGAGTCCTTTCATTTGAAGTCCATCCATTCATTTGTGCTTTTTTTTGTTTGTTTGTTTGTTTTTTGGTTGCCGCACAGGTTCTCCCATGCTCTCCCCCTCCTGTCCGTCATCTGTCATTGACCAATCACATCCTCAGTCCACCAGTCTCCATGACAACCCATTGTTAGGAAACACGGCCGAACCGGGATCGGAGGAAGAGGAGGAGGAGGACGACGACGAGGCGCCGGTGGACTATGCCTCGCGATTGTACTTACCCGTGACACATGGTAAATTCAGATTACAAGTAAAGCTATGGCATTATCTAACAAAGCTTTAACATGGAAAAAAGATAGAGCAAAAAAGGCTCAAAGAAGTTGTTAAAATAAGGCTTCAAAAGCTGTTGCTGAATGTGTCAAATACTCCCACTTCTTTGTGCTTTGGGACATACGTTTGATATAAGTTGGATGATGCCATATGAAAAGTTACTAACTATAGCAGCTTCTTCACTTTAACTAACCCACACCTGCAATCCTCATTTGTTTGTATACATGGATGTTATTCTTTACAATCTTTGAGTCCATTTCAATTTGCTGCACCCAAAAATGTGTGCATTTTCATTTGTTGCTGTTGAATGCCCGATCTAAAGTGAAGTGAATGGAAAAAAATATATATATCTGTCTTTTGTGAAGCGCTTTGGGTGACTTCACAAGCAAGTAATGATCCCTTTCCTTTAAGTGTCCCCTGGCCATGTTCCTCGGTGACTGTCTGTATTTCAACAAGTCGATATCCTTGAGAGGGAAAAAGCAACGTCTTAGCAGTACGAAGTAACTCATGCCCCTAGAGGCCATAAGTGACACTGCAGGTGTCGAGTTTTTTTACTCATTAATTGTCCGTGAGAGTAAATACTACGCTGACAGAAAAGACAAAGGGCGAGAGTGATATTGTACATCCAATTACACAATGGAGACAATTTGTTTTCACTCAGACCTGGCTGTAAATATTGTTTAAGTGGCGCTAGCCCACAGTTAGCCTGTTACCGTCTTCTTCGTGATTCTATTAGTGTGTATTACGCCTCCGACCCGGTGGCAGGTAAAGTTGCAAGCCTGGTTTTCTGGCCAGAGACACCAGGGGGAGATGAAGGACCCCCCAATCGTCCCATTAACTCTTGTATTACCCCCAGAGGGACTACGAAAAGGATTTGTTAAGGTAATCAAGTTGCTTAGTTCTTCTTCAAGTTACAAAAAAAAGAAAAGGCTGCAGGTAATAATTTTTAGTCATGTCTTATCCAGGGAGCTTTACAATTTGTTTGTTTGTGAATTTGCTCATCTACTCACATAAATTCATTTCAAAACAAAAGAAAAAACAGTACCAACATAATATTCAAATTACATTTCAGGAAAGAAAGAAGCACAAGGAAGTACAAAACTTTGACCTTGCAGATAAGCATACTGACAGTGTAGACATCCTTGCTCTATTTTTGCTTAGACTTTCAATTCGTTACCAGCGTGCACATCTTTCCACGCGTTTGCTTCATTAGGGCTTGTTTTTTCCCCCTCAAATATACAGCGTTTTCATCCATTACTCGATCCCACCTGTTTGCATAGAGCCTGTTTGTGTGAGTGTGAAGGTGCATATTGCTATTCCCCATGCATCGCAGCCAGGCAGGTCCAATTTGCATATGAATGTGTAAAAAAAAAAAAACACCTTGCTTTATATCGCTTGTATAGAGAGTGTGTGTACAACTTTCAAAAAATGTGAATACAAGGTTTTTTTTTCTCCTTTTTCCTGAGTCGAGGCACTTAATCATTGTGTTTGAGCGGAGGGTATGCATTCATTGGCTCGTGACTTTGACCTTTTTGTTGGCTGCTTTTTGACGCCGTGGCCCTTACAAAGCACGGGCAGGTTAGATAAATAACTGCCACTACAATCTGCTTCCAAACAGACCTTTTAGCCTCTTTATTTCAACTCAAAGGCAAATACGAGTGATTCTATAGTTGGCTTCTATTGCAATTATAGTGACATAGCATTGGGAAGTTCATTATGGGATTGTACCTTTGTAGAGATTTTGGGCGATTAGAGAAAACAATAAGCATGACTTTGGAAACTTTTCTTTAGATTACTGGCATAAATGTACAAGAAATTGTATTGCACGTTTTCACAGTAAGGAGCGGCTAAAACTCCCAATTTAGTGGCAACAGAGAGCGGTTTTTAAAATTCTAGCTGGATGTTGCATTTTGTGTGCAGTAAATTAGTTTCAACTGGGAAAAAACATGTGTAAAAGGAAAATAAAATTTCAAAGCTCGATAAATCAGGCACAACATTAGATTTAAACAAATCGCTGTGAAAGACCTTACAAAATATTCATTATGACTGAGAAAAATAGGTGCTACTTAAAGTGCCGATGTTGAATTAGACCATTTTAATGTTTCCAAGGAAAAAAAGTTTCTGTTGATAAAGCACAGTTTGCCAAAAACTTAAAATGAAAAAGATGAGAGAGATCAGTTACTTATTTCATGTTAGACAATAATTAATTACTTGTATTTGAGTAATGTAAAGTAGATGTATTTTCTTACCTAAGTAAATATTCCGGCCCAGGCTTCTTTTTTCTTGACAATGCGGCAATAAAAAAGTCTATATACTGTAACAGTTTGTCACTAAACTAAACATCTTCAATACCTTTTCACTTCAGTATTATTTGAGCACATGGAACAACTTTTTACTTTTTCATAAAGCAGAACAAAGTAACTCATGCCCCTAGAGGCCATAAGCGCCACTGCAGGTGTCATAGCATGTTGCATTTTTTACTCATTAATTGTCTGTGAGAATCAATACTACGCTGACAGAAAAGCCAAAGGGAGAGAGGGATATTGTACATCCAATTACGCAATGGAGATTTTTTTTTCTTTCACTCAAACTCGGCTGTAAACACTGCTAAAGTGGTGCTAGCCTGCAGTTAGCTTTGCCTGTTAGCCTGGTAGCTTCTTCTTTGTGATTCCATTAGTGTGTATTGGTAGGCAGCAAAGTTGCAATTGTGGTTTTCTGGCCAGAGACACCAGGGGGAGATGAAAGACCCCCCAATCATCCCATCAACACTTGTATTACCCCCAGAGGGACTACGGAAAGGATTTATTAAGGTACACAACTTACTTAGTACTGCTTTAAGTCATTTTGATTTAAAGCCAGTGTTTGAGTATATGTTTTTAACTACTCTCCCCAACTCCACAAAAGTCTTTTTCTTTTTTCCTGTAGTGTCACCTTTTTCCCCCTTTTTCGGGTGTCTGTTTAATATCAGCAGCTGCGAAGCCAATCTTGTTTACTCATGTATTTTCATACCTGCATGTAAACCCGGCCACTTTACACCCGCCGTGTGTCGCACTCCATTTCCACTCTCCCGAACGGTTTTGTGTATACCGTGCCTTCAGAAAAACATGAATAGTTTAATGGACCTGGCGCGCACGGCGTTGTCGTTGGACACTTTGCAAGCTGTGCCGTGGCGAGATTGAACTTCTGTTGACTTGCACATGCCGCGCTGCCAATTCGCATCCTCAATACCTCCGCCAGTTCTGTCACGCCTTCCCTCTCGCTTTATTGCTTGTTTTGCTTTCCAAACCTCCCCGTTCCCTTTCATGTCTGTGTCCTATCGCAGCCAGGAAGAAAAGTTCTTGAAACCCTAGCCCGCTTCTTGGACACATATTAGCCCGAAAAGAGCGCAATTACACCCACAAAGTCCAAGGAAGGGTCACCAATCTGTAAGCGCAGAGGAAACCGGGCCCACCACTCTCCCATTTGATCTAGAGGAGCCAACGTAAAGGTTTGGACAGAAAGTGTGTCTGGAAAAAATTACAGAGGAGAGGCATTTTGAAAGGCATCTTCGCGAATCGAAAACAGCTGTGGGAGGCTGATATATTTTGGCTGCCGACGCTGTAACCGTTGGCCACCGCGGCGCGCTAAAAAATCCCAAACTGTATTCCAAGTGTAACTTATGTTCCAATTATTGTTGGGGATCTTTGGAGACGACGTAGCGCACTCTTTGACAGATTGTTCTTCGCACTCCATAACGACGCACACCGGTTTGACGTCTCATTGTTCTGAGGCGCTGATTTAAAAGGACCCGAATCTTCCCCCGAAACACATTTTTCCGAGTTGCAAATCAAATTCCTTGTGTGTTCCCATCGGCTCCCTTGTGGAGGAGATGGATGGATTAGCCGAAACATTAAAGATATTTACTAGAGCAGAAGTGAGTCAAACAAACAAAAAAAACTACTAAAAGTATGGGTGAAACTAAGAGTCCTTTTCTGCTAGATTAGTGTAAGTATAGCCGGCTGCTAAAATAACGTTAGTTACTGACAAAGTCTCTTGAGATAGAAGTGAAACATCCTTTATGCTAATGCAGTACAATGACGGCTTCAGAACCTTTGTCTACTTGGCGAAATTACTTCTTGGGAACTTAGTAACTGCGTAAAATCTCATTAATGTTGGTGAAATTTTCCAAGAATTGACTTTTGGATATAAGAAATCCTTCTTAAGATAATGTACAATAAACATAAACATGTATTCTTACGTTCTTATGCAGTGTCACTGGTGATATTGATAGTTCAAAATACATTATTCAAGTAGAAATTCTAAAAGTACAACGTCATAAAACTTCTCTTCCAAATATTTCTTTAAAAGAATTCTCAAAACGTTAGAAATATACTCGAATAAATGTGACTGATTGCCGCACATTTTCCAAGTCGCAAATCACATTTTATCCCTGTCCTCCTAAGCTTCCAGTCGGGGATATTAATACTCTGGAAAAGATATGGCCTCCAGCCGCTCGTGGTCACAATGAGGCTTTGAGAGTGCCTTGAATGTGATCGTGGTCCAGTTGTTGTCTTTTTTTTTGGTAGCAGTCGGGGAAAACCCTCGTGAAATGAGAGGAACAGGCAAAATTCCACAGAGAAAGCTCCGGTGCTTGGCCGGGCTTCAAAATCCGAGACCTACTTAATGTTATGGCCAACGACGCTGACCGCTGTGTCGCAGACAAGACGAGGGCATGAGAAGAAGGAAAACGTTCACACAGGCAAGCGATCGGGCTTCTCCTTTCCCCTGCTTTGTTCTGCGATCCTTTCTGTTTAAAAATGTGACAGTTGGAGATGAGGAGATAATATGACGCACTATACCTGTATGAACATAGGAACGTCAAGCTATTAAGGCAAGTCCTGACCCAAAGCATTACAGTTTTTGTGTTGGAACCTAGTACGTAACAATACTGCATTTCCCTATGTGTCGATTATTGTTTGAAAGTCTTCCTCACAAAAACTGTCAAATCAATTTATAAACGGCTGAATTTGGTTCTGTGACACCGATTGAATGCATTTTTTTTTTTACACTCGTCCTCCTCCAACATCCCTCCATCTGAATTTTAACAGCACGTTTTAGCTTTGGGAGAGTGACGGCCCCATGTCACATTTAGCCTGTAGCTGCCTCCAAACCTGCTCGGGGTGACTCCATGTTTCACCGATGCCAAACTCACAGCGACGGCCCACATCTCTATGAATCTATCTGTCCAAGCAGCACACGCACATTCTCAAGTGCTCTGGTTTCCTTGAGAAATAAAAACATGTTCAATAGGGGCGTGTAAAAAGAGATCCTGAATCTCAGTGCGACTTCTTTGTTTGAATTAAGAATACAAAAGAACAAAAATGATCCATTTATCAAAATGACTGGGGATTTTTATCTGTCTTTTTGTTTTTCTTTAATTGTTTTTTTTACATGATTTTTAGCTGAGTGAAAAATTACATGATTTTAAACATAAAAAAATAGTAATTTGAAGTATTTTATCCTTCCTCGTTCTCAACTCTGGACCCGCATTACTTATGCTACATTAGGGCAGAAAAAAAGTGAATATGTATAAACGGTTTATGTTGGATATTTGAAAGGATTTCACAAATTTTATGCTGTTTTATACTCAAAAATACATTTAAAACAGTAGCATTTTTATATTTATTTCGTCTTGAAATCTGGGGACCCTGAGGGGTCCCGACCCCCACTTTAGGAACCATTGTGTTAATGTACAGTACCCGGCAAAATTTAGGAAACTTTTTTTTTATTCACATTGTAGATTGCCTATTGAATTACGTTTAAGAAAATAAAAGTTGTCTTCAAAATCGCCGCCTTTTGCACAATGTAAATAGTGTGAAAATAAAGAAAAGCCGAAACATAAAAAGTGTTTCCAAACTTTTGATGGGTACTCTACATAAAAGTAATAAAATATAATGCTTGTTATCTCACTGTCGGATCAGTTTGCTGATATAAAACTTTATTCTCTTCCTAATATCTGTATGTTCACTGTAGCATATTTGCACCATTGCAGTCAACACAAAAAAAAAAAAAAAAAATGGAAACCCTACTCACAGGGGTTTACAAGCAGCAGATGTCGCGTCACGCCGGCTGAACGCTGACCCCGGATCAGCCTCCTCCGCCGTAGCCGCCGCGTGATCGGAAACAGACTCGGAGAAACTAAGACAAACCACAATTAGAGTCAGATCGCGCTTTGAAGAGTTTGTGAGCGGGAGCTGCGAATCGCAAAGACAGCTGCGCGTGGAGTGATGGAGACGCAGGCAGGAGACAGGCGGACGTCTCCTCATATATACATTACCATATAAACAGAATCAGAGCCAGTGCTTTGAAAAAAAAAGTGTGTGTCCCCCAAACGGCTAAAAGGGAGTACGGGCCAGTGTGTGTGTGTGTGTGTGTGTGTTTGTGGGAACGCGTGTGGTCTGAATTCCCTTAAAGTAGTCCCAGCCTGACCTAACCCAGCGATGTTCAGCCAAACATCTAAAATATCACCCTCGCCACATCCGGAGCTTTTGAGACGTGCCCATTTCTTTCCCATCTTTACTTCATATGGAGGAATTGTGGATAAATGTGCAAGAAGTGGACGTAGTCAAAGTACTTTTGCGGCTTTATCCTGAGACTGGAGGGTTGGCTGTTTGAATCTCTCTCTCACCACTGTTGTGTCAAGCATTGTCTCGCCACAGAATGAAGGTGTGTGTAAACTCAAATTAAAACCAGATTTGCACTTATAAACACTTTGCACAAAAGTACAGTATAAAGTAGAACTTTCACTTCAGGCGAGACATGGCTAATGAAAACATTGATTCCATGTCGATCATGGCTAGTTTTCTCCCTTAAAATCTTAGTCTTGAATTCAGAGTAAACCCCAGAGAAATAACAACAACATTGCGGCTCTCCAACTGGTTTTCTATCTGCTCATTCATTCCATTGAAATGTTTGTAATCCACGTGTAGCACAAAAGGCAACCAAGATGACGCTGTTTTCGAAATATGGTCATTTCCTTTCTGGCTAAATAAAAGAAATTCACACAAATGTGCAGATTGCACTCTTGCAACAACATCTCCACTTTAGTAGCTCAATTTTTTGTTCAAAGGGATTTTTCTCAATTTAATTCCTAGTCTGATTTATTGAGCTTTCAACCACAAAAAACAAGGCAACTTACTGACGTTTTTGTTCAAAGACTGAACAAGATATCCACCATCCCTTCTGAAAACATCTTTGAAACAGAATAACAAAATAAAACAATTTGGCTCTATCCATTATTTAGATTCCGTCGCTTAGGATATAAATGCAAAACTCAGAACATTTGATTTCCCTCATACTTATATCAATAATCTACATCAAAAAGTTTCAAAGCGATATCTCTAAATGTATTTATTTCCCCTATTGACCTGCAGTCCTTGAAAAGGCCTTCACTTTGTTTCTTCCCACCACTTTCGAGCCTTGTCACCCCGTCTCTCCGCTCCCTCCTCTGTCTCTCTCTCCGTCTGAGTCTGTCCCTAGATTTGCTTTTCTTCGCACCGCTGATTCTGTGGGAAGTCGACAGGAAAGGCAAACCTGCAGTGCTTTAGCGTACGCAGGGGAGAGAGGAGCTTTCTTGTGGTTGTTTATAGAAGGGAGGAAGGAGACGCTCGGCGAAGGGGGGGTGAGGATGTGAATGTGAGGAAAACGCCTTGTCTCCTATAGCCTCCTTTTGCTTTTCTGGAGGTGGTTTTAATGGCTGTTTATGTGGAGTGTTATAGGCAGCGAGTACAGTACAGAAGGATAACGTTTGCTATTCACTCTGTCAATTTGAATAACTATTAGGAGTTTTGCTTTATGTCTTCTTGTGTCCTGTCTCTGCTAATGCTTGCAGCAGCAGTGAACAGCAGATGAAAACGCTGTCCCTGCACAGACAGACAGGAGCAGTGGGATCATGCTCCTTCTTTCTTTCTCTCTCTCACGTAAATACAAGCGCACAGCACTCTGCTCCCTTTCTCTCTTTTTGTTTACTGCAGCCCCCAACATTGAATCTTTTCTCCTCTCTCCGCTTTGAAAGATTGCCTTGGGTGGGAATCAAAATATTATACAGTCTTTCTTTTCCACACTGTTTCCAGCTTTTTCTTTTTTCTTTGCTCATTCGCTTTCAAAAAATCTGCTAACGTTGTAATTAATCGGCTCTATCACCATATGTGCTATCAAATATACTGCACTGGTTAGCCACCTTGCAAAAATAAGTAAGAAAGAATAGAAAATGGTCTCAATTGATGAGTTTTTGATTGTATTGTGTACTGCTGTTGTTCTCAACTGGTGGGTCGGGACCCAAAAGTGAGTCTCCGAACCATTTTCCCTGGGTCACGAGCCTTTTCCAGAGAACAAAAGTATAGAAACATCTGGATCTCTAAAAATTGTTGTAATGTCAGTTTATTCAACTATAATTTGAGGGGAAAATATACAGTATGTTGCATGATATTAAAGAAATGTTATTCTTATCTCGGTCGGTTATGTTGGGTCCTGACAGCACCCCAGTTGAGAACCACTGGTATACTGTATATCTGGAATGTTTAAAGGAGACGTATCATGCAAAATTGACTTTTTGTTCCTCTTTGTACTCTTGCTATGTTGTCAAAAATATACATGGAATGGTTAGTATCTTACTTACAGTTACCTTTGAAAAGCACTGTTCACTTTGGTTGTTTCTTCTTCTTCTGAGGTGTTGCATTCTGGGATTCCTGGATTTTGTTGCACCACAGAGTCATCCTCATTTGAATCTACAATTGTGCTCAAAGTGTGTTCATCGCGGCACCATGAATTTGTTCACATGCACATTTGCTGAAAATGAAAGCTTGTTTTTACAGTTTTATTGCATGTTGTTCACATAATGGAAATTCATTTTATTTATATAGCATATTTCATGCACAAGGCAACTCAATGGGCCTCACATCAACACTATAAACACATAAACACAATAAAAACACAATAAAACAATTCAATCAATACAACTCATAATAATATATATAAAAATACACATACGCATATATTAAAATTATGTATTAAAATTTGTTAAAATACAATCAATTACCATAGGCAGCAGTAAATATGTGTTCTTTCAGCCTAGACAGTCAGGGTTGAGGCCTGTTTCACGTTCTCACAGAACACACATAATGCCTCCAGGGGCCGCTCCAGACCAATTTGAAATCCTGACCAACTCTCTGTTTTTTCCTTTCTTCTCTATAAACACACATTTCAAAATGCTGACAGACATTATTTCAAATCAATGCTGGGGCACCTTAAAGGTTGTTTTCAAGCCTAATCTATACATGATGAGTCCACTTTAGAAACAACCTGAGTATACAGTAGAGTTGTGATGTCATCCGAAACATAGAAATTGCCAATGTTGTTTCCCTGGTCAACGTTTCCAATAACCACTCTCCTGTGCTGTCTCATTCCCCCGTGAGTAAAGGCTCTACACGCCGTCAAAAAACCCCAGCAGTCCCGCCTTTAGACGCACCCAAGACGCCAAAGCTCTCAACCCCGGATGGAAAGGAAGAAAAAAAAAAAAAAAAAGAACTCACAGCGGAGCAAAAGAGCCGCTTCTTTCCCCCGATTGACGCCAGCGCTTATTGACAAACGTCTATGCTAAAGGCTAACGGGAGGTCAGGGCCGAGTGGTGGAGGGAAACGCAAATAGCATTTAGTGCCTTTTTACTTTGGGACCAAGTGGGCAATTCTGCTCAACACCAAAACCAATCAATGGAGCACTGAATGAACTGAGTGTATGGCCGCTTGGGCGCATATAGGGGAAAGAAATTCTCTGCGAAGCCCGGAGCCTAATCAATGGACAATATGCGAGGGAGAGATATGAGAAGATATAGAGGTAAATATAGAGTCTTGACATGTACGGAGGGGTCGATCGGCGCGGGATCGAGAGAGAAAGAGACTAGTGATGCGACTTTTACGAATCAGATCGCTTTATTTATTTATTTATTTATTTTATTTTCTAATGCAAATTATGCAGATGAACCTTGGCCAAACACAAGAAACAGCATAACAGCAGAGCAAGCGACACAAATGAAAGTATTTTGATGTACAAATAGTTGTAGTTGTAATTGTTGCAGTTGTACCCCGTTTTTCTTTTTTTTAGTGGCAAAACTTTATTTATATTTATGAGTAGTTTTGGGAATAGCTTAAAATGTATGGAAAGGAGATAATGGGGCTGTACTGTACGCTGGCAGCAGTGGGATTTTATTTTATTTTTTTATTTTTTTTGTCAGGTTTTGAGCCTATTTGGTCTCTTAAACTTTCACCTGGAAAAAAACACACAAACAAAAATTATTCACAATAACGCGTTTAATTATTGCACTGATTCAATGTTTCTCCATAGATTTATTTGGGACATTGTAATTTCAAGAGAAATTTTCTCAAAATACATTTTGCTCTTTATACTGTATCTCCACGCCATAGCTTCTACAGACTTCAAATTTTCCAGTCTTGGATTTAACCATCTTTTTGAAGGTTTTTCAGCGGGATTTTGAATATCTAATCCCTAATCTGAAGAGTTTCGAATTTAAAAGGCAACATTTCAATTTTTACAGATTTTCCCTACCAGAACTAAAATCCCAAATCCCCTCTGAAAAAGTATTATAACTAATATGTTACACCATAAATTTAAACCTGTCTCAATCCATTATTCAGATTTCGCCCCCGAAAATATAGGAAATGTGGTATTTTTAGGCATAAAAAGCCTTAGTTTTATATAAAAATATAAAACACCAAAAAATGCACTACATTTTTGCCCTCATATTTATGCCAGTAATGTATAGCAAAAGTTGGAAATAGATATCTCTACAGTAAAAAAGTGTCACTATTCACCTGCAGTGTCTCTCGCCTTAAACATGCTAGAGACAGCATACGAGACCGTTCTTTACCAACGGCATGCTAACAAATCAATGGCGCCTTGATAAACACAGTTCAAGTGCAGGACTGCTCCCAATATCAGTGGATGGGAAGCGCTTATGCAAGAAATGGCCAAAGTAACAACATAATGACTAGAAGCTCAAATACAGTCAACTTTGCATGCCATTGTCCCCTTAGCCATTGTTTCTCAGATGAAAAAGACTTACGCGCGCTCACTTCTCCAAATGAATCGATATAAAAATAAGTCTTTTGAATGCGTCTTTGATTGGAACAGACGCCAAACATTCAGTTCGTCATCAACGCTAAAAGAGAGGGACGACAAAGGCAGAAGTCGATGATTGATCCGGCTAATGAAGCTGAGGTGATGGGCTGCATGGCGGCTGCAAAAGCACACACTCTGAGACACACATGGAGGGGGGAGACTGATTGGGTATTGGACTCACTTAAGTGAATCAAAACGTTGAACAGGCTCCACAGCAGACTGAGAGGAGAGCGAGGGGAGGCCCTGACTGCTAATGGGGCTAACACAGGAGGAATATATACAAGACTTACATAATATTCCAGGACTTCTTCAGGTTATGACCATGTTTTCAAAGGTAAAACTACCTGCAGCTGAAGACAAACATGCTTCGTACAAAAAACCAACATGAAAAATTTCAGACCATCTTTATAAAGACATTGCTCACTCACTAATCCACAGATAGGTGGTTCGATGAGAGCTGCTGGCATGGCACAATGTTGATTCACTTCACGTATCTGGCCAGTAAGTAAGTGCACATTAGCAGCCAGGTGTCCGCTGGTTTGCCTCTAGGCAGATTTGGCCGTTTTTGCTTTTACATATTGAAAGAATGGCCCTCGTGCACCTGTTCAAGTCCCGGCTCAGACAGTTTGCTGAATGCCACTCCTCGTTCGATCTCATAAAACCTATAGGCCAAAAAAGTGCGGGTTTAGTCGTGTACCACATTTGTCGGTGGAAATGTGGAAATGATACACTATCTCTGTTTAGCGAATAGTATGAAACAAAACAAAAAAAATCACAATTTCAACAAAAGACGGCCATGAGATAACAATATTTAAGTGTCCAGTCTTTTCAGAGGCACGGTGGGTGAGTAGCTAGCACTTTAGCTTCCCATAATTGTTCTTGATCCTCCAGATCCCCCCATCAACAGAGTAGGCTAAAACCTCCATATAGGCGATGGGGGCCCAAACCGTTTTGACCCGGCACACTACTTTTACAAAACAAAAACGTCGGAGAGCAATTTATGCTTCAGAGCCATTCGTGTAAAATGGGACTTAAGTAGAGCTCACCAAGGAGAATTAGATCATGGCCTGAGTTTTGTCCTCATACTTTACTATATTGGCCCTGATGCTTACAGATTATGTTCTTTGTGTTCAAAACACCAAGAAAATGCATCCACAATGTGAGTCATCAACCATATGTAGAAATGTGGAAAGATCATAATCAGGTCTCGTTGAGGCACCGGTTGAAGGATGTGTCGAAAGCAAAAGGGCAAAAAGGTATCTTCACCTAATGAATTACATGCACACATTTTTAGAAACCAAATACCTCCTGATAGCTCCTCTCACCTGCACGAGTCTCCCTGCCCTCCTAACACTCTGACGTATTGACTTGTTCCCCCCTCTGTCTCCCTGTCTCCACCGTGTTTGGGACTTATCGGTGACTTGGAGATTTCAGGGGCTTAATTGTAAATCTGCGCCCATTTATCCGGCTCCTGTGTTTTCCCCCGGCTCCTGACATTATTATGAACTTCTCGTGCGGGGACTAACCAGGTGTCGAGCTGCGGCGAAGTGCCGGTGAAGTTTATCTTAGCGGATGAGTTACGATCACGGAAGTAGACGGAGCAAATTAATTCTGGACGTAAAGTGTAGCGGCGAAAATGACATGTTTATGACCGCACACCTTTCCAAAGTCATTTATCTTTCAGGTTTTAACAAATGTCCTCCAAAGATTTGATAAATACAGTGGTAGTTTCTCTTTTCTTAACGCAATAGAACTGCCTATACTTTTTTAGCTGTGTAAGGACAAAAAGAACTTCTCTGTAATGAGACAACATACATTTTAATAGTAGTTATTATCTTTTGTATTTTCTTTGATGGTTTGGCATTGCATATTTCAAGTTAAATCCACTTCAACTTTGATAACTCTTGTACACAATGCCCAGATGGTGGTTCTTACCCAATTATTTTATTTTATTTTATGCCAGGGCACACCTTCCCCCTTCTTTCTTTTGCCTTCAGATAAGTCTTGCTTGTGCCCCCATTAACTTAAAATATTACGAGCTCCAAAGTCATTATCTTATGACTAATGGCGGCAGTGATAAGGCTGCTCCTACCCCCTACTGTTCTTTTAGTAACTCTAAAACAATTTCCTCTCTGGCTGTATTCCCCAATTGCCACTTCATATTTCCACTCCTTATAGTAATATATATGACATACCATTATGCTTCTCCTCTACGGCCGTTTCAGGCTACTTCACTCCAGGGTAAAATCGGCTCCACTGCGCAGATTAGTAGGCAGTTACCACAGACGGCGCGGAGGATGCTCATTTCTGCACATGTGCTGAATAAGCAGGGGCTGCCTTTTGCCGAAGCGCGTATTCATGTACACACACTTTATATTTATGCCCGTGCGCCTTTGTTGCGGACTTTGGGAAATGCTAAACAATCTCGATGTTGTGCATAGCTGGTGAAATGTTGTTTATGGACACGACAAATTGAGCTGGGGCAAGTGTGAAATTGCAGCTTTCCCGCAGTCAAAGAGGAGAGGCTTTTGCTGGTATTGGTAGTTTTGGCTTGTTTGTCATTATGTTGTCGAGTTATAAAATACTTCATCTCTACTGTCATTTAGGGCAGTTCATCTAAATTTTATCGAATGAGTGATTTCAACTTTGGTGAGTGTCATTATGGGACTTTATTCGTTAGGTTTACTGTCAGTTCTGTGGAAGAAAAAGCACCACTGTGGAGTTCGGATGAGACAATGGAACATTTTTGTGTCTTTGAGCTAAGGTTTATATAAGGTTTATAAGGTTTATCATCAAAGTTTGTCATTTTGTAAGCTCATAAATCAGCTATATATGTGTTATGAGATTGGTCAATATGAGTGTGAAAAAGTAATCTCTCATACATTGTCAAAACATTAAAATTGCATAGAAGTAACATAAGTCAAGTGCTTTATTTGTCATTTGTTGGAATGGAAATGACTTACCTTATATTTATGTGTATATACATGTGAAATTGTGCTACATCAATAGTCACAGCTGGCCCGAAACTGACTTTGGTGTGGCTGCCATTCTGTGGCTATGGCTTCTCCAACCACTGTGAAACATGATTTCACTTTTCCTGTATGAACGGCCCATGAATTCAATCAATAACCATCAACAATATTTTTAAGACTAGTCCAGACAATTCAAGATAATCTCTTAGTTCAATATATTTTTATCTATTGATCTGATTTAACAGGATGAGCAGATTCTAACCTCTGAACTTGCAATATACAGCTTTATCCTGGCAGTATTTCATCATAGGCCATCACTAGCCTTACTGACAACAAAAAAGTTATGGAGGTGGTTCGCTGATACCACTGGCTCCAGCAGAATAAAGTGAAGGTCCCGTTTGTGGCCATCTCAGTCTCCTGTCCTCAATATCATTGAACCACTGTGGTGAGAGCTCAAACGTGCAGTTCATGCAAAACAACCCAGGAACTTAAAGGAACTGGAGGCTTTCTGCCAAGAAAAGCATGAAAAATATAGAACCTCATCCACAACTACCACAAAAGACTCCAAGCTGTCATCGATGATTTAGGGGGCAATACACAGTATTAAAAACTGGGGTGTAAACTTTTGATCAGGGTCTTTTTTTTTTTTTTAAAGAGCAAACTCAGTTGTTTGACCATAAATGGCTTCACACAACCACTAACTATGAGTGAAGAATTTTCATATTCTTTGAAAAATATTTAAAAAAAAAAATCTGCCAGGGTATGTAAACCTTTGAGCACAACTGTAACAGAAATTCATTGACCTTTACCGCACTAATACTAGACTTATTGAAGAAAACGCAGCTATTGTTTTACCCTCATTTGAATTGCTTCACTTTAGTCCTTCTGGCAAGTTCTTAAATGGGAAACGCCAATGCTAAGAACCAGCGTACAATCCGTGGATAATGCATTTACCTCGGATTTAGAAATAAAATAAAAAACATATTCAAGCCCAAGTTTGAATTTTAAACCACTACCAGATCCCTGTTGGCCTCAAATGCACCCACGTAATGCCATATTGAAGATGCCTCTCACAAACTGCTGCTGTTAAAATAATTGCTCATCTGCACCATACCATTACAGGCCTAATGGAAGCAGGGTAATTATACAAGCAGCCCTTACGCGCCAGGCCACTGTCCGACTGGCTCCCCCCGTGCATTTACAACAAGACGAGGCTTCAACACAAAGACGCTATTGTGATGTTTTTCTCACAACAATCGTAACTTTAAACCAAAACTAAGCCGGGACTTGTTGATTCGCCAGGAGCGAGGAGTCGAAACGAGAGCCTCTCATTCAAACATGCCAGAAACCGTCGCAGTGGAGACAAATGAAGGATTATTATGTTTCAGATCTTGGCATTTGGTTTCGAAACGCCTTCCAGAATCCCCGCTGCGGTGTCAGTAAATAGAGATGTCTCTGAGTGGGAGAGCAGTGGTTTTGTGGAGATCATGCTGTTTTCAATGTTAACGGTAATGATTAAAACGACTTCCTCCTTCAGCCTGAAAAGCTCTCCAATTTGTAACACTAACGCTGCTTTGCAATAAGACTTTTCATGGACAATATCGGCTGGATTGGTTATTACGTATAATGCAGCATGACTATTTTTTATTGCCGTAACCATTTAAGAAGATGGCTGTTTGTGTACTTATGGATGTCTTGGTAGGGTGACCAGATGTCCCAGGTTATCTGGGACAGTCCCAGTTATGAGTCCTTTGTCCTGTATCCCCATGGATCCCCAAAGCAACACACTTCGCTCTGAACACTGGAAAAACTACAATCTTAAATGAGATAAATGACGTGAAACTGTTTGAATCGAGGTACTTTATGTTGAATTTGAGGTGGATAAGATAAAGATGTTCATGCCAATTTTGCAAAACAATCTTGTCAATGCTTGTTCCATTGGCAGTAAGATGTTTTAATTTATCAGACTTCAAGTCCAAACTTATACTCTTATAATCTTTAGATTTCATCTCTTCATCCAAGTAAATTGATGTTGTTTCTTCCGTAAGATGATTGTTTGTTTTCCAGTGAAGTCAATGTCTTTGGACCGTGTGGATGTCAATTACAGGTATAAACCAATTCAAACTCACATCTACTGCAATGCTAATCGGCGCATGTCATTACCAGTAAAATGATTGAAAAACTGTTTTAAGGCAAGGCAAGGCATGTCTATTATATATATTGGCCTTGAAGGGAAAGTGTTCACAGTGTATGAGAGATAAGGGCCAGCTGCTGAAACATCCTCTCTCCACAGTTCATTCCTTTTCCTCCCAAAATATAGTCCACCTATTGTCCGTCTCCACAGCGAGTTGCCAGGTCGAATACAACAGTCCATCGTTGTTTTACTGTTAAGCATCGGAAAAGACGGTCAAAAGATTTTCCGAATTGTGTCCCAGTTTTCAATCGGAAAATCTGGTCACCCTGTGTATCTTGAACAATTGAATGCTTTCTATCATTGTATTTTATTTATTTAGGTTGCCAACTTAATAACTTAAGATTGCTGTTCTGAGATATTTAGGTTTAAACAAAATGGAAATGCACATAAAAACCTCCAAAATGAAACCAAATCTACCAAACTTTGATATAGAGTACAGAATGGGGACAAGGAACAAGAATATGAACAACTTCACACACATTTTAAGGGGATGAAAACTTGTCTTTCTTGTTCCAAGCCCCTTCAGGAGTATCGTTCTAGTGACCCAAAAATGTCCCTGAATCACTGCTGGAGAACTGCACTCAAGTGAGTCACGTCTCGAGGCAAGAAAATTCCCCAAATTACGATGCAAATTTACCCCACATTGCCATTATTTGCGGAGAGTGCCGTACTTGGATACTTTAGTGGATATCTCGCGTCACGTGCCGTAGTAAATTGAGCTCGAGATGGCCTGGGACAGATCAGAGAACCGCATTGTGGCGGAGTTGCTATAATTCAAAAATATGGGGCTTTGAAGACGTGCTTCAAATCATTCTCTTCCCCCCCAAAGCAGACAAAATGAGCGATGGCAAAATGTTCAAAATTGAAACAAAAAGCGGGGCATGGCTGAAAAATGATGCGAAAGTAGGAGGGTAGAGGATGAAAAGTGCGCAGCCGAAAATGCAAAAGGAAAAAAAGCAGAGATGTGTAGTGGCTTTGGGGGAACACGGTCCTTCCATACTAAACAGGAAAAAGCACACAGGAAAAGGACTGAGGAGGGAGGAGAGCAGAGGAGCTGACTTGGCAAGAGAAAATGAACGCGAGAAAAAAGGAAAAAGAAGAGGGAACAGAAGAGATAGCGAAAAAGGGGAAGGGCCAGGGTAGTCGAGGGGTCAGGATACTGGCTCCACAATAAGGCGAGATGTGGAGTGCTCTGAAAAGGCTGCAGCTGCTGGAGGGAGTGAGGGGAGGGGGGGAGGTCAGAGGGAGAGGACGCGAGGAGGACAGCGAGAGGAAGAACAGGCAACAAAAAGAAAAAGAATGTTTAGTTACAGTGAATTTAGTGTGGTTTGGTTGGAACACGTACAAGTATTTTCTCGAATTTTGTCCAAAACATGTTGATTTATTAATAGTTAGTTTGTAAATATTCTTCTTCAGTATTTTTTTCTTCCTGTATGCTGTAGAATGATGACTGCAAAACCAATATTGTCTGGTGCGACAACAAAGCTACCTCTTATTGATTTTAAATTGTTGGTTGTTGTCTAAATTTATTCCTGACTGTTCTATCGGAATACGAACATCCCGATTCTTTACGAGAATGACTTTATAAGCATGTTTCTCATCTTTCATGGAGCAGAGTGCCCCGGTAAGGCTTACAATATCAGCCTAATTGTCATTTGTAACAGTGCTACGTTCGGGTTTACGATCGCTCTTGCCCTGAAGATGCCACAAAGCAGTATCTTTTATTTTCCACTCCTCTACGGGTGTAAAAGTGAGCACAGCATAGCCCCTTTAATGGGGACTGAGACCATGATTAAATCTCAAGACATCTTCCCAATGCAACAATCCAAACCATGCAAATCCAACCTCTGTGCAGGTCGCGAAGCCACACAATCATAATAATATAACAAATTGTTATGTAGATTGGGCAATCTGATTGGACAATGTCTTTTTTTCATGCAGTGTGTAAATATTCTTTTTCATTGTTTGTAGAGTATAAAACACCGGGGGGTCAGTCAGAGGAGGGCTGTCTTTTATCTGTATTAGGAAACACAATCCATTGATACTTAATTACACTATCACTCGCATCTTTGAACTTCCTGACTCTGTTTTCTTGACTTCATTCTTGGTCTGGTTCCTATTGGTTTCCTATAGCCCTTATTTTCTTAGCCCCTGACATTTATTGGTCTTGCCTGTTAGCTTTAACAAACAACTGATGAGCCGCACATAGGAAGTATTGAATAGCGGGGTAGGGAGGAAAAGCAATTAAGAAACCCCTCTACGGACTTGGTCACAGCATGCAATGGTCTAATTTTTCCACAAATCACAAGGAATAGAGCTTTAAAGGGGATATAGCAAAATCTACCTTTTTGAGCTTTTAACCATTATAACAAAACATGCCATACTAGTTTTGCTTCATTCATGCAGTTTTGAGTAGGATTAACCCTGTTTACTGCTGAAGTGCTCCAAAGCATATTTCCTGAACAGTGTAGCTACATATTGTACATCTTTAAAGCCCATTCCTCACTGAAGCAGGTTTCCATTTAGAGATGATCACAGCACCATTGATTTTTTTAGCATGCAACTGGGTAAAAATGAAGGCTTGCAAATAGTTTTAACATGACTAAGAAAACGTTGCCACAGAAAAGGTCACACGCTTAAACACTGCAAACATTCTCCACCAAGATCTTGTACTGATGATGGGTGAGTGTGACCACTGTGCAAAACCTTCTCCAGAACATCCCAACGATTCTCAATGGGGTTAAGACGTGGACTCTGTGGTGGCCAATACATGAGTGAAAATGATGTATCGTGCTCCTTGAACGACTCTTTCGCAATGTGAGCCCGATGATTCCTGGCATTGTCATCTTGGAATATGCCCGTGCCATCAGGGAAGAAGATTAGCCTGGTCATTTAGGATGTTCAGGTCGTCAGCTGATCTTATTCTTTAGGCACATAGTGTTGCTGAACCTAGACCTGACCACCTGCAGCAGCCCCAGATCAGAACAGTTTGTTAACTCCAGATGGATGAGCCCAAAGCGACTTTATGAGCCACAGTGGTGCATAATATGACTTCTTGAGACCAATAAATTGTATTGGACTCGATGAAATAGTTCTGTGGGTGGTCATATTTGATCCAAATGGCGGAGTAATAGGCCCAATGAGGATTTCTGCGCTCTTCACTTCACATTGGAAAGACGCTAATCTTCTTTACTCGGGATCATACCCACAGCGTCCTTCACATGAGCCAGTACATCCTTGAAAAGATATTAAAGTCCACATTCTATAACCAAAATCATATGTTTCATTACACGTTAAGCCCAACCCCTGTCTTACGCGGCTCCCATTGTTATTCAACGTCCTTTCAAATCTTATATACCGACTCTAATGTTTCCTGGATGAATGCACGGGGATTGGTGATGTTTATATAGAAAATCTTTATCTTTTATGAGTTTTTATTGTCTCTGAACATGGTGTACAGGACATATGGGTTGGTTCAGTCGATTCAACGTGGTATATGAATGGAGCAGAATGAATGAGATGCAGTCGGTATAGGTTTTTTAGCCAAAGAACAGGCAGGTTTGTTGGTTCTCTTTTGGGACACCACTTTACCCAACTTGCATCCCTAACCGATGCAATGGCAATGAATAATCTGCATAACAGGGATTGAATATGCAGAATAACTCCGTGTGAATGATACAAATTGCATTTTACATGACGAAACAATGTTACAACATGGTAAAAGTCTCAAAAAGGCCAATTTACCATTGTATGAGACCTTTAAGATCCCATTTCATTCAATAGGTCAGAGTCTCCATGCGTGTTTTAATTATTGCTTACTCTAATATCCTCTTTGTAATTGGCTTATTTTCTCTCCCAGACTCCGTCCCTCATGTTATTCCCATTTCGCTGTTCCCTGACCTTTGCAGTAATAGAACAATCACAGAGCAGTCACTCGGCATGACAGTCTCCCATTAATAAGACATGGCTTCTTACGTAACAGGGCAGATATGCACCCAGCCAAACGCACGACTCAAACTGAAGACAGCTATATCCATTTAGTTAAATAGTTTCAGGAGATTAGTGTAAACATTTATTTGTATTTTCACTTTACGGATCATGTATCCTGTAATTTACAGATGTTACTTGGCTATAGGATTAGTCATATTATCAAATGGTGGCTAGGCATAATACTATTTCCACTGTGCTAGTGCCTCCATTTTTATATTTCATTTTAAATCAAGTCACCTTGAAGCATGTTAAGTATTCTAAGCCCAATAACTTGTCAAAATGTGTCAAAAATCTACTTTTTCTGCTGTTGCAATAAATATTAAAACAACTACACTTTTGGCAGACGGTTGATATAAATAAATCATGTTTTTCTGTCTGAAAGTTTCACTTTGCTAAAAGGTCACATTTAGAAAATAAGTTCAGCGCAATGTCGGTCAAAGTTTGAAGTACTAAAACTTAAAGTATTACATAAGTCTCTACATTGATCCAAATAACATACTTTCTACTGATATCTCCCTTTGTAGCACTGTGAGGTTATCACTTTCAATTGTGCAGCTCAACCTTTGAATCACAGAGACCCTGAAATGTACCCGAACGATTAGAATCAACAACGTTAAAGTCCCTGTACCCGACTTTGTGTTTACAAACAATGAAGGAGGGAATGAGCAAAGTTTAAACTCAATGTCCAAACTCATTTTTTACTTTGGCAGCTCGCAATCGCTGCTGAGGTGGGATGAAGTTCGTGGAAGACTTAAAAAAAAAATTAACCACTGAGCCGCGGGAACCGATTGGCTGTCAAGACTCTGGACGATCCACTGTAACTGGTGCTGACTTGATAAGATCCAACCATGCAAAATGTGAAAGTTTACAATTTTTCAACTTTTGATCGGGACTGTATCTGTCACCCTTGAATCCCTGAGGATACAGTGACATTGGCTCAGCTGTTATTGACCCACCTGTCCCCAGTGGATCCCCCTCTCACTCGTACGTAACGCGGCATGACTCTGAAGTAACGCGGCATGACCAATAAGAACACACAGTCAAGGGAAGGTCACCTCGGCAGCCACCGCGCATTACGTCCAATTATAACTTCATCACATTTGTCAGGGCTCATAGTTCTGCCAGCTGTCCCCATTGTCCTTGTTCAAACAGTCCATGGTTGTAATAATTCATTTGAGTAAATATTGCCGTTTCTTTCAATTTGGACATAGCTGTGCACGACTTTAACGGTATCTTTAATTACATGTAGAGAAATCCGGTGGCTCGCCGTGTCTAAGAGGATTACTGAGATGCTAATGCTGCTTTTAAATTGCTTCATGCAACTATAGCTGTCAGTCTTGGACATTCCTCCCACTAATTTTACTCTGCCCTTCGTGGTTCTCAAAAGTTGGCACAGGGACTTCCAGGTAGTACTTCAGGTGGCACTTCTGTCATGGTTTAGCCTGAATTTAGTCCTAGTGACGCTCTGGTCTTGGCTCTTGTTTGATTCAGTCTTGGTTTGGGCTTCATTTTATCATTCCAGTCCTGGTATAACCCTAAATAAGACCTCATTTGAACCTTATTTTGTACCATGTAGCCTGTCTTAGTTATTGGCAATGAGTTGACTGAATGGCTTACAAGTAAGTGAGTAAGTGCTTTATTTGTCATTTTACAACCGTACAACAAAATTGTCTTCAGGTGTTAGTCCTGAGCCGCAGTGACTGAGTGCGCCATCACTGTGGGCCAACCTGACCAGTATGGTTTTGGATGTAGAGGAGATACCGTAGCACCCTGGGTTTGTCCCATTTTCTTTCTCCTACGCAGCTCCCTCCACTCCACAACAGTCTTTCACCATCCCCTTGTCCCTGTGCCTCTTGTACCTTTGTCCATTCCTTGTTTCCTGTACATCCTCTTGTGGCGCCTCCACTGTGCTGCAGGTGTGGGGGCTCTTGGTGCCTTTTCAGTGTTTTAGAAGAAGAAATGTGTAGGTCTCAAATGCTCATAAGCTAGCTGTATGTTTACTTTCAAAAAGCTGCCTTCTTCAGGACCCTTATGGACTCTGCAGTAAAATAATCCTCCAAACCCCATAAAAAACACAACAAAGACATACAGAAGCACCCAGCAAAACAGGGTGGATCACAGAAACCACAAATGCAGTTCACAGAAAAAGGCAAAAAAAACTCAGCTGTACCAAGAGAGAGGAAGTTGCTGCTTGTTTATGCATCGCCAAAGTGATGCAAAAAACAAAACAAAAAACAAGGATGGGATGTCCTGA
Organism: Gobius niger; assembly: GCF_951799975.1. NCBI lineage: Eukaryota > Metazoa > Chordata > Actinopteri > Gobiiformes > Gobiidae > Gobius > Gobius niger. The sequence goes on from NC_136854.1 coordinate 30,386,168, forward strand.
GTTCTATTCCCAAGCCAATCTGGGTACAGCTTGCAGGTTTTCCTTCGGATATTCTGGTTTTCCCAATCAATTAAACAATTACAAAAACAAGCACAAATCCTCTAGCTCACAAGGTACCCAATCCTTGCTCAAGATCTCTTGCTGCTACACTCACTGCTCCTGATGGGTTTCAAGGATGCAGAGAACAAATGTCCCCATATAAAATAACATATAACTCGATTTGCCAGGTGTAGCACTGGCTTACATGCAGTCCTATAATTTAGACCTTGTTTAGCCCATAAAAATCCCCTTGACCAGCTTCTGTATACAGTCGTCCTTGTTCTACCCTTTCCTGTAAACGTTCTTTTCCATTCACAAGCATTGCTAAACATTCCTCTCTTGTGACTTGCATGGCGGTATTGACAGATGCATCAGACATTAAAATACCGCACAGAACAAAGGAAAGAAAGAAAAAAAAACACAATCTTTGAAACGAACCGAGCACTTAAAGGCAAATAGATGTTGTAATGGACAATGTAGCGATTTGTTTTAAAGAAGTCGATGCTACTTTAATTTCTGTTAAATTGGAGAAAAAGCTGATTTCTAACGAGATGTTTTGTGAGTGCCAGAAAGTGTTTACAATGTTTTCTTCCCCGGCGCTGAAGCCAAGAGCAGACATAATAGAGACGAATGATGGGACTCGCAGGGCCAGGCTCGAGACAAGAGTTTAGGGACTGAAGACTGAATTGTGGAACTAAATGGCACAGCAGAAAATGGTTGTAATATGTGTGGGTTTTACCAGGAATAAGGAATAAATGAGAATGAAGCTGCATTCCTTAAGCACCTTAAGTTGTAGGCGAACGCTATTTATTTTATTGACAATCTTCTGTACAATTGGTCGGTAAGAGCAATTTCAGCAATACTGAATGGACAGGGAGAGAAGTAACAAATAAACAAAAACATGTTTAATTGTATGTTATATACATTTGTATGGAAAATGAAATAGCCCAGTTGTAGAAGAGTAAAAAGGAGAAGCTGTATTCCTGCTTTTTGCTGACATGTGGTTTTAATGCATTGTGCTTTTGCTCCCATGTAACCAAACCAATCATTTTGAGAAGTACATTGAGTTTTGGTCTTGGGCACTTGGATTTTCAATCAAATTCTTGGATCAAACTTTCAATGAAAATACATTTTCCTGATGAGTTGTTGACGAGGTGCAATGGAGCCTGGAGTTGACTACTAGAACTGTCTGTTTCTCTTCACTTAATAAAAGATATAATAGGGAAACCATGCACTGAACTATGAGCACATATTTTTCATAAATTGGGGGATATTTCGCCTATAGATATTTCTCCAGAGGCTACAAACTCTCCACTGTGGGACACTTCTCTCTAGTTCACCTCTTTGTACTTTCCTTTTCATGACTGACTTCCTGAACCGTATTGTTTGCTTTAATAGCCATAAAGATGAGAAGTAAATCCATATTTCAAACATTGTATAAAAAAAAACGCAATTCTACTGAGCACAAAAACATCCTTTGCGGAAAAAGTGAATGGCAAAAGCAGCCAGCTCCAACCCAGTACAACTCCAGTCTCGCCATTTATCACCAGTTTGTCCCTAATGTGGTTTTAAGTGAGGCAAAGGCCAACTGTAAAAACCGGGCCGCTGTGCCTGAGCCTGATTCATGTAGCGCCAAAAATATTCACACTTTTAATGATCCTTTTGGGAAAGTCTTCAAAAGAAAGGTTCAGTGTGTGTCCTGTTAAGTGGGCAGCGTATGGTCAGGGCTCCATGGGAAAAAGATCGCATTTGTTCAGTCTTTATGGCTTTGATTATGGAGGTATTTATTTTAATGATCAGGACTTTCTTGTAATGTTTCAAAAGGAGGAAAAAATACTACTGATGGGCGTTTGTACCTTCAGACTGCGTACAGTGTTTCAGGGGAGTTAGCTGAGGAATCTGGGATGACCTATGCTTCTAATGTAACATCACGATAAGCGTTCAGCTATATAAGAAAAAGCAACGGTAAAGTTGTGGGATTGACATTTACCTGTATATTAAATGGTCTTTAGCTCTAAGAGTTCAGGTTGTCAAGTCAAGAACCGTGGCGATCCATGCACAGTAGCAGACGACACCGGGACGGCCTGTGTGAGCGCGAAGTGAGGTTTTCCAGAACAAGACATCGCCCAGTGAAGTGTCTGTTACAGTTAGCAGCGACAGAGTCCAGGCCTTGCGTCCCAAGACCAGATAAGTGCAGTTAGTGGTGATTTATACTGATTTCTGTCTGAAATACTAGCATCGCTGTGCCCATTTGGAGGTTCACAGGCACTTTGTTCTATGTTCCTGACATCATACCAATCTTAAGAGGCTGGGAGAGGTGGAAACGGGATGCATGTCTATAGTAGAACTCCCCTTTAACTGTTAAAATGCAGATGCTGATGGTTGATGGATGTAATTACTGGGTCTCTCCACATGAAACTGAAATGGCCTTGAAATCCAATGTCTTCGTTGTCAGCAATAATGATTTTTATTTTATTATTTTTTAATACGGTACACCAAACTCCTGGCATCATCACAAAGGCGCAACTGTGGTCAAAAAGATTCCTCCAACAAGAGCTCCCATTTAAAAAAAATAATAATAATATGGATTACCTGGATTTCCTGGTTTCAGTCGATTGAGCGCAATTGAACACGGTGGTTCCCAAGCTTTTTTGTCTCTTGAGTTGTTCATTCATACTTCGAGTAACCCTTACCTTAAAGATACTGCTAAAATATTTGCATGTTAATTCCTTTGAAATAATAATGCAATTCTTTCACTTTCACCTTCATCTGAAGGAATTCAAAGTACCCTCGGCTAAGTGCTCAAGTACCCCCAGAGGTGCCCTTTCCCTGGTTGAGAACCACTGACTTATTATACATGTTGCCTTGACATAGTTCGAGCATAGTCTGATCATTGTTGGTTTAAGCCTGTCCCTGTGGTGCTATCCTACCTTCAAAAACTCCTCCGCTCTCAGGACCTCCTGCTCCCTTTTCCTGTTTTTTTCCCCTTCCACTCTTTGCATTTCCCCGGCGTGGGTCAGTGAGCAAAGAGAGGGGCCCCCCGCACCTACGTATCCCACAGAGGAGGCTCAGGGACTGGGTAGAGAAGCAGCCGATGCTCCCTCGCCTCCCTCTGTCTCTCTCTCGAGCGGGAGTCCAGAGGTGGAATGAGTTTTCACGGTTGGAGGAGCACGCGTCTTAACTCTTCTCCTGACCTCTTTCACTGCCGAGCGATGAGTCTTTTTACTTTTTCAGGAGCGCGGCGGCGGCGGCCTCACTCTCTCCGCGCTCCAAATCGCGCACCCCCGTGCCCTCTCCATTTTCGGAGTTTGCTTTGCTTTTTTTCCCCTTCCACTCCTTTTTTCTCTTGTGATGTCTCTAAACTCAGATGACCGTTGTGGTAGCCTTTGAAACTTTTAATTGACCGAGTCTGTCACCTCTTATTCAGTCTGAGCAATCTTTTCTTGTCCACTTTTCTATCGGCTAACAGGCGTCTGAACCTTGATGTATGCTTCAACTATCAAATACTGAATGGTATAGTCCGTGCACTGTGGTTTGCAAACTGCCAGCAGAAGCTTCTTCTGGTACTTTTGGCTGTTTTTTCATTTGGTTACGCTTGGGATAATCATGTAATGCTCATGGACAATGTCTAGTTTAGTCCAGTTGTTTTAAGTAAGTCTGTGCAATAGTTTGCCAACTAATAGACATTGCATGCACTATCCATTATACAGTTCCCTATATCTTTATTTCACCAGGAAAGTCCGATTGAGATTCAGAATCTCATTTTCAGGGGAGTCCTGGCCCCAGATATTATACCTATTGTACATGTTTTTAGTGGCAGGGGACACCTGAGTGTATCCGAAGGAAACCTACGCAGACACAGGAAGAACATGCAAACTCCACATAGAAAGGCCCCGTCCAGGTAGGAATCGAACACCATGCTGCATATATGGTCACGTTCGAAGAAGCCAGAGGGAAAACAAAGAGGGGAATAAATTGAGATATACACGTTTTGCTACCAATCTAAAGCAAAAGTATTTTGTGGGGTGTTCCCACAAAAGAAATGCACCAACATCAGATGTTTCTATCCTACAGCCAAGATAACATGGTAACAGTTTTTAAGACATTTGGCTTGGTAGAGAAATCAATTTAATACATTTTTTTGTTTAATTCCCTCGTTTGTCCCAACCTGCCTCTTGACTATAGAGAAAGCGCTCCAAAACTCTTCAAATGTGATTAAACTTGAAAAGAGTTTATTTCATAAAATACCTCAGAGACCGACTTTGGCTGAATCTGGCCATTTCCTTTCATTTTATGAAACTAGCTGTACTTTCCTAGAACCAATGGACAGCAAATCATAATAATTGTCTCGTGTTTTGTAGTTCAAGTGTCGTGAGGGGACCTCTGGGGTTCCTCTTGGCACCGTATTTGGACATTTTCAAATTGTTATTTTAGTGGCATGAGACTTTGTGCAATTACAATCCTGTTCAGACTCAGAGAAGTGATTGCGCCATGATGTTGGGACCTCATATTGAAAGGTCATGCCAATTCTACGAAACACAGATATCGGTGTGTACTGACACTACACTATGCTGATACTACTAAGACTAGATTAAGCTGATTGTCTCTCAGTGAGGAATTTGTCTTAAGTGTATAGGCCTACTGCAACTACAACTTAACTATACGCTCTTTTTTCTTTACTATAATCTCTCTTTTTTTGGGGGGTAAATGGATGGGACAAATATGCAGCTTGATTATCAGAACCAGCTGGGCGAAACCACACATTACCAAAAAACAAACCAGATCAGGAAGGGAGTTTAACTACTAGTAAAACGCTGCTATACCATTACTACAACTTCTAATACTACTGTTACCTTTCTAAATATATATTACTCTACTACAGTTACTGCTACCAGTTATACTTCAATTTAAACTTGAATGCTACTGCTAACACATTAAAAAAGGAGATCTAATGGCCACTGGGTGCGTATCTGACCCCACAAAAAGCACAAATGCAACCGACAGGATTTAGCATTTAGCATTTAGCTAACTTAGCATTAATGATTTCTAGCTAGGCATTCTAGCATGGTGACAAAAATATGGTTGATTGGTTGGCAACAGCTAAAACCTTCTGGATTGTCCATAATTTGTGATGGCTAATTGCTAATGGCTAAAGGAAAGAACAGGCTAAAGAATTCTGAAATGTTTCCTGAAATAGTCGGCTAGCTAATATTATCATCCTAATGCTGTTTCTACTTCTGCTACTACTTGTACTACCACTACTACTAATATTCTACTACTACTAATACTATGACTGGTAGGCTACAACTACCTCATTAATGGATTTGTAGTAACCGGGTGTTTTTTTTGTTTTGTTTAAAATCAATGGTGGGTGTGTGCAGTTCCTTTGCCTGTCTGCGATGCGTTCGAGGGAGACAGGGATAATATAGAGATTAGCCGTTGCTCAGAACAGGCAGCGAGTGTGGCATCGACGTATAGACAAACATAAATGGAGACAGAGGGCCATCGTGAGCCACAGTAATTGCTCTGCCTATGACGAATCAGCCCCGTTTGCCGCAACACTTCATCTTACTAAGAAGCCAATTTATCGTGCGCGCATCAATCCGCCGCTCTGATGGAGAAGGGTGATCGGATCGTCTTACCGGCGCCCAGGGCACAATCTCCTGCTCAAATACATCTGTCCCGCTGACAAACTATGGGGATATCTCTATTTTACAGCGCCGCAGCTAACAAATAATCTATGGAGAGTATAAAGAGGACTCAAGGATTTATCAAGAAGTCTATTAAGTATGACTTGGGTAAAGTCAGTTTGTCTTTGAAATGTCAAAGTATTGTACGTATTAAGGCTCAAAAAACTACTCCCGGTATGTTTTTGAAGTGAAGAATGTTGTAACATAGTTTAAAGCTATTTTTATGATATACAGTAGGCTACCTCCTGCAAAGAACATTGGTAAATCTTAATGGACAAAGTCTTCAACTAAAACCCTAAGCCAACATGACCAAGTCTAAATCAAATGAATGAACAAACCAGACGACAAGCCAGGTCTAAAGTAGTGGAAATCGATCTTAATTCTGGTAAAAGAGTGCACACTCGTTTAGCCTTTCTTTGTGTTTTTTAACAGCACACACATTATATGTCACAATTCCATGTATCATCTTAGTATCTTAGTTGTGACTTTTACCTAAACAAACTCGAAAGTAGCCAGTTTTTCTAACGGGTGAATATTTAATTGATTCAACAAAGTTTCAAATTAGTAAATTGCTTTTTTTTCATCCTCTTGTTATCTTTTATTGGCCATTGTCTTACAGGTAGATCGTCTGTCGCCCACTCGTCCACCAGCTTGTTTGCAACCAATAAACATATACTCGTCTTCATTAAACCTGTCTATTAGGCTTCCCTTCCACAGCCTGGTACCAAAGCATGAAAAATAATGTACCATACAAGTACATATAGCACATATAGGTAACAAATGAAGCCGAGTCAGCAGTTTCAGGGCGAATTGTTGGAGCAGAAGATGTCATACTTTCCCCCCTTGTCTTGCCTGGCTTATATCAGGTTTCCCCTTATTCCGTGGGCTTGACGTTCCCTGCACACTGTAAGGTCCCACAGGGAGATAATTAAGCCTGAAACATAGAAGGGAGCTGCTTTGTACCCACACCCACAGAAGCCCGACCACAAACTACCACTCTGCCAAAGGCGTTTTTCAAATTTGTTTATTCAACTAAGACATTTTTAGATTGACGTTAGTGCCTTAAAAATATAGAGGGTTATCCCACAAAGTCACAGCTACGCTATATTTTATTAGTAGTTATTATTAAGAACCACGACTCTAAGGCTCTTTGCTAAATTTATACCGAAGGAGGTGGTCTTAAAGGCTCTTTGGTGACTATACAGTATCTCTCTATAGCACATGCCTGACCATAATATCATTGAAATTGCCCTCTTAAATGATTAGTTAGCAGCCAGACTGTCTAAATATGGAACATTGGAATGATACACTTGTTATTGCTGATTACTTTCTCAACAATACACATTGAACTTCAAATTGTGAAAAAAAAGAAGAAAGATGACATTTTAGCCATTAATCTGTTGCATATGTTCTGATGCAATGTTGCTGTAATAAGAAGTTGTGTATTTATATGTTTATTTAAAGGTTTACTAGTGAGATGTAAAGCATTTTATCACAATGTATACGCTTGCATATGCCAACAGACTAGTGACATTGTAGAAAGCTATCGACTTGTTGTTGTAATGATTTTGAATGTAGATGCACTGCATGTCGAAGTTGATTTTTCACAGCCTTAACTTCGTATGACACCTCACCTTTTCTAATGCTGCAGTCTTGCCTCTCTTTAAGGCCCTTGTCATTAATCAGGAAGTGCATGGCAAGTTCCAATCAGACCATACAATCACGACTGGAGAGCTCTGTCTGCATATTTTCCTCCCAGACACTCTCTTACATCACTGACTAAACACGTCGCATATATATCGCATGGTCCGACACGGTCGAACAGGTTTGGCTGATGACCAGACTTTTTTCATCAAACGTTGCCCAAAAGCAAAGCTTTAGGTCATCCGTCATTATATTGTCTCTTTGAATAGAGGCTGAACATGTGCAGCCTGGCAGTATTGTACATGGTGAAATAATAATCATATTGAGTTTCAAGGGAAATATATATAAAATAGAAATGTAGGATCTTGTTTACCGGCCCCTTTTCATTGGGGAAGTAACTTGCTATCAATTGCTTCCAGATGCAGGAAGCTGCTGTTGTAGCATTGACTAAGCTTTTGTCATTTATTTGCTCTTTTTGGTTGATAAACATGACATGAAACTGACAAATTACATGACATTTTATGATTTTTTATGAAAAACAACTTTGTTTTTTAAAGTTAGCATATATAGTGCTTTGTACATTGTACATTTTATAAATATCCGCCTGTGTCTCATCCAATCAGAAAGCAGAATTAGCAGGAAGAGCCTCTTTCAAACATTCACTTTAAGTTTACTCCATCAGCAAGTCCTCAAGCGGCGCCCCTTTGCTTTATGATGTGCACCTTTTTTTCATGCACCTTTCCCAGCCAAGTTAAAATGATAATTAGTTGTAGCCCTACTGGAGTCCATGGTTGAAACACAAATCCCAATCCCAAGGATCCTTAATAATTCAACAGCTGTGAGAATAGTCCAATCATTACATCTCTGTTCTGACTAATATGCATATACCAGTTTTTGTTTTTGCTGAGGTAAGTTTTGCTGTTAAGTTTGCAAAGCTTCAATTAAGGCACTGCAAAGTAAAGGTCACATGCTCCAATATGTGGTGCGACAGCCTTTACTTTTGCATTCATTTGACCTCTCAAAGCAGTCTCCAGCACATCCAAAAGATTCTCAATGGGATTAAGTCCTGGACTTTGTGGCAGTCAATCCATGTGTCTCATGCTCCCTGAACCACTCTTTCACCGTGTGAGCCCCATGAGTCCTGGTATTGTCATTTTGGAATATGCCTGTGCCATCAGGGAAGAGGAAATTGATGGAATAACCTGGTCATTCAGGATGTTCAGTTGATCTCATTCTTTGTGCACATAGAGTTGCTCAAACATGACCAACTGCCCCAGCCATGATCATTACAGTTAGTTCAGACCAGGTGGCCACTTTATTTTTTGCTCAGGCACTTTTAAACTCATTACCATAATAATTCAATAGTGGTTTGAGTCCGCCCGCCCGCCACCCCCCCCAAAAAACAAAACAAAATTAAACCTTTGTCTCCATATTCACAACAGAAAGCATCATAAAAATGCAGCAGCCAGTGTCTTTCATATTGCATGCAAAACCGGTATTGTTTCAAGTTCACGGCGGGTGGAGAGCAGCGGGGCCTGACGGCAGAGTCGGACCGAATATGAGTCTGAAATGACCACACTCGAACCTGCGTGAGGCGGATTGGATGTAATCAGGGGCACAGCTGCATGGCCATTTGTGCACAATGCAAACAGCCGTGCGGCGCAGGAAAAGCCATCCTGCAGTCACTCGTTCCCTCACAGCGCCGGTGACAGCAGCACACGGAGGCCTGGGCATTTTCAAATCTAAAAAACGGCGTAGGGGCCATCTGCCGCACGTAGGCTGCACACAGGATTATAAAATACTACAGGTGCATGTTGATAAAGGAGGGTTTTGTTGTTGTGAACCAAATCGAAAAGTAGAATTTCAAATCGTCTGTGGGCCTCAAAGCAAATTTAATCAGAGGACTATTTAGACAAAAAAAGATTTATGGACTGACGTTGCACATTGACACTACACTACAGTGAATTTACTGGTTTGTGCACAGAAAACTCCAGCTGCTATCCGGTTTACTCTTTCCTTTTAAAGGTCCTTTGCTTGGTTACAAGGCACATTTTTGCTGATGTCGGCACTGATATTTCAAAAAACCAAAACAAAATATCCCAAATCCTCTCTGGAAAACCCATAAATTTAAATCTGACTCCATCCATTATTCAGATTCTGGTGCAACAAATATAGTCAATTTTGGCATCTTTTTCAATTATTGAAGTACATTTATTGTATAAAAAAATTAAATGAAAGAAAACTTGCAATATATTTTTTCCTCATATTTATGTCAATAATCTAGGGCGTTTCAAATTGATAGGCTATCTGTAATGTTTTTTGTTTTTTTTTGGCCCTATTAACCTGTATTGTCTCACCTTAAAGGGACTATACGGAGTTTAAAAATTTAAAAATTATGTATTTTCCTCCCCCTACATGTTTCAGCAATGTCCTAATGTGTAGAATGAGCTCGGACCTGTTCACCACAACTGCCTCTAAAATCTTGCACTGTCACTCAAAAAGGTGCTAATTCAGGTCCGAAGTGCCGTCCTGCACGAGCTTAATATAGAAGGTGCAGTTACACGTTTGACCTGAGGTGGCAGTAGTGAGTATAAAATGGCAAACTTGCATCTAGCCCCTTTAAAGATGCACCATGCAACATTTTATGTGGGAAAAAATGATTTGCATGATTTGACATTTTAGTGACTTGGTGGCTTTATGGGTGCAGCATGGCACCTTTGCTTTCCCTCACAGTGGCCTTTATCATGCTCCAGAATCAAGTGTTTTTGGGTTTCTGGCCCGTTCCTGGTACGAACCCCTTCAAAAAATTTATCCTGGAGCGTCATCGGGGCCACTGTGAGGGATAACAAAGGTGCCATGCTGCACCCATAACGCCATGAGTCATTAAAAGGTCAAACGCGTGCAAATATAATGATTTCATTTTTCCACCTGAAAAGTTGCATAATGCATCTTTAAATACAGCAAGAATAAAACATAGTGAGTTTAAATAAGCTGTATTTACTGAACATGTATATACGGACAGAAGAGCAACTTGAATGAATAGATGAATTTACAAAATGAACTCCTATAAACTCCCCTGTATAATGGTTGTGCAGTTATCAAGTATAGAGTTCAGGATTGTGATGTCATACTGCTAAGCATCATGGGATTTGCAGTGTAATTTTATAAACTAATGGAGATTTTTAAAGGTAAAATAATGGAGTTATTGTTGGTATTAAAACTTTTGGAGTGTGATATATTCACTGGTAGTGACTCAGCAGCTTGTTTTTAGCCAATGTTAGTTGATGGAAAATGTTTGCTAGTACCCACAGCGGATTTTCATGACAACAATGAATGTATAACATTAGAACAGAACTCTATTTGCGAGTCATGATTCTGTATATGTATTCTATATACAATTCTATATTCTATACAATTCTATATACAAATACTTTCAAACATACATTGGCTTTTCATGCTGTAGCCTGGTCAGTGACTTCCTATGATAACCATTAACCAAACCAAACAATGCAAGTTTGACAAAATGAGACGCCCCGACAGATTATTGCATTTTAAAGCAAGTAGCAGTGCCTCAGAAGTGCTTTGTCCCATCCTCTCACTCCACTCTGTGCTTGTGAGTGATTTGTTTTTGAGCTGCAGCGGAAGGCGGCACCGTGCGCTCTCCCCTATACCACTGATTGTGCATGGATTTTACACTTTAACCAAGCGGTTTGGGATTAATTTGAAAAGCTCATTTGACCAAATACCTTCTGCTAATGGATTTTGTTCGAAATTAATCTTGGTAGAAGTGACAGGCGGAGCCGACAACGCGCGGTGATTATGGAGAAAGATGCCGTTTGCCAGAGGAGCGCAGACATCTGTTTGTTTACAACGTTCAGAGCAAAAAAAATACTTAAAATAACGCGAGTGAAGTGTCTGAATCTCGGAGAAATTGCAAAGTGAAAATTTGATTAGACACAGAAGCAGATATACCAGGCTCTTGTTCTTAATTCTCTTTATTCTGGGATTTTTGTTTTATCTTAAATACGTTTTCCAGTGTTTGCTACCCACTTACCCAAAGGTTGACAGTATATTCCCAGCTCCTTGTGCAAGACAGCTTTATTTACCTGACTATACTACCTCGTGAATGGTGAGCCCCTTGGTTCTTAGAAGCTGTAGTGTGGCTTGTCCTTGTTATTACCTGGTTGGGTCATTATGAGGGATTACTTGGTGGTACAGGGGCAGGAAATGTCCAAATCTCAAAGCGCATTGACAGGAGAGCTTACAGCATATGCCAGTGTGATACCTCATTTAAAAGCCAAGTTTATGAAATTATGTGTACGATCTGTGTGAGTGAAACTTACATCACCTTCAACGCGGACAAGGGGAGAACATGAAGGCGCTTTTCCACACATTCAAATTATTACCATTCCTATCATTTAGTGCAGCTATCTACCAAAAAAGTTAATACTTCAGCAATCATAATCCCCTTAATTGCCGTCGCTCTCTGTCATCACCCCTTTACAGTCGGTGCAAAACTTCACCTGAAGAGCAATGTGTCGTGTGTCACAACATCGCAAACCACCCAGCATGCTTTTGCAGTTTCCATTCCTGCGTGTTAACAGCTTAATGCTGGCTTGCGGCGTCACCTGTAAATGTAACTGAGCACAGTTTGCTGTTAACAGTCGCTTCGCGTATATGTCAAAACACTGTTCTTGTTAGCAGCTATAGCATAACAAGTCGATTCTGTTCGGAGCGCTCTGAACGACGCGGAAACGTGGTAATTATCCGACAATTCTTTCACTCATTCATATGTGTATAGGCTTGGATAACCCTGCACTCTATTGGTTTCAGATGGCGTCACTGCGTTATTATTACAGGCCTGTAATTGAGATTGTGGGAAGGTTATTGTTAATGAAACTGATTTCTCTGTGTGTTGCTGAATAAATATAGCATTGTGTGGTCGCTGATTGATGCAAAAAACTATCTTTCTTTGTTTGGCAAATAGTGCGGCGAGACCATAAAACTGCATAATACATAATAAAACAATCTTTATTATATGTGAGATGCAACATTTAACATTGCGTCCTCTAAAGGGGACAGATGATGCAAAATCAACCATGTTATAGGAAAGGGGTCCCCAACTGGCGGACCTGGATCCAGATCCGGACCTCTAGAGGCTTTAGTCCGGACCCCAAGTTCTTTTCATCCTCTCAATATACTTAACTTCTTAGGCTGAATTGAAGAAAAAAATCGAAACAATTTGAAGAACACGGAAATACAATGGCAACATTTTCGATTCATTAATCAGTTCTGCTTTGTAAATAGACAACCTGTGTTCATGTTCTGACATTTTCAAGAGCAATGACTGCACATGTACGGACCCTGGACATATGATATATGATGATCACATCACATGTTTCAAAATTCCTAGCGTGAAGAAGTACGTTGAATGCATACCTTGTGGGAATAGATGCCAGAGCAGCCCATTGTTGAGTAAAAGCCATAGGAAACTGTTGCATGAACATACTGAAATGCCACGTATGGAACAATGGCGACAATCATCTTTATGTATTGGCAGGAAGACATGAATTTGACCGTGAACGCCATCCCCTTCCCTTATATTGCCGCACTCACGGAGCCCCCTGCTTATGGCCGTAGTTTGTCGCTCATCAGCGTTTGCCGTTTATAAAGATGAAGCGGCGGAATAGGGAGCCTCATGCATATAAAAGCGGTGCAGCCTTCTCGAGCGGCAGATTGGAGCTCTCTCCTCGCTCCACAAACACTGCGCCTCGTCTCTTCTCTGTTGATTTCCATGCCTCTGTGTGTCGTTTTATGAGTGCGCTCTTTTCCATTTTCACTGGTGCTTCGTCATGTATTGAATGTTTTTGGAGAAACTATCGGCTCGGGGATCGAACCAGCGACCGCTTTGAAACCAAAACACTTTGGAAACAGTTTGGCTGACATCTGGAAATACTTGTTGCACGGTTTTGTTTATAATTGGACTACATGATTAACAGATAATAGCTTTCTTAATCTTAATCTCATCTATCTGCAGTTATGTTTTAAGGAAATAACCGCAATCCCAGTCCTAGCAGTTGATAAACACTGAATAAGTGAATATGGCAACTCAGTAAGAGACTGTTTTCACTGGTGTAAGGTGTAACACTGTGGTTGTGCCCTTGGGCAAAACACGTCTACAAACAGACCTCTGGCCCCATTCTTTCATTGTAATTCAAGACATACCCATTCTATGTGGCCATACTGGCATTTTCACTTTTCATTATTCGTTTTTCCATCCGTGGCTGCGGTAATAGGTCCCTTCTCTCCCCAGTGTTTATTTACGCGGTGAGATTGATTTGAACTCTGCTAACTTTTACGCACACACATTTACGTGGCTGACACAAAGGTGAGGCCGCTCTATTAGTTCGTCAATAAACAGAGTGATATTGAGTTTTTTAGAAATAATTTTGTCCAGCGCTGTCGCCGAAGTTTTGTTTGGTTTTTCCAGCAATTTTTGCAAACACTCTTTTAATAGGACACAGAAAAGAACGTTGGGCAGTAGAGCAAGTATAGCGCATATTCTACGTGTTTGGAAATGATTACCGGGTGGTAAGCTACAACTACTGCAGGTGAATAGGGAAACTTTTTTTTCAAATTTCGAGATATGAATTTACAATTTTTGCTGTAGATTACTGGCATAAATATGAGGAAAAAAATCGATCGCAAGTATTATGTAGTAATAGAAAATGGATCAGGCCAGGTTTAAATTTATGGTTTTGTTTTGTTGACATATTAGCTACAAATACTTTTTGAGAGTGAAAATCTTGCTTAGTTTTAAAAATGGGAAAAAAAAAAAAAAACGCACAAAGACCCGACAGGTACATATCAACTCGTCTAAGCTCAGGCAAGAACATATCTCAGTATGTAAAAATGGTGGCCTGGTCCTTTCAATCAGTAAAATCTCTCGGAAACAAGAGCGTGTAGAGGAAACCCAGCCAGACATAGGGAGAACATGTGTATAGGAAGCCAGGATCTAGCTGTTGAATGTTGCCTATCCATACATGTTTTACGCTAATGGGATACCATTCATACTTGCAATAATGCATGCAGTATTGACCCATTATTGACAGTATAACATAGGGAATGCCTGTAGTCCTTCCAACCTTAGCTTCCCTGATTAGTCTTACCTGCACACGTACGATCGATACATGCTGCGGATGCCCCCTGTGAAAGCTCCTTAATAACCCATGGATTGACTCCACACTGGGAAGAAAGAAAGACCAAGACAAAAAGGAAAAAAAGGGAAAAGCTTCTGGAAACAAGTCAGTAGAGAGTATTTATAGCATGCAGATTCCTTGGCAAATGAAGATGAATGATTTATGTAAAAGCTTCGGGGACCTCTTACACCACATCGGTACATCTATGGGACGAAAATAGCCATAATGTCAGGCTAATCTTAAACACATTTTCTGTAGTAATTACCGCGCGATCTCGAATGTCCTCTCTAGACACCATCAAGTCACTAATTAGAAACACCGACATTGTGGGTATACTGTGTCCGTGTAGAAATAGTGCCTTTTTTAAGAACAAGAGCCTTCTTTGACTGAGGGTTTCAGATTGAGGGGGACTTTGGCTGCAGCGCTAACGACCAGGGACCGAGAGCTCGGAGTCTCAGCTTCAAAAAGCTTTTAAACAGACTCCTCTAAAGGCAGCAGCAAAGGCTATTCTTTTTTACTCAGTGTAAGGGGCTTCACTGAGCTTATAGATGGTTTGGTTTTCATTAGGCGAACGATCTTTAGGCTACATCCCAGTCAGTCACGGAAAGTAATTGAAGTAACGTAAAAGAGACATCAGCTTCTATTTCTCCGCTGGTATGAATGTGTGGGGAAATTTTGCAGGGCTGTTTCTAGTTAAAAGAAAAAGCAGGCCACGGTCACGCGCAAGCCCCCACATGACGCTAGGGGGCCTCAAGACGAAGTGTTCAGGCTTATCTGAGATGTGGACAACGGGGGAAGCATTTAAGATAAGTAGGGAGGGTAACATTTTATAAGATAACCAACACAATTACTTACTGCATGCCTGGGAGAAAAGTTTAGTTTATATAGACAAAAGTAGTTGAGAGGAGGGAATGGAGAGGCTGAGGTGGCTGGTGATTCTGCTACGGCAAGGGAGATGGAGCAAATGAAGTTCATGGTGACAAAAGGGAGAGAGTGCATCTCTGCTTTGGTGATTAGTTGAGATGTAAATGTAGCCAGGTAGCCACAGACGGGTGACTTTGTTCGGTCGATTTCACCCTTTAGCTTCTAACGCTTTGATATTTATGTTAATAGTTTAGTTTGTCTTCGGAGGTGGGAAGCCTGGCGAGACATTGTATCCAAATTTGTTCATGAGGTTTAATGTGATTCAAATACAAATGATTGTAAGCAATGGAGGAGCTGACCAGTGCAGAACACCATGCTCTGAAAGGAGGCGGTGCACTGTTTCAGAAGATGAGAGGAGCACTGAAGGCAGCCAGCCGAGATTCTTCCAGGTACTAGGATTTCCCTATACCTCCAAAAACATTCTGGTCAAATTGGCCCACAGTAACTGAGTGTGCTCAGGACTAACACCTAAACACAATCTTGTTGTACGATTGTACAATGACAAATAAAGCACGCGCTTACTTAGTTACTTACAATGAAGTCGGCAAAAGTCAGACAAAATCTGGACCGAGCTAATTTTATTCACCCAGACAGTGTAATAGGTTGTGTTCACTTACGACAATTCGATGATGTCAATATAAGAGTGACATAGATTTGGAAAGAAATCCCCCAAAGGAAAATGGACAAATATTGTACGTGATCATTATTTGGAAGTGACCTGACTGTACATAACGTATTATTCTTATGGCTTAAAGTCCTTTCTCTTGGCCAACACCATGGGCATGTTTTTACACATACTGTATTGTCTGGACTATTGGATGCCTTGTGAGAGAATAATCAGTTCCAATGCACTGACAGAGAAGATGTTGAACTTTGTGACCGTTTCATGTGGATTATCCGAGTATTGTCCGATATATTAGCCCAAAAGAGTGTTCCGAGTAGGAATTCTCATAAACCTGTAAAAATTCAACCCCGAAATCTACTGAAATGCAGCACTCATCCTTATGTACCCTGTCCCATCACCACAGCTTCATACATACAATATTATCGTCCCCAGATGGACCTCTTCTCACCTCCCTCTCATATCTCCTGCATGATTACTCTGTCTCCTTCGCCAATGACACACACTCGCACCTTTGTATATCACATCCTTATTTGACGCCAGTTTCGCTCGGACTAACCCAGGCCTGGAGAGGGGAAATGAGGCCACGGAGAACTCTGGCCACACCGAGCCACAGGTGTTATGACTAATACATGTTCCCTGACATTTTATCTTTTTTTCTTTTTTTTTATATATACGATGCGTTTGCTGTCACTGGGAGATGAGGGCACTAACATGTTGCTCGGAGCAGGTTGTCACTTGAGGGCTGACGAATGCTGTCCCGACTCCTGGCTCTTGTGGGAAAGTGCTGTCACATGCAGGCAAGAAAAACAGGCAGAGTGAACTGGAGTGACTTTTCGATTCTCTTCTTAGCAAAAATTGGATTACAACAACAAGTATGTACGTGTATTTAGTAATGTGCAGCTTTGTTTTTCATTATCCTGTGGTTCCTCTTCATCTGTAGTCTATTTTGTTGCATTTTGAGTTGGAGTTATCCAGCTGTAACGTGGGCATGCATAAATTAGACTTTGACATGTTACTTTTAAAATTTTGAAATTATGTCTAAGGAAATCACAATAAGGACAAAATGCTGCTCCAGATATGTTTTCGTAGCATAGTTTGGCGTTAATCATCTAGCTTGACAGAAAGATTGGCAGAAACTACTTGAAAATTCAGATCTGTGGTATGTAGGGTCAATGTTGTAAACATCAAGCGTCAAGTCCGTTTTCTGTGCAGCATGTGTTTAACAATTGCTTTTCATTTTGGTTCATAATTTGCCCTATGCTACGAAAACTGTTGTAGCATAGTTAAACGCTGAAATGAATCATAACAAAATAAAACTGCATTTCAAATCAGCTACGGAGCTGAAGTGAACCATTAAAGACGCGGCATTGTTTTGGAGAGAAAAGATTGAATCTCATAAGAGAAACAATCCCCGAGCTCATATTGTGAGGAGTATTGTTTTGATGGAGCCTCAGCCCCCTGCCATGTTCCTGTCACTTCCCAAACTTGTCTGGTCGCCCTCTGCTGGGACGCGCACGGATGAGAGCGGTGGTCCGGGCAGGCACAAATCGAATTGGGATACGGATTTGTTTGTCACACTTCAAGGGTTTTTAGCATTTGTTGTTTTGGAGAAATTTCCATGCAGTTTGTTTTCTTATTTCTCACATACGCAGGGTGATTCACTCAAACATAGCAATCTGTACAGGACAATATTTATGAAAACTGTGCATTGAATCAGAATTCATGCAATGGATCCGCTTGGTTTGAAAAGTTGTCCTTGTATTAGATGCTTTCCCATACTTTCCTCTTCATTTACTATAAAAGTCTGTCAATATCCGGACAGGGGTAACCGTATGTTTGCCGTCTTTTAAGCTCCAGTTATCCGCATCATGTTACAAACTCAATTTAGACTTGAGTATTTTTGCATTTGTCATCAACAACCCGCTACAGCAATCAGCTTCCGTATTGATTTAGTTACCGCGCGGTGGGGCGAGGATGGGGTCCTGGCGAGATTTACTTTTGCAGAGATGGCACGCAGATGCAGCCCTTGTTAATGATGCCTGTATACCCAGAAATCGTGGGCGGGCACTGTGCTCATTCGTTTAGCCTTGAAGGTTTGCATAAGTGGAACAATTAGCAAGCCGACAAAACAGCATATGGAGAAGGGAGGGAGGTGGAATGGGGGGCACGAGATAGAGAAAGGAGAGAGAAAGAAAGAAATAGATGGATAGATGGATAGATAGAACGATGGATGGATGGATGGATGGATGGATGGATGGATGGGTGGATGGATGGGTGGATGGATGGAACGATGGATGGATGGATGGATGGATGGATGGTACGATGGAACGATGGATGGATGGATGGATGGATGGATGGATGGATGGATGGATGGATGGAAGGATGGATTAATGGATGGATGGATGGAACGATGGATGGATGGATGGTACGATGGATGGATGGATGGATGGAACGATGGATGGATGGAACAATGGATGGATGGAACAATGGATGGATGGATGGAACGATAGATGAATGGATAAATGGATGGAACGATGGATGGATGGATGGAATGATAGATGGATGGATGGAGCGATGGATGAATGGATACATGGATGGATAGCATGGATGGACAGGGGTTGGACAAGGACAAAGATTGACGTGTGAACAAGGAGACAGAGAAAGCAAAACGAGGAGAGAAGAAGATGGAGAAAATGGGTAGTTATTCATACGTTATTTATATGTTTTTGGAGAGAACCAAAAGCATCGTTACCGAAACCAAACAGAGGCCCTATAGCTAATCGCTAATTTGCCGAATAATATATGAAAAAGACATCCAGACACATCATGTGAGAGAGAAGTGGGTGAAAGAGGTAGAGAAAGAGAGACGCAACGATTGTCCCTCCCCTCCGCTCCACCGCATACTCACTGTGCTCAACTCTTTCTATTTTCTCTATAGCGAGGGCAGCGGAGAATGAAAAACAGCAGGCCTGGGAAATGGAGACGTGATGCTCTTTATGCAAATCAAATACCAGCCACAGCCGTTCATTTCCTTCAGAGCAGCCGCGGGACACACAGAGGAGAGAGAGAGAGAGACAG
The DNA here is from genome assembly GCF_951799975.1 of Gobius niger. Classification (NCBI taxonomy): domain Eukaryota; kingdom Metazoa; phylum Chordata; class Actinopteri; order Gobiiformes; family Gobiidae; genus Gobius; species Gobius niger. The sequence continues at coordinate 30,405,367 of NC_136854.1, forward strand.
GAACAGAACCGAGGGGAAAGAGTTGAAGCCGGGTCAGAGCAGCGCAAATATTTTCTGACAAAACAAGCGAAGGCCAATCAACGATCAGTATTCAGCCCGCTTTGGATCGGCACATCGCTTCGGGTTACGCTTCGCACCGGCCCTGACCCAAGCGTAGCACTGCGCGGAAATTTACATAGAGCTCAAACGACCAACCGCGAGGACAAAGCAGCTCAACAAGTCTGACAACGGTGATGATGGAAGTCTTGTCTGTCTAAACAACTTCTATTTGATTTAAATCGTATTGAACAAAGTCAGGAATAGAGACATTACATTTCAATTTCAACAGTACACATTTTGAGAGTATGGGTTAGTACTAATACAACAAATCATAAGCATTGCAGAACATGTTTGTAGAGGCTATACCCATGAAGACGGTATAAGCTACTCACACATTTTTAAGATATGCCCTAGGAATTTGCTGTCTTTCCCATTTGTGACAATGTTTTTAATTGTGACAAAAATCGAATCAAAATTGTGGTTTGCCCCCATCAAAAGTCCAACTTCTATTTGAGCTTTATTCATTCTGACAATCCTCCGTAACCAATACAAGGAACTCAACACCTTTCATTGCCGCTGTTTTGGCTAATCGACCGAGTTGGGTTTACAGGGGATTTAAACAAAATGGCATTGCATATTTGAGTCAGGAACACGCTCTGTCAGTCAAGAGTTTTCCCTCACAACATACTCGGTGACTGAAGCGTCTCGGAGCGCGGCGCTGTGAATAGCTGTCCCCATGATCAGCAGATGGCGGCTGCCCCGTGGAACAGACTAGATCCACACTATATTTAAACCCAGAAACAACAACAAAAAGTGGATGAAATTCTGCTTTTCAACTCAATAGATTCACTTTGGTTTTCCACAAACACACAAATACAGAAAGTATGAACTGTATGGAGGAGTCAGTTTCAGCACCTGGTTTCAATGTGGAGCGTATTTTACTGAATTGTAAGCCAAACATTAGGTTTATCTTCTACCACGTCTCACAGTAAGCAGCTGCAGATGAACTCTAACAAACTGACACCTTGGAAATTACCCAGGAGACACATGGGGTAGCACGTTGAGACATACACACTTTAGTTTCTCGCTTCACTATCGCTTTATTGTGCAATGGTCTGGAATTGAACTTTGGTTCAGGGGCTGTCCAAGCATTTTTAGGTGGTTTAGGAGGTGGTGAAAGGGGGGGCACATGAGGACCAGAACAGCCAAGGAAAATTAGAATAGACACACTCCTGTCGTCATGCCGATCATGTTTGTGACTTTATGCTGATTTTAAATTGTTTCAAGTAAAGTTGGATTAGGGTGGGTCATTGTACAAACAACTCACATGCACAAACATTTTCACATTTTGTCACAATAAAAATGTTTCAATTTACCCCCAAAAAAGCGATATATGTGACCTTGTTTACTTCCTGTCTCCACAGAGCAACCGTCCAATCACCACGGCACCACGCTGCCCCCAGTGCCGCCCCCCCACCGCCAGCAGCCGTCCATCACAGCTCTCAACCAATCGCTGGGCTCCACACACCACGCTGGCCATTCCCTGAACTCCACCCGACAGCTAACCCCGCCTACAGGAAGCCCGGCCCCTGTGGCTGGCCAATCACCAGCCGAGCTGCAGACCACGCCCCCCGAGAGCGTCCCGCTGCAAGACAGCTGGGTGCTGGGTAGCAATGTGCCTCTGGAAACAAGGTAAATGCTGCTTCATGGACAATACATGGCTAAAATGCTCAGGCTTTGAACTTTTAAGCCTTAAGTTAAGTTAGTTTGAGCCGTGAACTCAACTTTAATAAAAAATCTATATTCCTTTAAATATCATTCTTGTATGGTGCCTCACAATGTACTGAGTCGTAGATCTTCTTTCTTTTATTGGACCAATAATAAGACAAGGTTTCAAGATTGAGGTGGTTGAAATGTGACATGTGCAGAGGAGGAAATAGTGGTTGGTTGTTGGTGTAAGAGAAGAGGGTGCAGATATAAAACATGCTATACATTTCTTTTCAAGCTCCCACATCTTTTTTAATTAAAAAACATCAATGCATAGACTCCCACAGGCATGATGAAGCTATTACTGTTCAATCAAAGTCTTCTAAATACAAATTATGTACTCATTGTAACAAAGACTAATTCAGCCACTTTTCTAATTATCTGTCAATTCATTCGTACTCGCAAACAAAACCTCAATTTTCTATAGCTTTTGTTACAAGCTTCTAACAGTTAATTCCTTACTTTTCTCTGTTGCACTTACAAATTTAGCACATTTTTATCTAAGTGTCAGAATAATGTTATGTTTAAGGCGCAGATGTAAATGAGCACAGCATTATACTGTCTGTCATTATACTGGCTTCTTTCACGTAGTAGTGCTGACCCTTTGCTTTGATAGTACGTGGCTGCCACACATTACGTGTCGTGTCGAGCACAGTTACACTCTCCGCAGCGGGATTTAAATTAAAATCTTTTGTAAGTTTAGCCTCTGTGCCCTGTGGGCGGGAGTGCATAATTTTAACAATTGCGACAGTTGTAGTATCAAAGCGTTCTGACTCGAGCTTGATCAAAAAGGAACCTAATATTTGATAATGTGAGGTGCCACGAAGAGTTTATTCGACAGAAGTCGGCTGAGTCAAAGTGCAATGAGAGGAGTGTGTATATTTGGATCTGGAGCATATTGTAGGTTCTTGACGAGTGATCTTAAAGCGGAGGAGATGGTGTGGCTGCGCACACTGTAGTCACTCAAAAATGTAGCTTGGGCTTGTTTTATATATGAAATGTATGGTGCCTATTTGACCTGTCAGTGACCCAGTGGCTGTGTGGATGGTTAGCTTGGCGCTTTTTTCCATCACAGTGGCCTCCATGATGCTATAGGACCCATTTTCTTTCAGGTTTTTTAGGGTTTCTGGAAGGTTATCTGGATGGAATGTATACGTAACCATGGAGACAGTTCCATCAGCTGAAAGCCTACCAGGCACCCAAAAAACACTGTATCCTGAAGGCTCCTATGCCACCGGGATGGAAAGTTAAGGCACCATGCTGACAGCCATGTAGATGTCTTGTTTTTGATTATCTTTTTTTTTTTATTAAATGAGAGCTGATGGATGTCTACTCGGTGGTGGTACCATCAGCTGCCCTGGGGTAGACTGACGGAAGTGAGGCAACCAGTGTGTGCCATCGGCCCCTCCGACCACCACCAACCACTCACTCACGCACTAGATGTCTGGAAAAAAGCAGGGGGTCCTTTTGGTTAAATCTAAGTCACAGCTTCGATGGTGTTGGCAGAGGAGTTGTTGTACCATTTTTACAGACAGACTTACTCTCGCTGTAATTAAATCCTATTGTTTATTTAGCCTCCCTACTGCGCAGGGGAAGCACATTGACTTTGTAATTTCAAACCTCTGAAGACAACTGTTGTAGCTTCGAAGTTGTCCGACCCAAATTGGTTTAAACAAAGGGAAACCATGTTCACAATGCTCACTCATCCCACGTATCGACCCCAGACTGCATTTAAAAGACAGCTCCATTGATTGCAGTCAGCGGGCGGAACAGAAAAGTTCAACCGATTCACCAAGCATTTTAAAAAGAAAGAGAAAATTATAATTTTTCGACAAGATAAAAGGCACGAAGAATCTCCCACTATTTGGGCTCGGCTTCTCCGTTCGGCCATCTGAAACTTATAAGGCATTGGAAGCATTCTTAGCGGCGTAAACTGATCTGGAATCGCGAGGAAGCCAAGTCCGCCTGTCAACGCTCGACAATGTAACCAGGAATAAACGTCAGGGAATGATGAATTGCACTGTGCTGGGATCCTAATACTCGGTACGTACAGTTTAAGGCCCTCTGCGTTAGGCATTAGCGGTCCCTAGATGTACTTTATACAAACACTACAGGCGGGTATCGCAACGGTGTTAAAATGTCAGGTTTAACGCAACATGGTTTCACGCCTGGAGGTGGAAATAAGTAATTTTACATGTAAGCGAAGAATGAATATCTTGAAATTGATGTTTAATATGTATTTATTTGATATAAATACTGTATCACTGTAGTTCATTCAATGTAGTAGTGGCAATAGTTGGAAAAGTTATATAAAAAGTTATATAGAAATTTAAAAAAATCTCTGCCTTATTTTGTTACAATTAAAGTGATAGTCAGTTAGTTTAAAATGTTACTAATTTAATAGATTGCAAATAAGTGACCCCCTGGGCCTGCAATTTGACGTGACATGAGTAACATTTAATTTTCCTTTTCTTTTTTTGGGGGGGGAATTGGAATTGTGGGATATTAATGAACTTAAAACATCTCACGATTGTCATTTTTATGTTTTCTAATTTGAAACCATGTCTATCGAAAGAAAAGAAAGCAAGGAGTGAGAGGCTAGGCTGGCCTGGTGCGCCCTCTGTAGGCAGTAGTGAGAATGTCGCAGTGAGTAGGGAAAACAAGCTTTCCCGCTAAGGCGTTGTGATGAACACACTTTGAGCGCAGAGCTGCTCTGAACAGGTCCAGTGTTGGATTATGAACTATACTAAAAATAACCAAATTGAAGAGGATTACTCAAAACTGCCGGAGGGAATGAAGAAAAATATGTTGTGTTTTTGACCAGGGACAATGAGGGATGATACAAAATGTTTTGAAAAGTTGATTTTGCATATGTCTACTATTTCAGTGTGCCAATTGTTTTCCACTTGCATGGGATTTAAGCGTGACAGTTTATTCTCTTTTAAAATAGCTAAGATTTACTACTGTACAAATTCCTCACTATGTAAAAGAACGTGTTGCCTTGAAGAATGCCAAGGTACCCACACTGAATGAGGAGGGAGTCATGGAGAGGTGCTGATGAAGTATTTCAATGTTGTCCAACGCAAACTGCCGGTCAAGCCCCTTAAATGCTTCACTTTCATATCTTTTGAGCGCGACCCTGAATGCATCAATACGTTTAATGGGAAGTGGCTTTTCATACGTTACCTTGCCGGACCTGCGGAGCCCTAATCTGGTCTTTTGAAATCTTGGGAGAGCAGATGGAGGTCGGTGCGTGTTTCTTTTCAGGCGTGACACCGGCTTTTATTGGATAATTTGAACCTTGAATCTCCCATTCACCCCGGCCCGCTTTTGTTACAGCGTGTCCCGAAAATGCCCCGTGCAGTTGTCCGAGATATTTTCCAAAATGCCAGATCTGCTTCTCCCCCTCTCTCTCTCTCTCTCTCTCTCTTTGCTATAAAATGTAATGTCACGCCATACAAAGCGCTATTGTCCTATCGGGGAGTGCACTCGCAGACACCGCCGCATAGTTTACGGCTGCAACTTTAACCTTGACTTGTTCGCCGGACGATTTGTGGCGCGATTTGTCTTTCCGCTTTGCTCTTTCATTCTGTCTGACCCAGTCCTTTGTGTTTCTTTGGCACGGTTAGGGGAAAAGGCAAAACACATGATTGATTGTATCTCCTTGGACAACTCAACTGTGTGCCCTGGCTCTAATGCGAGATTTTACTGTGGTACTTACTAATATTAGGTTTAGACATTTGTTGTTGTTTTTTATTTGTATGTGCTAAGTTGCGTGTCAAGAGTTCATGTTGTTAATGGCAACACCTAGTGCACATTTTTCCAGCAACTAACAATTTTGCAAAAGAGAGTATTGTAGGTTGTGAAAATAAAGTCTCAAAAAATATTAAAGCAGAACTTAGTAATTCATGCCCCTAGAGGCCATAAGCTCCACTACAGGCGTCGTAGCACATGAATTGTCTGTGAGAGTAAATACTACGCTGACAGAAAAGACAAAGGGAGAGAGGGATATTGTACATTCTGCCACAACTCAATGACACAATGGAGATACATTTTTTCATTCAAACTTGGCTGTAAACACTGCTAAAGTGGCGCTAGCCCAAAGTTAGCTTTGCCCGTTAGCCTGTGTTAGCCTTCTGCGTGATTCCATTAGTGTGTATTGGTGGCTTCGACCCGGAGGCAGGGAAGTTGCAAGAACGGTTTTCTGGACACCAGGGCAAGATGAAAGACCCCCCAATCATCTCATTAACACTTGTATTACCCCCCGGAGGGACTATGAAAAGGATTTAGTTCTTATTTAAATCTTAAATTTGAAAAGACATCTACTTTTCAAAATAATCTCGTAACAATTAAAATAAAATAAAAAAAGGACATGTTGTAAGTTGTAAAAATGTGTATGCAAAGTAGTTCCAAGCGCTTTACTTTACTATTAAAATTGTCAAGTTAAAATACCCAATAACTTTCAGGTTAGTGGTTAAGTCTCATCTAGAAAACCATCTAGAGAAGTAAGTCAACCTTTAGCATGCGCCTCTTTGAACAACGCTAATAGTTTGTTAAGTTTGGGTGCCTGTAGAAGGAATAGGAATGAAAGTCCATTTTAGTCAGCCATAGGCACAGGAACTTTAATTCTCTTTGGCAAATCGTTTTTCTCTAGGTCTAAAAAAAAAGACATAGGCGCAGCTTTTGTTCTATACACAGTTTACAACTTCATGATTTTATGGGCCCAACTTTGCCCTTGACTTGTTCACCAGACGATTCATGACCTGCTATTTCCTTTCCTTTTTTTTATTTAGCTTGACCCTCCCCGTTTAGGGGCCTAATATTTCACCCAGTTTAAAAAATCCAGATAAATGATTGATGGCGCAGTATCTTTTTGGGACAAGCCTCCTCTTCTTTTCGTGAGGCGATGCTTCGTCTCGTGGGACGGCTGAGCTACATACCTTGCGGGTAATCTTACAAAGCACTTATGGCCAGTTTACGATGCTAACCTTACGCTTTTAAATCATGGAATACTTTATGGCTGGCTTTTTTCTTTTTTTCCCCCCGCTCTGCTGTGTCCCTTTTGTTTTGTGCCCTAGAGAGAGCTACAAAAAAAATATGCTGATAGATTGATAGAGGGGGGAAATGTGCGTGTCTGTGATGTCCAAAGCCCATAGCATTTTGACTAGCGGATAGCACTGGCCTATGGGGAGAGCCAAACCACTATCCTGGCACTACTTTATATTCATATGAAAGGCTAATGCAGACTTTCGGAAAGCCTCATCTTTCAAAACCCAGCACAAAGACAGATGCCGGGAGGGTGGTTTGGCTGCGTATGAAAAAAAAAAAGTCGGTCGCTCCTGGTTGCTACTCCGAGCCGCGCATTCACACAGACTGAGAGATGAGACGAGCTGTGAGGCCTTCAAGTACACACGAGGAGGGTAAGGAGGGAAGGGGAAATAAATAAAAAACTGATCTGCTGGTGGGGTGGAGCTGAAAAATACATGCGGTGTGACCCAAGAGGCGCGCGCTGCATGGCAAATCAAACGCATCCATCCCGGGCCTGGACGTGGCTGTGTCTGTCCTGGAGCGAGGAGGGTCCACAGGCACGAGCAGAGGAGACAAATATCTCACTCAGAACTCCGAGATTTCCGGTGCATTCGGAGTTTGTTTTTAGAAATGTATTTTTGTCCCTTTCTCTTGCATCTTTATTTATGACAGCACTGTTTTAGCCATATTTGCAGGTGTCTACTCTCTATGTGGCTGCCAATTTAACGTCGGATATGTTGGTATATCTTTGTATATTTTGTTTTTTCTCAATGAGGTTTGCTCACGTCAATTCTCTGAGAGCCCACAGAGCCCCATGCTGTATAGGTTGGCCTGAAGTCTTCAATTATAGACCACTGTAGCAACTGTTCTTGAGAAAAAGTCCAAATCAGTGTGGAAGTTTGTTACAGTCGCAGGCAATAGCGGCTCATTGAGTGAGTTGTGGCAGTGATTTGCACTCTCGCCTCAAATCAATCCCAGGGTTGATTCCTGAGCCTTTCTGTATCAGATTTACACATGTTTCCCCTTTCCACTAAAACACGAACAACAGCTTCCCATTTTGGGGCCTGGACTTCCCTTAGAAGAGATTCTGAAATCTCTGGAATCTCTGAAATTTCTGGTTTCATAGAGTGCAGTGGTTCTCAGCTGGTGGATCAGGACCCAAAAGTGGGTTGCGAGCCTTTCCCAGAAAACATTTATTTTAATATTTATGTCCTGAAAAGTATAGAATCACTACATGAGTCTGCTATGATGTTGTTTATCATCATTTCAGCTTGTTTGGCTTATTTAATGCTTATTCAACAACACTTGAGGAAAAGACAATATTTTACATTTTACAAGTCTAAGTCATATTTGGGTTGCAGCTTGTCATCCCAGGGGGATTGTGGGTTGAGAACCACTGGTGTAGAGGGCATGCAGGTGATGTCATTACCAGCATGGTAGCAAAAGCCAAATGAGTTATAAAAGGATTGTAATTTATTCTTACACTCAGTTCAGAAAGTTGCAGATTCCGTTTGGATTGAAAAGGAAAAAAGTGTAAACCCATTGCAGAGTCTTGGGCCAGAGACACGACTGCGTGCGTGTGAGGATAATGAAGGCCTACTGTAGTGTGATATAAAACAACGTATGCCTAAAGCATGCAAACAATTCCCACAGAAAAAAAAAAAAAAGATATTCAGCTTTCATGTAGCGGTGGAGACAAGATACTAAAAATAAAGTAGTAAAAACAGACCCCAGCATTTTCCTGGACTCTGCTTTCAACACAGAACGGATTTTTCTCTTTGAACATTTGCGTTTTTCTCCTTTGTCTTTGCAGACTTGTAATCTTTCTGACAGCGCTAGCGCGTTCACGGGGACTTAATCTAGTCTCCAACAGTGGCTGAACTCTCTTTAACATACCTCCTTTACCAGATCCTATTTCCAGCCCGCTCTCCGCTGTATTGAATGGACTCTACAGTTGAAGCTTAGCAGACAAAACACCGGCAGCTGCAGCATACCTCAGGCTTCACAACCCAACAGGCCCAATACGCGCAGCCATTCTTTCCAGCACACTGCCTGTCTATCTCCATAACACGCTGCCTTGTCATGTTCCATATAGACTCTGCATATGGCTGATATTCATTTCCTGTGCTGGCCCACGACAGAACTGGATTTGATTCACAATCCATCCTAAGCTATAATTTTAAATCGAGATCCCGGGTGTGATTCCCATGTCAGGTGGGGTCCATGTGGTCTTCCTCCAGGTGCTGGATGGTTCCGCCCTCATCAACCTAAAACATGTGCAATAGACTGAAAACCTCCAGACAGGTAATCTTTGATTGGACCTACAGGCCTGTCACGATAATAAATTCTCAAGTTCGATGTATTGAGACAGGAAAATATCGCGATACACGATATTATTGAAGACCTCTTGATGCCACATAAACTAACAAAAAAACTTTGATTGAAAAGTACTTCATCTTAAAATATCCCACAATAAACATGCAAGACCTAGGCATAGGTGACCCAGGTGGCCGCCCTATTTTCGGACATAACTTTGGAACAGAAATAGACAGAGACTTTAGTGTCTTTAGTGTTGGAAACTAGAGAGTCCAAGCTTTCAAACAAGCCCGCCCTGGTCTTTCGATGCCTTCGGGGAGCCGCATAACATTGTGGTGAAAAAACGTAAATGTAATTCAGAAGAGGTTCCTCCTCCGATGTACAGTGGGGAAAAAAAGTATCTGCCCGAAATCCAGTATGGGGAACTGACCAAATACTTTTTGTTTCCCCACTGTAACTGTTGTGTGCATATTTAATGAAGCACAATGAATAGATAAGCATAATATAATACAACAATGATAATGATAATAAAAAAAATAAAATAAAAAAAAATAGCTTTTTCCATATCCAATTTTCTAGACCTTAATGTTATTTGGGTCTAGAAAATTCAGATAGAAATGAATGAATTAATATTAATTAATTCATTTTTTTTTTTTTTTATAAATTATTATTATTATTATATACGACAGAAGTAAGCAAAATTCAAGTTAATGTACAGATGATAAATATTGAGGCCAAATGTATTGCTTTTTGGCTTTGATCACCGCACACAATCGCTGTGGCGTTGTTTCAGTAAGCTTCTGCAATTACAAAAGATCCGGTGTTCTCTTGTATTGAGCTTGTATTGAGGATGGGAGAGTGTGACTCCTGTGCAAAGCCTTCGCCAGCACATCACAAAGATTCTCAATGGGGTTAAGAACTGGCAAATCCATGTGTGAAGTCTGTCTTACATGATGCAACTTTTGAATGCATAATATCCAGCATGTCACAATACTGTAGAGGCCCAAATATGACAGCGTAGTAAAAATGCATTCAGACGTTCTAAAATGGCGATCTCCAATCTCTTTTTGTTACAAGCAGAGATATTGTTCATTTTCATTGAGACGTCTGCCTGCTAAAAATATTAAAATGTTTCCTTTTGGTTTGGAGAATAGTGTCCCTCCGAGGCACCTGTACCTGTGCGGTAACTATGGTAACAGACGTGTGTACCTGCGGCCGCGGAGCTGAATCTCGGAGCAGGTGCGGTCTAATTAAGACCACACTGTAAGACGGATTATTATTGTCATCGCTTAAAGGCCTATAAATGTTTAAGTCTAATTGGCCCATGTTATGTCTGGATTAGCCTTCTTTTAACTCCAGTTTCCAGCATTTATTGTAAAGCGGGCTTGCTCTGTGGGATGTAGACCGTGCGAATGAAACAGAAGACAACCCGCTATAGCACGGTTAGAGTTCACAAAAGTGCCTTTTGCATGATACGTGTCCTTTACCGAGCCTCCACACTGGGGCTTCTACTCCCGAAATACACCTGATCTGATGAATGTCTTTCCCGTTCACCTCCTTCGACGCCATTGTCCTGTCTAATATCGCCAAAGGGCAAAAAAAAAACAAAGCAAATGATTGGTCTACCTTTAGAGTTGAAGTTAACTCCCCGAAGATTCAAAAAACCTTGAGGGAAAGAAGTATGATTGAGTGGTATCACCAAATAGCCACGGTGATCTACATGTATTTACTATCCAACTTAAAGCAGTAATAAGTAACTCATGCCCCTAGAGGCCATAAGCGCTACTGCAGGTGTTATAGTATGTTGCGTTTTTTTACTCATTAATTGTCCGTGAGAGTAAATACAACGCTGACAGAAAAGACAAAGGGAGAGAGGGATATTGTACATCCATGTAGATATTTTTTTTCGCTCAAACTTGCTGTAAATACTGTTTAAGTGGCGCTTGCCCGCAGATAGCTTTGCCCGTTAGCCTGCTAGCTTCTTCTTCGTGATTCTATTAGTGTGTATTGGTGCTCCGGGTCAGAGCAGGGAAAGTTTCAAGTGTGATTTTCTGGTCAGAGACACCACGGCGAGATGAAAGACCAAGTAAACAAGTAACTTTGCACTCCTTTAACCTCTCACCCCCTCCCTAAACCGGGCGCATTTTCTGTAGTTTGGGCGTTTTTGTCACATTTTTTAAACGTTTTTGTTGTGTTTCCGTCTCTTTTTTTGTCTCATTATTTTTTCTTTATTGTCATGTTTTTTTGACACATTTTTGTTGCGTTTTCATCCTCCTTTCATCGCTATTACACTTTTTTTTTTATGCTTTCAGATTTGGTTAAAGCCAAAAAAATGTGCTCGGTTCGGGTGGGGGTTAAGAGACACATTCATTGTACTTGAAGTAAAAGTATAGATACTACTGGTCAAACATTACTCCAATACAAGTAAAATACAATACAAGTTGCCTCATAAGCAAGAATGCCCCCGGGTTTGATTCCCGGCCGGACGTGGATGTGTGGCGTTTGCATGCTCTCTGCGTCCGTCTCCTCTGGATGCTCCTGTTTCCCAATAGATTCCCCTCTGGGGCCCAAATCTAAGTGGGACTTTCCTGGTTGAATAAATAAACAAATAAAAAGCTCTCACCCCAAATTCACCCTCTGTGATTACAAACCGTCATCCTTGTCCTGAGTTAGTGAGACAAAATATGTTGCGAATGTTTACTTTGGGAACACATACTCAAATGCGGTTAAGTACCAGTAATAATAATTCATTCTCAACAAAAAAAACACTGGTAAAGACCATACAGTATCCTCAAATACAGTACTTGAGTAAATTCACTTCGTGACCACCTTGCACCTGGAGAGGAGCATCAATCCAATCAGCCTTTATGTCTGCGGCCACTTCCCATAAACGACTGGCTGTAAACATTTGTGTCATTATTATGAGCTTCCATATAGACACCAGGGCACTTGTAAAGGACACACAAATTGCCTTTATGATTTCGCCTCACCTAAAAATCAGATTGCGTATCCCATCTGCGGCGAGAGTCCTTTGTTTCAGATTGACAATCATTCTGGGGGGGGATGGATACCACTGTGCGCGACCGACCACATAGAGACTGATGGAGGCAAATAAAACGGCGCTGATGTGGCATTTATTGCCTTAAGGGGCGGGATAAAGGAGGAGAGAGATGTGTCGGGAGGCTGCGAATGTCCCCATTTAAAGGTGCTAATCCGCCCATAGACACACACACGCACACACACACGCACACACACACACACACACTTACAGGCGCACAGCGGGGCCCCTTATTCATAACATAAGCCTGTATTAAAAGTCTCAAATGTCCCGCACCTGTTGTGTTAGGGGACACCACTCGAACCTGTCGCGGTCCTGGATCTCAAAGGCTCGTGTCAGTCACTGAGGAGCGGTAGTCTGCGCTCCGGTTTTATTGACATTGTAAATTAGAGGGTGCGATGTTAACAGGCGGAGTAAAATTAGAAGGACTAATTGGGATTTGCGTGTAATGGAACAAGTGGGGAAAGACGGCTGCGGAGGGAGGAGGATGCACACACTGGAAATGTGGTTTTGAGATTTTGTTTTATGCCTGTGGTACCGTAAAGTCTGGAATCTAATGATGCAGATTTATTTTTTCCAAAGGTATGACTGAAAACATAAATCAGACCTATATAGGGCGATCTTTTACTAAACCATTTTATTGATAATCATGCCCTGGCAGAATGTATTATTTTTTTTGACTAATTTTCAAAGAATCAGAAAGATAACACTCATAGTTAGTGGTTGTGTGAAGCCATTTGTGGTGAAAAAACAGAGTTTGCTCTTTTTAAAGCAGTACTAAGTAACTTGTTTACCTTAATAAATCCTTTTCATAGTACCTCTGGGGGTAATACAAGTGTTAATGGGACGATTGGGAGTCCGTCATCTCCCCCTGGTGTCTCTGGTCAGAAAGCCACAATTGCAACTTTGCTGCCGCCGGGTCTGAGGCCCCAATGCACACTACTGGAATCACGAAGAAGAAGCTACCAGGCTAATGGGCAAAGCTAACTGCGGTTAATCAGTGTAGTATTTACTCTCACGAACAATTAATAAGTAAAATCGCAACATCACCTGCAGTGGCATATATGGCCTCTAGGGGCATGAGTTAGTTGGTACTGCTTTAAATCATAATGAATAAAGAAAGTACCAAAAATGACCCTGGTCAAAAGTTATATACAGAACCTTCTCCACAACGACCACAAAAGACTCCAAGCTCATTGATGTTAATGGGGGCATTAACAAACATCCGGCATCTCGGTGGGACTAAATGAAAGTCAAAATAAACCAAATTTCCACAGCTGTCTTTGTTGTATTTGCCAATGCTGCTGTTTTTTTTTTTTTTTTTCCCCCAATTCCCAAGTCCATTTCTTTATTCCAGATTGCGTAGTTCACGCCATTTTCCGTATGATTTCAGTTCTGTTTAACGTCTCGAAATATCTGGAAAATTTGTCAAACGTCGAATAATAAATCCCAAATTTGCATGACTCACCATCTCGAAGCCGCCGCCGCTGTGACTGTTTAGAAATTGCATCCTTTTATTTGCTCAAACGTCCGTCATCTGCTTCACACGGCGCGCCCGCCTCCCCCTCTGAAACGCATCAAACCCAGTCCTGTTTAGCCTGGGCCACAGGAACTTCCCAGTGGCAGAACGGCAGAAGTAAACACCTTTTTATGTGGCCGCAACGAAGCCAGAGGTTACACAATAATTTGCAGGAAATGTTTGAAAAATCGTGACATTTTTCGACACATTGCACGGCTGGCACATCATCATTATAAGAAAACTAATACCACTGTCACGCTTGGATTCGCCCAAACGTCTAAAGTTATTTGTATGCTTGACAAGATTTTAAAGCAAGTCGCTGGAAAATGCAGTTTCTATGGCAACCTGTCCACAATTTATGCCGGACTTTGGGAAATTTGCACATTTACCTTAAGGTTGTGGCCTTTTGCATTTCCTTCTGCAACCTCAGATAACTCTCTGAAAAACAGCCCTGGCCTCACACCCGCTATAGGAAAAATTATATTTGTTGTGTTAAGGTCCCTGTGGTGTAAAGAATGACAAATTGAAATACATAATAAAGCATCGCTGTGAACAGCAGCTACCTGTTTTTAAAAACAAGTTTGTGCACAGTATTCTTCATTAATTGGTTCCCTTTTTTATTTTATGACAGTGCACCAGCCATTCTGTGATAAGCTTAATGACCTTACACTTAGTCTTGCAGGATATGCACTTCAAGCTCAAGCTCAAAATCTCTCTACAAGTGAACATGTTTGCTAGAATCCAGAATCAAGCATCAACTGGACTTGATATTTGAAGAAGCAAAGTCAGGAGGCAGATCATGATGGAAGCTTCTCAGATGAGAGGCAAAAGGTCAAGGTTTATTTATATAGCACATTTTAAAAACAGAGTACTGCCCCAAAGTGCCTTCCATATTCACTGCAAAAATACAGACACACAAAAAAACATACCAGGTAATGCAACAATGAACAAAACATTGAAAACTGCAGCATAATCAAAATAACTCAGCTTGAATTAAAAGCCAGTACAAAGAGACACGTTTTCAACGCTGACTTGAAAGTATCAACAGAGGCCATTCTGATTTCCAGAGGCAGAGTTAGGGCTCCTCCTTGGGTTTTTCGTTTGGACCTTTTCTCTCTTTTTTTAATGCAAATTATATTGTTGCTGCCATTTTTTTATAATAAGCATTATGGCAAGACGTCACTGCTGTCTTCCATCTGACTGAGATTTACACTTTTTTTTTGCCAACACTGCATAAAACTCGGCCTGTCAGTATAACTAAATCTAAGGTTCGATATACTGAGGCAGGAACGACACTATTGACCTTATAAAACAACTAACTCTAAAGTTTCAAAATGACAGTTCAGCTCTGTTTGAAATACTTAATCCTAAAAAATCCCACAATGCACAGGAAATGCAATGAGACACAACTTACTTTGGATAAGAAATTAAGAAAAATGAGGGGAAATGCAATTAAAGGTACAGACAACAAATGTATTTGGTGTCATTTATTGAACGATAAGTCGATATAGTAATTATCATGACAGGCGTACATAAAAGAAATCCTGATTTCCCAAACGTAGTTCTATTTTAGCCTTGTTTTGATGCTCATCTAGCTCAGACATTAAAAGAATTGTCTTACTTTATAATTATGTAATGGATTGTTCTTGGTTGAAATACTGTATTGCACAAATTGGCTTGTTTGTTTGTTTTTTTATGCCGATTATGAAAAACCCAAGCTGTATAAGACAAAACAGCGAAGCACATTACATTCTGACCGTTGTGTTGCATGAAGTCTGAAAAAAAGAAAAGAAAAGCACAAATTATACGTGCGTGTAATTAGAAACTTAATGCATAAGATTAGCCACTGAACAGGTTGGGTTAAATGAGTGCACTGTGGTCACTGGCTTATTACCGGGGCCATTTAGCCGCTCTAAATGAGATATTTCCATTAAAAACTGTGCCGACCTGCGACAAATCCGCTGTAGGCCTCAGGCAATGTGCGCGGAAAGCAATTAATGTTTAAAATTTAGACGAAATGGAGCTTTAACCCCAGCGTACAGTAGCTATTGTGCGCAGTTGATCACTCCTTTGTCGCCGCTCAATACAGTAGCGCGCTGTATCCCTGTCGCCGCATTAGTTCCGCTCTTTGTCGCGCGACGATGCCCGTAACCTGTCGGATTTTCCTTCCGGGAGATAATGCCGATCGTCTTCCCATTGTCCCCGGCACATGTGTAAACACAGCTCACGTGATGTGCACGAGGACAGTGTGACTAAAGGGCGGGTATTGTTAAGGGACAGGCGGATTAGTCGTGGTTGACAGTGTGTTCCTTTGAGCCGAACGTGCCGCGGCCACAGAGGTTTTATAGGCATTTTTAACACTCGATTATGCGCCGCCGCACTGTAAACGGGCTGAAGACTCGTAAAGAATGGACTGTACGTGCGGGCGGTGGGAGGCGCCCAGTGTCCAGGCGCTGAATGAAGAAAATGATGATCTAATTACCATCGAAGTAACTGTTTTTAAGGGGGAGAAATAACATTGTCTTGTGTTTGTTAGTGCAGTCGACCTGACAGAGCACAACACAGATGGTTTTTAAGCTCTTACCCTCCCCCCCCCCCCTCCCCCCCCACACACTTTAACTGAGGGTATTTACTCCAGTTCAGCTTTACCCTAATCTAAAAGCTTCTCGACTGGAGAGCTTGGCCAGTGTAACGCCTCATTTGAAAGCTAAGACCTGCAAAACTGATTCGATCTGATTTTGATTGTTTTTTTGTCGTGCTTTTGTTGCCACTCATCACTTTTTTGTCATGTTTTCCTTTTCATTTTTATCACTTTTTTGTATTGTCTTTTTTTTGCTGTTTTGATCACGTTTTGGTCACGTTTTGTCACCCCTCTTTTGTGACTTCTATGTTGCTTTTTCATCACTCTTTACTTCAGTCTTGTTTTTGGAGCTTTTTTTTTTTTATCGTGTTCTTGTTTCTTTTCCGGCACATTTTGTCTCTATTTTGACGTTTTTTATTTTTATTTTGACGTCTTTTTTCAAGGAGCTTTTAGATCTGGGTAAAGCCTCACTGGAGAAGATGTGCTCGGTTAAAGTGATTGTCTGTTAGTTTTTAAATGTTTTACAAGTTTAGTAGATTGTGAATAATTGACTGTCTGGGCTTGAAATTTGAAGTAACTTAAGTAATATTAAGTAACAATATAATCTCTATAGTCCCTTCCTTTGCCGATTTCTACAACTAATCAGAATCCCCGGGATACAACTTTGACCAATGAGAAGCGCTTGTGCCAGTTTTGTACCGATCTTTTCAGAGTCTCCAAGCAGTCCCTCTACAAAAACACATGGACATAGTCAAAGATAAAGTGCAACCATTACATTTTTGCAGATTTTACCCTTGAAATATGAATTACCATGACCTAAGAACGATTGTTTTATCGTGTCATTTTGCCTGTAAATCTTTACTTTCACACCAAAAATCCAGGTGAGAATATAAAAATCTTTTTTGTGTGTGTTCAGGAGGCCACCACTTTTGAGCAGTTCTACCAACATCCTAAATCTGAATGCAGAAAGTAGAGCCTTCCCCCTTTGCAATGAGCCCAGAAATGTATGTGCATACACCAAAGGGCTCGAGAACAGTTGAACCTCTTAACCTCCACCTGAACTGAGCACATTGTCTCCAGTTTGGCTTTACCCAAATCTAAAAGCTTCTTGAAAAAAGTGTCAAAAGAGCAACAAAAACATGCCGGAAAAGCAACAATAACACAGTAAAAAAAAACTACAGAGTACAGAAGATGACTCAAGAACCTACATTGAACAATAAAAAAAAAGCGTCAAAAATGCAACAAAACTCTAAATGAGACATACAGCTTTACTCTGGCTGAACTGGTTGTGAACTTAGATCAAATTCAATCCTTTAACTTAAGGCGCTCAGCAGTCCTCATTTTCTCATAAACTTGATAATAAATGTATGACAATCCAGGAATAATAAACATGGAAAACATTAGAAATTGTGATGAGACTTTTTCTGAGTTGAGTTTTTCCTATAGTCTAAAGTTGTTGTTTTTTTGTGTGGGTTTTGAAGTGGGCGGAACTGTTTACCACCATTTAATGTGTATTACATATAATGAATTTTTGGAAAATTTAAATAAACGTCCATCATTTATGTTAAAATTTAAAACGTTTGCCTGAATCTATCCTCTGTTCCATCCGCATTATGTTGCCTCATCTTGCTAGTCAAATGAAAACACTTGAAATTCAATTCTCTTTTTTTTTTGCTCCTCTCTCCTCCAATGCTCATGTGTTTTTCATTAGCGCTAATACTCTCTTTAAAATATAGCTTTCTCACCCTCCACCAGACAGCCCAGATCCCTCTCCGTCTTTTTACTGCCTTGAAGAGTGGATCCAGGGGGGGAAACTAAGGATGTCCTATCCCTGGCTATTCATCCAGTCTGATTACAATCAAAGCTAATATGTTTTAGATGGCCCTATAAATTACAATCAATCTGAAAGGTCTAAAATAAACTCCTTCTGGTAAAAAAAAAAAAAAAAAAAAACGCGGGGAGACTTCTGGTAAGCCACCCCTGTGCGGTCTGCGGTAAGTACAGGAGGAAAAAAAAAGTCCAAATACTTTTGAGAACAAGTGCACACAAGAAGTCCAGTCTGTAATTCTGGCATTTTCGGGCTTCCGTAGAGTTGATAAAGCTCGCGCTATTGAGTGTCAGCATCTGTCTTTCGGAGCCCTGTATCTCGGGGAGTTTTAGGTTACAGGTTTTGGTGCAAACAGGCGAACTGGCGGCAGCTGTATTTTGAGGGGGATTTGAAGCTGATTTATTGAGGCTGGCAAGAGACCAAAGTTGTACCTGGGTGAGTAAAGATGTCAGTGGCCTCTTTGCTCTGGAAGGAACCGAACCGCCGTTGGACATAGGGAGTTGAAAGTAGACAAACTTTAGTCTGTTTTTCTCAGGTTTTGGGTTGGTTCGCTCACACAAAGGCCACATACATGACTCTCTTTTTTTTTTTTTTTTCTACTAGTGGTGCAAATTCATAAACTTGCAAGACTAGTTTTCCAGCATTTCTTTGAGTGTTTGGGATGGACCTATTTCATTCCTCTTTCATTCGAAACAAAAATCAGGTATAGGGTCTTTAACATGTATAAACTTTTACCTCAAAGCTAAATGAATTGCCTCGTCTTCCCAAAAAGGTGTTTCATTATTTCATTGGTTCATTGTTTCTTTAGATTTATATGGGAAGTTGTGACTTGAACTGTCATTTTCTCAAAATGTGTAAACATCTGCTTTAGCCGAGTGCATTTTCTAACCGACAAAACTCATCTAAATGGATCTTTTTCCTCACGTTTTTTCCTTTGCATTTTTGTTGTGTTTTCATCTCCTTTTTTGCCACTTTTTTGTTGTGTTTTCGTTATACATTTTTGTCACTCTTTCGTCGCTCTTTTCTGGCTATTTTGACACTTTTTTCAAGAAGCTTTTAGATTCGGGTAAAGCCTAATTGGACCTAATTTAAAGAACTTTCATCCTAATGAAACAAGCCTTTTCTCTGCATTTGGAAGTATTTGATTTAGTCTTTTCTGTAAATTATCTGTGCTGTGGCCAGTAGTTATTGCTGATATGCCTCTGTCATGTCTTTGAACTCTTAAGATTTGTATGTTTTTCATATAGTCTCATGTCTTTTATGCAGAACTTGAATATCTTCAGATACAGATACTGCGTCATGAATTGAATCTAGATCTTGCGATGCATTTATTTCATATTATATTACATTTATCCCCCATTCCACCTGCAGGTTGCCTTTGTCGCATTATGGGTCGGTAATGCATTTAATGGACAGTGCAGAACCAACCGTGTCACTGATAATCACCAGTACAAAAGCTTTTTCTTTCCCTCTCTCGCTCTAAACTCTATCCAGGCCCATAGCTGCGAGAACATAGGGTCAAATCAACCACATATACAGAACAGAAAGTCTCTTGCTTGCTTTGTTTGGCTGTAGATCAATGTTCTCTACCTGTTCCCACTCAACAGAAGGTGTCAGTGGCCTCTTTGCTCCAGCAGAAACAGCCTTTGGCCATGAGAGTGGATCAGAGAGTAGCTTTTATAGCAGCAAACTTTTCCAAACATCTTCTTTGTGAAAGTCTGAGGCACCTTCGGGACGGCAAGAGATGGCACGAATGAGAACGCGTAGGCCATATTTCAAAAATTAAGACAATAAAAGACAAAATGACATGCAGTTTGAACCTGAAAGGAGCATAACCTCTGAATGTGACAACAGGTACTTCGCAGTGTAGTTTCTATCGTGCATTTTGTTTTTCATTGTATATTGGAGCCGATACTGGAAAAAAATTTAAGTATGTGAGTTGTTTATATTAATGCGACCTCATAAAAATATTTAGTGTAGAAAAGTTTTGTGGTCCTTGTGTTTTGTTTCACCATTAGTTTATTCATAGATATAATTGATATGTAGCATCTCATTTGCAAGAAAAGATAAGACTTTATTCATCTCACACTGGAGAAATTCACACTCACAGCAGACACTTTTAATAACAGACATCGGCAGATACTTACTGTTGGGAAAGTTACTTTAAAACTGTAACATATTCTGTATTAGTAGCTACAGCTTTAAAAATGTAATGTGTTTGTATTACATATTGCAGTTTCAAAAATTGAGCTGAGTTACACTACTTTGAGTTACATTTGAGTTTCTTTTGGCAAAATGTAAACTGAATATAGAAATAATGCCACCGAACAAAACTGCAGTCAAGTTTGTTAGTTACACGCAACTGCAGATCTACCATTATTTGGGGGGAGTTTGGCTTTTTTTGTTCATGCGTTTAAATGCACTTGTAACTCGAGTTACTTAAATACTACTAATATATTGATACATAATCAAGACATAGAGCAAATCTCCACCTATAATTACTTTGGAGTGGAAATGGATGATAAGATGAGCTGTCATGGACACGTAACAACAATGTGTGACAATACATCAACGGCTATATTTTCTAAGGAGAATAAGAGTGTTTGGGGTTAGTCAGAGTATAATGTTAACCTTCTACAGCGCATGTATAGAAACAGTGCTTAGGCATGGAATTGTAAACTGGTTTGGTAACTTGACTGTAAAATACAGTATAAAGCACAGATTGTCAGACTTGTGAAATTGGCTGGTAAAATCATGGGGATGTCCACTCCTCCAAGCTCCCTGCAGGACATTTTTGATCTGTCCACATTGACTCAGGCTGGTAAAATCTTAGCCGATCCCTCTCGTGTGCTCAACTGTCAGTACAAGCTGCTGCCGTCTGGGAGGAGGTTTAGAATCCCCGTTTGTTCACGCAACTGCTCTAAAAAGCCTTTTGTACCACACTCCATCAAATTACTTAATGAGAACAACCAGTGTTATGTGACTGTGTTAAGCCGGGCCACTGCGGGTGTCTTTTTGTAATGTGTTTTTGTTCTTGTTCTTGTATTTGTATTTATGTTGTATTTTGTTTGCAACTGACTCTCTTCCAAGTTGGATTTCTCCTTTCGGAGACGAGCAATGAAAATGAATCTAAATCTGAAATTGTAATGACTAATATATTCCGGTGTTTTGTGTAAGTAATATGTTTAGTGGTGGGACTCGATTAAATTATTTTAATCGAGTTAATTACAGGTCTGCAATTCATGAATCGCAATTAATCAAATTTTTAATCGAAAACCAAAAACAAAATTTTTTTGCACCTAAATATTTCAAGAATTAGATAGAAACATGAGTTCAACAAATGCATTTATTATTGTAAATCTGTATTGTCATTCAAGTAACAGAGGCAAAGTACATTTATAGCTGTAAGTGTTTTAGGAACTCTGATCACTCATGTAACTTGTAGAGTACATTAAACAGTAATAATATAACAATAATAATAATATATAATAATATATAACATTTATATAAAAGTAAAAATAAATAAAGCAAAAGGGCCATAAAAAAAAGCGCCTTTAAGTGTTTAACAATTGCTGTAAACAGAAATCAAAGTGCCATGTCTTATCCTGACAAGGGTTAGGGTTATTTTGGCTCAGAGTGGGCGTGGCTGGAGCGTTTGTTTGAGGCTGATCACTATGACGCTAACATCAGCATCGAGGACATCTCTGTGTTTGCCCCAACATGTTTTGCATTGAGATGGTATTTTAGACTTGAGTAACTTTGGTGGAAGGAGAACTCTTTTTTGCACAACCTGCACACAGCAGTACAGCTGTCCATCGTCCCATCAGGATGTTTTTAAAACAAAATTGAGTTCCCAAAGGGCCGAGTGAAGCATCTCTGTCCATTGCTGTTGTGGACAGATGTGCGTCATATATAAGTGCGTACCAGAAACACGCAAATAGAAAGTTTCCGGCTCGGGAGTTCCGGCTTGGGGGGAAATCGAGGGAAATACGCTTAAATGCGTTAAAAAAATTAGTGCATTAAAATCTTTGTAATTCATTAATTGAAATGAACGTGTTAAAGTCCCTAAATATGTTATAGATATATTATATATGTTCAGATACTCAACCCCCCTGTATTAGTATTGGAAGCAAAAAAAAAAGCCAGATCGGTGCATCTCTAATAAGTTTATTCATGTCACTTTTTTGCTGCCTCTGCTAGACCCCATTCCCCACATCAGTGTTTCTGTTCAAACTCAAACAACTCTCCCAAATAATTTCCCTACAGATATTTCTTTTTGTTTTTATTTGACGTTCTAAATTAAATAAATAAATAAAATCAATTCTCAGGTGGTCTGGTCAGCTCTTAGTGCCAGTCAAAATCCAAAGCTTTGCCTGCGCCCAGATTTCTGATGATTCACTCTGGGTCACTGACGTCACTACCAAACAGGTGAGCAGACTCTATTTCCGCTTTCCACGGCCCCATGACCCACCTCTTTTTGGTTCCAAACATAGTGGAAAACCATCGTGAGAACGGTTGTCTGCCCCAGAGCTTTCTGTATCCCACCGCCGGACTATTATTATCAAAATTATTTCCACTGTCATTCTTGGGTGGTGCCTCACGATGTCCCACTTTCGGGTCATAGATCTAATGTTGTCTTCTTCCTGGTGTTTACGCATTCCATCTGCTCGCTCTATATACAGCTCTGTACCTTATTCCTGCTTATTCCCACTCAAACAAAGGCGTCAAAGCCCTCTTCGCTCTCACAGAAACAGCCTTTGGGCCACAATACCCACACACCGACTGGCTTCACACAAACACCATTTTACCCAGCTATTTTTCAGTGCCGCCCCCCCTTTAGGTGCCCTATAAGTAGGTGTCGGGTAAGAACGCGCACATGTTGGCGGTCCATAGTCCATTACGCCGCGGACATCTTGTTGATTAGTTTGAAATCCCGGTTTGAGAAATGCCTCAAAGGTTAAGAGAGGTTAAAAGCCCCCGAGGCTTCCAGCGCTGTTGTGTTTAGTCTGTCCAAATTGGACACTGGTACACTTCCCTCCTCGCTGTAGGGTTTGTTTGGGCAAATCCGAAGGCGGCAATCAGCGGCACATCTAAACAAGCGCGCCCGGATCATTTGTAGAAAATAATGAGCGTCTCGTATGGTGCGGAGACTAGAGAGAAGCCAAGAGGGAAACGCGCTCAATTTATATCAGCGCCGCTGCTAACGGAGTGGAGAGGAGTGGAGGGAGGGAGGAATGAAATGGAGCCAGCGGGTCGCGGCGTGCGGGTCGTGCTCTGAAAGCATGTGTTTCTGATGTGGCGCAGGTATGGGACGCTGGCTCCGATCTGATGAGAGTGAGAGCCTGGAGGGCAGGGGTCGGGAGAATATAGTGGTGTTGGAGGGGAAGAAAACCACAGCAAGACCACACTGTGTGACAAAAGCACAACTCACTTACTTATTTTGTTTATATTGAGAGATGAATGTTATACAACGGCATTTGATTAAGTTATAGGTCAGGCATGTATGGTGTTAGAGCTCCAAATTCCTCTTGCAGCTCTTTGGTTGTCTTGTAGATTTAGTCCTAGTTTAGCTTTCACATTCACAATAAATGCACTTGAAACCGGGAGTTTGGGCTGGGCGATATATCGATATTTAAGATATATCGATATATTTTTAAATGAGATGTGGAATTAAACCATATCACGCATATCGGGATATTTCAAATTCAGATAAGCTATTAAGTTAACAAAAAGAAACACGTAATCTCAAACTGATTTAAAAAAAAAAGCTACATACTCTTAAACTGAGCAATTTATTTTGTTATCTCTTAATATACAAATGCTACCCTAGTTTATTTTCTAGGCTATTTTTATTTTAAAAAAATGTTTTAAATGTGAACCTTACGGAGCTTTGTTATACAGTGTTCATGTTTACATTTCATAGAGAGTAGTAGTCAATAAAACTCCTCGTATTTGGCTTTGACTTTGGGATATATCGTATATCGATATTCAACCACAATATTTTGGGATGTGACTTTTGGCCCATATTGCCCAGCCCTACCGGGATTATTCTTCTTCTCCTGAACAAACGGCTTTTTAATTTCAAAAGTGTGTACATTTATTTAACTTCATACGAATGAGTGAGTGTGCATTTGGAACATAATTCTGTGTCAATTTTCAGCTAGAAATTGGATTTACATATTACTTTACCTAAAATAATGGAATTTAACAATATATTGGTTATACATACTGTAGGTTCAACCAGGCTGCACCAAAATTGAAATCTGGGAAAACACAATCAGACAAAGCCACGAGCTGAACCATGAACCTTCCACATTTACTGTCTATTCAATAATTGCGCATGACACATACACAATACATATCTCTTTAAAGCACATTGTCTTTATAATATTGTTGTGTTTGTTCTTTTTTATGGCGTCAGTGTGGAATGCAGAGAATGACCATAAAGGCTTTGAATATATTTAATATTTAACACTTTACTGGTTAAATAAAAGGTCAAATACTTGAAGACTTTGAATACTTTAATACAAAGCTCGGAGTGACTGGAGCGCACACATGGTTATGGCGGGCCCTAGTAATACTACACCAGCTACACCACACTGTGTAATTTCTTAGTGTTGTTTAAAGATGTTGTGACACAAAGAACTGCCTGTCCACTGTTTGCACACGTCTTTGTAGATACTAATTAAGGCTTAGTCCAAATCCTTTTTCATCTGTATAAAGCAATCAACAAATGGTCCGTCTCTCATCTGCGTTTTGTATCACACAGCTCCAAACACGGCCGTCCAAACCTTATGTTTCCATTTCGAGCAGGCATCACCATCATCTCTTCCCCGATCACATAGTTTACCTCAAAAGACCACGGCGCGTCATTCCAGCATTTTTCCACTCTACCACTTCATTACGGCGTCAGGATGGGGAAGGGTGCCATCAGTGATGAAAGAGTTGGAGAAAAGTAAATGGCAAAACGCACTTCAAAGCTCGTCCGTTTGTTTGCCGGCTTGTATCGGCGTGTTACGCGCACGTTGCTAACATCGCTGTCAGCCGCTGTCGAACAAAGCGTTTTCATGTAATTGATACAACAACAAAAACATTCAGGATTTCTCACGTTCTGCTTCCAAATGATTATGCGCAAAGTTGGTAATAATTCGATTGGTCATATTCTACTGGAGAGGTTTGTGGTTTGGAATTGTGTTGAGTTGAGTTTGGTTTATTCCCCTCCAAATACACATTTCATATTACTGTGTTAATTATTGTCTTTTAGTATTAATGGATTGTGAGAAACTGTTTCAATTCTAAATGGTCTGCATTTGCCTGTAGTAGATAAAGCTGATTGAAGTCCGAACATGTTAAGCATGTAAAGAGAATAACATGAACTTGGAACAGATCAAAAAACTCCCTGACGCTGTGAAAACAGTAAACTTGAGTAGATTTAAGAAACAAGTCATTATGCAGAACTCCCTACCCTGTTTGTAAGCTTAACATGTTTCACAAAACTCAAAGTGCCATCACAAATTCACTCCCACTCTCAACTTGTTCTCTCTACAAGTTGAGAGTGGGAGTAAATTTGCTCAAGCTGGATATCGCTTCAGATTGCCCGAATTGATTCGATTCTCTTCAAAAGGGCCAGATTCGATCAATCGTTTCAGTTTGATTTATTTTCTATTCAGTTAAGGACGTCACACAGTACAAATTTTACTTGGATATGGCATTCTCAGAAGAACTAATTCTGCAAATAGTAGAAAATAACTCAATATTGGTAAATCAGTAAAATATGAATATTTAAATGAAAGTAAACAATATGGCTGCCACCATAGACTGAAGCTGTCCATGGCAATTTTTTTGGAAATAAACGTCTAAATCTTTGTGTGGAAGATATGCGAGACAAGGAAACATGTGCACAACAGCTGTTTTATATCCAGGGGAGCTATTTTTTACTCGTTTTTTGCCACGCTGTAACTTTGCTCCCCGCAGGGCGAGAGTTTCTATCTCATTTGGTTCCGAAGTTATTGTCGATTGAAATAAACATAGTTAATGCAGTCAAACACAACCTTAGAATCGGTTTAAGATTCAAATAGATTAATTAAACCCAGCCCTATAGTCAGAGCTGTCTTTGGGCTGACAAACGTATCCAGTAGGTAGTATGTAGTGATGACTAATACCAAATAACACGCATTTACTGTGTAAACTTAAGATATGTGTGACACTGTTTATGAATAATACTTAAAATCAAAGCGTAAATCAGGCAAAATTGACTTTTTTGTGCTTTTTAGCCATGTTATTATGATCGAAAACATACTTGGAGCCTA
This sequence comes from Gobius niger, assembly GCF_951799975.1. Taxonomy (NCBI): domain Eukaryota; kingdom Metazoa; phylum Chordata; class Actinopteri; order Gobiiformes; family Gobiidae; genus Gobius; species Gobius niger. Next base: position 30,431,812 of record NC_136854.1, read on the forward strand.
CCTCTCTTTAGATCTTCTGTCTATCTTCCATATTCTGCACTCAAACTGCCACTCCACAGAGGAAGTTTCTCTGAGTTTTAAAGCCTCGTAATAGTGGTGTCTGTGGTCAAACCCTGCATATTATGTTTGCTTTGATCACACAGGCAGAAGTTTAGCGCTCTCTGCTGGCGGCTTGCGCAGCTACATTCTAGAACATAAAACTTATAGCGGTATTTTCTAGACACAACATTTGAAGCAACATTACAAATGTATAAAAGCAAAGAGGTCCTTAGTTCAAATGAATAAAACAGATAAAAGAATGGACCCTGCCTAATTTGTTTCCCCAGCATGTATTTTGTGTTTTTGAACTGCCTGTGTGCCGGCCTCTGCCTCTCCCCTCCGAATCTATGAATGAAATCCTAATAAAACGAGGCGATTCCTCATGGCCTCTCCACCGGGGCGCGGGACAGGTTGATAAGGCTGTAAATAATAAACAGCTCGGCATGAAAATGTTCCCCGCCTCTCTCTCTTTCTCTTCTCTCTTTCATACACAGGGAGTAAACAAATGCACCTCTCAAAGCAACAAGTGCGGTAGTTTTTCAAAACAGAATGTGCCGCGGTAAATCAGGAAGGACCAGGGCAGGAAATACGTTTCTTATTAATTTGTCCAAAAATGTCGGTTTGAGGGCAAGTCAGTAAAAGCTTGTAAGTGTCGGACGCTTTTTAACTCTAGAAAATGATTAATATTGTGTCAAACAATAGTGAGTGGATGACTTGTGTTATGTGAAAAAGTGCTAGACAAAAAACATTCTCTCGAGGGTCTTCGTCAGCAGCTAACGATTCTTAGCAGCAGGCTGAATATATACGTTGGTTTTCTAGTTTGTTTTCATTAGCTAAAAGGCGAAGCATCCTGGACTCGATCAATAACAAATTAAGAATATATTTTCATCATTAAAAGATTTTTGTAATAATGTCAACTTAGTTTGTAAAATGAAATCAATACTTTTTAGATCATATTTATTGTACATCAACTATTTTAAGAATTGCTTATTATACTATGCCTTAAACTCCCATTGCAAGATGGGAAAAAAGTCACATAACCAATTTAATTCCCGCTAATGAAAACACTGCACTACATTTTCATTTTTTCAAAAGGCATTTTTCGCTTTAATTAACTTCTCCAAGACAAAGTTTAAGAGAACAATAGCTTAAGTCTCATTTCTTGGCTCATCCATCAGAGACTTGCTCTCGCTATGTGGAAAGATTTATTAGTGGTTTTGCCTGGACTTAAATAATGTCTGGGAAACATGTCTGAATCAACAGTGTAATAATTATCCCCAATCAGAGGCACAGGAAGAGCTGCAGCGCACAGCCGCACATACATCAGGCTTTAATGAGGAGACACGCTCCAATAGAGAACAAGGACATTTCTCCTGGTTTGTATTAATGCAATAACTAACATGCCAAATGCTAGTAGGTGGCTAATAACGCTTTGCGAACTTTACTTACAATGTCATTAGCCTATTGTAATCTCCAAAACGTAGCATGAGTAAAATATTCCAACATGAGGACTAAAACGTCCAAACTTCCTGTGACAGAGTTTGAAAGCGCCGCATATCCTTTAAAGTGATCGCGCATAATTCGTCACCTAGGACTGCGATTTGACATAAAATAATAATGTGTTTTCTGAAGTCCATTCCTTCGCTGATCTCAGTGCCTAATCTCAGTGCCTAATCAGAATCCCCGGTGCCGTCACTTTGACCTAAGGGACGAGATTTCCTGCGAGCCGGCCTGTCAATCACATGCACAGGGAACGAGGAGGGGCTTTCAGGTCCAATCAGGAGGGGACGGGGATTGTTTACTTGGCTACACTTTATTTTACCCTACCCTTGATACACCAAATTAAGCACAATGCACAATACTATATAAGAATCTGTAATAACTTGTACTTATGTAGTAAGTACACAATGGAATAATGTGTATTAGTAGTTTGGAGGTACATAGTGAAACAAGACCTAAGGGTTAGGGGTTAAGGTTAGGGTCTCATGTCTACTGTTACACATTATTACATACATAGGTGCAAGTTATTACAGCAGGTTGCAGAGCACTTTACATTTGGTGGGTAAAATGTATCAAGGGTAGTGTAAATTAAAGCGTTACTGTTTACTTTTCTCTCTTCTCACTTTGCAAACTCACAGACTATCACTTTAAGTCCACTGCCAAAGGGAACATGTCTGTGTTTTGTTCACGTGGGAGATGCTCCATGAAGCTGTGCAATAGGATTAGTTATACAATAAAACTAAAAAGTTAACACTCGACTATAAATCTTTATGCAGATTCTATGCTTCTCTCTCAAATGTATTCTCTCAGAGTCTGAAGAGCACCAAGTTTTGTCCCTGGATGGCATGAGTGTTTATCACGTCTTGACGCTTTTGATCCAGTGGAGCACTCTCTGCTGCTCCTTTTCCATGCTGATGTGGAATCCACCAGAATTTTGCTCTTGATTTCTTCCTTTTTTCATCCCCTACGTAGAATCAGATTTCACAACTTTACAAAATATGTACAAAACTAATACTTTTCCACCTCCTATGACTCCAACAATTTCAACATCCATGTGACGCCAGTGGCCTCTCTTTCATCGTTTGCTTTAACTGCGTCCTAATTACATTCATTATTGCATGCGTTTCTGTGAGGGTCGTTCAAAGGGTTGTATTTATAGCACATAAAAGCGCTGTGTCGGTCCAGCGCGGCCGCGACGCGACAACGTCTTAGCGTTTTCTTATCGGCGCCTGCACATCTCGCCCCGGGGCAGGTACTCATTGAAGGGTCCTCGCTATAATGGGTCGAAATTGTTAATCACACGGCCCCGTTGTAGCGCGCGGGCTAATTGTGATTACAGTAGCTCGTTAGCCACCGCTCCTGACATTCATTCAACATAGTGACCTCCGTAATTACTGTGGGCTTATACATGTATGTGCTCCTCGGCTCGGGAAGTGCCATTAAGGCCACTCGTTTAAATGATTCAAAGGGAGGAATTAATGGCTTTGCAACACATCTTTGCAATTCTGTCAAAGGTTAAATATTAGTCAAAAGTCCCAATTATAAGTGTGTCTGGATGGTAAACATAGAGAAGCGTCTTTGATTTGTCCGTGTGAGGTTCATCAGAGTGCGGGCTGGTGCTTTGAGTTCAGGTGGAAACATCCAAGTGTTTTTAGCTAGTTTTCTCCCGTATCTTAGTTTTAATGTCACAGTAAGTAGTATGTAGTAGAGTAGTATATCACACGCTTAATTCATTCACAAATATTGACATGTTATCCATGTGTTGTACATAAGGTGACCGAGATGACGCTACAATCCAACATGGCCAATTCTTTTTCTGGGGAGACACCCACTGCTAAAAACAGGAGAAATATAAAGGTGCATGCGTAGATGTTACACAACCTTAAAGGAACTATACAGAGCTTAAAAAGTATTTTCCTCCCCTACATGTGCCAGCCATGTCCTAATGTGTAGAATGAGCTCCTATTCACCACAGCTGCCTCTAAAATCCTGCACTGTCACTCAAAAAGTTGTTGCTTCAGGTCCGAAGTGCCGTCATGTAGAAGCTGCAGTTACGCATAAGACCTGAGGTGGCAGTAGTGAGCATATAATGACCAACTTGCATCTCAGTCTCTTTAAGGCCCGTTTTCTTAAAATAAGGCTTTCTTTACGCTCTTGCTACTATATCTCACAACAAAGTGACATTAGAACTTTATAGAGATGTTTTGTTTCTACCTACAACGAGCCTATTCAAAAACTAAACAAATTATCCAAAATTCCCTCCGAACAAAAATCCCTGCAACAAATATTTTCACAAAATGGCTAATCTAACTAATGACTATGTCCATTATTTTGATACCATCACTGAAAATATATGAAATTTTGACAATTTTTATGCATAAAATCTCTTAAAATCTCTTGCACAGAAAACGTGCAATAGATTATATATCTGTAATCTGCAGAACTGATACATCTTATTGATTTCTTATTGATATCCTATTCACCTGCAGTGTCTTGCCTTACTATGCAGGATTTCTCCAACCTGTGAGTGAAACAAAACACCTCTCCATATGTTCTTGAAGAGGATTATACATTAATCCTCACAAAACATGTTTTCGCAAGCACACACAGTGTCAACCGTGTACTGTACATATGCATATTTCCTTTGCAGTTTCTTTATTATGTTGTTTCTCCGCAGATGAAAGATTAATTACTTCTGACCTTGATGCGCATACAAATGAAACACTCTTTTAATTAAAAGTCTCCACTGCTCCATGTGAAAAACATCTACATTGCCTACTTCTCCGGCCTCACATTTAAGCCTTGGCACGTTTGAAATCGCTTGAAAGGCTTTCGCGATGAATGGTTCTCAAATTTTGGGCGCAACTCTAAGCCAAGCCAAAAACATTGACAAAGAATGAGTGTCTTTGAAATGCGTGTACAGGTGGCAGTTGCGACAAGTGTGAATGCCACCAATTAGTAAGAACCAAAAGCGAAGAGAGTCCAGTTCAGGCAAATTGCTCCTGTCGAATTTTTCCCAAACGAGCCACGCTTTTAATATTCGATATCATTTCCTCAAGGATGTCAATTGAAGGACATTGAGGACAGTGCAGCATCTATCTATCTATCTATCTATCTATCTATCTATCTATCTATCTATCTATCTATCTATCTATCTATCTATCTATCTATCTATCTATCTATCTATCTATCTATCTATCTATCTATCTATCTATCTATACATCTATACATCTATACATCTATACATCTATCTATACATCTATCTATCTATCTATCTATTAAAGCTGGGACGATCTACTTTGTCACAATCCGATATCATGATACGCTGGGACCGAACCGATATGTATTGCATATGTATGTATTTACTCCTCTTGCAATGCTGAGGTACCCAAAATAATGTTTTTTAAGTCTAATGTCCACATGTAATTGTTGAAGTTGTGATAGATTTTTATGTAGCCTCAATCGCAAATTGGATGAAGTTTCTGCCCAAGGACGCTATGTCTGCATCTAGTAAACAAAAGACAATTCTTCGGTTTGGTCCAAGTAATTGCAGGTTTTTCAAGGATAAAACCTGAGCGTGCAAGGCAAATTAAGTGATGAACTCATCTCTTCTTCTTCTTCTTCTTCATCATCATCTTTGCCTCACCTCTGCCCCTTTGCAAATAGTAATTACACTTTCTCCAATTTGAAAAAATGAGGCCTGATTTGTTCGGATAATTGCAGCAGCAGTCGTTGATTGTGCTTGTGTTCTGAGTCCATTCAAAAGCGCGTCGCCACTGTCACGTTTCCTTTGTGTTTTTCACTGTAATGAGAATAATGGAGCTTTGTGGTCTGTGTCCTCTCTGACTGCGTCGACATGAGAGGGCCACGGTGGCACCTCTGCGCAGGGCATTGTTTTAAATCAATGAGGACATATTGTTATAACATGTTTTTCTGCCTGCCTTTGTTCGCTGATATGATTGTGTTTTTGAAATGAGGCACTCTTTTGTGCTGCGGTGTCTTTTATCTAATTAAAAGAGCTTCAGAATAGGTATACAGAGATAATTGATGGGAAGTCAGTCTCCAAAAGATGTAAAACAAAGATGAACTAAATTGGTGGCAGATACAGAAAACCCATGCTTCAAATCAGGCGTCGTTATACTTTCATTACATTCACTAAAAAGTTCATTTGTTCACAAAGTAATTCAATCCTTCACTTAACAAGAAGGACGTGTAAAAGAAGGCGACATGAAATTACACTTAAAGCAGAACTAAGTAACTTAATAAATCCTTTTCGTAGTCCCTCTGGCGGTAATACAAGTGTTAAGGGGATGATTGGGTGGTGTGGGGGGGTCTTTCATCCCCCCCTGGTGTCTCTGGCCAGATATCCACCCTTTCCAACTTTCCCTGCTCCGACCCGGAGGCGCAATACACACTAGTAAAATCATGATGAAGAAGCTAATAGGCTAACGGGCAAAGCTAACTGCCGGCTAGCGCCACTTTTGAGTTAAAAAAACGCAACATGCTATTACACCTGCAGTGGCACTTATGGCCTCTGGGGGCATGAGGGGCATGCTTTAAAAGCCAGATAAAATCAATGAAATGTTTGCAGCGAGCCATTTCTGCCTGGATTTGAAGAGTTTAGTGTTTAGTCCTGACTCTGGGACCATCAGGAAACCACTTGCGGAGGTTCTCAGAATCAGATTATACAAAAAATCACAACCAGAGGGATTAGAGTGGAAGGATAAATGGTACTGTTTTATACCTTTGCCATTCTGAAATATAAAAGTGATGGATACTCCTCCAGTTACAAGCCGGCATGTTCTTGTTCCAATAACACGTGTGTGTTTGTGAGCTCCATCCGGCTGGGATTCTTGGGTCAAAAAAATGAATAAATTAATCTTAAACTCATACTTGATTGATGCACATCTAAATATCGATATAGATGATGAAAGAAAAGTGTCACTCAATAGTTCACGCACTAATTTCTTGTTGTTTATGTGTTTTTTTTCTCGCAGGCACTTCCTCTTTAAGACAGGCACTGGCACCACCCCGCTCTTCTCCACAGCCACGCCCGGATACACCATGGCAACGGGCTCAGTGTACTCGCCCCCCACCAGACCCCTGCCCAGGAACACACTGTCCCGGTCTGCGTTCAAGTTCAAGAAGTCGTCCAAGTACTGCTCCTGGAGGTGAGATCCACTACCACCGCCTCTCTAGTGGTTACTGATACGACAAAAGTACTTGTGCTACAACAGTATTCTATAACTCAATACTCAGGAAACCAAGGACTGATACTGAAAAAACGAGCAGAAAGAAAAGCATTCATCAAAGCAAGGTGATGTCAACAGATACTATCATTTGTGTTGTCCTTCGTCATCCATGTGTTTGGAAAGACGCCAGTGAAGGTCCATGTTCATCTGGTTGAAGCTGTTGTCTTTGAGTTGAAATGCCATACAAATTTAAAAGGTTGTATATAATTGACCTCCTGCAATCTGAAGTTCTTCCCTTTGCTGATCTTTGCACCTAATCCGAATCCCTGGTGCCAATCGCTTTGACCAATGAGACAAGTTTTCCTGTGAGCTTGTCAATCACATAAATGCGAAACAAGGAGTAGCGTTCAGATACAGCCTCGAAGAGAGGGACCTAAGATTGTTTACTAGTGTGCACATTTCTCTCTCTCCTCATTTTGCATCTCAAGAATGAAGAAAAATGACTCCTGTGATGCGGCGGAACCGAAGCAAGGTCAAGAAACTCAAATTAGTCTCAAAATCATTCAGAAATAAGCTTTGATTACCTGTGAGTGACACAAACTGGAGCTACGGCAAAATGATGCTGCTGCTGCTCTTAGTAACTTAGCATATTCATTTTGAAATGTAGAACCTGATAAAGTAGATTTAAAGAAGTAAAGTAAAGTACTTAAACAGGCACAGCTTCTTCCGCTATACAAATACATACAGTGGGAGGTGTGTTTCCTTCAAGTTTGCCTGTTTCCTACAACCCAAAACCAACAGCAAGGTCATCAATAATAAAATATACAAAATCAAAATACTCCATCTGCCACTGTTTTTCGATTTATTCCACAGCATCAGATGCGATCAATGCCGTCACTGGCCTCAAAAATATGCGAGCAGCGAGACTGGAAACTGCGGCGAAACATTTTTTCCGCCATCTAAAAATGTGCACTGCTCGCAAAATGAAATTAAGATTCCTTTCCCCCACCCCCTCTGCTGTTGACAATCAAAAATCATTCAGTTTTTTTTTTTTTTTGCCGACGCACGAAGAAGTGCAGCGAGGTGGAAAGTAATCAATAAGCTAATTCCATAACCAACAATTTGTCTGACAGCTCAAAGCGAGGCTGAGCCGATGAAATTACTGCTGCGAGGAGGTTTGCGCCGAGAGTTTGTCAGTCAGTTCTAAAGACTTCATTTTAACGCCCTAGTCTGCGATGGGCCGTCCCTGAGTCGCACTGAGAGGCAGGTCAGTGTCTAATTGGTGCACGGAAGGTGGCTTTAAAGTATGTGGTTCATCTTTGGGTGCAGTTTAGGATTAAAGCTAAGGGAGACAAGCCAAATTAGTCACAAAAACGAGCTAGAAGTTCAACAGAGATATACATCCCTTAAACTTTTCTTCTCATTAAAAATAATTTTATACGGGAATGACTCCAATGCTGTAGGTTTTGCAATGGGGCAGGATTTCCGCAGGGCATTATAACAACATTAAATAAATGATGCCAAAATTACGGCCTTATGTAACAAAATCATGACCAAAAAGTACATTCAACTGCGGTTTTGGCTGAAATTGTAAATTCTTTTGCTCAAGAGTTGTTTGTTGTATCCAATTTGCTCATGAATCCCGACATTTCGCTTATTCCTCTGTTTGAAAATATGTATGTATTTAAAAGTCATTCATAAGTCCTGGAAAAGGCTTAAAGCCATTTTTACTGCTTTTCTTTCCAAATTTATCAACTGATTAAGTATATAAATGCTTATTGAATCAATTGATCCTACACACTGACTCATTGCATAAATAAATAGTAATATGAAGAAAAATACAATATTTTTGTAACCGATTCAAACTGCAAAAGTAAGTTGTGGAAAAAATATAAATATTTGGGTCACGGCTTGTCATTTATATCAATGTTTTTCAACCTTTTTTGAACCATGGCACATTTTTTCATTGAAAAAAAACCGAGGCACACCACCAGCAGAAAATGTTAAAAAATGTAACTCTGTCGCCTATTTTCAGTCGTTCTCATCAAAGTGTCTTGAATAGGAACACCGTATAGTCGCGCTAGCCACAATGCCTCTGTCACCGCCATTCATGCATCACTAATTCTCTTTTCTCAAAGAAATTAGAACCTGCAGCCACCTACTGATATGGAAGAGTATTACATGGTTACTCTGCCAATCACGAGACAGAACAGAGACTCGACAACGGCACATTTTTCCAGATAATAATGAATTTGTTTAAAAAAGAAATATTGTTTTAGAAAAAAGATAAATGTTTTACATCTCACCTATGGTCATTCTCAATTATCAGTATTGGACATTAGCGGCTCATGGTTTGGAGTTTGGATGAGTACAGTAAGTAAGTATAATAATTGATAATTTGTCCTTCACTGGAAAGCATTTGATTTAGCTTGAGCTGAGGTTCATTTAAAAGGTCTATCGTGTAAACGTTCATGAATCCTAAGCTACTGTGTATTGCTTTTGTTTTCAATATGATGAAATACAATCACCTATCCCTTGTGGTCATTCAAGTGAAGGATAGTGGTAGTAATATTGTTTTTTGTTATTGATTTATTTTCAACAGAACATGGCACACTCTCGCGTCTTTTCTTCCAATGCAGTAGTTGGAGCAGCAGTAATTGTTGTAACATGTAGTTAAGCAACATTAGTAGTGTTCTTCCTACATCCTATTGAATGTTGCGTGTAAAAAATGATTTTAATGCAGTGGCACAATTCAATATCAATCAGGGACTGTTTAAAAAAAGCTGGGTTTATCCCATTCCTTCTCCACTCTGACACATTTTTTGCTGCTTAAAATTGTCCCAGATTCACACCACACAGTCCCCTGCCTCCGTGTCTCCCCCTCTCTTATCTATCCTATCCTTCCTTCCCTCTTTCCCATTCACTAAACCCACTAAACATCCCAGCAGTCATGCGCAAGAAGCCTGTCTCCAACTTCTCGCACTCCATTGATTCTAAGCACTACCCCTGGCCACATCTAACTCCCTTTTTTTTTTTTCTTCTCGCTTTTCACTGGGCACTTTTTCCAAAAATGACACCTCCAGCGCCCCTTAATTTCAAACCGCAGCAAACTCCTGGGTGTCTGAAGAGTATAGATTTTCTCCCAAAGAAAAACAGCGACTTGGTTTTAATCAAACATTGTGCGAAGGGGCCGGCCTGAAGCGCCGTAAGCCACAGAAATGTATTTTGGATGAAGAGAAATATATGCAAAGATGTCTTTCATTTTGGAAAGCTCCAAAATGTATGTGATTTGATACTCAATTATGACTGAAGTGGTTCGTTCAGCGCAGAAATCCAAACTCGAGGGCTCTGGTGCCAGAAAGACAGACCGGCATTTTGATTCCCTGCCGGTGGCCATATGTTCCAGCTACTTTAGTTATTATTCATTATTTCGAACATCAATCTTCCGCTCTTTTGTGAAGAAGTGGGCGGATTTGTTGATAAATATTTTAATCGTGTTTTTTTAAGCTGTTTTACTTCTACGTTAGATGAAGTTAGGTGCTTACTCGTGTTTGACCTTTTCAACCACTCAGGAAAAGTGGGTTACGCAAAATTCAAACTACTTCGTCCCTTATGACAATGCCAGAAGCGTGAGACTTCATTTTCACATATTGATTGGTCGCCACAGAGTCCAGATCTTAACGCCATTGAGAATCTTAGGATGTGCTGGTGAAGGCTCTGCGCAAAAGTCATTTTTTTCCTATCATCAATACAAGATCTTGGCGAAATAGTGTTCAGATGTTAGTCCTGAGCCGCTGCGACTTAGCCGCGCCGCCACTGTGAGCCAACCTGACGCATGTTTATTGGAGGTAACAGTAGCACCCGGAGAAAACCTGTCTGGCTGCATTCAGTCTCCTCTGATCCTCTGAAACGGTGCAGCGTTTCCTGGGTTTGCCCCTGTTTCAGAGCGTGGTGTCCTGCACTGGTCAGCTCAACCTCCTCCTTCCTCTTCCTCCTGTGCAGCTCCCACTGCTCCACAACAATCTTTCGCCATCTTCTGAGAAGAGCTTTGCAGTTAATCTGTTTTATTCTCCAGTGAATGTCCATTAGCCAGAACAATAGAAGGCATGTGTGGTTTAGCTGTGAGTCTCGCCCGGATACCCCCTTGCTTGTCCCTTCCTTGTTTCCTGTAGCGCCTCTTGTGACGCCTCCACTGTGCTGCAGGTGTAGGGGCGTTTGGTGCCTCTTCAGTGTCTCAGGAGAAGAAATGTGTAGGTCTCAAATGGGTTTAGCTGATAAGCTAGCTGTTTGTTTACTTTTAAAAAGCTGCTTCCTTCAGGATCATTATGGACTCTGCGGTAAAAAAAAAAAAATCCACCGAACTCCACAAAAACACAGCAAAGATGTACAAAAGCATCCAGTAAAACAATGTGGAACAGAAGCCACAAATTTCAGTTTGCAGAAAAAGGCAAAAAATGCATGACAATGGCTTATTATGGTATATAAGTCATTGTCATGCATGACCTTTTTGCTCAACTAATTTCTGCAAATGCAATGCTCTTTTGAAGGGGTGCTGCTAATGAGGGCTGTAGCTGCAGACTGTCAGTCATATCACTGTTAATATGTCTGAGGGCGACTAACCACTTGTGAGTGACTAGAAAAGCGTTACCCTGGCAAAATAAAAAAGACAGCGCCAAAAAAAAACAACCTGGCTTTGATCACGATGAGTTCTTTTAATCGCCAGTATTCATGGGAATTTTCTCTATCCCCACTAAAGTGACACATCGGAGTCGTTCGCTTAAAGATATGGTTAATGAAATTTATGGACAGCAACGCGGCAATAAAAAGAACGGATGCAGTCTCTTAGAAAATGCAATCTCGCAACACAAGAGACAACAGCTCTTCAAGTTGTAATTTACGTGTAGTTTGCATCCCGTTGATTAATGTGGCCATAAAAGGAGCCGGCGGCCTGTAGAGCCATCTGTATAGGGATTGGCTTTGGGGGTATTTGTGTGTACAATAGGCTACAAATCACCACAAAAAACCGCCTCAGAGCAATGCTGTTGTCACTGCTGCGGCGTATTTGTTAAAGGCCAGCGCTGTATTGGATGTAATGACCGACTATGGGCTATTTTTCCTGACCAAGGTTAGAGAAACTATTTGCATTTTTGCAGAAAAACATCCTCGCAGTCTATACGCAGAGCTAGACGGTGAATTGTGCGGTATCAAAAAGGACAATTCGACCGGGAGTAAACACACAGACGAGTCCGCGAGTCGCGATGAACGCATTGAATACATACCCTTTGGCGCCCAGACGGATGTGTCAGAGGTTCAACTACAGGTTCTTACTGCTCAGAGGGAGATCGAACAAATAGGCAGGTATTTATAGTATGAGTCGGGGAAAAAAGCAAAAGCAGCGCCATAATTAAAAGGTGCAGTATGTAAATATTGCTGGGAGTTGTGGTGCGGGCCCCATGGGTTTTATACAGAATGATTTAAGGGATCTTGACAATTGTCTTACATTCATTCTCTAATCACTGTTTCACATATTTTCGTCCTTGTTCGCAGGTGTACGGCTCTCAGCGCAGTCGGCCTGTCAGTCCTGCTCTCAGTCCTGCTCTGTTACTGCATAGGTAAGACCTGCCATTATATTTTACGCGCTCACCTACAGTATATGTTGCTGGAAACTTTCAATGTGAACTTGCCTGGAAATTTTGGAAAGTAGAAACTGTCAAGACGCTTTATTAAACATTATATTTGTGCATGTTTCATTGAATAAACACAAAACATGATACTGAACTTTCCTAAACCTAAAATCGGCTTAATTCTCTTTCTAATGAGTGGTGGGACTAATGGCAAAGTTTTGATTGTGTTTTATCATACTGTGATTGGTTATATTCCTCTGTCACTAATTCAGACCCAGACAGACGCTGCTCAATAGGAGGAGTTATGGAACAATCTCTACAGACCGACACATGGCACAGATTCTTAGAACAGCGTGATATTATTTTACTGCACACACTTATTGATTACCGTGTTTTCCGGACTGTAAGTCACTTCGGAGTATAAGTTGCACCAGCCAAAAAATGCATAATGAAGAAGAAACATAAATACATTGCTCTGGAGTATAAGTCACACCAGCCTTGGCAACTACCTGGGCATGGAGGCGCAACTGCACCGTTGACAAGCCTCTCCCGGCAGCACGTTGTTCAAGCACCCATATGCAAAGTCGTTCTTCTAGCTGTGGCGATCTAGCTTTTAGCCCGCTTTTAGCTTTATATGTTTTCATCGTTGCAATAAGAGTAATCTCCACTTTTCGCCAGTCCCTCATAAGTTTCTCGCTCACTCCAAACTTTTGTTTCTTTTTTTTTTTCTTCAGTGGTACAGGAGTAGCAGATACTGGTACACAAGCCTAGAGTGTCCTCTAGCGGCTGTCAGTGTGAAGATAACAAACATGAAATTATATATTTTGATAAATCACACTTGAGTATAAGTCGCACCCCCAGCCAAACTATGAAAAAAAGTGCAACTTATTGTTGGTAATACGGTATATGCAAGATGAATACAAGCATCGAATGAGTTTTTCCATTTCCAAGTTCTTTTTGTATTGGCCACACAACTAAAACATTGTCTTCGTCAAACTCTGGTGTCAAGATTATTATTATTTTTTTTCAAATTCCTTTCTCTGTGATAGGTATGTCAGTGTATAACTATCAAATCAGATTCTTTTGCTGCAATTTATATTTTTCTATCAAGAAGCAACCTTCTGTCACGTTAATTCCCGTCAATTAGCATTTTGCAATCCTCGTTATGACAACACAATGCCAATCTCTGTCTGCACTGCTTATGCAACACAATTAACATTGCACGGAAGAAGATGATTATCATAATAAGAGTATGTTTAATGTAAGACAATCACTTTATCGGTGTCAAGGATTTTCAGTCTCATTGTCCGTACTTTCTCTACATATCTTGCCACACAAAAGATTTCCTTTCTAAATAACCAGCCCAACATATCACCTTGCGCCAACCAAAATAGATCAGGATCATTGTTCTGAATTCTTTCAAACAAAACAGCTCTTAGATCGTTTTGCAGTGCACAATAGAACTTGAAAATGACATAGATCCTCTGTGTATTCTCTATAAATGGAAACACACTACACGAAAACCTCCACAATTTGACAATAGATCACCTACCACAAATGATGTTTCAAATAAATAAATAAATAATCACGACTCAAAGCGATTCAAGGAGAAGAGTTCAGGCTCGGTTGTGTCATATTTTTGGCTTGACGGCAAAACCGCAATTCCATCTCCACACATACTGTACATATGAAAACATTCCCAGCTGACATCACTAATCCATGCGTCCTCTTTAGTGAGGGCTGACTTCTCCCAGCGCAGTTTGACAAATGAGACTTTAATTCATCCTTCCCCTCGTCTGTCCTTTCCTAATCCCTCCGTTCTCTCTCCCTCTCCCTCTCTCTTCTTCCCTCCCTCGGTGTATTGGTTTCCACTCTGTGTGTTTTGAGCCCATCAGATAAACAGGGAGCCAGTGCTTTTCTCCCTCCAGGCCAGTTCCCCTGTTTTTAGACTCCGGGATGTGTGAAAGGTGACGGGCAGGCGAAGTCCCAGCTACATTTTATGCTCCATTTCAGACCAGTTCAACATGCTTTTTATATTATGATGAAATAAACTCTTGGCAGACTAGGCTTTCACTTTGGAAACAAGTTTGGGGTTTTATAGACTCCTTTTGGATGGGGCTATTGCATTCGCTTGAACAGGAAGGATGCTTTCATTCCACTTGTAACAACACACGTACAAAAGGGCCAGTGACACACAACATTATAGCAAACTGTTCAATTATAACAAACATGTGTCTTTGATAGTAAGGTGCATTCACATTTATTGCATTAATTCATCATGGAAATAACAAGATGTGAAAAGAGAGTAAGATACTATTCCACATAGTTTATGATGATTCAATAGAAAATAATAAGCACGTTTATAAGTACAGACGGCATTGCGTAAAACTAGGGGGTTAGTACGTTTGTCATGGAAATAATTTCACTATATTTTTTGGCGGACTATAAGCTTATTTAGCATACACAAATAAAGTAGAGTTAAAATCGGGCACATGTGAATGAGACACAATCAGAAAATTAAGCAGATTTTCCAGTCGAAGTGAAAAAAACGGCACTCGAGGCTAGCGGTTAACATAAAGCTAGTGATGCCATTGTGCGCAGTTGTGAGTCAAAATAGACATGGAGATCCGCCATGTTTGTGGGTGTTAGCAAACATTTTCCATAGACTAACAACAACAAAAAAGAGGGAGAAGAAAGACATAGAGCAACTTGTTGTTTGCTGAGTCACTACTGGTACATGAAATTAGCATAGTGCTAAATCTGGGGTAGCCATCTTTTTAATGTAACTGCACACTGTCCTTTCAATAAACTAAACTAAACTAAACTAAACATCTAACACAGTTGAGTCCATTTTTTTTTCATACACAATAACTCCAGTATTTTACCTTTTAAAATCTCTATAGTTTATTATTCCTCCAGCGCAAACCAGGAAGTCCGAGGCTAAATTAGCACAGTGTTAGCACTGGTGGTCCACCCTGTTTACGCCTTAACTCTTAAAGGAACAGGCCACCGTTTTTACATGCTGAGATATGTTCTTACCTTATGTTCTTACGAGTTGATACGTACCTGTCTGATCTGAACCTATCACAGTATGGAAGAACTGTGCGCTCATTCACGCAAAACTACTAAGATGTTGTTAGCATTTGGCCTCTCCCAGTATATTCCCATAGCTCCAAACGAGGTGAAGTTAGAAGCGACCAAGCTCTTCCACGGGCACGCGTAAGGACCAGACAGCTATGCATCAACTCGTCTAAGCTCAGGTAAGAACATATCTCAGTATGTTCTTTAACTAGAAACGTGTTTAGGATTCAGCTGAGAGATTTTACTCAACTGACTCACCCCTATAACTTTCAAGGTTTGATTTATGCAGTGCAGCTTGAAAGTGTAGGCCGATATAGTATAAAACAACATGAAAAGACATGCATTACATTTGTCCATTGACTCAATCTTCAAGATCACGAAATGCCAGTATCCATTTACAAATCTATAGCAGCATTATTTTTAAACACTTGCCTTGTCAGGTCTGAGTAAGCCCACCAAATCCACTATCCATTTTTATAAGCAATAGAATATCAACTTTTTAATGCATTTTTAACTTCAGCTAAATCCCTGTAAATAAAAGCAATCCAACGCACAATCCTCTGCCGGTGTTAGTAAACTGGCTTGTGGATTACTATTGAGTCGAGCAGGCGAATCCAGCTTTCTTTGGTGGGCACTTTTATTTGTACCGAGCGAGTTTGTGGAATGAAAACAGTTTGCCGGAGGGTACACCACAGCGAGCCGGGGTTTTGGCAGTGGTGCAGCCGTGTGGTAAGGCCCGAGCTTATCCTTTTAAACCCCCCAAAAAGTCCCTCTCCGCCCCAAAAGAAGGAATAACAAAGCGAGCCTGAATCACCTCCTCGGGTTACTCATTAATACGGCAAACAGGATCCAGATGCACAGCTCCGATTGGCACATGCTGACAACTCTTCCCGGGTATTTATTTAATTGTACACAGTGGAAATGTTTAGTCACTCAGCTTTTTCATCTCCTGTAAAGGCAAGAAATGAATACAGTACATGAATTGGAACGGATGAGGGTGACAGTGCAATGGTCTGAATGGTCGTCGGAGGGGAGCGGATGAATAATACAGCAATAGCAATCGACCACTGGATGTCCTTCCATTTTATGGCAGTGAAATGGAATGTGCAAACTCATTCCGAAGCTTTAACTTCTTTAACATGAGCCGTAAGAACCTGGAGTTGATCACTAAATATTGACACGATGCCTAATACAACATAACGATGTAGATTCTCAGTCATCCAGGCGGTTTAGTTCTGTTGTTTTGTAGGCCATATACCTATTTTGTTTCCTTTAACCGGGTTTTCGCTGGGCATTTAACAGCATTAAAAGTCATTAGGGTTAGGTTTAGGGTTAGGGTTAGCACTTTTCAACAACCAATCCTTCCTGCTGTTTCCAAACGGTCTTCCATCCAAGTACTGACCAGGCCCGTTCCTGCTTAGTTTCAGACATCTGACCGGATAGGGCAGAGCAAAGGCGGTATGGCCTTTGCTATGTTTTGTGCCAAAATGAAGGCCTGAAATGTTATTAAAAAGCATTAAATTCAAACTGGAACTAAATATAAACTTCTTGTCAAATAAAGCCATTGCTCAACTTTTTCCTGCAAAAGTTTGTCAAAAATACAAACATTCAGTTCAACTCTAGTTATGGCTGAAATTATTATTTTTCCCTTTTCCCCTTTTGCTGTGACCAATTTGCTTCTGGATAACAAAATCCCCCCACATTTCTCTGATGGAATGTTTATAAATCTGTTTGTGGCATTAAAAAAATATAGTATTCGGGCATTAAAATGGCACTTGACTTCCTGTTTTCTGTATGAGCCCTGTTTACAACAATAAGAGAAGGAGCAAATGTTTAAACTGCTAGTTGTGAGCTAAACTCATTACTTTTCCAATGTATTTCCAACATCACATTTGTCCACAGGGATGAGTTTATAAGCAGTTTCACAGCTTTCAGATTCACAGTGCAGTGACCAAAAAACTAAGCTCCCAATTAATTACATGAGAGGAAAGTCTTTTTCACAAACAACCTTTGTAAACTGACGGGAAACACAATGAATTCAATAGAGGTTATGCATGGGATGATAACATAGCAACAGAAAATTGGTGGCTCTGTCTGCAATATTATTCATATACTGTATTCTTTGATTTGCCACTCAATTTGAATGTCAGTCATTGTTATCTTATCCATGGCTTTTCAATATCGTCATCACACCTCAGTATTTGCATGCAATCATGGCTCAAAGACGACTGTTGAGTTTTCCAGGTGACCATTGTTGAATACAGCCATCAGGGCCTCCGTTTATAAGAAAAGGCATTGATTCAATTTGCTATTGAGCCACAAATTCTCTACGGTTTAGTTCGTGACCCAATTTCCTCAGATCATTTTAGTGTGACCCAATTTTCAGTTTGGAAATTTTAAGTTCAATCAATCCGAGCAGGAAAAAAAAAAGAAAAAAAAACTTTGCTCATTAAAAATAGGTCACATTGAAAACGTAGAAAAACAGGACTGTGTGTTTCGTGTTTTTACGATTGGCAACAGTTTTCTGAACTGAAACCGTTTCATTGTGATTCTCGCTATCTAAAGTACGTACATCTATAGTAATGCATTTGCTGATGTGCCAGTGACCCACTTCAGCATCACAACTGAATTAATAGCAGCCAAAAGGTCCAATCTGAAAAGTAGGCTACACCTGCTTTACCCCGAGACTGAATAAATATAATGAACCCGATTTACCTGCGATATAGTGACGCTCCAGGCCCGTTAAGGCGAGCTCTAAACGTTCGGTACACCTTAGGATATTGCTTTTGTGTAAACACTCTACTTATTAAAAAAGGAGGAAGTTTGTCGTCGCTGTGGGTGATATCTGCAGTTCCAGCTTCTTTTTTAGGGCAGTGCATTTTTAAACCTGTCAAAGCGTTTTTTTTGCCTCATTTTACTTTTGCGCCTGAGTTACACATTTTAAAAAGCCTTCAGAGGAGAATGGAGAGAGAGAGAGCCCAGTGTTTTTTTTTTCTTAAAGGTCATTGATTCCCTGAATGAACCCAGGCAATTACGAGAGCAGTTGAGACGGCGCTTGGACTCGGAGGTTCTTTGCCATGGGGCGAGAGCGCGTCCACGGTGTGAGCTTTCGTAGCAAACTCTGCAAATTCACTACACAGAAAATACTTTCTATTCATCTTTAATTACATCGAGAAACAAGTACAAAATCTCCTGAAATTATGATTGCACTTGAAATTGGATAATAAATCTCATTTTACTCATTTTAAGTTTAAGCTTATTTTGTCAACTGCCAGATTATTTTCTTGACAAGCTAAAATTAGAGTCAAATATTCTTCATTTGTGTCATTTTATCCTTTTAAAAACTCCACCTGAACCGAGTACATTTTCTCCAGTTTGGCTTTACCCCACCCCCCCAAAAAAACCATCAAACCAGGATGAAAAAGCAACAGAGAAGCAACAATGACGCAATAAAAAAAGCGACAAAAACAAGGCTAAAAAGTGATGAAAATGTGACAAATATGTGTCAAAAAGCAAGGGGAACAAATCAATGAAGAAAGCAACAAAAAAACGACAAAAACAAGACAAAAACACAGCGACAACGCCACAAAAAAGTCACAATTAGTTGTGTAGCTTTCAAATGAAGCATTACTCTGGCCTAGAGGCTGTGAGCTCCACTCAAGAAGCTTTTAGATTTGGGTAAAAGTGAACTGGAGAAAATGCACTCGGTTAAAGGTGGATGGCAAGAAGTTAATGTGTCCTAGGTCATTTTCCACCAAATAGTTTTATGTTGTAAATAAAAGTATTCATCCAAGTGTTTGATATAGAAAAAACATTATACATGCAAGTAGCTGAAGATGACCATGTGCATGTCAATAAGACCATGTGTCACAAAAAGCAGGCTTCAAACAATTATACTGTGCATTACATTGGACTTTCTTATGTCTGGTCTGTGTGAAATTGAAAAAAAAAAGAAAACCTTTCAAAAAAAGATCACAACAAAGACCTTTTCGAGCTGTTCATGTTAAATAGTTGTTCAAAAGCATCCAATCTGGCCGTGACCGTGACATTTTCTTACAGTGCATAGCTCTGTCCACTCTGACCTTCTCCCGTGGTTGTAAAGGTGTTTTTTTTTCCCCCACATTGCCCCGGCGCGTTTGACGTTCCTGTTGGGTTTCCTGATTGACGTGCGCAACACACACTCCGGACCCGCGCAGCCGGAGCCACACTGTAGAAAGCGTGTATGTTTTGATTGGCACGGGCCTATACCCCAGACACAGGCAGTACATTTGGCCCTGACACGCTGACATAATGGCGGAGCAGACAACACATGATCCAGGCCTGTTCTCCTGCGTGTTTTTCCACTTTATGTAGCTGTCAATCAAATCCCGCGTGACCGCCCGAGTGCAGCGCCTCAGAACCGGCCCTCCTTTTGGATGACCCCCAGCACTGTAAAAAAAAGAACAACAACAAACACAGACCAAAGAAGAAGTTTTTTTTTCCTCATATACAGTATATTTGGCGCATTTGTCTATGGATTGCTTTATTCGTATCAATTAAATAAGATTAATAGAAAAAAAAAATGCTATAAGGAATATTCCGGTGTTGTTTTTGTTTTTTGCATTACCAGATTTGCTTGTTTTAAAATAAATAAAATGAAACTAAACCAGCTGGATCTAAATCGATACATAAAAGTTATCCAGAGTGTTGATGATTTATGGAGATTTTTTTTTTTTTTAATTCATGCAGTCCTTATATTTGAAGAGTTACGTGGCGCTTGGCTAATGCTAGGCTAGCGCATGTCTACGGTAACAGCTAGCGTGCATTAAAAACAGTCCCCACTCCACAGTGCACCAGAGGCAAATCGCTTATAACACCAGACTACCGAGTCTGTGTCGATAGAATAATTGTAACCATTTTGCATTTAAAATAACTAAAATTTTAGCAACATCAGCTTCGTGGTTGTAAATCATGCAGCGGCGGAGTGATCTGCTCGAAAATAGTCCCTCAAAATGTGGTGATTCATGCGATGCAAGGTCAGTTTATTTCAGAAATTAGAATTGCACTAACCTAGCACTAGCCTAGCACTAGCACTAGCCTAGCACTAGCCTAGCGCCACAAAACTCTTCAAATATAAGGACTGCATCAATTTAACCTCTTTACCCACTCTTTAACCAAGCACATTTTCTCCAGTTCGGCGTAAAAATAATAATAAAAACAAAAACAGGAATTCCGCTTTTAAATAAGGCGGTTCACTGGCCTATCGATTGTAAGTTCCGGTCAGGAAGCTATTAGATTTAGGTAAAGATGAACTGGAGAAAAGGTGGTGGTTAAGAGGTTAAAGAAAATATATCTCCAGAAATCAACAACACTCTGGATAACTAAAGGAAATGAAGCCTTATGTCAAAAATCCTGAAATATCCCTTTAAGGTCTTCCCCTTTTGCAGTGTGCACCTTGGCTCATTCTCCAAGAGCGGGAAAAAAAAATCCAGCGTAGCTTTGTAAAAACAATGTGTAAAATCAATCTTTATTACTGTGACAGACGAACAGTGGGGAGAATGAGGGGGAAAATGTGGATATGGTCGGCATCCGGCGGAGTGTCAGCGTCTGTGAAATGCAGAGCCCTGGTGTATTGTGTCGGAGGTGTAGCGTCAATGGTTCAGAACGGACAATATTCCGAATTGACTGCCTTCTATCCGGGACGTGTAAGGTCGCGCGAGGTGTGTGTGTCTTGGCGCGGGTCGAGCCTCATATGGAAAAAGCATAGCGTCGCTGCAAAGGGATCAGCAGCGGGTGCATTTTGTACAACAGACGAAAAAGGCAGACTTTGGAATTGGGACAGTGGGATAGCGATTCAACACTGTGGCCAAAATATATCAATTGCCCCCTGTTGGCTGTTTCCAGGAAATGTTTACCACAATAAGTGCCAGAATTCGATGAATGAATTCAGCCGGCCATTTTGTAACATAAACGGCTGACCCTTGTTGAATGTCAACACCCACATTGCAACCAAACTCTGAAATGTTTGCTATTGATACATTGAACTCTAATTATTTGCCTCCCTGTGCGTTCTTGTTCACATCAAATTTTCTTCAACTTTGCTCAGGCTTATTTTTATTTTATTTTTCTCTTCATTTCGACACAAAACCTGGAGAAACTAGTCATTAATATCACGAAGGATGTTACAAACAAGCTGTCATTTGTAATCTGCCGTTCTTTGTTCTCAAAACTCCACTTGCTCAGAAAAAAAACGGAACTATATTAACATGCTTGTGAAGTTAGGGAACAACCCATTCGCTGATTCTAAAATCTAACATCTCCACCATTCAATGCCCAGACATGATTGCGTCAGAGACCTTTTGATAAATAGGTCCAGGCGAATGCAATAACAAATTTAGTAGCAATTACATGCCCATTATGCTATTGTTATCATGTTCCTTAGACATTACCCTGAATCATTATAACATTTTACCAATCTCATTTTAACGATTTTACTCATTAAGAAACAGCACTATTATAAAAGATACATAATTAACCCATCTCTTTATTCGTTTAACCTGTAGGTTCAACCCTCTAGGTATAATTCACTGTTCAAACTATGAACATGAAATAAATTGAAATGTATAAAGAACCAAGGACATTATTTAGATTCAAGCTGCAACATAATAACATAATGTCTTTTAGAGTCTATACAAATGTTTATGCCGCAAAGCGAATACAAATGAAGTGCTTCTTAGTGAGAACGGTCAAAGTTCAAGCTCTGTGTAAGGACTTTTACATATATATTCTTTATCGAGGAAAAAATTAAGGCCATGAGATTATGTCCCTTCAAAACCACTGGGGGCCTCTGGTTAGAAGAAGTGGCCGACTCTGGTGCAGTACCTGGGATCCTTCTCCTAATCTTTATATAATTAGTAATAATAAACAAATACATAAATGAATAAGTATTCTGTTAGGCAATGTGCAGTATTGAACCTTGTAACAACGCAAATGCCCCGAGAGAGCCAAAAGGCGAGTTTTCCTGAGCAGTCCTCCTGCCAGATAATATGAGGCATCCTAATGTTGTGCCAGGAGTTTTGACAGGAACAAGCTGGAGGATTCTGTGCCCTCTGCGTGTTTTAGGTCAAGGGTCTGCAACCTTTTGGATTCAAACCCATGTGTTTTCTAGAATACAAATATGCTTTTATTTTCTTATATTTGCAACTGAGTTCAGTTACTTTATGTGAATGTAACTTATAGGGCACGGACAAAACATAGTTTTGCAACATATCACAATACATCTTTGTTGTGATATGCGTATCGTATCAGAAGCCATGTATCGCAAGTTGCGATTCGCAACACTTCTGATGAAGAAGAAGAGCTTTATTTATATAGTGCCTTTCACAGACATGGTCACAAAGGGTCAGTTTTACATTCACACTTGGTGCTAAACTACCTTTGTAGCTTCAGTTTCCCCTGGGGGAGACTGACAGCGCTGTTGCGACTGCACCCAGCTGCACCAATGGTCCCTCTGACCACCATCATTCATTCACGCACACACATCATTCATCCTGGCCTATTGTACATGTTTTTAGTGGTAACCAGAATACCTGGAGGAAACCTACGCAGACACGGGGAGAACATGCAAACTCCACACAGAAAGGCCCCATCCAGGTGGGAATCTGGGAATTTGGTCTAAATTTGTATAATGAGTCAAGATTAGATGCAGACTAAAGCATGTCCAAACCAGAGCTAAATCAGGACCTTGCCAGAGCACCCTCCATTAGACAGCAAAGAGCAGCAATTTCAAATACTCTGGTTCTCAGATGCTTGGTATACACCGACGGAGGAAACTGGATATTGCATTTATTTAAACTCACTGAATGTCTTTACCAGTTCAAGCCTGAGTGACATTCTCCAAATGCAAAGCGCAGTTGAGAAGTAAAATTTGATCCTGGTGAAATTGCCGTAATGGAGAGTTAACCCGTAGCCTCAGCGTTAGCACTGGATCGTGTCTCTCTACAGAGCTGCCAGAGCTCAGAGTGATGTTAGCCATGAAGGACTGAATGACTTGCCTTAATTTAAAGCTGCACGTTGTCAAGTGTCAAACGTTCACTACAGTGTGCTGAGAAAGTTTCTGCAGCCTACTGTTCAATGAGTGTTGAAGCTCAAATTGTGATTGTCTGCAAATAGAAATGGAGATGAGCCATTTTGTGACACATGGCCAAGAACAACAACTTCTCTGTAAAGGAATTAACCAGATTGTATCAGGAGTCTGTGGCACAATAGAAGCTTGAAAATTGAGCCCTGAACTAGAAAATATGTCTCCGAAGAGAGAGAAGATGCCGCGGTTTGAAAAATACTCATTTTGAGATGTGTAAACCCATGTGGCAACGTATTTCCTTTCATCTGCAGCACAATCCTATATTAGAAATTACAGACCTATCGATGGGCATGCTCTCTTTGGGTGGGTAGGTTTCTCATAAACCTAAAATATGCACAAGACGCAAGTAATTACAGCCAAGTTCCTGAAGAGATCTCGTGGCAGGTCCTGAAAAGTTCCTCCAATGACACTGATTGATAAAGGAAGGGTCTAATACAGAAAATACACCCATTAACAACTGACACTTAAAAAAGTTCACCTCTTAAGTGAGAAGTTTGGCATCACACTGACATTGTGGCTTCCTGCTCATCCGCTGCGTTTTGGAAACAAAGACACACTCGCTTCAAAAACCTTCCTCGTAGCTAATTGACCTTAGCCGCGGCTCATAAAGCACAGCCAAAACGGGGGTGCGGAGTGCGATCTCTTATGGGCGACGCCGGGTGCACACTCGGAGACCGGACTTGGCAGCGGCGCTGGCTTTCATTCGGGAGGCTTTTCTGCGCAGATAGTTCTTTCGCAGTGTGAGATAAAGCTGGGTATTATGCAGAGCCCTCTCCATCACGCGCCGCCATCACTGCGCGCTTTGTTCCCGAGATGGGACTTTCAAATAATTACCGGCGTCAAGGGAGAACAGAAACGGATCGGCGGCGGCAGAAGCCAATCAGCGTGTCACTTAGTTAGAAGGATAGAGCCGCTTTAGGAGGTGAAAGTGACAATGCAGTCCACCAGTCACTGTTTCAACATTAAACGGAAGAGGTGCAACATGTGCTTTTGCTCGTTTAAGTAAAGGCACTATGATCTCAACCCAAACTGAGCTGCCTTAAGCTGCATACTGAGGACACACGTTTATCGATTTAATCTCATGTACGTGCTATACCTCATTCGAAAGATCAGAGCCTCTGTTACCTACGGGAGGTCAGCCATAGCACTAGAATGTGTTTGGGAACAGGTGCTGGAAATGTGGAAGTATGAGAGAGGCCTTTATTTTGTTCATTTACGAAATGGTTTTGGCCATCAGATCTGGCAACCCAAAAGGCTGATCTCATTCTGCTTTCCTCATTTACAAAGTACGTTTTAGGTTACAGTTTAAAAGCATCATCATTTATCATATTAGGTCACGCTGTATGGCCATACCATCTCTGTGGTGCAGTCATAACCTTGATTCCATAACAAATGAAAAGGCTACTCGCAACACACTCGCTATGCTAACGCCACACATGCTAACGCGGCGAGTGCGAACGTCCAAAGCAGCTTATAAATACTCTAACTGAGGAGGAACTGCGCCTGCTGAAACATAATTATTGTAAGGAAAGACTTAAAGGGGCTAGACGCAAGTTAGCCATTGTATACTCACTACTGCCGCCTCAGGACATATGTGTAACTGCACCTTCTATAGTGCAGGATTTTAGAAGCAGTTGTGGTGAACAGGTCTGGGCTCATTCTACACATTAGGACATTGTTGGAACATGTAGGGGAAGGAAAATACTTAATTTTAACATTTTTAAACTCCGTATAGTCCCTTTAAACAGACAAAAGACTTAAATTTGATATGCAACTAAAACAGCTGCTAAATACTCTGTTGCACTCGATTCTACCAGAGTTCTGACTCTACTCTAAAGGCTACATGAAAGCACTGCAAAGGTATTGATTTTCTTGCAATATTTATGTTTTAGCCACAGAACCTCTTCAGTGAGAGTATTATCAATTAGCACTTGCCACGTTAGCACTAGTCGTGTTAGCATAGCAAGTGTGTTGCGATTTGTCTTTTTTATTTATTATTAAATGAAGGTTGACATGAGATGGTATGGTCGTACAGCGTGACCCAATATGATCAATTACAATGCTTTTAAAAAATGATAATAATAATGCATCAGTTTTATATAGTGCTTTTCTGGACACTCAAAGACGCTCTATATTGCATTATTCATTCACTCTATACTTGGTGGTGGTAAGCTACTGTTGTAGCCACAGCTGCCCTAGGGTAGACTGACGGAGCCAACCAGTTTGCACCATGGGCCCCTCTGACCATCACCAACCACTCACTTACACACTACATTCGCTAGGCTTCCTTGTGTTCCCAAACGGTCCCCCATCCAAGTACCGACCAGGCCCTTCCCTGCTTGGCTTCCAAGGTCTGACGGGATTGGGCAAAGCAAAGCCGGTATGGACTGTGATTCCCTTGTCCTTTCTACAGTGGCTCATTTACAATGATGTTTTGACTGACGTTTACCCCAACCTCTCCGGTGTTTGCGGAGCTCGCCTCAACTGTGACCAAGCACGGATTTCGGAAATGAGGAACCTTATTGTGCAGGGCCTTAATACAACTAATGTAAGCCTGCTACAACAACTACAACAAAAACGTGAGCCTTTGCATTGCATTTAAAAAATAGACAGTCGACAGCAAGAATGTACCGAACAAAAAATATCTCAGTAGCACACAGCAGAATAAAGCAAAGGATCAATCAGACTCATTTCATTCAAAGAAATCATTTGAGGCCACGCTAATCTTTTTAGATACAGAACTAAAAAATGTCTCGCTATCTCCAAACCCTTTTCTCCATCATCTGCAAATGTGCCTTGAAGACATTTTGTGCCTTTCAAGTGTTGCAGTGGGTCCGTGCAGCCCCTCTCGGTGCGCGGCTTATCGGGGCTCGGGCAGGATGGCTTGGCCGCGGTAGAAGCGGACGTCCCGGGCAGGCTGTTGATTCCAGTCCTGCTTTTAACACAGCGGGGCACTTTGTCTCGCATCGATTGTACCGCTCCTCCCCGCCGCACCGATCTTTGAATACGGCTCATCAGGACGCTCTCCCTCTCTCGCTCTTCATCTTCTAATCACTAATTACTGCTTTCACACAAGTTCTCCTATCGGGAAATTGACCCGCCGCGGAGAGCTGTCAGTCAGCCGCGGAGTCCTACAGGGCGAGCTGAGCGCCGCGCCAACACCCACATTTTGGATTTCCATTTTTTGGGAGAAAATCACACACTCGCTAGCATGTAACAGTTGTGTCTTTGGGAATCTGGCCATGCCTTCAAAAGTAGAGCTACGCAATCTGCATTCTGGGAACAATAACTAATTGCACATTTTCAGACTTAGACGCAGAAGTATTGTGTTTGTAATTTGATTTGCGATTTGGTTAATCCTCAAAGAGCATTAACATTTGAGAGGGGAATGAAATAGGAACCGAAACAAGAAACATCAACATTTCAAAACATGCTTGTAGAGCTCTAAATAGAATCAACAGGTTTCTTACATGTTGCAAATGACCTTATTTTGTCACATATAATGTCTAGAATTATATAATAATAGTGTATGTAATATGAAAATTGCAGTCCTACTTCAAGGTTTTGTATAGTGTTGTACATGTTGCCGAAGTACTGCCTTTTTCCCCAAATAAAGTCCAATTTGATTGATATAAAAAGTCATTTTCATAGCTGGGGTAGTATGCATTACTCTTTCTCATCAAAAACATACAACAACCGCTGTGTTTTGAGTAATGTGCAATGGCAGCACCGTTTCGTGACCGCCATGACAGTAGCCTGATATTGCAGCAATACCACCACCTAGTGGCTAGGCGTGAATTCAGAAGAGCCAGTTTAATGTGAAAGCCTATGGGATCGTTACACATTGCAAAAACAACGTTTCCAAGAGGTTTAGCATTTGTAAAGCTATTTGCTCCCACTGTGATAGCTCTGGGATGGGTACAGTTTATGAAAGCACACAAGTTTTCATGAAAGAACATGTATAGGTTTAAGCTTTTTCCTTGATTGACAGGTCCTTTAGCACTGTGAAGGCTTTTTGCTGCTCAGTCCACCTCACGGGGGCAGAGTTTTCCACCTTTTTGTCCTTTTTTTGGACATGCTCTCTAGGAGGAGACTGAACTGCCATTGTGAGTTCTCTGTTGAATCCTGCTTTTAACGTAAATGGGGAGGATTGAGTACAAGAGGTCAATATATTATGGTTTTGAGCAACTCGTGCACCTTTGAGTAATCTTTGAATCTTCTCCAGTATTCTTAGCAGCACGCCGACAGGTCTCAAAAAGCTCCTCTTGAGGCCCTACGTATCCAGAAAGTGCTTTCCTCACCTCTCTATCTCTTACCAGGCTCAATTCTTTCATCACGAGGTAAAAACTCTCGCCATAGCTTCACTACAGTAACACCGGCCGCACAGTCTATATTGTTTTCTTTACTGAAGCAACTTTTAAGCGAAGGGGATCAAGAAGAAATCACTGTTGCTTTTAGCTGTTTTAGACAAATATTGCATTTTCTCACCAACCAAGATTTGTTTGAGATTAATACTTGCAAAAAGCATGATATCCCCTCCATTCCCGAATCCGTTCCCAAATTCCGTTGATTTAATTCAGTCCCGAAATGTGAGAAAAATCCACATTCACTTCATTAATTAATCTCTTTTTTGTGAATTTGTTAAAAGCGGCAAATAACCCCCTGTTAATTCCCCCAAATTTCCTGAAAGGGTTTTGTTGGAGAAAGCGCCCAGTGGTGTATGACCGTTTCCATGGGCGTTGATCCTCTTACTTTATCGCTGGCGCACACGTATGCGCACACGCGGCCGCGCTCCTGTCGATTCGCCAGCACTCTCCCATGACCCCGTGCTCCTGTCCTCACCATGAGGGCTGCCGACTAACGGGCAAGCACAGCACGCTGCTAATTTAATGAGGCACTGAGGTGTGTTCGAGATCGGTCCGCGGGAGTGTGGTGGAGGGAGCGTGCTCGTGCGCTGGGCTCGTGCGCGTGCACAGCGGGGGCCTCTCTTGCTAAATGTTCCCAAGTCCAATGTGTAATTGGTCCTTGACATGTCTCTCCCTGTATGATTCGCCATGAGTCCACTGCAGAGCACACTATGTACCCCCCATTGCACTAAGTCCATAACTGATACGGACTTAGTGCTAGTTTATGCTCTGAAATCATATACGCATGTTGAAAGTTTTTGTTTGCTGTCGGTGATCCCGGTCATTTCATAATCAGCACTTAAAGGAACAGGCCACCCTTTTTCCATACTGAAATATGTTCTTAGACGAGTTCACCCCCTTTGGAGCTATAGGAATATATTGGGAGAGGCCAAATGCTAACAACATCTTTGGTCGTTTTGCGCGACTGAGGGCACACAGTTCTTCCATACTGTGATATGTTCTTATCTGAGCTTTGACGAGTTGATACGTACCTGTCTGGTCTTTGTGCGTGCCCGTGGAAGAGCGTGGTAGCTTCCAACTTCACCCCCGTTTGGAGCTATAGCAATACATTGGGAAAGGCCAAATACCAACGACATCTTTGGTCGTTTTGCGTGACTGAGGGCACGCACAAAGACGAGACAGGTACGCATCGACTCGTCTAAGCTCAAGTAAGAACATATTTCAGTATGTAAAAACTGTGGCCTGTTCCTTTAAATAATACCAACCACCACCAAAGAATATAAAGGTGGCTAAACAATCACCACATGACCTGTTGTACATTTAGAAAGAGCCCGTTTCAAAAGCCTGGTTTGTGGCTGCACTGTCCTCAATATGGCCCACTTGTTCAGCATGTTCAGAACATCTACTAAGCCCCTTGAGGGTAGTAACTTCTTTGTGTCTGTGGAGCAACATTTCCTTACCTCTAATAACGTGAAGTGAGGAAATTCAATCATGGCAAGGACGGTCATTCAGTCTCAACCTAATCACTCTGAGCCGTTGCTTTCTTTGTGTAAACACGAAGAAAGCTGTTTGAAATCTATGAAACTTTTCCTTCCTGTGTTTGTTTCTGTAGCCTACAGCGGCGTGTGTGTTGACCACATTGATTGTTATTATGTTGGGCACAATCTTTTGTCAAAAAGCTTTGCGTGTGTGGGTATAGAAAGATAGTCTTCACGTGACTCTTTACTCAAGTTAAACAAAAGCACTTTGTTTTTAATACCCTTGTCTCAAAGAACTGTCATGGAAATACAATAAGTGAGCTGATGTGTGTATTTTATATAAGCCACTGAATGAATTTAAAATGTGGAAGCTAATGTTTGCCAACTTTACGCCAGTCATTTAGGAAAAGGACACAGAGCTTTGATTAGTTCACAGGTCCCACAAAAGTTAACGTCTTGAACCGTCTAAAACTAAATATGCCAACAACCTCTATTAAACGGCATGACATTTTTCTGTGGGACAACACTACTTTCAGTCCATTTTAGCCAAAAAGCAGCAATATAACCATTGATGTGAGCCGTCATTAGCAGGGTTGGTATTCTACAAAACTAGTCAGTCAAAAGTGCACATGCTTTTTGCTATCTCAACTATCTCAAGTACTTACTCACCAGGAAACTCTATACTGTTCATATTCCGTATTGGAAACTCGGGCTTGTTTTCAGTGCCACACCTGTCATTACACACTGCTGCTGCACATTTTGCATACCCTATAGGAAGACTCTACTCATCAGCAACAATAGCATAACCATATTTCTCCCGTAACTTTCCCTGACTTCCCTGCAAAAAAATATAATCTATAATGTGCTTACTTTAAACAAAATGGAACCTGACCTATTCAGTTTCTGAAACAGCTTACATTGCAGTACTGTGCAAATTACTGAATGCGTGATTCTAGTGTTTTTGGCCAAAGTTCACATTTTGAAGTCATAAAGGAGAATTAACAGTTGCAGTAAAACCTAGACTTCTACTAAAATCAACTAAATTCTAAAATAGATTTAATACAACTGGACCATCTGTATGGTGATGTCTTTTTTACTGAATAGGACATTTTACATAATTGCAGACAGCAATGCGTTGTAGGCTAATGTTAAAGGGACTATACAGAATTTAAAATTGTAAAAAAAAATGTATTTTCCTCCCCCTACATGTTCCAGCAATGTCCTAAGGTGTAGAATGAGCCCAGACCTGTTCACATGATCTGCCTCTAAAATCCTGCAGTCACTCAAAAGGTTGTTACTTTGGGTCTGAAGTGCCGTCATGCACGAGCTTAATAAGGGTTCAGTTACACATATGACCTGAGGTGGCAATAGTGAGTATAAAATGTTTTTTGTGCGATTCAACAATGTGAGTGCATTACTTTACAAATGGTTTCCTCATTACATATACAGTATATGTAATGAGGTCAACATTTAAATATTTGATCATTCACATTTTGTTTATGAATTGCACAAAAATATGTTTTCAAAGATTGTTGCTTTCATTCTTTTCTATATTTGTTCTCATTTCAATCCATATAAAATACTAATCTAAACATTCCCAGATACAAAGTTTATGGGATCCCCAGGGTAAAACTTCGAAAAGGTCGATGAGGGAGGGCTAAATGTTATCCAATTGAGAAAAAAATGACCAGGAGGTGATTAGGAGTTTTTTCAGAATGTTATCCCTCAGATGTGGAGCCAGAGCACTCTGTGGAAACCTACACAGACACGGGAGAACGTGCAAACTCCACACAAAAAGAGCAATAAACCCTGCGCTACCCTGCTGCCAAAGCTTCCTGAATAGCTCACACCCTTTATTTATTCTCAGCTTTCAACTTTTCCATACAAAACTTACACATTCAACAACTCTTATAAAGTAGTAGTAGCTCCCACTACTGACACCGCGGGCAGGCAGCTCACGTACTATCCCCATAGGAGTCCTCGCATCTCTATTTGGACTGCTCATGTCTTTTGTGTCCACATTTTCACATTGTGTACGCAGAAACCGCCGTCCCCCGTGACACCGATGGGACACACTCATTACGATGACAGCCGCCTTGTATGATCCGCTGTTTAATGAGAGGAGATGTCGCGGATGGCAGGTGTGAAGAGCCTGTCCACAGACGCGCAACTCCCCAGACACACAAACGCTATGGCGAACACGGCTGCCTTTCTGTTAGGTCCTATGCACGCTGTTTTATCACGGCTCGGTTGTAGCACTCAATACATCCTCATAGCAATTAAAAAGTTGGCATGCATTTCATTAGGTAAATTTGAGAGAGATCGTTGGATTTGGGGTTAGGGATGAGGACAGTGTCTTACGTATAGGGTTGGTTCACGTTGACAGGAGACAAGTAGCCTCTATAGCTCATACTCTTGGTCTTATTTAAAAGTCACATCATTTTTGTTTTTTTTTGTGTGATGATTTTTGGCTCGCAGGCTTTATTAGCCAGGACGGCTCAGAGGGTGCATGATAATAAATAGACATACCACTGGCAGCATCTAAAAGCCACATCTTTAATGAGTTCATATTGATTTGTTGAAATGCATTGTTGGTGCTCGAATGATGGCCGTCAGTGGCTCCTTCGCACCTAAAATGGACATGTCTTGCATAATAGGTTGTGTTCACTTGACTTCACAACATTCTTAAGAGCCCTATAGTTTAAAATTGAGGTGGAGGGCAACTGAAAATTCAATGGTGGTAACTATGGTGACTGTGGTAAACTGCAGATTAATATCTCAGTCATTACCGAACGAATCCACATGATACAAAGACTGTATCAACGTGTGATGTCGCCTCGATGAGCACATATAAACCAATGTACAGTTATTCTCTCCGAAAGGTGTGCGAAAGTGGAGACAATAATCGAAAACATGAGCGCGTGATGTTGGTCAGTAGAAAGGACTTTCAAACATCAAAATAATACGGAAGATTTGTGAATCCAATCACTGTCAGATACTGGTGAGGAAAAACATTTGTTCGTTTTCTTACAAAAAACTGTATTTCTCCCATAGAGTTGTATCGGCACCTGCCCTCTACCTGACATTATGACATCATAGATCATCACATTCTAAAACGTGAACGCAGCCTCTTGTGGATTGAAAACAGACTTGGTGTCCTAGCAAAAGACAGTCAGGTGTGAGAGACTGGGCTGGTCAGGATTTCAAATTCGCCTGGAGCTTGGGAGCTGGACGGGGCAGGGCAGGGCTCCTGTGATGGATTACGGGATTTAGAAACGCGGAGGACATTTTTTGCACTCACTCTATGACGCAACAAAATCCATTTCATACAAATTAGGCTCGAGAGTAGAAGAAGAAGCAACCACAGGGAGCAGGAAGACTTACGTGAGAATGAAACAAAACACCGCTGACAACATAGAAGACACTGCGGTTGCTCCCTTTCCCTCGATGTGGGTGCTCTGAAACAGGTGTACTATCTGTTTACTGCAGACTTCATTATTCAAAGCTTCTCCACAGGATGCGGACCCACTGTTTAGAGACAATAAAGCCGCTAACTCATTCGTCTTCTGTTTGTCTACGCCGTGTTGCATATTTATAAATCCCTCGTAAATCTATCAAATGTGAAATAAAGGCCTGTGTTCCGAAAAGCTTTGTCTCCCCGAATCAAACAGATGCCTAATTAACGCAAAGACACATTTCACCTGTAGCATTTGAACGGAGCGCCACCCGCAGGGCAAAAATTAATTATTGCCCTCGCAGCCGGGGCCTTACAAGAGGGAAAATCTGCTTGTAGCTTTTAATCTCGCCCAGAGTGTCGACAACAGGGCACGGAGGCATGTCCCATGATTAAAATGAAAAAAAAAAAAAAAATGAAAAAAAGTTTATTGTTATATTCCCGTTTTAATTAGAGCTGGTGTGTTTCTGTGGTTTGACTCGACAAAACAAGGGGGGGGGGAGAAAAGATGAAACAAACTCCCTCTCCTCCTCTTCGTATTGTAAAATGCCAAATCAGCGCCACAGCTATTCATCAGGCAGTCAGCATAAACGCAAGACAAGCAGAGAGAAGGAGGAGAGAGAGAGAGGGGAAGTGTCTGGAAAAGAAAACATGGCACCGAGGAAACTGTGTGTATCACAGAAAACTACAAGAAAAAAGAAGCGAAGTCCTTTGGGTTCAAATGGGTTATCTAAAACCAAACAAAATCCAAGGCAATAAACCCTATTTATGAAATCCTGTAATAAAGTTTTAGTTTTGTTGTCGTGGTCTCGGGGAACGGCTACAACCGAAGTTTGTTTTTACCCTTTTGAACCCAAAGGACTTTGCTTTTTTCTTGATAGAAGAAGCCCAGATGCGTTTTCACTTGAGCACCTGTTTACACTGTTTTTTACACGTGAGTACGCACGGACCGCGGCTCTCCTTCTGTCTATTTTATTGAAGGTTATACATAAAGGAGGTTCTACCGGATAGACGTCAGTAAGGCAGGTTAGTTTTACCCGCGTTGTTGCAATAGTGATCTTGAACATAACTTTAGAAAGGGAATATTTAGCGGGGACACAGCTACTGTAACGTGCTCCTATTTCGTCAATCACGTGGTAACATTCACATTACTGAAACGTTCAAACATAGGCTACGGTTAGTGCCAGATAGTTTGCTCAGAGGAGGACAGTCTGCTGTGAAAACTTGAGATTTCATAATCATGACACAAATTAGGGTTAGGATTAGTGTTATTTGTATTTTCAGACTAACCAACTCCTAAGACCTGTTCAAAATCACAGCAGACCGTCCTCCTGAGCGAATTTGGAGAAAGTTATGGCACAATAGCGTAAACAAACGACCATCAGGTCCCAAATAAATATCCACTGCCGCTTGTTTGGACAGATGGACTTATGTTTGCCTGGATCCTTCATTTGCCTGAACTTTACATTGTCTTGTTTATTGTTTTTATTTCATTGCTTTAAAGTTTGGTGCATCACTGTGAGGCATCGCCTGTTGTGATAATGGGCTATACAAAACCATTCATTGCCTTTATATTACCATTTTACTTTGGTTTGCATGTACTCACTGTGCTTAAAGATGCAAACAATCTCACATTGATATTTTAAAATCTTGAATAATGTATTTTTTCTTTCAATTTTTGCCTGGATAATTTTCTTCTTTCCATTTATTTATTTTTGCATAGCTCTCAGTCATCCACTACGTTATTCATCTGTTCTGGAAATATCTGTGGAAAAACGGCATCAAATGAAAAACCTACGGCGTACGTGTGGGAAGCTTGTTCTTATTTTTCCACAAGATTCGCTGATTTACAAGATTGAGAAAAACAAGGTTACAACTCAATTTTGGGCAAAAAACGCTGGGAGAAGAATAACAGATTATGATTTTCAACATCTGCTTTGGTGCGTGTGCCTGAGGGCTGCACCGCACACCTAGCCCCGTGGAGAACCACAGTGCCTTCTTCAAACACGCAGCAGTCAGAGCCGCCCGGCCCAGACACAGTGAGGCGTGGGCGGGGAAGGTGAGCTCGGAGTCTCCCTGTGTCAGATTAGCTGCTGTGGGCCGCCTTTGATGCCAGCACACTCCTCTCCTCTCGTCCCAGGACACCGGAGTGTGCAGTGAAGACATGTTTTTCCACATTAATAGAGTCCCAAAACTCGCTGTGTGGGGTCTGGGCGATTTTGGAAGGGGAAAAGTGGAATTTGAAGTGGTTTTACCAGCAAGAGATTACTGGGAGTTGCATATCTCAAATTGTATGATTTAGACATCCTTGATATCCCTTTTACGCTTAGTCAGTTCTAGCTTTGTAATGTTTACAATCCTTTTTAACAACCCTTTTTGCACATTTGACATGGGTTTAAAAAACAATTCAACTTGGGCCGATGCCATGAGGATGCTCTCAGAATATAGAGCACAACAGTGATGTCTGCCTTAATCTGAATCTGATTTCTAGAGACATTTTTCCTTAAACCTTTAGCGTCTCTGACTGAATGTGAACATTCTTGATTATCTCACCGTAATCCCCTTTTATTTTGGCCTTTAGCAATTCAGCCATTGCATAAACAGAGACTAATCCTCTCTTTAAAGCCTTACCTCACCTGTCCGCCTCTGTTTGTGTTCCAGCTATGCACCTTTTCGGCCTGAACTGGCAGCTGCAGGAGAGCGAGGGCTACGGTGCGTTCGAGAACGGAGGAGCGGCGCGGGACACCACTCCCAACACTATCATGGTGTCCACAGACAACGGTGAGTGGCGCGTTATCCGCCGACACAACGGCACCTGAAGGCAGCACGCGTGCGCAGTCCAAAGGGGATTGCCACCTTTTGAAGTGCCTCCATTTACATGAAAAGTGTTCTTTAAAGGCAGGAACAAGAAAGCGGTTCAGCCACGCAGTTCAGTTCAGAGCCGGTGATGCCGCTGCTGCGCTGGGACAGATATTTCACACTTGCTCAGAAGCTCAGTGCACTTTTTGCCTTAATAGCCTCAGAAGAGTGTTTACCAAAATGGTGTTCGGGGTCTTCTT
The DNA here is from genome assembly GCF_951799975.1 of Gobius niger. NCBI lineage: Eukaryota > Metazoa > Chordata > Actinopteri > Gobiiformes > Gobiidae > Gobius > Gobius niger. The sequence goes on from NC_136854.1 coordinate 30,467,728, forward strand.
TAAAACCAGTAAAAAAAAAGTACTTTCGACTTACAAAGCCTCTGCTATGAGTGAAATTGTGTGTCCCTGTGTGTGCTACTTAGCAGATAGTAGTAAAGGGGATGTCGGCGCAGGTGGTTTCTCACAGGCTCTGAATTCATTGTGTTCTTGGGCAAGGCATTTCACTCTCCATGGCAGCATGTCTCAGAGATAAAAAATAAAAAAAATCGCACAAAGACAATGATTTTTAAAGTCGTCACCCATTTAGCCTCTTATCCAACTTGAAAACCTTTTTTTGCATTACCTTTATTCAGTTAAAGGTGCACTATGCCATTGTATGGTGGCTTCTATGGCGCTTCAGGATCATTTTAATTTAAGCTTTTTTAGGATTTTCGGAACATGTTGCCGATTGAGCAGTATCTATACTGCTCAATCGGCAGTAAAACATTAAAAAACGATTGATCCTGGAGTGTCCTACAGGCCATGTGCTAACCACCCAAGCATCCGCTGGGTCACTGAAAGATCAAATACGTATTAATATCAACTCTTTTTTTACAGAAAAAGTTGCATAGTGCACCCTTTATGTCTTCCATACCCCTTGGATCTAGTATTTGTCTGTGTACATGTACTCTGTGTACATCAACATCCTTAAGGTAGGGTCACGTTCACAAAAATGCTAGGAAAATAGCCTGAAAGTTCATGAAATCGATACAAATGTTTTATAATAAACTATAAGTATAGCTCTTTAAGGATGTTGATGATTATCTATAACAGGGATCTCCAACCAGCAAGCTCTCCAGACCTTTCTTGGTAGGTTGCCAAAGTAATTTCCTACACGTGCTTGATAAGACATTTTCAGCATTTTCTTTAAACAGAATCTACAAACCAATTTGTTGGACATTATTTTAAGAAAATGTGTTGAAATATCTTCGCTACTAATTCCCCAGGGCGAACTCCTTCAAAGTACAAAAGTGTCTTCGAAGCATAAGTAGCTTTCCGTTGGTTTTGTTATGTAAAAGTAGCTCACTGGTTTAAAAAAAATAAAGGTTGGAGACCCCGATCTATAAAATGGTCAGTTAAAACTATTTATCAGTTAAAAGACAATGTTTTGTGTTCAAAATAAAGCTAAAATAATGTCAATTATTTAATTATTAATCATCTTTGTTTTGCGTAATACCATTCAAATAGTCTTTGCTTTCAAAATTAGGTTCAAATAGCCTTCTAAATGCTTGAGTAGGGAAGTTGGTCCAAACATCTGAAGCCTTCTCCAGTACAGATCATTTGAACACTGAAATTGAAGCAAAATAAGTGCATGCTGCTGTTGTGTCCTTGGGAAATACTCCTTTCCTTATGAGTTTAGGTTTAAGGAAATACAGAAATTAAAACGCCGGAGACTTGTTACAGACTGGTGTTAGCTTGAATTCAGAGGCAGATGATTTGCTGCGGCGAAAGAGAATGGCTGAAAGGAAATCAAAAGCAATTAATTTAGTTGCAGAGTCGTTGCCCGTGTCTCTGTCTCCAAAATCGAATCCCGTAACAACCCGTCACACTGAAAGAAAGTTGCAAGAAAGTCCCGCCGGAGTTCAAAGCAGGTGAAGCTATGCATTTACACACTTAAAACCAGGCTGGTCTCTTTTCCTCTAATCTCCCAGGAAATGGTATTTTTCCCACTAGCTTTTGGAGCTATTTTAAAACCATGTCACACCTTTAGGAAGTGACATTTTTTCCCCTCCTTTAGTTGCTGGCCAAATGAAGCTGAAGCCTAAAAATTCAACCGAGACGGAATTATGTTCTTGTTCTTATCTCTTTTCTGTCGCTACCAGCTAATTACAGCCGGAAAACCTCTGCGTCTCAACCAATACAACATTCTCCCTTCACCAAGCTTTGGAGCAGAATGGCAGAAAAGGTCCCGAGTTTGATTCTCATGTCTGGTTTTTTGCCTTTTTGTTTGGGGCTTGCATGCTACATGTGTCTGTATAATACGGTTTCCACTTGGAACAGGACCATCCTGAAAAAGACATTCTATATTTTAGTGGGAATTTTGTTTAAAGGGACTATGCGGAGTTTAAAAATGTTAAAATGATGTATTTTCCTCCCCTACATGTTCCAGCCATGTCCTAATGTGTAGAATGAGCCCAAACCTGTTCACCACAACTGCCTCTAAAATCCTGCACTGTCACTCAAAAAGTTGTTTCTTCGGGTCCGAATTGCCGTCATGCACAAGCTTAATATAGAGGCTGCAGTTACACGTATGACCTGAGGTGGCAGTAGTGAGTATACAAATAACCAACTTGCATCTAGCCCCTTTAAGTAAAGCTCAAAATCATAGACTGTTGAATAGTCATGGGCTAAGGTCAGGGTGGCTTCCCCCCTAACGTTCAGCGTGGCCTAGCTGAAGCTCGTTCATGCTAGCAATTTTACTGGGTTTTTGGAGCCAGCTCCTATATTTTGAACAGGGCAAGAATTAAAACAAGAATGACAACCCTCTGTTCAATCATGACTTAAAGTCCTTGCTCAAAACTTAAAACTTAAAAGGCACTCCCAGAACCTGCCCTCATTGCTCATCAGGCTTCAGCGGCTAATGGTGATGCTATGTCCATGTTTTTCACAGTATATGGCTCAAAATAGTACGTAAAATCCTCGGCCACCTCAGACCATCTATCTTTCCTTCAAGTTGTGTGCGTTAGAGTCTCTACCTGCTTTTTTTTATTTTTTTATTTTGGCTGTTACAACTGCTGTTTTGCGTGGATCGGGAAGTTTGGGCATCTCTGCTCAGACTGCTGCCCCCGCGAAGAAAAGCGGAAGAAAATGGATGGATGGATGGATGTTATAACTGCGTTAAACTCCTTTGCCCTGATTTGTTGGATAACTAAACCTCTTGCCTCTTACCTCTTACCTGGTCAGTAGGCTAGGGTTAGGGTTATGATTTGGGTTAGGAACGGCAAATGTGATACAAGGGGTCTTTCACTTACACAGATCTCACACATGGTTTTAGAAACTAGAAGGTCTTGGCTTTTGAGGTTTGGCTATTCATAATTGCTAACCCTAACTCCCTAACTCTAACCCTAAGATGGCAGGTAACCGGTTAAAGATAATGCATGTTTAAAAAGTCCCCCTGTACCTACAAATGAAATTACTATATGCAGTTATAGTATATCAAATGGTTAAAACCTGAACGAGAAAAAGGATCTAGCATGACGCGGGCCCTTGAAGTCTCTGTCTTTTCCTTTAAAAACAAGGTTAGCCATGATTTTCGCTCCATTATCAGGTGTGCGAAGGCTGTGATTGAGTGTGACTGGGGCAGATTGGTTATATATGAGCTGCCTGAGTAGTTCTGGCATATGAAGGACACACTCCACGCCGAGAGACAGGTGACGCTACTCAATCAAACTCTCATTCTCTCCATTCTCAATGCAAAACTGGAACCAAGCCCAAACACTGCAAGTCACCTCTGTGCTGCGTCCTGTCAATCTGGGCTGCAACAAAAATAATGGCAGGTAGCAGGGAAAAATGCAATACTAAATCTCGACTCAAAAACAATGACGATCACAATGACCGCAAGTTGTTTGGGAAACGATGACGATAATAACCGTTCTCCCCTTCTCTGTTTACACACTCTTAAACCCTACTTTTATTTTTGTAATGGCTCTTCTAAGCAGCAATTTCTCCCTCTAGCTTCGTACATATATTTGTGAATGAACCTCATTCACGATGAAAGTTGTGAGACCTCAGAGCGAGAACAGAAGTCTTTTCGCTTCTCACAGGGAACTTTTTGTGTCAGTCCCATCAAGTGTTTTTTTGCTCGCGAATGTGAGGTGACAAGCCCAGAATACAGCCCTCCACAAAATAATGATTACAGCTTTTATTGTAATAGTTAACAGAAGCAGCCCCTTGAAGAAAAGAATACTTTCAATGTGTGATTTTTCTAAGCGTTTCATCATGTGCCGCTGTTCCGAATAAACCTCCGATTAGTTCTTTTTGCTGAAAGATTTACGCGGGGGAATGATCCTCTCAAACTCGCTCGAAATCAGTGAATTGTGGATTAATCTTTATGTGTTTTTTGGGGAATTGGCCTCCCATTTTCTGCTTTCAATAAACTACAGGATTAATTATTGTTTGGGGCCTTGGAAAACGCGGGGTGGTCTGGTTAGAGCAGTTCAAAATCTAAAGTATCTAAACCAGGGGTGTCAAACTCATTTTGGGTTGCAGGCCGAAATTCAGCTCCCACAGCGGGTCGCAGGCCACATCTATTTTCTTTTTCCAATTAATGAATAAAAATAAGGTGTGATTTGGTCAAAGCCCCAACTTGACTGTAGCTTCATTAATAACAACGGCTTTCACTTGTATTGTGCCACCGTGCCGCCCATATCAGTGCCCTCTGCTGGACACGTGTGGAACTCTTTCCTTTTTTTTTAAATGTAATGCCCCCTAGTGGCTGGAATGAGCATTCTGGTTATTCTATCAAAATTCATAACTCCGCACAGGAATGGGCTAGAGACTTTTTTTTACATCCTCTGGAATTTATGATCTACAGGGCAGGGGCCGGATTAAATCATCTTGCGGGCCAGATCAGGCCCGCCGGCCATATGTTTGACACCCCTGATCTAAACTCACAGATCTTTAATCCTTATTCTGACAGGTTGCCCTATTCGCTTTGAAAAATGGGGACCTCAAAAAGGTGCCAAGTTTGAGTTCTACACCGTATGGGGCTTGTTTGTCTGGATTTTGCAGGTTTTCCGCATTGTTCCTGAACAGTTTTGCTGAGACATTGATTGATGAATGGGTCAAAATCCGCAGAGTAATATCTTCACTTTACTATGTGGACGCTGAACTACTCCTGGTATTATTACGCCTTACAATATAGTTCCCCCTTTTATCCGCTTAGAAAATCCACATTGTAATTATGCTTTGTAGTGTAACATAACCATATTTAAATAGGGAAAACGTGGAAGAGCTTGGTAGCTTCTTTTTTGACCTTGTTTGGAGCTATAGTGGAGAGGAGGAGAGGCTGAATGTCCCAAATATTCACCATTCACAAAGTCAGGCGCCTGTTAAAATTCACCCCAATGCAGTATTATGTTGTTGCAAGAATCCTCTGGTTGAGAACTTTACCAAATGTTGACTGACAGTATGAAACCATAAGCTTTTCAAAATAAAATGAAACACAGATGCGTGGGTAAATGTTTATAGAGTCGGTGATAAATCAGACGGAAAACAGCAGCTGCCACACGGAGTAGTGCGTAAATCATCGTATGGAGTTTATTGGCAATATGGTGTTCATATGCTGCGCTTTTAATGTGGCGGGGCAATAACGTGGTTTTGTAGGTTTAGATAAGCAAAGCCCTTTGGATAAATCAGTTCAGTGCTTTGATTCTATGTGATTAATACAGAAACATGAGCCACTCTCAACCGCGTCAGTCGAGATAGGAGCACAGGGCGAAACACTTGAAGCGATTTGTTTCTAGTTAGATGTCTATAGATAGATTTTTCAGTGAATCTACTTTTTATTTGTTAAAATGAAAGGTGAAAACATAGATTTTTCACACTGTGGTCAATGTGGGGATTATTTTGCTACATTTCTGCCTTGAAATCTTAGTTTTCATGTCACAGTATAAAGAAAGAAGACAAAGCTTACCCTGCATGATGCTTATTTCATATTCATTCACAAATATTGACATATTTTGTATTCACGTGTACTGCGAAGGGTGTCTGAGATGCTGCTATAAACCATATATGGTATGATAAATGCACTCGACCACGTGCATACAAAACTTTAGTGCCGGTTTTCTCCAAATGAAATTTTCGTTCCACTCATGCAATAACATCTCCACTTTAATAGCTACTCCAAACTTTCCAGTCTTGGACGTGTACTGATACTGTCCATAAATCGAGTGGGCATCACATTCACGACTGGTCAAAAATGTCACCTTTTTATCCAGAAAATCCAAGTGTGTTTATTGGATTTATACTATTTCAATCACCTGGACAGCTCAGAACATTGATCGTTTGATTGTCTTGGAAACTATTTAGACTAGGCTACAACAGCTAAAAAATAAACTAAAATACTGAAGGATAGCATATGGATATGCCGTCTTAGAAATGTTTCGTAGCAACTGGCTCGTTTAACACTCTCTATTTTCCTCCGCTCTCACTCCTTCTGTTGCACATTTTGCTGTAGGGTTGTTTGCGTAGAAGTGTGTAATGGTGGCTCTAGCACCTCCGCTGTGCTTCCTGTGACAATGTTTCTAAAAGAGTCTGTTTATGAGAGCCGGCTGTTGCACCTGACCACCTGCCGCAGCCTGAGCCTGAGCCGAAGTGCGGAGGTTACAATCTTCAGGCCGTGCTTGCTCATTTTCCTTTCAATCACTCTGCCAGAGTTCAGCAGGTCCGACCACCTCACCGTTACACACTCATAAACTCAAAAACATTTCGTTGTGACTATAAAGTGCTAAAAGTCCGCTAAATGGATCTTTTTAATTAGCTTTTGCTCATGTTTCAAAGTTGCTACCTTGTCAGTGACATACATGGGGTTGTGTATGGTTTCACAAGCTTAAAGGAGCAGGCCACGTTTTTCCATACTGAGATATGTTCTTACCTGAGATTAGACGAGTTGATACACACCTGTCTGGTCTTTGTGTGTGCCCGTGGAAGAGTATGGTCGCTTTTAGCTTCACCTCGTTTGGGGCCATAGCAATACATTGGGAGAGGCCAAATGCTAACAACATATTTGGTCGTTTTGCGTGACTGAGGGCACGCACAAAGACCAGACAGGTACGTATCAACTTGTCTAAGCTCAGGTAAAAACATATCACAGTATGGAAAAACGGTGGGCTGTTCCTTTAAGTTTAAAACATTTGGAAAACATCTTATTATCTTTTTATCTGATTGTTTAGCATTTCATAGGAATGTCGAATACTGCTGCCTGCCCAGGAATAAGCGTCTACAAATAACATAAACCTTGTCCAGACTTATAGATGGATACAAATTGTATTGATCCAAAAGGAAACTACATTGCCTGCTGCTTTTATTCATACAGCACAATGAATAAATTACTAAACACAACAGCGGAGCCGTTCTTGGAGCTTATGTTTTGTTCCTGAGTCACAGGAAGTGCATGTTCTGAAACAGAACAGACACAGTCCCCAATACTGCAAAAATAACTTTAGCAATGCATATCCAAAACACGAAAAACATGATGAAAATTCTGATTTAGACATGAAACTGTTGTCTTGTTTAAACTGATTTAGATGAAGATTATTTCTCTTGCAGGTTTACTCACTCAGTTACTTCAAAATGATATTACTCAGGTAGAAGCAAAACGTATGGTGTGATGAAACTATTCCAAGAGGCACAGTTACTTTACCCAATACCTTTATTTTATAACCATAAAACCCCAGTGTCTTTACCATACTTCTCTGGACTCCATTGACCCAAAGAAATGACCAAATCACAGACTTTATGAAGAGCACTTGAACTCATCACTGGTCCTGCTCTCTCACCATCTCCCTCTTCACTGCCTGCAACTTTAATAACGTGCCACTGCTTTGAATAATGTCTTTTCTCTCATATTTAAATTTGCATTGCATTAAACCTACACGCTTCTCCCGAAAAACCCTATAACTTAAGTCACACTGTCAGCCGTGATTTATGCTCTGTGGCAAATTAAAACAACATTTTCATTCGAGTAACTGGCTCCATTTATCAGAGAGGTTTTTTTTTTTGATGCAGCGTTTTAACAGGCCAGTGCCACTTTTTAACCCGCATCCGTGACTGCGGTTTAAGTTATTACGGCGCTCATTTGGAGATCAGGCCTGTAGCGTACAGCGATTCATGCGACTATGGGTGTTTTAGACGGGTTTCTTTGGGCTTGCACTAAACACATATAGAGGAGAACAGACAGCGGAAAGGCTCGTACAGCTGCTGGAAACGCAGATGCTGCATATGTCCCACCGTCAACAAGACATGGAACCAGAATAGGATTATGGAGCTGTTTTTTTTTTTCAATCAGTAAAAAATGCATCAGTAAAAAGAAGGAGACTCCATTGATTACGATTATAGAACGACTGGGGTTCGCACATAAAGAGTGAGAATCTGCTGTATAACTGTTATTATTCCGCGCTGTTATTGGCTGCTGCTTTCCTTTTCCTGTGCATCCTATATAAATAAAGATCTTCTTCTTCATCCTAAATCGACCTTGAAGTGCATATGACACATGAGACACAATTTGTGCTACAATGTAGTTAAGCATTAAGGTCCCGTTTTCAATTTGCAAGGCTGGTTGGGGCGTTTTTGTGCGGAGTTTGCATGTTGTCCTGTAGGTTCCCCCCAAGTACAGTAAGCAAAAAAGTATTTGGTCAAAATCCAATAGAAAGTCCATGGGGAACTGACCAAATACTTTTTTTCCCCCACTGTATACTCCGGTTTCCCCTACAAAATAAAAAAATAGCGCTCGAGTTCATTGATTAATCTCAGATGTCCCCAAATTCTCCCTCCGTGGCCTTGCCCCCGTGTGCGTTAGCCATTCAATAAACCACTTCCACCTGCTTTCATCAAAAACGACTCCACACATCCGTCCTATTCATTATTTCAACGCGCGATCTGTATTTAATTTGCGCCGTTTCCTATAAGCAGAGGTTAATGTGTTGATATCTGGGCGCAGGTTCTTTTTTTTAATTGGCCGCGGCGGCGCTCTGAAAGGCCCATTCACACGGTGTAATTGGACAAGATGTGAACCCGAACAAAGACTAATAAAGGCGTGCCAGTCAAAGCGTTATTAAAAGGGTGTTCGCACATGTGGAGGTGGACTCACCCCCCCCCCCCCCCCCATAACACCCCCCCCCCCCCTTCTCCTTTCCGCGCTGTCGGATTCAATATGACCAGGATCATGGGCTCAAAATGTGGCTTTAATTTAATTTAATTTGGCCGGTCGCGCTGCAAAGGACCTATTGGAACATCGCTTTGACTTGTTGCGCGCATAAATCGGAGCGCTGTATTTTCATTTGTAAGAAAGTACTCGATCAACTGCCCCAAATTACAGTCAATAAAACGATCACCTCAACATTTTGTATCTGAACAGTTTTTTTTTTTTTTTTTTTCAGGTTAGACCAGTGGTTTCCAAACTAAAGCGACTTCCTGTGGACTTAAATCAGATTAGTCCTGATTTAACTTAACCGTGCCCTAGTTTAGTCATGATACAAATTAAGTCTCAAAACCTGGATGTACGGCTAAGTTGGTTTTAGTTGTTTAGTCACGTTAGTTCATTCAAGCCGCTTGAAAGGCAGATAATCTACAATAAAGCTTGTACTCATTCACTGGATGGATGGATGGATGGATGGATGGATGGATGGATGGATGGATGGATGGATGGATGGATGGATGGATGGATGGATGGATGGATGGATGGATGGATGGAAGGAAGGAAGGAAGGAAGGAAGGAAGGAAGGAAGGAAGGAAGGAAGGAAGGAAGGAAGGAAGGAAGGAAGGAAGGAAGGAAGGAAGGAAGGAAGGAAGGAACCCCCTTAGAATGAAAGAATGAAATTTCATGCAAATGACCCTGCATGATGTAATGTGCGATGAATTTACAAATAAAACACAAGCAACATCAGGCTAACAATTTCACATAAAGTTAATTTCAAACTCAATTTATTGACCTCCAGGGGCCACAGTACCCGACTTTGGGAACCACTGCCCTGGCTGTTCCCCCTTTCACAAGTTCATAACTGCAACTGTGGATGGTTTTGCCTTTAATTGCTTTCGCAGTGCCTTGTGTGACCCAGGTATTTGCGGGGGCTCTATTACACCCATTAATTGGCATGAAATTGTTAGCTTGGCCGCGGCGTGGGTTAGCATCAGCCCGCCCTGCGCTTGTGTATTGGGCTCCTCCTGGCGTCTAGTGCCACATGCTCGCGGTTCAAATGAGCGTAGCTAAGGGGCGTAGCGTCTAGACACCCATAAATACTGTAGCACACACACACACAGGCGCAGAGAGTGGGCCGGTGCGGGTTTATATAGAGCTGCTTCATAGGCTCAGTGTCAGGGCTTAAGCCAGTAAAGTATAATATTATGAACAGGAAAGGGCACATATGAAATTACAGCCTCGACCGCATTAGGAGGTTGGGATTAGCGTACAGTTTTGTGTTTCGGCTAAACTTTTGGTCATTACGCTTTTACTACAAAGCTGATGGATGGTTTTAATATATCACCGGTATAGTTTGGCAGTTTTTGGCCCATGAAGTTGATGGAGCTATAGCAATTGTGCTGCAACACTAATGTATTTATTTATTTAAATGACATTTTTAAAATGTGTCCTAGATGAATTATTGTTGCGCAGTATGGCCTTATTTGCTTTATTTGAAATAATGTATGACTTTATTTATTTTAATTGGAGATACATTCAATTCATTTATGCTACAATAATGTATTTACTTTAGATTTTTTTCCCCTGGTATATACATGGTTTACACAGTTTAGACATAATTTATCCAGTTTTGACCCATTTAAAGAAGAACTAAGTACCTTGTTTACCTTAATACATCCTTTCCGTAGTCCCTCTGGGGGTAATACAAGTGTTAATGGGATGATCATTCCCATTCATCTCCCCCTGGTGTCTCAAGGCCAGAAAACTACAATTTCAACTTTTCCTGCCGGTGGCCCCAATACACACTAATGGAATCACGAAGAAGATAGCAAAGCTAACTGCAGGCTAGCGCCACTTAAACAGTGTTTACAGCCAAGTATGATTGAAAAAGAAAAAATCTCCATTGTGTAATTGGATGTAAAATATGCCTCTCTCCCTTTGTCTTTTTTGTCAGCGTAGTATTTACTCTCACGGAAAATGAATGCGTAAAAAAAACACAAAATGCTACGATGCCGCAGTGGTGCTTATGGCCTCTAGGGGCATGAGTTACTTCATTTTGCTTTAAGTCCTGAAAGTAACTGATTTGATCTTGATTTAGGCCTGGTATTGAAGGCCAAACATTTTATAAGCTGGTACTTGGTAAACATATATAATATTTGAGAACCACTTCTCTAGTTCACAAGCTCAGTTATTACTAAAAAGAAAAAGGTCACACACTCTAATATTTAGATGGACCGCTGTGGCATTGTTTCAATAAGCTTCCGCAATGTCAAAAGAACCAGTGTTGCATTCATTTTTCACCAAGATCTTGTATTGATGATGGGAGAGTGTGACCACTGTGCAAAGCCTTCTCCAGCACATCCCAAAGATTATCAATGGGGGTTAAGGTCTGGACTCTGTGGTGTGAAAATGTTGCCTCATGGTCCCTGAACCACTCTTTCACAATGTGAGCCCGATGAATCCTTGCATTGTCATCTTGGAATATGCCCGTATCATCAGGGAAGATGGAATAACCTGGTCATACAGGATGTTCAGGCTGGTTTCATTTTTTGGGCACATAGACCTGGCCAACTGCAGTAACCCCAGATCATAACAGTTGGTTAAATGTGGGTGGCGACTTGCTTTATGGCCTGGAAGTGAATCTTTGTAGAACTGTAGACTTTTCTTTGTCAACAGAAATGTGTGCAATTGACCTGTGTTACATGTAAAACAAAACAGCAATTGCTGCAATGATTTTTGTACTGGACTAATAATCAGTATGCTCTTTGTTTTGCAGGAAAAATGTACTTGGTAGAAAACAACACCGTAGACACGGGAGAAGTGGATGTGGGAAGAAGAGCCATACAAGACGTCCCTCCAGGTCAGAACACGTGCTTTTACCTCAATTAGTGATTTTTTTCAAAGTACTAAAAGTGAAGTAAATTCACACCATACACCGCTAAAACTCACCCAGCGACGTGTCTGTTCTTAACGACGAGAGACACTTCAGGTTTTTAGACACTGCATATAAATTAGATAAGTTGTTTTCGGTTGAATTCAGTAATAGGTGCCGTGCCAGAGTGTTCTTCGGGGATAACGAGGTAGAAACGAGGTAAAATATGAAGAATATTAATCATGTGGAGTCTTTCAGGAATTTGATTTCACTTTTAGCGGCCCTGCCGACTGCATATTAATTTTGTATAACATTTTACGAAGCCAGATGAAGCGTGTAAAATATCAATATGGATTCCTTCAGTGGGTTTGTTTGTCTCCATGAACTAATATATATATAATATATATAATTTCTTTAGCATGGAGCTGCAAACACTGGCCAGAAAAGTATTAACATTTAATTAGAAAACTGAATCCGTTTCAAATTAGAGGATAGGTTAGGGATAATCATCTTGAATTTTTAGGTGCATGTTGTTAATTTATTTACTCATTTTAGCCAACATCTTCACCTTTTAATCACTGTATTTCTCTAAAAAACAGCAGATTGTGTTATAAATATAAATGATCACGCCAGTTATGTCCACTTTAACAACACCGATAATCACAAAACTCTATTTTCAATGGCTGTTGATGCTGACATGTTGGGTTCTGTTGCCGCAGGTGTTTTCTGGAGGTCCCAGCTGTACATCGACCAGCCCCAGTTCCTAAAATTCAACATCTCAGTTCAGAGAGACGCTCTCGTCGGCGTGTACGGACGTAAGGGCCTCCCTCCATCGCACACACAGGTAAGAGCTGAAGAAAGTAACAATATCGATCTAATCCATAGAAATGAAAAGGAGTAGTGCGATCCTAACGTATGTGGACAGTTAGGGAAACTTGTCCAGATGATCCAGATGTTTTCATGTCAAAGCCTAGTTAGAAATCCTTAATGAATGTACAGACCTTTTGAGATTTTACTGTAGATTAGGGCTGTCAACTGATTAATTTTTAAAATCACGATTAATCACACTTGTGAAATTCAACTAATCGCGTTTAATTTTTCTCTGATAATTATAGTCATTTTTATTACTTGCTCACAACATGTGCACATTTGTTGGAACAGGCTCAGATAGCTACAGGCATTTCTATGATTTCTATGTATCTAATCCGCATCACTATTGATTTATTATGGTTTCATCTCAAGGCGCTTTATTTGCTGACATTTGCTGACTCACAGTACTGTAGAAATACATAGACTCTTTTTTTGGAGTAATTTCATTATTAACCAGAGTACAGGATCGTGGTCTGTGTAGTTTTGTACTTTATTTGGTGAAACAGGTACTAGAAAGTCCATTTAATACTTTTTAATGTGATTGTAATACCTCAATAAATCAGTTTTTATTGCAAAAAGATGTATATCCAGTAAACAAACGAATGTCACCATTTCAAATTAATACCATCGGAATACTTTTTGTTTTTTTTTCATGACATTTAAGGCTTTATTTTCAGGACAATTCATTCAATGGCTTTCAAAATACAGCAGCCTACGTTGTAAGTCCCATAATAAAACAAATATACCCAAAGCGTAAGTTGCTCTCTGCCGTTTTTAGTTCGTAAAAGTTGCTCACGAGGGGAAAAGATTGGAGAAAAGTCCGTCGTATATATAGAAAGATTTCCATCTCACATAATTGCTGATAATGTTACGTCCCAAGATCAGACGAGACTATCCTTTTCAAAGTATCCAAACGGAAAGAATAATGACAATTCAGCCTTAATAAGCTGTTTGACCTCGACTTTGACTAAATTGTAAAACTTGTAACACGTTTCATTTTCACCAAAAGTATCAAAAAACGCAAATCCCCTCTCCGACCTTGCCTCTCGTGCGCGGGTCAACTGCTTTTATGGATTCTCGTTTCGTAATGAAATAGATAAGCTCCTTTACCAACTTAGAGCGCAGCCTTTAATGACTGCACTTACATCTGTGTGCGGCCGAATCGCGTCTTCTATCAGGGGACTAATCCACTTATCACCAAAGGACAGCTTGATACAATGCCACCCCTTGCACTATGCGCGGCGCCCGGACGTTAAATATGAGGGGAGCGAGTGGGTGTCCTTGCCGTCACCTCATCCATCCATCCGACTTCCCATTAACTCTTTGAGCGTAACAGATCACAGAGAGGAGGGAAAAAGGCGAGGAAACGTAGCCGTGGCAAATTAGATACATGAAGTCTTGTGTCTCAGTAGACCACTTTTAAGGCCAGACTGTCCCGAGTCGAAAAATGGCTCCAGGCAAAAATCGCTTTTCAGCTCTAAAAGGTATAGTCTTGTAATAAGGTGAAATGGGGTCTGCGGGACACACAGCATATGGAGGACTTTACTGGCTGATATGGAGAAGCAGTAGCAACTTAGGCTTGTTGTGAGTGCTTGTAACGTTGTAGAAATTGACATAGACCTGAATTACTTTTGAGGAATTGCTGTCGTAAGAGCAACAAAAAGAAATGGAAATGAAATCACTCATGTATTGGAATGAGAAAAGATGATGTTGGCAGAACCACATAAAGGTAGTATAGGGACCTTCATGATTTTAATCAATTAATCGCCATCATGGGCTTAATCGATTAAAAAGCATGTGAACAACTAATCATTATGCGGTATGTTAAGGGAAAATACAGTATAATCAAAGTGCAAATAAGCATAAAATATGGAATCTGTTGAAGTTTGCAAACCTATTATTTATATTTAAAAATTCAACTTTATAACAAGGGTTTATAACTCTTGTTAAATTGCGCAGATTGTGAATTCCTAATAATAACAGATATTAGTTTACTTTTTTTTTTTTTTTTGTCACATTCACAAGAACATTTTGAACATTTCTGAACGTTTCTTTTTAAAATTTGTTTCATGTATAGCCAAATATGAAACTATTATCGAACCAGTGATAGTGTTAGCGATTGGTTTCCATATCCCACATCTAAAACAGGATGCAAAAGGCCTAAAATTACTAATTTTCCAAATCCCTGCACCTGTCCAAATCAAGTTGAAATTGCAGGCTTCCATTTATTTTTTTCATCTCAGGGAAAGAGCGCTGGTCTGAAAGTCATATGCAAGTATAACCTTCATAGATTAGAGCATTTAGCACTGGCATATAATAAATCATGTAATGTATTGTTTTAGGCAAAAAGTTAATGTACAAATATGGGAAGGCACTTGAATGTAACCAAATTTAGATTTTTCCTGCAGTGTGTGACCATTAGCCTACTTTCTCTGTGGCCATATGGACGGAGACCTAAATCGGTCCCAAGGTGAAGCTTGCTAAATGGTAGATTTTTAGTTTTTATAACAGATTAAAGCTGATACAGACTCTCTTTCATTAAGCACTTACAGTCAAGAGCCAAAACAGATATCCGAGCTTTTATAAGGATTACTAAGTTCAGCAAAATAAAAGTAGTTTCTCTGAAAGTGTTGCTTCCTGAAAAAATGATTTGGCTGCAGTAATTGGCCGCTATGAAATAGTCCCACAGAAAGATTAGTGAAGCTGCTGGTTAAGTGGTGAAAATGGTAAATTAAGCAGATGAGAAAAGACTATGGGGACACTAGCTGTACTGGCCAGTGCTATGATACTTTCCTGTTATTAAAAGAGTTGAACAAACTGGAAGAAATTGGCTTAAAAGATACAATTTAGCACAACTTTTGCTTCGAATTTAGCGTTATACAAATCCCACAAATGAATAGAAAAGACAGTATTTTGGGAACGCAATGCAGCTGTGTAACAGACCTGTTTCCCCCATATTTATGGACGGGGAACAGTGGGACGGTGAACACAGGCACACAACATGCCCTTGAGCTAGGGTGACCGGCTTACCGGTCTACCCAGTACAGTCCCTGTTTTGAACCCTCTGTCCCATGTCCCTGTGGATTTCTCCAAAACCATTGATTCGTCTTAGTTTTACACTCTTTCCCAGGGTTCCTAACAACGTGATGGGCATAGCAGTGCTTTAGTATGAACCAGTGTTGTTTTCATTAAGGAAGACTGTGAGGATATCATTACGTTGATGCACCTTTTTTAATGACAATAACATAACATAACAGTGACTAAAACATGACAAGACGTTTCTGAGTTTTCGTTGACGACACGAAAATGGAAGAAAGTGGTTCGTCAGAGCGTTCACAACCAGAGCTTGTGCACAGATCTCCAAAACACACCCACTTATTTTCAATACTGTATTTATTAAAATGTATTTGTTGAAATACTAATATGTAATTACTGACTAAAACTTGACTAAAACTAAAAGCATTTCTGACCAAAAGACTAAAACTAAGAGGGCTGCCTCACAACACCGGTATGAACCAACGCAAACACTCTTAAGTCTATTATCTTAATGCTGATTGGTCCATATCGTTGACATTAAACATTCACATACAGTTTTACCATTCAGAAAAGGAGAATCAAATAAAGATTTGGTAACCGTAAATAAATCCGTGTTTTGTCACTGTTTTAAATTTGTAAATCTGGTCAGTCTACCCAGAGCACATGGCTACTTAACATAAATAAAGTTTACCTCTACTTAGAGCCTTTTTTTTACCTGGAAGTTGTGCCTCCAGGGAACACAAACCTTGTCACTGTGATAAGTAGAGTAGTGTCAGTGTACAAGCAGCTCAGAGTGTTAACAACGACAGAATAAACAACTGGGCATCTATAGGCTTTACTGTGAGTGAAAAATCGGATTTTAGCCACTGTTTTCCTTGTAAAATGTGTTATATCACTAAGTCTTTAATAAAACTCTAACATTGTGAATGACATCCTTACATTTTCCTTCAACTTCGTAGTTTTCCTCAAAGGACAGATACGAGTTTTGCTAACCCGAGCTGTTTGTGTTTTCAGTACGACTTTGTGGAGCTGTTGGATGGCAGCCGTCTGATCTCCAAAGACAAGCGAGCCCTGAGCGACGCCGACCTGAGCCACCCCTTCTCCTCCGGGTCACATGACGAGGAGGCGGGGACAGGAAGCAGACACGCACGCTCGGTGAACGTGCACGAAGCCGGGTTCATACACTACCTGGATACGGGAATCTGGCACCTGGCTTTCTACAACGACGGACGCAACACGGAGCAAGTGTCCTACAACACGATAGTAATAGGTGCAGTATGTTCTCCCAACTATAAATGTTTGTAATGAAAGTTGATTAGTACTAGGTATGCACAATTTGGGGGGAAATGTATTGCAACAGATTTGTTTTAAAATCAAGATTCAGTTCATGAACATGTCCAGGAACGTTAGCAATAGACAGAAACATGGGAGCTGCTGAGCTTATACAAGAATCACATGCATTGTAGGACATGTTTGTAAAGACATGTTTGAGCAGGATTTGAACCCCATAGATATATTTTGTTGTCTGCAAAAGATTTCCACTTTTGATTTGATCGTGACTAACTGTGCAATCAAATAATGACCATGTTTCGTATAGAATTATGCGGTTAGCCTGACCGATCTAAGTTACTTTGGGCACAACTTTGATAGTGTGCTAGTCCTTTTCTCATGCAAGCAGGTTGCAATATTCCAATGGGTAATACGTAATGTCAGCTACGTCCAAATGTTGGTTTGTATCACAATATGAAATCAAATGTATTATCCTGCTATACACGCTATGTTAAAGAAGTAAAAAGTAACTTGTTTACCTTAATAAATCGTTTTCGTAGGCCCTCTGGGGGTAATACAAGTGTTAATGGGATGATTTGGGGGGTCTTTCATCTCCCCCCTGTGTCTCTTTCCTGCCTGCGCAATACACACTAATAGAATCATGAAGAAGAAGCTAACAGGCTAACGGGCAAAGCTAACTGTGGGCTAGCGCCACTTAAGCAGCATTTACAGCCAAGTTTGTGTGAAAAAAGTTATCTCCATTGTGTAATAGGATGCACAATATCCCTCTCTCCCATTGTCTTTTCTGTCAGCGTAGTATTTACTCTCACGGACAATTTAATGAGTAAAAAAACAGTGCTACGCAATGCCGCTTAGGCCTCTAGGGGCATGAGTTACAGCTTTTAAATGTATTGTCTTGAGGAGATTGCATGATTTTGTAATAACCAGATGACGCAATAGCGATTCAAGACACAAAAGTCACAGTTTGTTTTGATCTGTTTCTCAAACTAGTATTTTGTGTACAGTTTGTGTATGCTAAATAAATTATTCATTTTATATCGCAATTTCCATACTAAGTCAGTTGACAAAAAGAACTTTACATGAAATATATCCTTGTTGCTGCAGCTCTATAAATCTCAGAGTCTAGGTTCCTCGTTTCTTTTATATTCGCGGCGCTATCACAAAGAACTAGCGTGATGTTATTAGGCTAAATTTAGGCATAGCACAGTTTTTTTTTTTTTCATCTGTAGCCTATATTGTACGTAAGAAAACATTTTGAGTAGGAATTAATTCGAGTTGAGTGGGCGTGTGCGCAGAGGAAATGCTGTGTTATAGCTGTGGCGCGGATCCAGCTCTGACAGCGGAGAGGCAGAGGGGTAATTGGATGTTAGAGTCTGTTGATTGGTCTGACTGCGGTAACTACGGCAACCACCCAGGACCCATCTCCCTGTGTTTTTATATGTGCTTTCCTTAGATATGCGCTACATCCAGCCGCGCCAATTAACGCTCACCCTCACGATCACCCATGTTTTCTATTCCTCTCTCCCCTCTCTTTTACAAATCAGAGTCGATTATGGAGTGTCCTCAGAATTGTCATGGAAACGGAGATTGTCTTTCGGGAATATGCCACTGCTTCCCCGGGTTTCTTGGCCCCGACTGTTCTCGAGGTAAACACACTCGCTTCACACATGCACGCACACACACACACACACACACACACACACACTACCGGGGCTCACACTGACGTACGCACAGGCTGTGGAGTTCACGAAGGAGGGAGCGGTGGTTGTTAGAAGGTTTTTTCCCCCTGCAGCCTGCCTGGCCCGCGCTGACTCTAGAGGCCACACTGTGCAACCAATTCTCTTTTGTTTTCCGTCAAAGAATACACCTCCAGCATCCATCCATATCCGGGGATATGTGTGCGGGCCTGGCCTTCGTGAGACCGCATCAGCCCAGAGTTAGAGCTCATCTTCAGAGTAAATGAGGTGGAGCCGATGACAATTCCTCCCGAGAGTGCTACTTTTTTTGAAAAACATTTTGATAACGCCACACAAGTCAGTCAATGAATGTCTCCACCCCTCGTGCAACGTACTGTTTCTTGAATGTACAGTAATGATGAGAAATGTTTACAAATTTACCTGGAAAATGAGTAGAACATTTCATTCCTCTTGCTTGTGTTGGCAGTGCTGTAAGTGGAGCTTTTTTCACAGAAGAATTTATGCGGCCAATATTTTTTCACAAGCAGTGCAACCATCAGTCTAGGCCTCTCGATGGTGAAATGGTGAAGTTGTTCATGCTTATGAGATTTTCTGGCACTTATTGCCTGAAGTTCTGCAGCAATGATTCAGCTCAGATCGATATTTTGAGCCAAAACTCTCAAACTATAATAAACATATTTTGTATATCTCAACATTTTGTACTTATTGTACAATTATCGTTGTTATTTTTCAAGTCGGTCTCTCAAAGGAGTCTACCAAATACATGTTTTTATTTTGTTTTGTTTTTGCAACTCGCCAGCTTCCGATCACTGGAGCTGCATAGAGATTCTCACTGAGCCGGAGTCCAAACGACCCTCCAAATTACCTGCGCCTCTTTGAACATCCACGGCGTGCGAATTAACAGCTTGTAAACCGGGTTTCGCCTCACTACTCCTTACACCTGCTCCACCTGAATCTCATCCACAGCAGATGTTAGCTGCGTGTCTCTGGATAGTTGCTCCTACAGCAGGGCCGTTTCTTGTCACTTCCAAACTAAGTATCTGCAATAAAAACAAAGTACTGACTGTTTTGGTGTCAGATATTATTCCTACCTACAATTTATTTAGAATAATGTATGGTTAAAGCACTAATTAATGCATGTTTGCTTTTAGACACCTCTGCTTATATACAGTACAGTCGTCTGTTTTAACCGGCTCTTTTCACGTAACATATAAACAATGTATATTGCTGAAGCAAAAGGGGCACGGAACACAAACCACATCTATTTTTGGTCGAGATGAAGCTTTTGTCACGTTAAAGTTTACTCACAGTGGCACAAGTAACTTTTTTCCTCTCAAGTAAGAGTACTGCACTGCAATGCTACTCAAGGAGACGTAAAATGTACTGCATGCTATAACTACACTTTCTTCAAAAAGTTAATGAAACTTAGTACTACCCACCTCTGTAAACATATCAACAAATTACAACTATACATTTAATCCTGTCTGTATCCATTATTCAGATGTAGTACGGATGGATAGATAACAGACTTTATAACAGACTCATGATCCAGACCAGACGACAAACACATAAAAACAAACAATAAAAAACCCTCTATTCTTCAAAAAGCAGTCACACCAATGTTTCCACAGCTGCGAGGTGTAACGTACGGCACTGCATGCAACACTGGCCAACAGAAGGATTACAATATTCTCTGAATCATTCAGGCGACACATACATTTAAACATCCGGTTTCTTAAGCCTTAAGTTTCTTTAGATTATGTCGCTGAAAATATAGACAATTTCATATTGATCGTTTACTTTCTCACGTTGCTTAACCTATAGGTGTAACCTAGGTTGTCACAATTGTCAACACAACAAGTTGCTGCTGAGTTGTTGTGTGTCCTCAAGCTCAAAACAGGGGACTTTTGAGGATATGCCGATAATTAAAGACGACTAAACGCGCTTTGTTTTGACCGATGGAGATTTTGATCCCATAATGAGAAAGCATTTTTTTTTTTTTTTTCTAAGAAGCTAAGGAAATATGAACCGTATGTGCAGCAATTACTACTGCCTACAATCCATCCTGGCTTATGCAAACAGTATGGCAGCCGGCAGTAAAATCATCTGTCATGATTTATAGTTTTATCCACCGCAGAAAGCAGTAATGGCTTTCCCTCAATAGTTTATGATTCTGACTCCCTGCAAACTTACATCATGATATTTCCATATACCGGATTTACTCTGGATTAATGGAGGGCTATGCATCATCGTGAATGCACAGTTTGGATTTGCCTCCAGATCGGCCGGTCGTTTTCAATGGATTATTAGCATTAGCAACCAAAACTCATAAATAAATCACAGTGGTTTTGGTAGATGCGTGTGGGAATCTGTAACAAAATGTCTGTGATGTCAGCGCATGGGTAGAGTACATTAGCATATGGCTCTGTATACAATGTACAGCTATAGAGCTCAACAATCCATGCATTCCTCCCATAGGCTTTAAAATATTCATATTAAAGGAGACGTGTCATGTATTTTGCTTCATTCACAAAGTTTTGAGTGATTCTTTTGACTTTGACCGTGTCTTCTTCTGCCGCTGAAGTGCTCTGATCTGTACTTCCTGGGTTTTATTGCAAGGTAAACGTATTGTCACCATTTGATCAACCCCCCCTGTCTGTGTTTTGCAGCGGCTTGTCCCGTCCTGTGCAGTGGGAACGGGCAGTACTCTCGCGGCCGGTGCCAGTGCTACAGCGGCTGGAAGGGCACCGAGTGTGATGTCCCCGCGAACCAGTGCATCGACATCCACTGTGGCGGCCACGGCATCTGCATCATGGGGGCCTGCATCTGTAACACGGGATACAAAGGGGACAACTGCGAGGAGGGTAAGGAAGTGTGCTAACAACGGCTTTGGCTAATAACAAGCTTGACACACTTGATACACAATGGAGATTACCAATAAGTAGAGGTCTTAAAGGGTTGTTTTCTATTATATCACAGTGAGAATTTTATTTAAGTTTATTTGTTTAGCAAGAGAAGGCTCCGATATGGGTTTTTCTAAGGTAGATGCTGTTTTATTTGGGATGCTCAAGATCCTCGACTCACATAAACGAAGGCCAGTTTCAGAGCTTCTTTAATCAACAGTTTTCAGCAGTGCTTAAATAACTGCATGAGGGTTTCCAACAACCATCAATTCCATCAATAATTCAACAATTCCATCAATTACCCTTTAGCTAGCACAATGTATAGAACACTGGAGTGTCTGTATGCCTATGGTGTTCCATTAAAAATCATCAGTTTCCTGGTAGAAGCGTCATTTACCACATTAACCATGTCTAGACTAATTTCATGTTATCCTCTTTGAAATTCCTGTCAAAAATAAGTACATTTTAAGTGACCCAAAACGTTTGAAGTTGTAATGGAGCACTTTTCCAAACAGTTATAAAGCGCCTGCAGTAACAAGATCTAAAGAGGCATAAGGTTGCATAGAAAACAACAGAACTTCCTCCAGTCCTATTGCCCCAACCAAATAAGCTACTGTTGTGGTGACATTTATATGATTTGACAGTAAATTATCTTTTTTTTCTGGAGGCCTAGATATTTGTGGTGGTGGAGAGAATGACATGGAGGGGTTGAGGAGGCTGATAGTTCTGCTGATGGGGCAGAGTGAAAGAGGGAGAAAAAGTGCATGGAAGTCCTGATTGGCTGAGAGGCATATACAGTAGTGAGAGAAAGTGATAAGAAATAGTTGAATGAGTTAAATTATGCTTTTTTTTTTTTTTACAATATTAGTTCATTACCATTTCCGCTACAAGCAGCTTACTATATAGGTCTCATATAATATAACAATCATTGCCTCAAATAAAAATAGAAAGCTTCGCGCCGCCACTGAATAAATTATCACTCTTAATAAAGCCAAGCGGCAACACAGATGTTCCTGCCTCGACACGCAGCGAGATTTTACAGCAGATTTGGTTTAGCATTCATCTTTAAAGTTACGGTCAACCTGACAATGAACTGCCGCATTTATATTCACTAAAAGGTGCAAGTGTCTTCCTTGAAAACAGTTTGCGGCCATTTCCAAAAGCATTTCGGCTGCAGAGAAGGGAGCGCGATAATGGCTTGGAGATAAAAGTGCACACTCTCACACCGTCTCCCGGGACACGTTGAACAGTCTGCCGCGCTCGTTTCAACAAAGGATGGGTAACCAAAGTAGCGCTAAAAGGAGGTGGTTTCCAGTAGTAGGGATATCTTCAAATTATCTGATTGTGGCATGCACATTTTTATAAGCACGAGTATATTTTATAATCAAGCACATGCCTATTAGGAGGACGCGTTATAGAGATTGTGAGCTGCCAGCTAGTTAATATAATTTCATGGGAATAAAAAAGATTGCTGCATGAAACAGAGAAATCCTTGAAAAGTGTGCATGCTCAAAGCTTGTTTGACATCTTTTTAACATCTTTATTTCAATTTAAAAAAAAAAGAAAAAAAGAGTCCAAGCGCCTTCCCAAACACAGTCCCAACATCCCGATTCTTTGTGAAGATGAGTTCATTTGAAGGTGACCCAGTAACATGTACAATAATGTGTTGCACTTCTTAATAAACCTCGCAGTGGCCTCTTTTTTTTACACAAAAGTCTGCCCACACACTATTCTGCAAGGGAGCAAAATGGATTTCACTGAGATTTTTTCGCTGGATTTTGGCTGAAAAATAAGTACAGCACCTTTTGATTTTTTGTGTTTGACAGTTGGTTCGCTAAAAACACACATTTCTAGATTTTCTTTGACATGGCAACACAGAAAGAAGAAACTTAAGCTTTTACACTGAACCAGGAAGACCCAGTTCCTTCCACAGTCCAGTCCCATTTTGACTTAACCTTTCTCCCCTGCATTTCAGTAACGACTCCTGGTTCTAAGCTTGAAACTGTAGCCATTCGATGCACTGTCCATCGCATTTTATTGTTTGTTGTTATTGCGTTGTAAAGAAGAACTAAGTAACTTGTTTACCTTCATAAATCCTTTTCGTAGTCCCTCTGGGGGTAATACAAGTGTTAATGGGATCATTGGGGGGGGGGGGGCTTTCATTTCCCCCGGTGTCTCTGGCCAGAAAACCATAATTGCAACTTCGCAAAACACACTAATAGAATCACGAAGAAGAAGCTAACCGGCTAATAAAAGCTAACTGTGGGCTAGCAGCAAATAAAAAGTATTTAGTGAGTGAAAAAATGTAATTGTATGTACAGTATCCCTCTCTCCCTTTGTCTTTTCTGCCAGTGTAGTATTTACTCTCATGGACAGTTAATGAGTAAAAAAAAACGCAACATGCCACGACAGCTGCAATGGCGCTTATGGCCTCTGGGGGCATGAGTTACTTACTGCTTTTAAAGTCTTTAAAGTTGCAATAGTCACTAAGTATTGATTTTAGTTCCTTTTTTTTTTCTACGTTCACCATGCACTCAAAGCTTTAAAAGACCTTTTTTTTTTTTTTTTGCAAACTGCTTTGCTCCTGAAAATCTAACCCGATCAAGTGCAGCGGTTCAAATCAAATGCTTCTGCGTACAGAGGTGTGAACCGCCCCTGCGCGAGTGCTGAAATATTTCATTATTGCGAACGTTTGAAATTGGTAAAACCCGCTTCCTGTGTAATATCGCCGCCGTGGAGCTGCTGACTGCTGCTCATTTGTAAACGCAGCATTGTGGCCTCAGATTCATTTCCTACAAACGCGCACACATGCAGTGGATCGGGGGCAGCCAGCGTTTGATTGCTGACAGGTCGTTGGCTAATCCCGAACAGCGAGCTCCACTCCAGAACTCATTTCATCTGCTCTGATCGATACTAATCTAGTGTTTGTCTGTAGCGCACATGCTGTACACTGAGACCAGCTTTGACTCCATGCACTACAAAAAAACATGCATAAGGACATGGCTGGAAATGATTAACTTGGATAAATGTTTGTGGTAAATATATAATAAGTTTTATTTGAATGATACATATGTAGCCAGTTTATTTAAATTATTCTTAAAATAATAATAATGTTTTGTTAATGATTATACACCAAATAAGTTACCACAAAGGAAATCTTGTAGGACCACCTTTTACAGTGATTACAGCACACATTCGCTGTGGCATTGTTTCAATAAGCTTCTTCAATGTCAAAATCCAATGCTGCATACATTTTTCACCAAGATCAATGATGGGAGAGTGTGGCCACTGTGCAAAGCTGATCTTAACACTACATGAATTCAATCTTAATTTCTGTTGTAAAAAGTTGAACTCAGGCACTTATTTGTTCGGCTGTTTGTCCTGTCTAGTGTAAGATAGATACAATCTTTATTGTCTGTCCCAATAGAGGCAGAAATTCATCTTTGACACGGCTTAAAAGACGTTCAGTCCTGAAATACAAACCAATTTACACACTACAAACACACAAATAAACAATATTGCTGATTGTACGTGTCCTTGATTTTAATTGCAGATGAGATTAATTATTGCAGACAGTCGGACAGGGGTTCTTAGTTTTAGACAAAGAGCCGTCATATGTACTTTGTTGTTTAAGTGTTCAGTACTTAAAGCAGTATTAAGTACCTTGTTTACTTTAATAAATCCTTCACTTAGTCCCTCTGGGGGCAATACAAGTATTAATGGTCTGATTGGGGGGTCTTGGCTTTCATCTCCCCCTGGTGTCTCTGGCCAGAAAACCACAATTGCAACTTTCCTTCCTCCGGGTCGGAGCCACCAATACACACTAATGGAATCACTAAGAAGAAGCTAACAAGAAACAGAGCTAGCCTTGGGCTTTAACAGTATTTACAGCCAAGATGAGAAAAAAATATATCTCCGTTGTGTAATTGGATGTACAATATCCCTCTCTCCCTTTGTCTTTTCTGTCAGCGTAGTATTTATTCTCACGGATAATTAAAAAACTGCAACATGCTACGACACCTGCAGTGGTGTGTATGGCCTCTAGGGGCATGAGTTACTTAATATTGCTTTCAACTGCAAAGTACAGATGACGGCTCAATAACCTGTGTCAACTATATCAATCTTATAACAAGTTATACCTGTGGATGCGGGGAAGTGCCGGCTTCTTACTGCAGGGTAAGCGATTTTACTTCACCTGTTGCTGTTGTGTCTTTAAGCAAAACACTTTCCACACATTGACCCAGAGGTAGTGGCCTATATGGAGGAGAGATCAGGAAAAGCATCTGCTATGAAAGAAAAAACAAAAAAAAACAAAAAGAAAAGCTGTAAAATCACTGTGGTCATGATTAATGTGTTTAGGCGTGTGGATTGTTCGTTTTTGCAGTGCAACGTCCGCCACAAAGCGCCCCGTTCATTCACATAATCAGGTGTGTGCAAATGCAAACATAATGTGGCCTGAACGCCTGCCCGGACCAATATGCAAATGAACATGGGATCCCAGAGGACAGTAACCAGATTAGTTTCAGATTAGCTGGCACTAATCCTTGGCCAATGTGTCTATGGACAGGGAGAGAGAGAGAGAGAGAGAGAGAGAGAGAGTGGTCTTACTGTGGGCTAATCTCATCATCCGCAGCTGCTGAATCTGCATTTGACGGCTAAACTGGTGGATTTTTGTTCTTTTTTTTTTAAGTGAAAGTTGCGCATTTGTTGTTCTGCTTTGTGAACTTTTGTGGCTCTATCTCACAGTGGGATAAAGTGTTTGGGGGCTGGTTTGCTCTTTCCTCCGCACACCCAAAGAGTTTTCGGGATGGGCCAAATGTAGAGGACACATTTACAGAAAAGTTTATAAAGAATATATTCACTGCATTCTCTGCATATGTATGAGGCCAAAACAGTTGAATTCCTTTATGCACTTTTGTAACAGTTTTTTGTTTATCCTTAATAACAGACTGGGGGGGGGTGGAGGCATCCAATCAGCAGCTGTGTGCTTATTAGGACCCCCTGCTAAAGCTCCCTGTGCCGTACATGTGGGAGGCTGCGGTACAGGTTCAGAAAAGGCAGTTTAATTTACATTGATTTGGGTAACATTGTGGAATAATAACAGACGACACATCAGACTACAGCAGATATCATTAAAATATGTCCAACAGGGCGACGTGTGCAAACAACCCCCCCCCCCCTGAAATTGGGCCTTACATTTCGGGTAAACAAAGTACAAAGGTGTCGGTAAACGGACTGCATCGTGCTGCTTTATGTAAATACTATTTTACATACACAACTTAACTTTTAGTGAGCTCACTTTGCAAATCGTAATGCAGGGATCATTAAGCTCAAGGGATCAAGAGAGACATATCTCGCGAAATAAACTTTTTGGAGCTTTTGACCATGTTATAATGTTGTTGTCTCGTCAAAAACATACCCGGAGTAGTGCTTTTGCTTCATTAATGCAGTTTTGAGTAATCCTGGTAATACGGTCGTTTCTTCTTCTACAGGGAAAGCGCTACCATCTGTATTTCCTTTGTTGCGACACATAGATTGAACACGGAACTGTCTTAGACATTTTTTTTAAAAACCCTATCCATCACCGGACCTGCTTTAAATTGTTAAAGCAATCAAAAACAATACATAAAGAATGGTCCAAACCTCAAAACAGACAAAGACAAATGAGTGAGGTTCAGTAATTCATTTCTTGAATTGATCAACTTTGGCACATACGTATGCCTGTCTGGTAAAACATTAAAAAAACATTTTAAAAAAATGTGTTAATAAGAGACTAAGGTGGGGTTGTATTTTGCTGGAGAGATAGAAGATCAAATAAAGCATGAAAAAAGATGTTTTAAAAAAAGAAAAGTGCAGAAATATTCCATTTTCATCACATGTGGACAGAGAATTCAAGTTGCATTGCACCGTTGTTTCATTTGTTTGAGGTATAGTAACTTCCTTTAATTCTGTCCCTGGACTCAACAGGCATCAAATCTTAGTCTCTAAAGATTTTCTTTTTTTTCTTTTGGTGCCTGCTTCCGGTACTTTTATTTTGACGGTACCCAGCCGTGTTATGGAGAAAAGGTCTAATATCTGAGCTGGAGTTTGTTAATACAGGTGGAAACAAAGGAATAGAAGGCAGGGAAGGGAAAGAGTTCAGCTTCTTGACAGTCAGGTAGAAGTTGTTGTCCTCCAAAGAAGAGGATTTGCATTATTTTTAGTATGGGTATTTCCTGACATTACACATTCACAAACTTGCCTTTTATAAAAAGATTCACCCCGCATCTGAACCGGGTTGTGGGACGTGGCACAGCCTTGTGAGAACATCCTCTATCAGCCCCAAAATCAGAGCCGCTTGACTCTCGGAGATAGGATCGCATTTTACTGGGAAAGGATCCGAACAAAACAAAGCACAAAGGAACAAAGTGCTCTGTTTCCTTATGCTTTTTTTTTTTTTTCCTAATCTGAGCAAATCTGGGACATTTGGAGTCTCTTCGGCCACTTTTCCAATGACGAGCACCAAATGCCGAGAGATAAGGAGACACATGAGCGTACAGTGATTACAAACAAAATGGACATCGGTTTAGAGCACGCTCCAAAGGGAAACCGTATAATGGGGAAGCGCAAACAATACAATGAAAATATGTCATTTCTAAGTTACACTGGGAGCCTAAAGTAACCTCAACAAAAGTGAATAATACTAATGTGAAGATAGGGATAAACAACAGACTTTGGGCAAATCTAGCAAATTACTCCCCGAGAATTGTGTCCATCTATCACAATTTCATGATAATGTAGTCTTAAATTTGCACGGCTTTCCAATCATATCCCTCTCAGGGTATTTTTCAAGTCTATTGCAAAAGACCATAGGCTCTTATTCTTGGCAGCCAACCCCACAAGTGCATAGAGTTTATTAAGAGCATTTTAACATCTTCGTTTTCATCTTGCTCAGCCCTCTACACATATATATATATTTTTCTTTCTTAAATGTTCTCTGTCTTCTTTAAAAGTGGCTGGAGGCTGGAGTGGGCTGCAGCAATTCCCTGCGGATAAATCCATTCAATGCCGTCCTATTTTAAAACATCTTTTCAGCCAAGTCTTTTTTTCACAACATTTCTGTGTTAAATTGAACCAAGAGGACTGTAATTTTCTAACCTTTTTTTTTTCTATTAAGAATCAACTCTATTACATTAATTTAAATAGCCTCTCCTCTCTTTGAACGTGTAAAAGACAAGTAAGTGTTCTTTGTGTTACACATGAACGACATCCTCTAAAGACTTTAAAGAGTTGCATGTGGCTCTTGAGGTAGTCGTCGGGCAACAAAAGGGAATAAACTGTAGGATGAAAAAGACCAGTTGTAGAAAGCTCTAAAATGATGGTTTTGAATTGAAATCCGGTCTTGTTTGTTTCTTCTCAGTGGACTGCATCGACCCTAGTTGCTCGGCCCACGGGGTGTGCATCCACGGCGAGTGCCACTGTCAGCCGGGATGGGGCGGAGCCAGCTGCGAGATCGCCAAAGCCATGTGTCCCGACCAGTGCTCCGGCCATGGCACCCACAACAGCGAGACTAACTCCTGCACCTGCGACCAAAACTGGACGGGCCCGGACTGCGCACTGGGTCTGTACAAAACCATCCAGCAATCTGTGTCAGAAACTTTTATTGTTGTAATTGTAAATAGTTGTGATTTTGTACTTTTGCTGAACTGCCTCGAGTGATTTACAGAGATTTATCTAGTCGAACCATCCTGCCAGGGGCGTGCTGGGAGTTTTGCGATTTAAACCGGCCCACTTACCCTCAAAGTTTAGCTCGCCTCGGGGAGCGTAGCTTTGATAATTAGAGGTTGTAGGATTTGTTCCAACACTATCTCATTTTATATGGATGGCTACACACATAATCTGGCCCTGACACGTCTCCAGTTATGCAAATGAAAAATATTTTTTTATACATTGGTTGCTATCGCTTTTCTTTCTTTCTTTTTGTTGTTTTGCCATCTCCGCTGTTCTGCACCAACTAAAACTAACTTATAGGGCCAGATCTTGTGGCGGCGCACGGGGCGGCGCAGGCTCTTGGCGAATTATTTTCCGAGTGGCGGCGCTATATGTGCCATTCGCCTCCGCCACCTGTGAGGGGGCGTCACAAGAGGAGGTGACTGCACTGATGGAAACACGGCTGACGTTCACTTCCTCGTTTACATTGCGCTGGCTTGCGTTCTTTCTTAAGCCTTAGGCTCTCACAGGTCAAACTAAAAACTTTATTTACCCCATCGTGAGCTAAACCATGTTCACGTCTCGAGAGAAAAAGAGCTACAGCGTCCGCTGTAGCGCGGATCGGCCTGCGCTTGGCGTGAACGCGAAGCAAAACAAAAGCACATGTTCACCCCCCACTCCCACACAACCACGCTCCTGGACGCGGAGTCGATCTGGTTGGAGGAAGATGTGTATGTCTCAACCCACTTAAATGCGCCAAGTCTGGAGTGGCAAGATCACAAAGTGCGCCCCGACTGAGCGCAAAATGTCACGCTATCGTCTCCGTTTTGATGCACAAGATCGGGCCTATAGAGTGTTCAACTTAACACCCTGTTCTGAGTCAGTTCAGTCCTATAGCATCTCCTATCTACAGCACACTGAATGCAAGTTATTTCTGATTTCAACACCTCAGTCATTATTTCATAGATTTACAGGACAAAAAAATGTTTGTGTATCATTATTTATGTCTAAAACGGCAGCCCAGACTCCTGCTGCAGCTCAGTTAAAGCCTGGAATAGTTAAACAATGAGAGTCCATTATTAATTGATTTTTTTTCTGACGACCCAAAAGTACAGTGGAAACACCGGGATACATACTGACTCTCACGATTACCCTGCATGCCTGGGAATTCATGTTACGGGTTGGGACAAAAAGATGTGGATTATACCATTCAGACAAGCAATACCAACACATGGCTCCTATCGCACTAAAGTGTAACTCCAAGAGAACTGGCTATTTCTACCGTGCATCAGGGCAAGATCAACTTTTTACTGAATGTCCTTTTCCAGCAGGTTGATTCAAATTGCATATAAAAAGAACCTTGTGAAACTTTCCTTTGAAAATTATCAATATTTCAAGGCGGCATGAACATATCTACAGATTCCTTTGCATATCTCTGCATAGCTCCCGTAATGATAGAGGTCACTGGCATCTGGCCAAGTAACTATAAACATCAGCGCATGTTGTAGGAGGCAGATGGTTTCTTGTCTTGACCCTAGAAATGGAAAGTACAGTATAAAGATGAACCTATACGGCACTGCAGTTCTTTTCAAAGCATATCTTGAAGTTATACCTCATATTAGTTCCAAAATATTTGAAACACTGTAGCTTAAGGACAGCGGCTTATGCTAAATCTCAGTGTAAACAAACTGTTGGGAGCTGATTTCTCCCTTTGCTGAATTTTATGTCTCCGGGCGACGCTTCGGCAGCAAAGTTCAGCTATACAACCCGTTTACAGCCTTGGAATCATTCACACGTTATCTGGTATATGCGTTTAAAAGGTTTAAAAGGTCGGTGATAGCACCATGGGCAGAAAAAAAATGCATTAAAAACTTCACTGAGCTCCCAAACATCTCCGAATCGATGCTAAAACTACACAGCAGCCAATAAAAGGAGGCTCAGGCTACAATGTTGTGGTCTGAAGATGTCCGCGGGGCGGGTGAGGGAAGACGGCCCGCAGCTGCGCGATCGGACAGTGATCTGAACTAAACCCTTGACAAACAACACAAGTAGCATAAAAATGAACATGGTAGGGTACGATATGGGAAAAAATGCCATGTTTGATAACTGTCTGACTAAGACATTACTAGAACTGAACTTTTGCCCATATATTGTTTGTTGGCATGGACATAGGTTTGGTGCCATAGTGAGGACACTTTACCTGAAAATAATGCCTCCAGACTTTGTCAAATATCGTAACTTAACTATTTATATCATGAACAGAATATTAATATGACTTTTTTTTTGTAACTAAACCTCCTGCTGCGCTCAGAGACCAAAGAGCTGAAGCATGCCGCTCCCCTCTCCCACATGACTTGTGAATAAAGCTAAGTTATGGAAAGAGCATACCAACTATTTTCTGATTTTTCACCTGACCTAATTAAACTACAGAGCTCCATAAACGGACTGTAGCTCCATTGCGGTCGGAAACTAAAAAACATCAACACGAAACACGAAAAAGTGTTGTGATTCCGATCATCCTCTCTCTGAGTCTAAAGCATCCACATCTGAGTAAAGTCTTTGTGACAGATCGCACAATGTGAAGATCTCCACATGAGGTTGGTGGGGACAAACTTGCGCCCATGCTGATGAGCGTATTCATTTTTTGACAAAAGGAATCTACATCCGTTGGAAAATCCTATCTATATAATGACGCTGCTGAGCTAACCATACAGAGTATATAGGTCACTTCCAGTACATGTCGAAACCAGCCGCAACTGCTGTGTGACAAGATCGACAAGCATCCCCTGAAGACTTTACCATCTTGCCCCGTAACTTCCTTCATCTCCGCCCCCTCCGTATTCTGTCCCAAGCTTCAATGGGATTCTCAAGCCCTTTTTTTTTTCTTCTTTTTTTTCTCATGGACACGAGTAGACAGTAATCTTGTGGGCAGAACCTTATAGTTGTGCCTTTACTGCATCATAAAGCTCTGCGCCGTGGCACGGTTTTACAAGAAGAGAGGGAGAAGAGAGAGTCTTGAGATGTGATTGAACAATACTGAGGAGGAATGTGGACTGGGAACAGATGGCTAGCCTTAAAAAAAAAAAAAAAACAAGATGGCGGGATGTGTGTGTGTCTCTGTGTAGCTTTGTCTTGTCATAGGCATCAAACACACGTCCAATTAGTTGTTCTCTGGCTGTCACATGGAGCACAGCAACCAGAAATAGCCCTGTCTTCGCCAGTGCGCGAGAGCTTGACTGATTCATGACCTTTGCTGACACAAGCACACATGTCCCGGGCAAGTCAGGCTGGAGAGGTGAACTTTGGTGTGAGGCGCATTGTACTTTAGTGCACACTTGGCAGGGGAGTGCAGGACAGTTTGGCAGGTCATGGTTTTATTTATATTTACAAGTAGCGCAGAAAAAGGGGATGAACTCTGTGCCCGTAAGGAAATGAGTTCTCTGCTTTTAACCTAAGCTTCAGTACAACTCGGGCGACTTGTCAGGAGTAGTTTGTGGCTGTAGTTTAGCACACAGGTTCTTTAATTCTGGTGTTGGAATAGGAAATTGGTATGGAGAAACTTTCTGGGGAATTTGCCAACTGTATTACGTGTTTTAGGTTGAGTACGCAAGGGACAACCCTGCCAGACACAGAATGAACATTTTGTCACTGTAAAGATCTAGTTATTACCCTCTCGCCAGCAACACAAAGTAGATGTTACTAGTTTCCATAGACTGCTCAGATTGCAGGCTAAAGCCAATATTGTGGACCTCATCTTTGTGGTTTTTAATTATTTTATGATTTTTGTTGATTGTTGGTTTGATTTCACTTGATTTTATTTTTGATTCCTACTTTCATCTGATCTTGTGCAGCACTTTGGAAGTGCTTGTTTACAAAACGTGCTATCGAAATATAGTGGATTGGATTTTTGCCCAACTTTTTATCTGATCTCTTTATCCAATATTTCAATCCTTCTGCAAACAGAGTGCTGCATGTCATGTCCTTTTCTTTGTACAAGCAGGTCCCTTTGGTGAAGCATTTGTTCATACAGGTCACATACAAGTGGCCTTTGATTAGAAAGGTGAACAACTTTGCAAGAAAATCTGACCCCAGAAAATTGGAAATATGTTTTACTGCACACAGCTAGTTCATGCTAACTGCACAACATGAATGCCTCACATAATACTGGTTTTCCATCTGGCTGTTGAATAGCTGTATGTGATTCCAGCAGAAAAAGACTTGTTAAAGAGATTTTCCATTTCACTCTAAATCCACTTTATAAGATCCTTCAAACAGTCCACCTACGCTCCCACAAAAAAGCGAGGATGGTGGTCTGAAAGGGTGGAGAGGCAGCCTATTTCACTAAACAGCTGCTGAATCCAAACTCCTTTTAATGGATCAATGTCGAATCAAATTGTTTATTTTCAGAACCAACACAGACTACTGTATAGCCCACTCGGATTCTACAGTGAGTACAATACGAGTTAGAATTTTTAAGCAAACACCTGCAATTCAGAGGATCGGTGGTTCAAACCTGGTTAAAGTGCATACTACCATTGCAGGGTTGTTTCAGGGTTGTTCACAGTTTTTTTTTACTTGGTTACAGAGCCCATGTGCTCCCTCTCTTACTGAAAAGGCAGCTCTCAAAGCCTTGGATTGGAGATTTTGTGGTTGGAAATAGGAAACACGACATAAATAGCCCATTTTACATTGAAAACCGCATGGCAAAAAATGCGAAGAGTTTGTTTCTTCAGGTTTAACCTTAAAGGAACAGGCCACCGTTTTTCCATATTGAGATATGTTCTTACCTGAGCTTAGACGAGTTGATGCGCACCTGTCTGGTCTTTGTGTGTGCCCGAAGAGGTTGGTCGCTTCTGACTTCACTGCGTTTGGAGCTATAGGAATATACTGAGAGAGGCCAAATGCTAACAACATCTTTGGTCGTTTTGCGTGACTGAGCTAAGCTAAACTAAGCTCAGGTAAGAACTTATCTCAGTATGTAAAAACGGTGGCCTGTTCCTTTAAAGGGACTATACAGAGTCTAAAAATGTTAAAATTAAGTATCAATCAATATATTTGTAAAGCGCTATTCACGCAGTGCAGCTCAAAGCGCATAACAGGAATACAAAAAATACAAACAATGCAATCTATGATCTGAATGTTCAGATCATGTCAGCCTGCTCAGCCCCTGACTTTATCGATGTAAAATACGATATATGTAAGATGCAATAAAAAGCTGAGTCAGTTCGTCCTAGCTGACCTGACCATGGGCCATTTCAAAGAGGAACCTTTTTAACCTAGTCTTAAAAATGGGGACAGTGTTTGGTTCTTTGACGTAGAATGGAAGTTGAGTCCATAAGACAGGAATCAGCTTCCATTTTTCAATCTTCAACTTGGCCCATTTAAAAGAGTATTAAATAATTCCTCACACCTTAATACCATAATATCTGCTCTGTCTCACAATAAAATGTAACCTTTTGAGGTTTTAGCAGTGTGAATGCTTAAACTTGCAGTAAAAAGTACTCTCTCTGGCCTGGGAGCCACCAAAAGTTACTTTTAGGGCCAGATTTGGCACGCGGGCCGCACTTTGGTAACACCTGATTTAGGCCATCTTTACCCTAACCTATTCAAAGCCCCTCCAAATACTCTTAGATGTTGCTTGTTGTGAGAAGTTTGACAATCACAAACTTGAAATTCAGTTGCATTCTCTCTCCCCCTTATCAGTCCATCTGCCTGCCCATGTAATGCAGCTCCTAACCCAATCACCCCGCAGCCTTTTGGAAAACAAACTCCTAATGGTATTTTCAGGTGTGCGCGGAGACGTCTAGCGCGCATACAATGGGGCTGTTTACATCCAGTAAGTAGAGCTTTTAACCTGTCTGTGTGGCGGGCAGTCGGAGACACAGGCAGGTGAATCCAGACAGAGCGGCTGAAAAGGGGCCCGAGCTGTAATTGATTTTTCATTTGTGTTTGATCAGCGCGTCTGGGACCCGACTCGTGCTGTCTGCTGCAGGCCTCACTTAAAAGTCAATGTTGCATTTAACACCGTGTTTTGTATGACTGGAAACTCCGCTAATGTCTCCACGCTGGTTTTACTGTAGTCGAGGAAAAAAAGAACGAGGTGCTTTGGTTCACCACACGGCATTAGGAATCACTTTGCCACTCGTCATGTTGGGGTAAAATGTGCGTTTTGCAGGTCGTATTGTATTGTAATGTTGACACCATCATGTTGCTTTTGTTTAGCTTTACATATATATAATCATTTAACCCTGAATAATAGATTTGATGAGTTATAGCACATGTTTCAAAAGTCAACTAGTGTATTTTGCTTTTTATTTTTTGTCTAAATGGGCATTGCTTAGGGCTGAGAAAATAGATAGAGCCTGGGTTTGAAGATTAGGGATTGACCCCTGTTTATTGTATTGTTCCACTGACATCCTGTAAAAAGAATTTGTTATTGTTTTAGTTGGGAATATTTCGTCCTCTCATCCTTTAACCTCTTAACCTCCGCCTTAACCAAGTGCATTTTCTCCAGTTCAGCTTTACCTAAGTCTAAGAGTACACAGCCAGTGTAACACCTCATTTGAAGACCTACAAAACTGATCTATTCTGATCTTTTTCCTCACGTTGTTGCCGTGTTGGCGTCACTTTTTTGACTTTATTTTTCATTGCTGTTTTTGTTGCATTTTTGTGACTTTTTCATCACATTTTTGCCACTTTTCTGTCACTTTTTGCTTGTTTGTGGCTTTTTCTTCCTTGTTTTCGTCTCATTTTTTGTCGCTATTTTGACACTTTTTTTCAAGAAGCTTTCAGATTTGGGTGAAGCCATAACTGGAGAAAATGTGCATGGTTCAGGCAGGGGTTAAAGCAGTGCTAAGCAACTAATGCCCCTAGAGGCGATAAGCGCCACTGCAGCTGTGTTGTGTTTTTTTACTCAATAATTTTCCGTGAGAGTAAATACTACGCTGACAGAAAAGACAAAGGGTGAGAGGGATATTGTACATTCAATTACACAATGGAGATATTTTTCCGGCTGTAAATACTGTTTAAGTGGTGCTAGCTTGCAGTTAGCTTTGCCCGTTAGCCTGTTAGCTTCTTCTTCGTGATTCTAATGGTGGTGTATTGGTGACTCCAGGTGGCAGGGAAGTTGCAATTGTGGTTTTCTGGTTTCCCAGTAACACTTGTATATTACCCCCAGAACTACGAAAAGGATTAATTAAGGTAAACAAGTTACTTAGTACTGCTTTAAGAGGTTAAAGTTATTGTTTCTGATGAGTAGACGATGAGTGTGAAAAGGCAAAAACAATCCAATAGAAAGCTCCTGGACCACCGAGTACTTGCGTGTTGAAATGAGTCAAGGTTCAAGTCCTCTAAAATCTAAAGTTATCTGTCATTTTTTTTTTTTTTGTCATTTGAACCAGCTACCCCCTGCAAAAACCTAATATTATGAGAATATCCCAGTCCAGATGACAATTTGTAAACTTCCCTTGTCACTTGCAGATGATTCTAACGGCAGACTTAAGTGTTTGTTAAGTGTCTCTAACCATGCTCTCCCCCGTCCCGTCACAGAGGTGTGCGAGGTGGACTGCGGCAGCCACGGCGTCTGTTACGGCGGAGTGTGCCGCTGCGAGGAGGGCTGGACGGGCAGCGTGTGCGACCAGAAGGCCTGCCACCCGCTCTGCACCAAGAACGGGGTCTGCAAGGAGGGCAAGTGCGAGTGCGACCAGGGCTGGACCGGCGAACACTGCAACATCGGTGAGCGACATTTTAGTACTTTTTGAAATTAATACTATGTCATTGCATGGATTAACTAACTCTGCAAGTTTTGGACCAATCCACGGATCTCAAGTGATGGATGATTAAAACTACACTAACTAGATATGCAATCATTTCAGTGGTCAAAAGTTCTCAAGATGGCGCCCCTAACAGGAATGATTACTGAAACTCATGGATCAGCTTAAAACAAGAGTTACCACAAAGTTTAATTGCCTCTTGATCTTTGTTATGACATTGTTTCAACATCAAGGGACAATTGTTTTTCGAGCAGAACTTTAAACCACAAGCTGACTCTAATGGGAGTAGATTACCAAGCGTTTTTCCCAACTGTTCCTTCAGTAAGTACTAATACAGTCAAATCAAGCGATGTTAGAAACTGCTGTCCATCTGAAATGTTATTAACATCAACAAAGTTAAGAAAACTATACAGATTTCTGAATATTCTTCCTGGATGTTGAATTGAAAACCGTGAAAATGTTGTCGCAGCGTCGATGAAAAGGGACATTAGCCTAAAGATAAAGCCCGTTATAGATTAACTACAGCTCATTCTGTCAATGTAAATCCTGCCAGCAAAGGATTAGGCATTATGTTGCAGCAAACAGATGTCCGTCCATAGCAAATTGCATTTATAATTGGGATGTTATCGGTTACAAGAGCCAACGTTTCCCCCACTAAAATATTACACAATTGTTGCATCACTGATATAGAATGCATAGTCGCTGCTGGTGGGCCTGCCAGATCATCGCAATAGAAATGCAATTGCGGTTTGACTGGTTTCAATTAGCAATGGCTCTAAACTAAAGGCTGCTGTTATTATGGGAAGAATAGTTTTTTTTTTTATCTGGGTAAGGACTAATGGGGACTCATTTGTATAGGCTACTGGGACAAAAGTCGGCGAGGAATAGCTTATTTACTTGGGGTCTGATGTAAAACCAGCTCAAAGGCCAACGCACCTGAACATGTACTGTAGTGCATTGGGTAAAACCAAACAAAAGTGAATTTTTAATTGCAATCCCAGTACTTGAATGCTTTTCCGTTCGCCCCCTAGTCCCTGGCATCTCGTTAAATTCTTAGTTTCTTATTCTGACATTGAAGCTCAGAGCCGGTGTCGTCGCGTCGGCTACAACAAGATGATGCTAGCGTTCTGAAATTGTTTTCGAGAACCGGGACAAAAGATGTGTCATTACATGTTTGTTTGCATATAAATAAGGCTAAAATTAAATCGACAAAAAAAAACAAAAACAAAAAACAGACACAACAGATTGGTCCCCGGGCCTCTCTTCACAAGCGCGTTTTGGCAGCTTGATCTTAAAAGTTTAATAAACAACTTGGAGATTAGCAAAATATGTCTCGTCTGTCATTTTGCTTTTTTAATTAGATTGTGTCGGACAAAGTGTGTGTGTCTGAGTACGAGAAACGAAACAATGCTTATTTACCTTTACAGAAAGGTATTGCAATTTTCAGCCGGTGCAAGGATACTGTCGTTTTCTTTGTTTCTTTTCGTGTACAAAATTGTGCGTCATTTGCAAACAAGCCCACAATATGATTTTTGTAATAGGACATAGCCGTAACAACCGTGAGGTAAGGCTAACGCCAGAAGTGGAGAGTGGAAATAGCAGATTGTTTTGATCTCGCCCAGTGATTTATTCAGCTAACTCAACAAAGCTGCCGGAGAAAGATGAATCATGAATGGCATACATTTATCTGTGGTTTGTAAAATATCGCCTTTTCTTTAAGATTAGCGAAGCTGTGTTCTGTTTGACAGAAAGTTGGATTGATATTGGATTAAGTTGACAAGGCCATTTTCCTTGTGGATCAACAAAAAATGTATTTGCTTAATTGTTAGCTGGTGGGCTCTTAATATTCTGAAATGATAATATGTAATTATAAAAGGAAGTGAAATGTGTCTGTTGCTAAAGTTTTTATAATGGAAGGAAAAATTGAAATGGCTCTAAAATGTATTACAGTCTTAATCCATGGAAAGCATTTTTAGCTATTACATTGTACTATAGATATTATACAGTTATTTACCTTTTTAGGTTTTTATTTGTAGTGTTTGCAGATAATATTTTGTAAAGAGACAAACCGCAGGTACTGTAAAATGCCTTTTGGCACCACCAATTCTTTCCATGTCTAGTTTGCTCTTTGCACAACATTTCAGTCTACTGCAAACTTCTCCTACAACAGTTTGATGTAACCATTGGACAGTCGTCTGAAAACAGGTTATCCACCTTAACACTATAACAGTTAACAGTAGCAGCTCACCCTTAAGAGGTATTTGTTGTCAAACTTTCCCACAGCTGGCTCACAGCAACGCTGGGAAACACACTTCAAATTAGCTCCAGCTATTGTCACTTCTGCTCACACAGACGCTGGAGCGAAGAACAACAGCGCGATGGAGGAGAGATATTCTGAAACCATATTTTGAGAACACTTGTCCGGCAAACAGTGTTTGTGTCCGAGGGGAACAAATGCTTGTCCAGCTCACGTCTCCAAACGGGGCAGATTCTTTATGTTAGAGAGGGGTGGGAATTCAGGGTTGAAATCTTTGTGGGTGAGAAGAATTTGTATAAAGCACAGTCCCTTCAAGTTGACAAATATGAGCAACTAAATATGAGCTAATACAATAGTGCTTATTGTTTCAACGTTTGAGTTCAGAAAATTCTCAACGAAGCTTTCTGACATGACAAAAATGTGTTATTTCTAAGGTGTGTCATCAAAACGTTAAATTTACTGTGGATAATATTGATAGCTTTTCCTGTGTCTGTGGCACAGTTCCCGATAATACATTCCTAGGAATGTATTATCAAAACCTATTAGCATAGCAGTACAGTGATGACAAGGGACTCTAAAATAACATTCCAAGACTTTGCGACATCGGGACAATAATTAAGATTTATAAGTGATTTGGATGTGATGCAAATCTCCGGAGGATGGCCCAAAAGTCTCCACAAATCACAGCAGGAGAACTGCACACGTTGGCTGTGTTTTGGGCCCTGAAAGTAATTAAATTTTTATCTGTAGTGCCAGTATTAGAGTGTAGTGCCAAAATAGTGAACACCTGGGTGTCTCCATTATGCAGATACAAAGCAGGAGTACCCAAATTGGGCATTAATAGCTTGACTTCATTTGCGGACGGAAAAGCAGTGCCTGTGTGCCAAACTGGGAATTAGCCAGGCCTCTGTGCGGTGAGCTTGCCAGGAGTAGAATTTAAACGTGCAAACAATTTAGTTTAGGTGCCCCAGACTTTGCTCCAATAATACAGATTAAGACATCACCGAGGAGGACACTGTGGCGCAAGTGCGACTGTTGAGACAAAGCAGACGAGCTGTTAGAATAAGGAACCTATGAATCCATTAGTGGAGAAGATTTTGTAGTGATATTGAGAGCCACAAACTGTGATTGTCCAAAAAATGATAGTTGTTCTCTGTTAGACCAAGCTTCTAGCATTGCAGCTCTTGTGGTTTGCCAGGCCCAGTAGTGCTGTGTGTGCCAGTAGCTGACAAAAAGGAAATCAATAGTTTATTTGAATCTAGTAGCATTGGATTTCACCTCTAATATGTGCACATGTGGCTTGTTAGGTGAAAGCAGGCTGAAAATGTGAAGTAAGTCAATGGGGAATCATTTTAAAACAATGGTAAAAGTACTCAAAAGGCCATTAATGCATGGGTTTCACATATAAGGGGTTTGAACCTGTCAGTGAGCTGGGAAGGCTTGGTTCTTTATTAAATGACAAAAGTTCTTTAAAGCACCCAACCACCACAAATTTATATTTGACCTTTATTCGACCTGGTAGGGGCAGGTTTTGCCACTTGATATCACCATCATCTACTATGGAGATGAAAAGTCTGGGGATCCCTTCACATCTGGATTTTTACCTTTGAAGATATAAGAGTTTAATACATCGAATGAATCTAGGCATCTCATATTGCTTTCAAGTATGAATATAAAGTCCATCCAGATTAGCCGATAGGTACAAAACCACCGTGCCTTATTTGCGGTCGGAAAACCAGTCGCTATGAGCCAGATTGGGACTTCTCATGGGGCTCTGCGTGGCGTGCTTGTCACCGGTTGACTCTAAGCAGACAGGCAATTTGGTTTATGTTCCCCAATACTTTGCTCCAAGTATTAAGTCATCAGGCCATGGGGGGAGGCGGTGTGGTTGTGGGTCGTTCAGTTAAAGCAAGGACACAGTTTGGTGGCCCAGACGGTTTGTGTTTTTCTACAGTACCTGGCTCACGAAGTTACATCATTGTTGAAATACCACTAATGGGCTCTGCTGGATTTTTATTCCTAAGTATGGACGGAACAGGTTTGTGTGACCACAAACCGCTTGGTGGTGCGTTGGTGATTCAAAATAGTGGTTAGCCATCCAAAGTTTTCGTCATGAACTCCAACTTCATCACCAACCTGAACACACGGAGTAATTCTCCAGCTTGGTACAAACAAACCTGTAGCTCAAGAAGTCATAAAGGCGACTGACAGGTTGCCACAGCGCCACTGAAGGACGGGTTAAAAGCAGAGGACACATTTCCTAGTGTGGGTCAATGAAGTTGACCTAAAGCAAAGAAATTATGCTATATGCTATCATTTCAAACACATCATGCTTAATGACCCTACGTCCATCGCTCGCCACTAAAACAAACTTCTGGCAGCCACTTCACAAAAGAGCGATGTCCAGAAGGAAGAACTCTTTGTCTTCTGAGGATGGTAAAACTTTCAATCTAGCAATATGCAAATGAGTCAAAAATAAGACTGAAAGCACTCTCTCTTCTCCGTCTTGGAAAAAATCACTCTTTAAAGTTGTATTGTAATAAGTTGCCCTCTATCAGACATAGATATTTTAATTTCCAGCCCTTCAAATGTTGCACCACTCGCCAGTCGCATTTCATCATCGGCCCCTAAGTCTAATATTCAAATGTAAGTGGTGCCAAATCCTGTTGTGAGAACCTCATGACTTTCAAATCCGACGGAGTTTAGC